>NW_027040556.1:2225000-2825000 GCF_037179485.1 Ochlerotatus camptorhynchus | reverse complement strand
ACGCAAGGGAGTCCCGGATAAAATCGTCAACCTTATCGAAGCGCAGTATGAGGCTTTCACGTGCAGAGTTCTGCATAACGGAGCCTTGTCCGACCCTATCCGGGTAGTCGCTGGTGTGAGACAAGGATGTATACTATCACCGCTACTGCTTCTCATCGTAATCGACGAGATCATGGTAGGTGAAATTGACCGTGTACCGAACCGTGGGCTGCTTTGGCAGCCTATCACCATGGAGCATCTCAACGACTTCGATTTGGCTGATGATGTTGCTCTACTAGCACAACGGCGCTCTGATATGCAGAGTAAGCTCAATGACCTAGCCGAACGCTCCTCTGCGGCGGGTCTCACCATCAACGTCAACAAGACCAAATCGTTGGATATCAACACGGGCAACCCTTCCAACTTTACGGTAGCGGGGCAAGCAGTGGAGAAGGTCGAAAGTTTCCAATATCTTGGCAGCCAAATAGCGTCGGACGGCGGGACCAAGAGCGACATAGGTGCACGAATCAAGAAGGCTAGGGCTACCTTTGCGAGTTTACGAAACGTATGGAGATCCAACCAGATAAGTCAACGCACCAAAATCCGAATTTTCAACTCGAACGTGAAATCTGTGTAGTTATACGCCAGCGAGACGTGGTGTGTATCAGCGGAGAATACTCAAAAGCTGCAGGTCTTCATCAACCGATGCCTGCGGTATATAATTCGTGCTTGGTGGCCTCACAACTGGATCTCGAATGCCGAGCTCCATCGTCGATGTCATCAGAAGCCGATAGCAACAGAAATTCGAGAGCGAAAGTGGAGGTGGGTCGGCCACACACTTCGACGGGGCGGAAACGAAATCTGCAAGCAAGCGCTGGATTGGAATCCAGCAGGACATCGCAGCAGAGGCAGACGCAGGGACTCATGGCGGCGGAACCTCAATAAGGAAATTAAGCAAGTCGATAGAAATCTGACCTGGGCCCAGGTCAAGGCAAAAGCGAGCAGCCGCCCAGGATGAAAGTCTTTCACGTTGGTCCTTTGCACCGCTGGTGGTGCACAGGACCCTTAAGTAAGTAAGTAAGTTAAACGTGACATTTCGAATGTTTTTTTCAATGTTCGAAAATGCCGGAAATTGATCAGTTTTCAAACAGAACTCAGCCACGGTCTAGTCGGTCCAAAATAACCACGCTCGTATAGCAGGGTTATTCGATAACTCATCTGTCACTTTTAACCACGAGTTAAATTTAACTCGCCCATTGCGACACAGCCTTGGAAGTAAAATTAGGGCCTTATGGAAAGGGGTTTGACATTTAGGTGAAATTTCGGTTTTGATCGTGAATATCTCGCGATCAGAACATTTTAGCTTGAAATCCCTCCATTTAATTCTCGGTACATCTTTATTTAATGATTGAATTAAAAAAAACACACTAAATATTGTTTTCAAGATTTCGTGCGGTTTTGTGAATGTACACTAGGGTGTTTCATTTTGAAAAAAGTGATGAATTTTTGATAGGCCACCCTCCAGTTCGATTCATAGCCCCAAAATATGAACCTGTGCAAAAAATGGTAAAGATTGATGAAGGTTTAGAGGTCGCGCCAATGATTTGGATTTTGTATGGAGATTTTGGTGAATTAGTATGGGAAATTATTGATTTTCGTTTACATTGCTCTAACTTTGGTTGTAGTTGTCCAAACGTTGAAAAAAAAAAAATATGTGGTTGTCATGACAATGATCAACAAGCCTGTTGTTGTTGCGATGAAATTGGCGTTGTTGCCTTGTACATATTCATCTGTCAATTTACCCTATTTTGCCATTTTTTCACATTTTTATAATTCTTGATACACTGCAAAACTGAGCGTAGCAACTGTAGGCTTTTTGTTTATTGCCATAGCAATAACATACTAAATTTTTTCGACATTTGGACAAGTAGAAGCAAAGTTATAGCGATATAAGCGATTTTTTAAATTCTTCCATAGTAATTCCCATACAAATTTCAAATCATTGGCGCGACCTCTAAACCTTCATCAATCTTTACCAATTTTTGCACAGGTTCATATTTTGGGGCTATGAATCGAACTGGAGGGTGGCCCATCAGAAATTCATCACTTTTTTCAGAATGAAGCACCCTAATGTACACTCATTATTTTGTGTTTTTCTGTGGTGGGAAAAAAAAAAGATTTCTCTACACAGATTACAGGTTTCTGTAACAAGCGCTGGAATTATCAGACAGTACCTCTATTTATGATTTTAGATTAGCTATGAAAGTTTCTCCTACTTGGAAAATTATACTATAGAACGGTTTATACAAACGGTTTTTCTACTCATGGAGCGAGGCATAGCAAGTCGTTCGATTGCTTAATTCTTCAAGTAGGACTGACTTGCAATGCTTATCTCTTAGCATAAATAGAGGTACCGTCGAGTTTTTTTTCAGTGCTAGGTTCTGAAATTCGACAGTCGGCGTTCAAAAGGGCCTACTTCAAGAGCAAATTTTCATTATGTCGTAAGTAACATTCGCACCAATCCGAGAAAAATAAAGTTTTGTTTTGATGACCGAAAAGTTATTCCTATTTCCAATTAAACACATATAATCTCATAGTGATAACAATGTTTAACATGTTTAGCAGTGTTTTAATCATATAAATGCAAATCGCTAGCTTTCATGCTAAAAAATACTGTTAAAAACCAGTCAAACGTTATTATACGTCGTTTGGTGGCCCTATTGCTACTTAAGTCAAAGTGTATTTACCAGGATATTCGGGAGAATTATCAATTACGTCTCCTTACGTGCAGCCCATTCATCATTTTAGGACCACCGAAATCATCTTAGCAACAAACAGTTCGATTTATTCACTTTAATAATGAGAAAGCGAAACGACGAACGTACACTTTTCAAGGGTTTCTCAGCACTGTTACTAAGTCAAACGGCATCTCCATAGAAATCGGGTGACTTAAGTAACATCGAAAACTATTTTGATCGAAAGGTGATTATGTCAAAAAGCAATTTGACTGGAAAATAAATTTAAAAAATGGGATGTGATCCTATATTCGGTCAGTATATAGTGTAATAGCAGGAACATCGACACTGATAGCTCGACTTTGTTTACCTTTGTTACATTCGACGTAATGAAAATTTGCTCTTGACTTGTAATGTTCGATTCTCTTCATCGATGTTCTGTTTACATAACTACAGCTAAGCGAAACAATTCAAGCTAAACATTGAATTAGGTCCTAAGTAACACTGACAAGATTCTCTTCGTCGACTTTCTCCTTGAATCCACTCGGCCCAGGTATTTTAAGCACACATTTCGATAAAAGAAGTTTTTATCTAGCATCTAATACGACAAACACAACAAGAAACGATTCTGTGCTCAAGTTATTAAGGCTGTGTTCCAATTGGTGAATATTTACTTAAATTTGACAGATGGAAAATTTTCAAATAAACCTGCTTATCCAGCAGACTTATTTCTGACAGACAAGGAATCAATTTTGATAGACGCTTTCTCGAAAATCGGCCGACCAACAACAGAGAGATTTTCGAACATCTTAATTTATTTTCGAAGTGTCAAATCTAAGTGAAAATTTTCCAAATGGAACACAGCGTTAGTATTTTTATTTATTTGTTCAATCGGTAGATAAAAGATGTACCGAGAACTTATTGGAGGGATTCATGGCTAATTGATATCATCCCGATCAACTATGAAATGTTGCATAACATTGGTGCAAAATTGTACACTCCGTTTTTGTGTGTGCATTTATTTTTAGCGTTTTGAAGTTGAATCGCTGAGGAAACCTTATTTCTGATCAATCTCATTACCACATAAAAATTTCAAGAGTACAGATATCAGCTCTCACAAAACTTATAATAAAGAAACTGGAACTTCACGTTTGTTGCAGTCCAGTACACAAGGAGTTTCAATTTCATGAGTGATGCCACAACCGTCCAAGATTTGTGTCCTAGAAATCTTGAAGTGCTAGGGAATATCAGCCATCATGACGGTCATTGTTGGACGCTTCAATGAATCTCCTGAAGAAAACCTTACTCGTATCTGATTGTTATTTAGGAACCAAATTTAATAGAATATGTATTCGCATTTTTATGAGGTCCTGAATTTAACCAAGTTTTACTTAGTAGGAAATCCAAAATATGTATATAGGAAAATCAGTAGAAGTAACGGTATTTTAAATCAATATCTAAAAAAATGCACGAGAATTTCACTACACAGCTTAATGTAGTCTACGTCAATCATGCGGTCGTGTCTTGTACACAACCCCACCATTTTTTTTCTGATAAATATAACAATAGGAAATTTTTTAACAAAGCTGAATAACTCAATAGAGGACCAAAAACTTGCCTTTCCTAGTTATTCACACATCCCTATAGGTATGCAAGATTAACGTTGCAGTTAGCTTGAGAGTATTAGTGGTCTCATAACTGGATGGATTGAGCTCATGTTCAATCGCGATGTCATCAGCAGCCGATAATTAAGTATAAATTTCAGAGAGAAGGTATCCACGACATGTTCCGAAGGTGTCCATACAGTTGATCTCTTAAGTAAATTCTATTATGGTAATTCAAGTGAAAAGTATAGCTAGAAAAAAGTCATTCGTATTCAGAATTCTAGGTCAAATAGCTCAAATGTTCATTATGGTTCCTAGCACTAATTATGCCTACTTTACCAAATTAATTCAATTTCCAACTAAATATCCGTTTCATCTACTCCAGCAAACACATTTCCGAAAAGTCTTCTGCCCTCCAGCACTAATCAGTGTCACTCTGGAAAACCTTGCTCTGTGCTGAAACATCTAACTCATCCCAAGCCCAACCATGGTTCGGCTCCGAAGGAAGTAACATAAATTAGAAACCGAAAAATTTTAAATTCCCTTTTGATTACTACACACCGTGCGTCTCAATCCATCCCCCTCCCGACCGATCCACTTTGCTCTTCTTTAAATCCTATCCTCGGATTGGAATGAAACCTTTGATTCGAAGGTACATTCACATGGACCGAGCAGCAGCCGTCTGAACAAGGAAATTGTTTAAGGTTCACAAAATGACTCCCAAAACGAGGAAACTGCATGGGGATGGGGAATGGTGAAGGGGAATCTTCATCTTTCCAGAAAACCAGAACCCTTCTCAAAAAACTATTTCGATCCTCTCGATCCAATTTCTGGAGAATGGTTTCTTTTTTTTCTTATAGTTTCATTATTCCGGAACACAACATCAGCACGTGGAATGGTCTGCAGGGGAGGTAGCTGGCGAGGAAGAGTGCTGCTGTTTGGGAGAAAATTTCGGAACGTGTTCTGTTCCCTATGGTTACATGTCTCCCCCACCAATCGTCCCCACCCGCTGTCCCTGCCTAACACACTGTAGTCAGAGCGCATATGTTTGGAACACCATGATATTCAGACACGTCCAGCTCAACGTCGTCGTATAGTTTTCAGTTTTCTAGGATACAACTTTTACATTATATCCACGTCAAAATGGTAAAACTCTTCCATCGTCGTCGTTGCCATGTGTGCGCAGTTTGTGTGAATATGAGTTCGGGGTCTTTTTCTTGAGTTTCAAACTACGTGCTAGGGGTGGTGGGCAACTGTAGGTTAAAGGTGGGAGGGGGGAAAGGGAGTCTGTTTATCTGCCAGGACTTTCCAAGTGGCATTCGAGCATCTCGAGAGCAGCTTGGGTGGTACAAAAGTAGTTCACAATTTTTGCTGTAGCACACAGTATGGGAAGGACAATGGGCAGTTGCCATAGCTGTCGGCTAGTTTGACCACATCGACCGGCTCGGGAGCGGGACTACAGAGGCAGGACGACTTGAACGTATTATTAATTTAAGAAACGACGACTTCTTCGTCTTCTTTGTCCACCGCATCGCCATGCCTCCGTCTTGCTTCGGTGAGAATGAGAAACGGTCATGTATGAACCATACACATGGAGAGTGTGCCCGAGGAGTTTCGGTATTTACCCTTTACTTTGGCTGGTCCGGAACAGTTTCGGCGGATGGGATGCCAGGGGGAGGAGGGCGAGTACATGTATTTATCTTAGTTTTTCCAGGCAGCAGTAAAAAAGAACTTTTCTGGGTTGAGATGAAGGAACTAGAGCTCCATGGCAGCGTCGTCAGCAGATGAGTACAAGGGCGTTCGATGGTGGTTGGAGATAGTTTACTGAAACATAAGATGAAGGTATTCCTGAGAGCAGAAAAGGGGGGTTTCTTTATGTTGGAAACTTTTTCCAACGCAAGTGCTTATGTGCTTCGTTTTGGGCAAGGGGGAAGCGAGCGGGTTTTGTAGTTAGCTATCGATTTTTGAGACACCCCTGTAGTAGCTTTTTGATGGCAATGCTGTTACTAAATTGTTAGATATTACACGACCTAATGAAGGATAATTCCATTAATGCCGCATTCAAACAAATCTCTAAGAACTTACATATTCCGAACGGTAAATCTAATTATCAAAGAACAGCTCCCCGTTAATTGAAGACATTCGTCCGGATTGGTCGGGGTCAAAGATTGCTTTCAACGGTGAATGTTCACTTTTAATTGAATTCCATTCCATTCACCCACGGATCCGAGTGCTGCACCAATGAAGGATGTTTTCAATAAGAAACCCATTTAAAAGTTAACGATAGCTTCTTCTATGGATTTCCTGCCGAGAGATAAAGGGGACGATGACGTTGATGCAGGGATTGTTTTTTTGCTCTTATCCATTCGCCATCAATGTAAGTTGGAATGCAAGTTCATTTCACATCCATTTGGTTGGGGAAAGTCAGAGTCTGCTCCTTCCATCGACCATTCGATAAACTCGGGAGGTATTTCAATTTATGCATTTTAATTTAGAAGTTCCATTCATCCTGGAGCTTCTGTGCGGTGTCTTCTGCACAGATAGCTGTCAGGACTCAGGATTCACTTTGGGTGTGTGTCCTCGTATCTTGACAGCATTGCTGCTTGGTGATTCTATAGAATCGATCGTTAAGTCTGGTGCAATATGACAGTTTGCAATCCTACATTGTGGAGTCTTTTTTGCCTTCAAGTCAAACTTACAAATTCATATGTCTAATTATGATCCTAGTAAGGATTCTTGTAGAATCGAAGCATGGATACTTGCAGAATCCTAGTAAAGTTTCTTGTAGAATAGTAGTCAGAATTCTTGTAGAATCCTAGTAAGGACTCTTGTAGAATCTTAGTGAGGATTCTTGTAGAATCCTAGTAAGGATCCTTGTAGAATCCTAGTAAGGATTCTTGTAGAATTCTAGAAAGGATTCTTGTAGAATCTTAGAAAGGATTCTTGTAGAATCCTAGTCAGGATTCTTGAAGAATCCTAATCAGGATTCTTCATGGATGCTTGTAGAATCCTAGGATTGATAATTGTAAAATCCTAGTAAGGATTCTTGTAGAATCATAGTAAGGATTCTTGTAGAATCCTAGTGAGGATTCTTGTAGAATCCTAGAAAGGATTCTTGTAGAATCCTAGTCAGGATTCTTGAAGAATCCTAGTCAAGATTCTTGAAGAAACCTAGTAAGGCTTCTTGCAGAATCATAGCAAGGATTCTTGTAGAATCCTAGTAAGGATGCTTGTAGAATCCTAGGATTGATAATTGTAAAATCCTAGCAAGGATTCTTGTAGAATCATAGTAAGGATTCTTGTAGAATCCTAGAAAGGATTCTTGAAGAATCCTAATCAGGATTCTTGAAGAATCCTAGTCAGGATTCTTGAAGAATCCTAGTAAGGATTCTTGTAGAACCCTAGTAAGGATTCTTGTAGAATCATAGCATGGATGCTTGTAGAATCCTAGGATTGATAATTGTAAAATCCTAGTAAGGATTCTTGTAGAATCATAGTAAGGATTCTTGTAGAATCCTAGTGAGGATTCTTGTAGAATCCTAGAAAGGATTCTTGTAGAATCCTAGTCAGGATTCTTGAAGAATCCTAGTCAAGATTCTTGAAGAATCCTAGTCAGGATTCTTGAAGAAACCTAGTCAGGATTCTTGAAGAAACCTAGTAAGGATTCTTGCTGAATCCTATTAAGTTTTCTTGCAGAATCCTTGTAAGGACTCTTGTAGAATCCTAGTAAGGATGTTTGTAGAATCCTAGGATTGATAATTGTAAAATCCTAGCAAGGATTCTTGTAGAA
This sequence comes from Ochlerotatus camptorhynchus, assembly GCF_037179485.1. Lineage (NCBI taxonomy): Eukaryota > Metazoa > Arthropoda > Insecta > Diptera > Culicidae > Ochlerotatus > Ochlerotatus camptorhynchus. The sequence continues at coordinate 2,816,892 of NW_027040556.1, read as the reverse complement.
TCATTGTAAGGATTCTTGTAGAATCCTAGTAAGGATTCTTGTAGAATCCTAGTGAGGATTTTTGTAGAATCCTAGTCAGGATTCTTGTAGAATCCTAGTGAGGATTCTTGAAGAATTCTTGTGAGGATTCTTGTAGAATTCTTGTGAGGATTCTTGTAGAATTCTTGTGAGGATTCTTGTATAATCCTAGAAAGGATTCTTGTAGAATCCTAGTCAGGATTCTTGAAGAATCCTAGTCAAGATTCTTGAAGAATCCTAGTCAGGATTCTTGAAGAAACCTAGTAAGGATTCTTGCAGAATCATAGCAAGGATTCTTGTAGAATCCTAGTAAGGATGCTTGTAGAATCCTAGGATTGATAATTGTAAAATCCTAGTAAGGATTCTTGTAGAATCATAGTAAGGATTCTTGTAGAATCCTAGTAAGGATTCTTGTAGAATCCTAGTGAAGATTCTTGTAGAATCCTAGTGAGGATTCTTGTAGAATTCTTGTGAGGATTCTTGTAGAATCCTAGTGAGGATTCTTGTAGAATCCTAGAAAGGATTCTTGTAGAATCATAATAAGGATTCTTGTAGAATCCTAGTAAGGATTCTTGTAGAATCATAGTAAGGATTCTTGTAGAATCCTAGTAAGGATTCTTGTAGAATCCTAGTAAGGATTCTTGTAGAATACTAGTAAGGATTCTTGTAGAATCCTAGTAAGGATTCTTGTAGAATCTTAGTAAGGATTCTTGTAGAATCCTAGTAAGGATTCTTGTAGGATCCTAGTCAGGATTCATGTAGGTTCCTAGTCCGGATTCTTGTAGAATCCTAGTCAGGCTAAATTGTTATCAGGATTCTGGCAAAATCCTAGACAGGATTCTGGCAAAACCCTGATCAGGATTCTGAAAAATCCTAGTTGGGATTCTATTATGAATTATGACAAAATCTTTGTCATAATTGTGACATTGGTGACTGGTGGCTTTTTTTTCCTGTTAAAGTCGAACAGCTTCGCAGCGTTCTAGAACCTCATTCGGCGTGCAACAAAAGTTCGATCGCTTGTCTCTCTTCTCTCGTCCAATGGAGTGATCTTTCTTTCAAGCTTCGGTGAAACAGACGAGCGAAAGAGCGCTCGACTTTGATATTTTCGTCTTTCATGAAACACATCAACAGAGGTTTCATGACGTATATGACGGAAAATGAAGATACATATTTAAAGCATTTCTCACGTGAAAATACTTGAAGATTACACGTAATATGTTTAATTTATCTTTCATCCACATATTTATCTAAAAAAAAATAACTAAAATGGGACATAACGCATTTAAACAAATTGAAAGAGTGATAGAGTGTTCGTGAAAGGGATTAAAAGCCATAATGAGGTTTCGTTTAATTAGAAAATCGACGTTACTTACATTGAAAGCGATGAGCAAAGCAACAGCCAGCCTTTCCTTCTAAGCGTGCTCCTTTTCCATTGTCGTTTCTTGCTGATAGTCTAACTAGGCGTTATAGAAATGAAGCGGGAAGCGGTAAGCGTGGTAAGCGTGATTACCTCTCACCCCAGCAGGCCTGGGTTCAATTCCAGTCGGCGCCGCCGGGATGTTCTGAGGCATAACATCTCTGATCACGGGAAGTAAAGCCGTTGGTCCCCGGTTCATGAGTTGATGGGTCGTTAGGTAGGGTCCAGGTGTAGGAGCTGCCTCCTTGGCGTCGGTAGCATTGGTGCTCAGCACGGAAAACAAGATCAACGGAAAACAAATCAAAAAAAAAAAACACGTTTTATGAGAGAAACAAAACTCGAGTTCATTTTAGAGCTTCGAAAATGTAGACGCCTGGTACCAGTGCTGTAAATTCTCAAAATCATTTGAACATTTTTGATGAAAATGAGAAAAGTAGCTATTCGCTATCAAAGGGGACCTCCTCCGAATGGGTGATATCAGTTGCTTAGTCATTTGACGAAGGCATGGATCATTCTCATTTGAGAAACGCTATATATCATTCGATTGAGTGTAACCTACACACAAACGGAGCTCTGGTCGACATTCCCGCGAAAAAGCTAAGCCAACCCGACACCAACCTGACTTCTATCAAACCCCAACCCGATGTTGACCCGACATTGACCCGACATAAACCCAAAATTGACCCGACATTAACACGACATTGGGTCGACATCGACCTTAAATTAGCCTTACATTGATCCAACATCGGGTCGAGTTGTCTGTTCGGGACCATTTTTCTGGATTTCTTCCATACTCCACTGTCGTATATCAAATGATGCTCAGTGACTCAATTGACAGTGACAATGAGCTTCGAATGAGAAAGGGGCTCTTCAAATTATGGTCATGTGAGAATTCGTTTACACAGAATTTATTGAATGGTTGTAGTGGTTCATCTGCAATCGAATGATATGAAAATTTACAGCACTGCCTGGTACTGACTATTTTTCTTCTTCTTCTTCTTCTTTACTCCACCAAATTAGAAGTTTTATGTGGATCAGCAATACATTTATTTGAGAAACTGAAAGTGTACTCATTGGGCTCCACCTGAACCGGTTCTGGGTGCCCTGTAGTGACCACATTCACTATAAAAGTATGTAATTACTGTTCGGTTGCATATAATTGAGAAATGATCTTTTCAGGATGTTGCCTTAATTTGTAAATTTAATTGCCCCTTTAAAACAACAGATAATTTAAATAAGCACTGCCGTAAATTTACAACCGTCTTAACATTATTTAAACAACTTTCTAGATCAACTTCACGAACGCTTAAACAGCTTCCCAGACAACATCAGCAAACATCCCATCTTCTTACCCACAATTCACCCCAACTCTGACGAAAACCTTCCCATCATCTATCTTGCTGTGCGCTATCCAACTCTCACACCATCGCATCCTTGTTCAGAAACCGAAAATAATCCAAAGAATTATTCCCTAACACTCCCGGCGAAAAGAATATCACGAAGAACGGAGCCAACCCTTCTTAGAGTGGCAAGGCAAATGCGATGATGTACAACATAATCCTAGCTGTACACAACGGTCGGTCGATAATCAACTTTATCGAAAGGCGATGGGACTTTTGTTGGACTTGGCAAAGAAAAACTCTAGATGTTTTGTCAGAGTACAGCTTCAACTGAATCATTGAATGGACTCCTTTGGAGAAGAATCAAATTAACAGTCATTTATTCCAAATTGTCTTCGCAGCAGTTTGTTTCCAGCAGCCATCCCCAACCCACCAAAACCAGAGACTTTTTGCCATCATCATCGTCGTCATCAAGACTTGCGGCGGTGGTGGTCACCCGACTACGCCACTGGTACTGAAACGGTCACTATGTGCACACCCTACACTATGTCACCAACCGACTCAAACTGGCCCCAGGAGACAATTTGCATACTTCGTCGAAGCCAGTAGAATGTATGCAGCACAACAGTAGTGCAGAGTGGTTGGTCAGTCCAGAGAGTCTTTTATCCCGCTTTGTACGTCTTACGGACTAGAGAACTCCCACCCCGGCTTCTCCGAGTTCGTTCTAGCATCGTTCACATTCTTAACCCACCACCCCGCAGGGACTTTATCACACATACACACACCTATACCCACCCAGAGTGTCTCAGGGAAGTTGTTGCACTGGAGGAAGTTCAGCCACAGATGTGACGATTACCAATAAATCCAAGGAACAAGTATTTTCCCTCTGTGTGCTGCAGTTGGGTTTTGTACCATAATAGATGTGGTGACTCTTGTGTAGTTCGGTGCGCGCGTCTGTGTGAGATCGTTAGAGCTAGTTGTCCATCCGAAGAAGACTGTCGTCGGTTGAAAAGAGTGCTGGAAAATCGAACGACGTCCACGAGGACATGCGATGCGGTGGTGGGTGGGAAATGGAATGGAACAAAAGAAAGAAGAAGAATAAAACAAAATGCTGAAAAAAGGTTCGGCATCTATAAGAGTAAATTCTATTATGTCTTTTACTTTATGATGCTCAGTTTTGCAGCAGTTGGAAACCAAAGTATTCGACTGATGTGCTGGGCGATGAGAGGTTGAAATTCAGGTGCTGGGGCTGGTGCAAGGAGCTCTGTGAGTAGACACTCAATTTGGATCATGTTCATCGAAGTGTGGGCTTTTTGTTGGTCATTTCAGTAAGGGTACCTCCAGTGAATTTGGTGGGTTAAAGAATTTTGGTACAAAACGCTCATTATTGGCAACATATCCGTCAAAATTAGCAATGAGCATTTGGGGACTTTATAAGTGGCAAAGTTGTAGATTTATACTCTCTTTCTTGCATTTTTCACCAATTATTGTCCCAAATGTGCTCATTTTGACGCATCTACAAATGATCGTCAAATCAGGTGATTTTTAACGTTCATTATTTTTCTCAACCCCAGGGAATGGTAAGTTAAATAGAGTGATGAAAGATTCTTGTCCAGGCAGCTAGCGGGAGTCAGCTTTAATATACGTTCTGCGTCAATCACTATTCCACCAAATTTGATGGGCATTCGTGTGTAAAGCTTCAGAGCTTTCATTTGAGCGTCATCATTTTGAATTTATTTCGAATTTACGTGTTCAGAACTTTTTTAACATTCAGACCATTCCGTCTCATAGCATTTTATATGAATTAAATTGACACTGTCATCATTTTGACGTCATACCAATGCGACATGTATAGCCGGTGCTTGGATTATGTAACCAGTTTTTTCGGCATCGTCCGATCCTTTGGGCCGAAAGTCTTTTTTTTTGTTGTTGTTTGACTGGAAGAAACTTATTGAATCTTTTGATCGTACATGATACGGAGCAGTTAACGATGCCATCCATTTATGGAAATTTTCATTGTTTGATCATCTACAAAATCGGACGTGATACTCAAAAGCAAAAAAATCATTTTCATTTTGGCTAAATTATTATTTTTAGTACTATCGATCGGCAGCCTAAAACGTCGATCTATAGTATCATCGATTCAGCATAAAGCAATAATCTTCCATTGAAAGCAAAACACGTTACACAAATTGCTCAATTGCGTTAGCTTTGCGGAGCTGTAATGCAATATATACAAACATTTTTGCCTATGACTAAAGCTAGTAAAACGGGCCCCGATTACTCGCGGCTTACTCGGATTCTACAAGAATCCTTACTCTCGGATTATCTCCTTTGGGCAGTTTCAGCGTTAGCACGCCGTTGTACATCCCGTTCCAGAGCGTTGGACCAAGGATGGAGCCTTGTGGAACTCCCGCTGTGATCCTAATCGATCTCTGTCCCATGTCTGTCTCGTAGACCAGAACCCGGTTCTGGAAATAACTCCTCAGGATCCTACACAGGTAGTCACCCAAGTAGCATTTCTTGTTTTATTGCACTCTATAAGTGGTTTTGAGATCAATTTTATAAAACCGTCAATAAAATTAATAGCTCCAGCACAATCTTTTGATAACCGCTATAAGATCGTCTTACAGCTTAGTGGACCACTCTTGATAAGGTTTATAAAGCATGTTTGAGAATCACAATAAAGCTGTCTTAAAACCTTTTGTCAGAAAGCCTCATACTCTACAAAAGGTTCTCATAGCCTCTTTAAGAGTAATATTGTATTCAAGCAGTCTTATTACGCTTTTGTGAAAATCAGTTATAAATCCAATTTAATTTATATTTGCTTCAAAGCAACCGCCATTTTAATTTTACAGAAAATAGATCTCAATAAATAAATTCATACCAATGCTTGATTGTGGTGCCATCTTTGCGGAAGAGTTTTGAACTATTTGCTTATGTCAATAGATGGTCCTTGTTATGATGAGAAGCTTTACCGAAGACACCAAGTCGCGGAAATGCTTCGTTTCGGAGTTATTAATTTTGCTCCGCTAGGTTGCATTCCTGGCCCAGTGTCAGTGTGCATTGAATGAAAGCAGAACAGCAAAGCATAATGCATGATTTTATTACGAGCACTACTTTCGTTTTACAAGAGCAATTCATGTTTGTTTTTATTTGAGGGCAAATGTTTATTCCTATTCTACGGGTGCAACCGATGAATTTTACAAACATTTAGAAATGTTTTGAATGGTACATTTACCTTTATGAAAAGTTATGCGTGATTTCAATTTTTTTGTCCTAGAACTGTCACCATTCCATGTATTTCGACCAATGGAATGGTGAGGAAGCACACTCTTTACAGCTTGTGACATCCGCAGAAAATGCAGCGGCATTTTATTTCTTGGTTGGAGTTATTCACGAAGGTTTGCGGCTGACTGTAGCAAATAAACGGGCTCATGCTAAAAATCTTGTTGATTTTCTTTGTGCTCCGCTTGGAAATACCGGAAAGTTTTTATTCTTTTCTATGGTGTAGAAATAAACCGCACATTTACACTTCTGACAAGTTGCAACTTAATGCTTATAATTGTTTTAAAATAACTGTTTCATGGCCAACTAGCTTTATTGCGGATCTTTATATAGGATCTATTTTTGAGTTTTATAAGGGCAATTCATATTGCTTTTTTTATACTTCAAGGCAATCATAAAACCTTTAATAAGTGAAAATAGCATAAGCATCAGTTGGTTTTTTTTTATAAGCTTTATAGGGGTTTTGTAGATAGCTATAAAATGTTCCATGACTTGCATTGTATATGACCGTCATAAAGCTGTAGGTTATGGTTGCAGCTGCAATAAAACCTTTATAAACTTTGAATATAGCCAAGTAGCTCTAGATTTGTTACTTGGGCAGGGACCCTTATTCTATGTAGTGCTTTGGCGATGGCCTCCCAACTGGAGCTGTTGAACGCATTCTTGACGTCGATCGTTATCCCGGCACAATATCGATCTCCTCTCCGCTTCTGTTTGGACGCCTTCTCAGCTCTCTCGACCACTGCCCGAATTTCATCCACCGTCGATCTCCCTTTCCGGAATTCGAACTGTCTCTCCGACAATCCGTGCTCACTCTCCGTGTATTTCGTCAGCCTGTTTAGGATAATCTTCACCAAGAGTTTTCCGAGTGTATCCAGCAGGCATATACAGGCCTGTACGATGCTGGATCCCCTGGCGGTTTTCCTGGTTTCGGCAGCAACACTAGCTTCTGTATCTTCCACCTGTCAGGGAAGTGACCCTAGTTCAGGCATTTCTGGAGCACCATCCTGAACATGTCTGGGGATGACTGGATCGCCGCTTTCAACGCTACGTTAGGGATTCCATCCAGACCAGGAGCTTTCTTCACCTTCAATCCTTTCGCCACTGCTACGAGCTCCTCGTTGGTGACTTCGATGTTATCTCCCTCTCCTTCTCCGTACGGTGTAGGTGGGCAGGTTGTTGGGTCGTGCTTCGGGAAAAGTCCTTCCACGATGACTTTCAGCTTCTCTGGGCACATTTCAGCGGGCATCGTTGGGCCTCTGATCTTCGCCATCACGACTCGGTATGTGTCGCCCCAGGGGTTGGCATCAGCGTCTCGACACACTTTCTTAAAACAGTTCGACTTCCTCTGCTTTATCACTCGTTTAAAAGCGGCCCTGGCCGCTCGAAACATTTATCTTCGTTCCTCTCTGTCTGCTTCCGTTCTTGCTCTCTGAACCAGTGCCTTAGATTATCGTTATTTTTTCACGAAAGGAGAAATTATTCTTTTCTCAGTGTGGGATGACTCTTCTTCTGTTGACACACAACATCATTTCTGTCATGTCAATGATACATGAATTTTGTTTACCTTATTGAATGAATAATTCATTTAATGAATTTCAAAAGCCTACAATCATTGATATTTCTTACTGTCAATGGTTTGAAGTGATAATCAGACAAGCAAAGTTGATATTCATCTCTGGTGGTGAAATTTTATAATTGAGAAAGACGAGTTTGATTCTGCATCCGAAATAATGGAAGAAGCAGGTCCATCATCTAAAAAAGGACAACAACGACGCGATGACAACAAGCGCCCTCTCCAGGAAATTGCATTATCGTTTATTCATCGGGAAGGGAACAAAGGTATATGTCGTATTGAAGAGAGCAGCGGATGTACCTACGTCCAAATGACTATGGATGTCGGTAATTTTATCCGTCATTTCCGCACAAAGCATACAGATGCTGCGAATAAATGTGGCTTGCTGAAAGAAACTGATGCTAGCACCAAGAAGCCAACACTGTTGTCCAAACGATCTATAGCCATTGATACGCCGCTGTACATGGACTCTATTGTCAAATTATTGACCTACCATCAACTCCCTCTTTGCTTCGTAGAGTTGGAAGGGATGAAACAACTCATGGACCCAATATCTGCTGCACTTGGTGTTACAGTAAACAGAAACAATGTAAAGATAATTACGCACTCCGTCACTGATCAAATTCGTAAGGCTTTAAGTGATGAACTGAAGAACAGGTTGATTTCACTGAAAGTTGATTCAGCATCACGATGCAACCGACACGTTCTCGGCATAAATGTCCAGTATTTTTTGGATAGCAAAATCGTCATTCGGACATTAGGTAAGTGTTAACATAGCGTTGAAACAAAGAGATTAGTGGGATGTTTCATTGAGGTACATTAAGGAGCCAATACATACTGCAATGTGGTAGTACAACCGCTATAGTTTTACCATATACCATTCGGTTTAATCACTTGGTATATGCTAAAACCATAATAGTTGTAAAATCAAATTGTAGTGAGTAGTTATGTTATAGCCAGCGGAAGCATAATTATTGTTCCATTTTCAATAGAGCATCCTATACACATGGGACAGTTATGTGTTCACTTGTAGGTTATACTCATGAAATAAATCTTATGCTTGATTATCCTGAATTAAACTTAAACTAGTTAGCAACTGCTATCATTCTCTTTAGAATGAACTTAATTTAGATACATGTAATATATTTCATGGTATTTATTTGAAGTACTTTAACATGGAACACCTATAAAATTCTTACAATTTCTTGTATTTCCATGTTACCATTCCAGGCATGATTGAGATAAAAGAACGACAAACGGCAGCTTTCTTGAAAATTTAAATTTTAGAGGTTCTTCAGACATACGGAGTTACTGTTAAGCAAATATTTTCGGTAACATGTGACAATGGAGCAAATATGCTGGCAGCTGTAAAAGGGCTGAAGAAAGAATTTGATTTTCTAGTCTCACAGCAGCTAGAAAATGTAGACCTTCTGGGTGGCACAGAAACCGAGGTCTATACTGAAACCGAAACCGAGACTGCTGAAAACAATCAAGACCAAGAGCTTTCCGATGCACTTTCAACTGAATTTCATCAGGATCAGTTGAACCTTGTAAGATGCTCGGTACACACATTGCAATTAGCTATTCTTGACGTTGTTAACAAAAGTGACGAATCCATCAAGCAAATAACTGGTGTGGCAAAAAAAATGCAAAGGAATCAAATATAAGACACATTTTGACTATCATAGTGCTACTTTCCCACCGGTTTGGGGACAAACCAGATGGGAGGTATTTACATGATGCTGGATTGCTTTCGCAGACAAAAAGAATCTTTCAATCAACCGGCACTCCAATTTCCTGAGCTCAGTAAGTTTAGGATGTGCTTTAGATCATATGGTTTTCATTTTGCATTGAGCTGCCAAAAATTGCAGATAATTTTACAAATCCTATGAGTTAACTTTACAGTATCCCCCCACTAATCCTACAATGTAATGTCCAGATTATCGAATGTGGACTCTCTTATCTGGATGTTTTACACATACTGAAAATTATAACAAAAAGACGCTGCACACAGTAAAATTCTAAACATGTACAACATAATATACTGTCCATAAAAGCATAACTGTCCGATATGAATCGGAAATCAAGTAGAGATGGGACAAATACGCTTTTATGGGTAGTGTACGAATATTTGTCATTCAGGGTTGTTAACCGATATCCGTAGATATCGTCTGCGTTAACCACGTTTCCAAATTCTCCATTATTTATCGATTAACAACCCTGGTCTCATACCATCGACAGACACTACTCTTTTAATCCATTATTGTAATCGGCGTACTAGATTAAAAAACACAACGTCGCTACAATAATGTATGTCATAAATATTAAATAACACAGCCTTGATTTACAGCTCTCACTCCGAAACTCTGGGATTTCGTTGAACATTACGTTCAAGCCTTCGAACCTCTTTACATTTGCACCAAAAAAAATGCAAGCAGCTCACGTTTCGTTGCCAGATTTTTATTTATCATGGTTGATGGCAATCAACGAAGTTCAGAAGATGTGTTCGAATCCGTTTGCCCAGCCACTGACTAGATCCTTAACAAGCTGAAGACGTCACAAGCATTTCAAATGTCACTGTATATGGATCCACGTCTGAACTATTTGAATTCAAAATTGTTCAGCAACGATGAGAAGCAATATATACAGGTACGATATTACACGTATCTTGTAACCACGATAAGTGATAAACATCTTTTGAAAATTTTATTTTCATATATTTAGAACTGCATTAAAGACACCTGGAACAGGATCAACCAACTAAAACCGTCTACATGTTCCAGTGAAACAGTAGAAAACGAGGCCAACAGCAGCAGCCAATTTGACGAGTTCCTCACAGAGCTTTTTGGTGGAACTCTGTCGAACACGGAAAACTCAAATGACTCATCGTTTGAGCAACAGTTAAGAGCACTAGATGCTGAACCGCGACAAAATCACTCTTTCGATGTGTTTCAATATTGGTTGATACGACGAAATACTCGTCCAGAACTCTTTGAGGTAGCCATGGTTGTGCTAGCAACGCCATCAAACCAGGTGTCTGTAGAGCGTGCATTTAGCGCACTTGCGTTGGTTCTATCATCTCACAGAGCTACCTTGGGGTAAGGTGCATTGGAGGACATTTTACTAGTAAAACTAAATCGAGACATTTTTGTGAAAGTATCTGCATCATGCGATTGGTCTGGCATTGTAGGGTGTGCTAAATGATTTCTGAAAGTTTTTTTTTGTTAGTACGTTATGGCATCGAATACATGAATACAATAAATATTTGCATAAAAACTATACATCTAAATAAATGTTCTTTCATAAAAGTTCAACCAATAAATAAGCACCAACACAACCGATTGTAGAAATTCCCTTATAAACTCTTATTTATTTGCATCCTTACGACAGTTTATATTACGATCTCCTACCTACAACAAAACATTCAATGAAACAAGAACTCTTCGTTTTCTCATTACACTTTTCAGGTTTTCTCAATAGCACAATTTCAATTCACCCACCAATATTAACACTAACTTCAACAACCATCCACGAAAATTAAAGTTCACGACACTTTTTTTATCAACCTACTGACGCAATTTAGTTTAACAATGAAAGTCGTAGTCCTGCTCGGATGAGATGCTCGAATAGGTGAAGCTGGCGGGTTTTTCGTGTTGAGCCTAGTTGCTGAGATTTTTTCCTTTTCCGGTTTCTGCTGCGATGGGCACAGGTAGACTTTTTGCCGTTCTCCCAAATTGTTTTATGCTGGTCGTCATGCGGGTTGAAGATTTTGTGGTCATTTTCCAGCTTGGAGAGAAGCTGCATGTGGTTCTGCTCGTTGGCAATACTATTCTTCTCATAGTGCATTTTTTCCCTTTCCAGTACTGCCTCTAGTTGCATGGTTTTCAACTGTTGCTCCAAGCGGTCTGCTCTCATTTTTCTAACTCGATTGATTTTTGATGCTCCAAGAAATCTGTAATAAAAATAAATTATTGCAGAGCAAAACAAATAAGAATTAAAAATTATTACCTTCAATCGCAATTGGTTGAACAGTTGCTGTTGATTTGATTTTCACTAACATGAATAGAACTTCATTTTTGACGTTTAAAATATCAAGATGATAATGAAGAAGCAACTTTATATGGACCAACAGGTCTGTGCCATAAAAAGGGAGAAAGGGAGAAGAAGCAACTGATAATGAACTTCAAAAAATGTTGAATGTTGATGTTCATCCGTCAGGTGTTCATTGATTGTCGTGTTTCAGCATTGTCGACCCTCGCTTGAATAGTAGGTTATCAATATAAGGTAGGCTGAAAATCGCTGTATTTGAGTATCGTGAAAGTGAATAATCTCAGCACTGCAGTCTGAACACGTCTTCTGGCTCTGAGACAACTAGCGTGGAGAGTGCTAAGTGCCTCGTTCCACCAGTAGACTGGACGCCGCCTGTTATTTGGCTCCAGTTTCCTCGGCATGGTCTTGTCACATGCTCTCACACAGCAAAAAAAAAATGTAATATCGATCAACGTAATTCAAGCTGATGTATGAAATAATGATGTAATAGCAAAAAGCAGCTACAATATTACATCAATGGATGTAATTTTGTTCGCAAAATCGATGTACATCGTGCAATGTTATATTACACAACCGATGGATTGACCTGGTTGCAGCAGTTTCGATGTAATATTCAACAACTTTTTTTGCTGTGCACTAACGTTTCTGTCAGCTCGTCCACGTTTAGATCTGCGGGACTCCTGTCCACACGAAGTGCCTCAACGAACAGATCCTTGTCGAATACCTTCGTTTTCCACTTCCGGTCACAAGTTCTCGTCCTCCGTACTGCCACAGAATTCCGTTGGCCGATGCCATATCATATCGCCTGCTGGTCGCTATGGGTATATCCTTCGCACACTCTCCAATCCATGTTTGCCATCAGCGACGGACTGCAGAAAGTAACGTCGATAATGGATTTCCGGCCATCTCTGCGAAAAGTGCTGCTGGTGCCTCTATTGGCCAGCATAACATCCAGTTTTGCCAGAGCTTCCAGCAGAATGTGCCCTCTTGCATCGGAACATCTGCTTCCCCACTCCACTGCCCAAGCATTGAAGTCTCCTCCGATGACTACCGGTCGTCGTCCGATCAGCTCTTCGGTAAGTCCATCCAACATCTCATGGAACTTCTCCATGGTCCATCTGGGGGGTGCGTAACAACTACACATGAAGATTCCGTTGATTTTGGCGATCACGAAACCTTCGTACGAGCTCGCCACCACTTCTTGAATGGGGTATCTGCCCATAACTTGTATAGCATCCATCCCAGCTCTATCTGCCGCCCAGTTACCGTTATCGGGAGGGACTCGATACGGTTCCGCAATCATTGCAACGTCGCACTTTATTTCTGTTGTCGATACTAGGCATTTGAAGCCTCCCGTCGTATGATCGTTACCGTCCTCATTTTTGTAGAGCATACATCTCGGTTGCTTCGTGCAGCCTCTTGCAATATGGCCTTTCTCTCCGCATTTCCTGCACAGATCAGATCTGTCAGGGCCATTGCAGTTCCTCGCCAGGTGACCGAATCCCATGCACTTGAAGCATCGCTCCAGTTGCTTGGTAACCCGAGGAGTGGCTTTCAGGGAGCACAATGACCAGCCAACCTTGACCTTGCCCGTCTCCAACAGCTTATTCGCTGCAACTGTCGAAAGTCGTATAACCGCCGTTTGCATGCCGCCGTACGCCTTCCTCATCCGGATTGACATCGGGACATCTCTTGCGATATCATGCGATACCTCAAATCACATTAGAATTTTACTATAAGATCAATAGTGGACATATTCAGACCCAATGATCACAATGGTCTCTTTCAGATGTATCGGGTACCCCCGGGAAGTGGACAGATTCTGACATGCGCCAAAATGCATCGTGCGATACCTCAAATCATATGGAACTTAACATAATGATTAGTGCAAGTAGGGTTGACTATCCTATTTTCGTTCTATTAAGCACAACCCGCACTTAGTATTTCTTAATCTAGCGCAGTTTAGCACCAAACGGAATGTTATTATTACTTATGGCTTTCAAATTTATTAACCTTTCCGTACGTACCGTAAGATTTGATAAAGAGAAACCAATCGTTGATATATTGTCAAAAGTCTAACACTGCTTCTTCACGCCAAACTCGGTCTACGGATTCTGAACTCGGCCTAACGCATTGAAACGCCATCGAAACGCCATTGAAACGCCAATGAATTCACTTTGGCCTATCGGATGAAGATAAAAATTAATTCGGTTGGAGCGCTTCTCTTGTTTTTGGGAATAATGGGTGCAAACGTTCATATCACGCGTTCTCACTGACTTCGTTCGGCAGCTTATTAACTAAAGTATCGTACCAAACGCATAATTGACTTGTTAATTCTGAAATCATAGATTTATTTGAAGTTTTCTGCTCGATAGCCCAAAAATGGGCGATTAGGGCGAAGTAGTTCTCTACCCTTTTTATATTGAATTTTCCATAAAACCTCATTGAAATTTATTTATGAAGAGAAAAAGTGCGTATTCATGATCAAAAAAGATAAATTTTGAAATGTAAACACTGCACTGCAGCATACATGAAGTAACAATTTCAGGTGAAATTGAGCACTGATTTCCGAGATTTGTGTACCTAATTGAAAATTTGAAGTGGAAGTGCATGAATAGCCTACGTAGCGGTTATATGTGGACTCAACAAGAAAACACCCTAAACCGAATATATTCAATAGAACGCTATTGAATTCTATCCAGATCGCACAATAGGATCCGGAGGAATGGCCAAAAAACTGAAATAATTCATTAAAACTCACTCACTTTTCTCAACGATGGCTGAACCGACTGGAGTAAAACCACTTCTATTTTGTTTAAACAGTTCTCCCATATGACGCTATTGAATGTTATCCTGATCGCACATTTGGTTCCGCACATTTGAATTTTTTCAGTGACAGTGACTATAGACAGTCAAGTTATAGACCGGCCAATGTGACTTGACGTAACCAAACAAACCGCCAAATCGTATGGAAAATGATCGTTTTGGATACAACATGGCAGCACATTGACAGGTCTATAACTATGAACGTCTAAAATAATGACAGCTCGTTCGTGTGGAGGATTTGAAAATGCGCGAATTTCTAATGCGTGTTGCAAAATACACCGAACGTGAAATTTATTAAAGATGTTAAGTCTAAAAAGTCTATAAATGTCCTTAACGAAAAAAAAGTTTGTGAAGAAAACATAAGTCTGTAAATTCACAGACATGTCTGTATATCTGGCATCTCTGTCTATGCCACAAATAATTATACTCTACTTATGATCAAAATCGTGCATTCAAATCCTACTTCCAGATATGCCAAGAACGATTTTAAAATATTAAAATTGACCGGATTGCATGAGATCAAAGTATTTATGAATTTAATTCCCGGGATTTGGGAATCCCGGGAGATTTCATCCCGGGACAAGAAAGCTATATATATTTTTAGTATAGATTTGACAGTAAGACTAGTGAGTCAAACCCCGGTTGTCCAGACATGATTATGTCGGATGAACCACCGTTAGATCATTTCGCCTCCTGATTTTAAGAATATGGATCTTAAGAATACTTCGATGAAAATACTTGTAAATTACAGACATTATCTGCTGCATCGCAGCAGACAACCGATTAACGTTTCAGTGACGTGTCTTCGAAGTAGTATCAGCAATACGATGTGATGAAAAGTATTAGTTTCCCCCAAATTCTTAAAAAAATTTACGTTTCCAGCAAACGTTCAATAATCCTACACACATTCTGCCACGAAATCTCTCAACACCCTACCAATAAAGAAACGCTCGTGCCTCATATTTACGTACATATGCAAATGTAGAGCGAATGGAAGGAAACTCATCTCAGCTTTTCCCCCGTCCAAGATGGGTTTGTTAAGCCGAAAACCGCCACCCCCTTTTATGTTTCTGCCTTATACGTGCTCGGTCGCTTTTACATTGCCTTTTGCGTTTGGTCGGCCGGTCGGTCGGTCGATCGGGATGTAAGACGACCCTTCTTCTCTTCGGGGGTGCTCGTCATTCCGCTCTTGTATACAACACGCACGGATGCTGTTCGGTCTTTGGTCCATTCAGCAGCCATTTATTATTTTATGGGATAAGAGAATCGCTCGGCCGGGTGTTTGAATTCAAGATGGCAAATTATTGATTAAATATGAATTTCTTCTCCGGCTCCGGGAGAAAGTTGGTATGAGAGAATAGGATATGAAAGGTTCTGTTGGGGAGTTTACAGTAGATATGCAAATTATCGCTGGGAATTGTCTAATTGAGAAGCGAGAAGCATCTGGTGTCGAAGCCGACGTGAGGGAACGTGGTAATTGATGACGTGACAGCATTTCGATGTCAAATCTTTTCCCTAGCTCGGATTGGAACCGATTAAGAAGAATTTCCATTTACAGCTCTAAATCTACGGAAATACCGAATGATTCAAGAATTCCTGTTCCGAATCTTTTGCCGTGCTTCAAACTATCCCTGGTGGATTAAAAGACGAAGAATCTGACAAGAGTAAATTGAAGAATTTAATTAAAACACTGCAAGCACTTGTAATACTCTTGCTGCTCTTGGGAAGATAGTCCACCACTTGAGAACATGAGGATGCATCCGGCACACAGGGCGGGCGAGATTCTGAGAGTGTCGTGCAGCTTGCTTAACACGGTGGACAACGGTCGAAAGTCCATGATGGGAGTACACACAACAAAAAACCCGAGATCCCAGACAGGAAGGAAACAACAAGTGCTAACACACATAGGACTCGCCGGGGCAAACCGTCCGTCGTAATACCGGTCGGGCAGAGCTCATAAAAAGAAATTACAGGATACGTTAAAACATAGAACAATGCTGCAGCAGTACCAAAGTGAGTCTACAAAGGAAAATGGCAAAACTTACGAAATGGCCCCGGTTGGTGACGATGGTGCTGCTGCTCTGTTCGGTTCACCCCGGTGAACTTATCCCGGATAAACAATTCGTTCTACACGTCCAACCCCCACCGACAGCACTGGCGAGGGAAGGGTGAAGCGTTCACACCACCACCCCATATTCCAAAACGGGACGGTCCAGCATCGGGCAATTTTGCGATTGCGAGTGAGAGAGGACGGGGCGAGGTTACGACCCCGGGGCCATCGCTGTTGACCGACATTGAGGAATCATCCCATTGCAGGATAATTTTCGTGTGACATTTGAACTACATTTCGCTGTCGTAATGAGTCCTGCCTTCCCGTGACTGTTGGTAACAGAGGGTGTGCGTGTGTGTGGCCAGTTCACCACGAGTCAATTGCCTTCACGAATGTATGCTTTGGACGTGTAGGGGTAGAACCGGAGTTTGGTGGCGATGTGCAGCTGTGTCTAGTCAAAGAGCAGCACCCTTATTCATGGGTGAGCAGACAGTCGTTTCCCTTCGTTGTTTTTTTTGTTCAGTTGATGCTATGGCGGAACTGGTTTTAAGAGCTGAAATCAATTTTGGGAATGCGAAAAACTGGATTACACATGGGATGCGAGGCTGATGTGATAATTCTAAGGGTAACTATCAGATGGATTTAGTGGACGAATCATTCTTTCCGGTACAGATAGGGTAATTGTGCCAATAGTATGGTGTGTTCGATGTTGTTTTTATGACTTATGGCAATACTTTACTCCAAAATTGAAACACATCAAAATAAAATTATTTTTTAATAGTTCATCCCCATTTTTACTAGAGCTCAAAATTTCCAGTCTACTTTAACAGATATTTCCTAAGATTTTGATTAACTAGCATCGACATTTCGAAGAGGAATTTCCTGCTCTGATATTGTCTTAATTGATCTGATGGTGGATCATTGCATTTACCGGGCAGTCAGGAAGGATATTAGCAGAACTGTTTATAGAGATTATAGATTCCGAATAAATAAAATCACAATGGGATGGTTGTGATGAAATACCAGGTAAATTATCCTAAACAGCATTGAAAACAAAGGGTCTTTTCTGGTTTCTTCCTACCGCCATCGGAAAAGTATTCAAGTTTTTCGTTGACTGAATCAGATAACACCTATTTTTTCGCAAATCAAGACTATTTTAAAGCAACATCAACACCATCGACGTGGCCAAACAAGATGGTTGACAGACTGAACCGTATGAATTACTCGGATAAAATTCCGTTGTCATATTCGTGAAGGGCAGCTGTGAACCATAGTTCACGGTTCATGCGTATAAGGAAATGAACACCGTGAACTTTAATTCACGGCTCTCGTTCACGTATATAGGAACCGATTTTTTTTTTAATAGAGATGTCCGATTACTTCACGGTTAACCAATATATTTTGCAAATATACCATCAAGAAACCTGTGCATCTAAAAAGGCGGAAAATTGTGTTGAATTGTGTATGGTTCTCTTTTAATGTAAGACTGTAACGGAGTTTAATTTCATCAGATTCAGTTACGGGATCAACTTGTGATTACCTTATTTAAAATCTGAAATGATCTAAACTTAAAATTGCATAATGAGAGTACTGTCTTAAAATTTATGAGATAAGAGTAGGAGTCCTAGGAGGTCGAATTCAGAGGTTTACAAAAGGCTAGTGTGAAGTCTAGATATCATACGAGTTAACTATAGTGACTTTCCGAGCAAAGCTGGAGATCAAATTGAAATCATAATTTGCTGTTGTTAAGTAACTTTTTTCATTGCTACAGTTGATCTAGTTTTACATGGATTTATGGTTAACACCGCAAAACTTAGAGCACAATGTTACATCGTTTTTTACCTCTGCTCTATTTAAAATTTATTTACACGTAAATGGTCAAATTATATCTTAAATTAGGTACATTTTGATCTTCTCTTGTAGAGTGTCATTTACAAACATTATGTATCTTTTGAACAATTTAAATATTCTTCCAACAATTGAATGTGTTGCACCCTGTAGCTCTGGAAAAATTTGATGTTTTTGGGGCTTTTTGAAATTGGTTAGCTCGCATTTTTTTTCCCATCTTTTAGACAAAAATTGCATTACTACTCCATCAACTGGTGGTTTAACGAGCTTGAGAAAAAGTTGTTTTAAAAACAATGCAGAACAAATTTGTTTAATTAAGTTTTGTAGAATCTTATTGAATTAGGCATAAATCTTTATTTGATGAAAAACAGTGATTTTTTTCATAAAAATAAAGGTTCAAAGATATGAAGCCAGGGTTTGCCAGGGTTGACACCAGTTGCAAAAGGTAGTTTAAAATGGAAGGTTTCGAATGAGCATAGCCCGAACGAACGGAAGCTTGACGTAGGACCGCTAGGGACGGAACAAATATGTTGATCATTTAGTTCTTAACTCTTTCCGTTTTTGAATTGGTGGCCCTGAAAAGGACCGGTTGTTTTTCAAATGATGGCCACACCAGTGCAAGCCGATGCCGAACCGAGTGACAGCGGCCTAGTCCTGCTGCCTATTGCGGAAAGCCTTTCTTCCGGTTGATATGGGTGTTTTCGTCGTCGTCTCAGTGATGCCACATGTACAGATTTATCTGTAATGATACAGATTTCTCTCAAAATTTTGATACAGATATCTGTATAAACAGATTAAAGATGTTTTTAAAATATACCGATTTTTCAGGTTTTTTAAATAAGTTGTATATATGTTTAACTCTGGATTATATTTATTAGTATCCATAAATAATCCTTTCTTCCTTTTGAGTAAGTACGAGTACTTTTTTTCCTCTGTTCGGGACCTAACACTACTGCGACCAGTAAATTGATCTATTGTAGTATATCCCGTGTCCTTAGTTTAGTGCATGTCGTATTACTCCATCACTATTGATAAATGATGAAGTATTCGATTTTTTACAGTTTCCACTCTTGCATTTATCGCAAGGATCCGACTCTAATTGAAAGGTCCCGCTATTTATACCCTTCAGAGTGATGAAACACCCTCCAAAGGCGCGCCCCTTTGTCAGTCAAAATTGGATTCCTTAGCAACAAAATTAAGGTATGACACCGATAATGACCATGCATCAGAACCCTAGTCTTAACCACTTCAAACAAGGGAACAACGAATAGAAGATTAGGAATCACATAGATGAAGACAATTGTCCCCTGCTACAGGTTCCCTTGGGGGTATCCAGTGGTTCCGAGAGCGGCTAATGTAGTCACTGATCCATTTGAAGTTTAATGAATGCCTATTCATGAAAAACCATGAAGAATGAGCTGTCGCACGGCATGTTTTGGTGTAAAAATGCAATTGTCCTTTGCTTCAGGTTCTCCCGGGGGCATACCGGAGGTCCCAAGAGCGGCCAATGTGGTAAATGATTCACTTTAAGTCTATAGAAAGAATATTCAACGCAATTGCCTCCCACTACAGGTTCCCCCGGGGGTATCCCGTGATTCCGAGAGCTGCCAATGTGGTCACTGATCTATTTGAAGTTTAATGAATGCCTATTCATGAAAAACCATGAAGAATGAGCTGTCGCACGGCATATTTTGGTGTAAAAATGCAATTGACCTTTGCTCCAGCTTCCTCCGGGGGCATACCGGAGGTCCCGAGAGCGGCCAATGTGGTAAATGATTCACTTTAAGTCTATAGAAAGAATATTCATGAAAATCCATGAAGAAAGAGCTGTCGCACGGCATGTATTGGTGTAAAAACGCAATTGACCCCTGCTACAGGATCCCTCGGGGTTATCCCGTGAATCCAAGAGCGGCAAACGTGGTCAATGATTCATTTGAAGTTTATGGAAAGCCTATTCATGAAAAACCATGAAAAATGAGCTGTTGCATGGCATGTTTTTGTGTAAAAATGCAATTGTCCCCTGCTCCAGGTTCCCCCGGGGGCATACTGGATGTTCCGAGAGTGGCCAATGTGGTCAATGATGCATTTAAAGTTTATCGAAAGTCTTTTGACGAGAAACCATGAAGAAAGAACTGTCGAACGGCATATTTTGATTCAGAACCCTCCACCAGAACCGATTCCAGGGAAATAGCCATATCTCAGTTGATTATACATAGGCTAAATTTAGTTCTTGGCATATGATTCGCTTTAAAAATGATTTTTCTTTTGTTGTATTTACTAGAAATATATATATTTAACCTGCATCATCAATAAAATTTCACCAAAAATTTAGCAAGTTAGACAAGCTCTCCGGAAACCCGGAATATCTCCGGTATCCGGTGACCAGGATTCATGGCTACTAGTTTTTCAGTCAAATGCTTCTGGAAGATTTAAATCGGATCATATTTGACGAAGTTACAACACTCCAAAGTTGGCCAAAAATTTGCATATCTTAGTTATTTTGAGTAACCCCTGTATATAGATTTTTTGGTAATTTCATTAAGATCTTCATATCAGTTTCACTTAATTTATGGCAAATTGTAGAATATTTCAAGGAATTCAACGAAATTATGGGGTATTCCAAGAATTTCATGAACTTTTCGTTGCTTCAGAAATAATGCGAGGTCTTCAGGAAATTTTATAAATATTATTCAAATTTCCGGTACAATAGAAAAATATGTTAACTTCAGGAAAGATTCAAAAGCTCACGGAAGTCCAAATAAAACTAGGATTTTTAAGCGAATTGTCTACTTTTGTGGATGTTCAAAATCTTCCAGAGAACCACACCGCTACCTGATTGCATATGTTAGTCCTAGATCCTAATTCATTAATGTAGCATCAAAATAACTGGTTTAAAAAATACGGAGCTCTAGGATCTTTTTTACGAATTAGCCCCCTTTGCGGATGATCCGGATCTTTTGAAGGACCGTTCCATAGCCACCAGAGTGCATATACTGGTTTCAATCCAAGTTCATTCATGCATCATAACAACAAGTTGATTAAAACAATCTAGATCCTTTTTTACTAATTTTCCACATTTACGGATGTTCCGGGTCTTCCAGAGGAATGCTTTGCTGTCCCTTGGGTCCACATTTTTGTCCCAGATTCAAATTCATTCATATATCACTAGGGACAGTGGAAATTCGCGATTTCGCGGAAGCCGCGAATTCCGCGAAATTTGGCATCGTCCGCGAAATTTAGAAAAACCCGCGAAATGCCGCGAAATTCATGAAAAAAACTAACACTGCATGTCGACCTTGAAATATTTCGTTTTGTTTTCATGCGACTTGCATGCAATACCCATGGGGTTTCCTTCTTTCGACGAGTTTCGACATTTGTGCCAATCCCCCTTTTTGACGTTTGATTGTCCTTCTCTATCTAGCACACGGGGATGCATGATTTCGTAGTTTTCTCACTATTTTTTCCCTCCTTCTTGCATTTTTTCATGTGTGCGTCATTAAACGTCAAAAAGCTCTGCTTAGGAAATTCCGCTCTTTGCTGAGCTCGCTGTTTATCGCGCTATTTTGTCTGGAAACAATTGATACAAAGTGAATTTGTGATTGCGTTTCGACGTGTTGTGATAGAATCATGAAGAAAGCTGTGAACATATCGTGCCAAGACCGTGTTGAACAATACCCGCAGGGAGTTTTACATGCGGATGCCGGACAACTGTTTTGTTCCTGCTGCAACGTGACCCTGGACAACTCGAGGAAAAACTCAATCGACAAGCACCTGAAATCACAACAGCACTTGCAAAAGCTAAAATTGCAACAGGACGAGGCTGCGCAAAAAGAAAAAAAAAAAACAAGCGAGTATTGTCGGAGCATTTCAGCGTCAAACGATCTCCAGAGATGCGCGAAACGTGGCAAACTTCGAGTTGGTAGAGGCTTTCTGTGCCGCGAATGTACCGTTACATAAATTGGACCTCAAGGATCGTTTTGTTCTACATGTAATATTTGTTCTTCCTGTTACGACCTCTGAACAGGAGAAGATGGAAGCTGTAACAGCTGATATTATTTTCTTGGAACATGTCAATGCTACAACTGTGTCCCAAAGTATAATAAAAACATTGGCTAAATATGGTGTTAGTTTTGATGCTGTTACAGCCTTTGTGACGGATAACGCCACTTACATGACTAAAGCTTTCGAGAATCTAAAAGGACTACTTCCGTGTTGCATTCACATGACGTGCAATGCACATATTTTGGGGTTGATCGGTGAAGTGTGGAGGAAGAAGTTCCCTAGCGTTGATCGTTTAGTGGCATGCTTCAAGTCCATTTTTACTCATTCTGCCTCGAGAAAGCAACGTTTTAAAGAGTTGATGGCTGAACTTACCGGGGTTGAGAAGGACAAAGTACCGTTACCTCCCGTTCCAGTCATTACGAGATGGAATAGTTGACTAAATGCTGTCGTCTACCATGCTGAGGATGTGAATCACTACCAAAATTTCATCGGCAACGAACTTGAAATATCAGCAGCAACAAATGCGTTGAATGAGCTACATGAATTGCTTCAGGACCGAAAACTGAGAGAGAAAATACTGTTCATCCACAAAAGTACGACCAAATCGGTTGAGCTTTTGACCTGGTTTGAAAGCCGCCATGTTCTGATACATTTAGCGTACAATAAAATCATGGACTTGCTAGCAGGTACATTAATGGAGTACTTTTTCAAAAAAATCCACTGATCATTTTTTTCTTACAATATTTTCAGACAAATCTGAAGAAAAGTCTGTACCTCGATGGCAGGGGGAAGCCTTTGCAGATGCATCGAATAAGATGAAACAGTACTATCACACACCCACAGCCACAACGCGATTCTGTCCACCTGGTTTGAAGTTTCTTCGGGCGGTTCGACTACTGGATCCCAATCAAGCGAAGTTTTTGTCTATTGATGACCTGTACGACGGGATTCCAGAGTGCACAACCAGAAAATTGACCTTGCAAGATGAACTGACAGCATACAAGCAAGCAGTACTGGAAATATGTGACAGTGTGAAACCATTGACGTTTTGGTTTTCGAATCGTAATCGTTTTCCTGAGCTTTTCAGAATAGCGATAAAGTACCTGTCAATCCCTGGAAACTCGGTTGATGCAGAACGGAGCGTAAGTCAGTACAATTTATTTAATACTTGTAGACGACAGAATATGACCGAACATAATTTGACAAATAATGTACTTTTGGTTAATAATGCAAAGAAAGCATAAAATGTACCGTTGAATAACTGTATTTTAGTTCAATAAAGACTAATTGGTTGTTTTAGCAAAGAAAATTTCACTTTTCAATACGGTATATTGAAAGAAAAACAATCAACCGCGAAATTGCTGCGAAATTTCCACTTTTTCTCATTTATCGACCGCGAAATTTTGGATTTTTGACCGCGAATTTCCACTGTCATAGATAGCAACGCTTGGGCCGGTCAACCCGGCCTATATTTGTCAACCCACTGTTCACCGAGAGGCAGATTGTTATTTCCCGCACTTGAATAGCAACCCCCAGTGCGGTTACTGCGTTATGGTGGCGGTTACTAAAATAGCTTTAGCAACGCATTGGTGCGGGTGCTCTATGCAATCAATTGTAAAACTCCACGTTGGCAATGGTTATTTGGAGTGTGGGAACATTTTATTTGGAATGTGGGAATGTCTGGTTTTTGTCAATTGTGTCAATGTAAGGATTTCTGTACTGTGGGAAAGTTTAGAGCCTAAGCTAATGAAGGCTTGAGGATAATTATGTTACTATCTGGGATGCTACAACATATACCGTATGCGTGATAATGTTTGCACCATCGTACAAATAAGGTTACCGCTTCACCTGTGCATACAATGCCTTGGTTTTCTTTGCATGCACGTAGCGCCTATAGCTCATACCGTAGTAGGCTGTGTATAAAAGAAAATGATTTACTTAGTTTGACAGTTTTGCCATGACGAAGTGGCAACGTATTCGTGATTAGTCCCACGCGCAAACGACGCAAAAAGACATTTCAATCGCCGTGGGAGTGTCCCAGTGGTTTTAGACCGAGAAAAGAAAGGACAACTATTCGTGAAGGTCAGCTCGGGTTCCGAGGGTTATCGCTGCTATCAAAAGGAAGATTCTGGTGAATCCAGTGCGTTCAATAAGGAAAATGGCAAAGGAACACGGGATCAGTGACTTTACGGCACGGAAGATCGTAAAGGAAGATTGCAGGGCGAAGTCGAGGGCACGGAAAAAAACTCACATGATTACCAACCGCATCCGGGAGCTACGAGTCGAACGATGCAAGAAAATCTTGAACTTCCTTAAGCGAAAAAATCCGGTAATCCTGTTCACCGACGAGAGCATGTTTACCGTCGATCCCGTATCAAATTCCAGAACCGACCGGTATATTAGTTCTCTTTCGGTTATTCAAATGCTCAAGGTCAAACATTTTCATGTAACTTAAAACATACCTCCTAATTTTGTTTGCATTTCAGGATTCATTTATCCATTGCAATATTGCACATCAAAACTTAAATTTTAATATTACATCCAAGGGGATGCACTTCAATCATGTCGAAAATCTCATGTAATTTTTATGGCCACACAAGTAAACAAATGCATTAAAAGCAGCGTAATATCAGTTCATGGTCTGTATTAATGATAATTTTGTCCTTTTTTGCACCGATTTTTTGACACGATTGAAGTGCTTCCACTTTGATTTGAAATTATAATTATTTTTTTTTGCTGTGTGCGTATTTGTAATTTGATGATACAACAAGTTGGAAATCAAACAACTCAGACTCGAATTATATATTAACTGAAGCTAACTTTCATCCTACCGCATTCTTCAAGTCATTCAAGTCCAATCGATAAATCAACCCGATCGCCAGTTAGAATTTATTAGAAAACTAACTCCATTTATCACCTAGGCAAATGAATGTCCACCGGACTGTGGCTTTCCGATTAAGAAGCGACATGTTAAAATTCCTCCTAGGGGCAATATTTATGACCTGTCAGCCGGGAACAGACAAAGAAAACTCGACGAAAACTTTAATGCCATGTCCGAAAAACTTTTCCCATACCCCCATAATGGTCTCCACCGGCTCCATAGTCAACTGGTACCTCCGTCATATTGGTTCAGGGTTTTCCTCAGGTACGAAATTGGACGTTAACTAAATTAACCTAATGGCTATAAAATATTGCTGGTATATCCACACAGCCTGTGTCCGGAGAAACACAGACACACACACATATATACACGCACTCGCACCCCAAGGGGAATTTCTCCCACACACAAGTTCGGCATGATTGGAAATTTATTCATTAACGTAAATCTCCCGGACCCTTCAAGACACATGAGCTGAGGCTGCTTCGGGTGGGTACCTACCTATCGAGCGTCGGATGTCGAAATAGGAAACTATATCCCAAACCATATCGCTCCTTCTCCGAGCATCACATCGTTGACGTCGTCCCATCCCGTCTCGCACCGCCCGATCCGAAAACCAGGGATCGTATGGCTTATGAAAGAAATGAAATATAAAAGTAAGAGGATGTGAGATAAGGGTGCCGATGCCGGTCAAGGGGGAAAGGAGGATTTCTCCGTTCTCGGTTTCTAAGAGGGTGTATGCGGTGGACCTTCATCAAAGATATGGCTCTCAGGGAGGTAGAGATACGGTAGAATCGATCCGAGCTTCGGTTCGGTCGTCCTGGGGATTCTAGGGTAGAGTGATCGATTGTTGGTTCGGTGGCGTCGACTGCTTCATCGTGCTGTTATTCAATTGATGGAATTGCAAATCTGTATTGCAAGATTTATTTCAATTGATGTTCCTGGTAGGTGTTTCGTAATACATACCATAATTAAACATTCAACCATAGCAGAGGGCACTGGTCCACACAAGTCCTAATATCGTTTTAAAGTTTCCAGGAGCTGTGTGGGGTGGTTTTGAACCGGTGGAAGGGAGCGGAGTGTGAGGTTATAAACTTTCTAATAGTTCCTTTCTAACAAGTACAAGTTTAGGTACATCCACACGATAGCTACGACGTGATTCGTTCCTCCGGACCAATAGTGGCTATGAGATTGGCTCCCTCATCTTTTATGATACATATACTCATGTCCCATGTATGGGATGCTGGCAGAATGGGTGTATTGCACATGTGTTCTTCGATCCCTGACTTGGCAGAGATGGACGTAGGGATGGGTTGTTATGTTCATGCTTTATGACGTTTCATCCGGATCAGAATTCTTACTAAGCATTCCAAAATTCTCAAAAAAGTGCCTTCCTATCTGTGAGTTTGTATAAATAAAGGTACGTTGAGAAAAAATTCAAAGTTAAAATTATCTCAACCAGCACAGGAATCGAACCCTCTGCCCTCCAGCATGGTATGTCGCACCTTTACTGGTAAGGTCAGGGTTTGGAATATAAAAAAATAATTTCGATGAGAATTGGGAAAATTCCAAAGGTATTCTGAAGAGAACTCCTCGATAAATCTGGAAAGAGTTCTAAAAGATTTTCACGGTAATTCAAAAACAAACTCCATATGATTTGCGATGAGAGCATCAGGTGTATTCTATGGATAAATCAAAGATTGCTCTGACTAGAACTACACAGAAATTCCGAAGAGAATTCTTAGGGCATTGTGATGTGAAATCACGGAGAATTTAAAGCAGAATTCCAAAAGAACTCTGCGGAGAAATTGTAATCATAATTGCAAGGAAATTTTAACCAAAGCATCAAAGCATTTTGACGCTCTTAATTAATAGCACCGTGAAGCTTGAGCTTGAGCTTGAGCTTGATTGACCGCCCACGGTTGCTACTCTGTTACTGCCAGATCAGCTGTAATTACACAGATAACCAATAGACGATGCTTGGGACTAGCAATCATCCTCAATGTGTAAAAACTGGTGATCTTAAATTAGGCAATACCAGCGCCGGCCGCGCCCGAACACAGGTCAAGAAAGGAATGGGAAGGATTGTGTTGACATGACACTCGCTTTGATGGAAGCCGAGAACACCTCTGCACTTCCACGAGGAATCACTGGGATGTTGGATAAGAGGGTTGGGTTTGCAGCAGGGTTCGTTTTGGTAAACGATAAGCTGAATTGATGTCCTAACGATCATATAACGCGAAGGAGCTTGGGACTAAACCCACGGTCTTCTGCTCAGTAAGCAAAAACGTTTGCTTCTAGGCAGACGAGCACCTTTTTAATCACCGAGTTGCTGTTATTACCATGTAGTCATATTAACAAATAAAACGATTGACGAATCTTGAATGTGGATGGGCCTGAGATTAGACTCATGATGTTCTGCTCAGTAAGCAAAAACGGTTGCTCTAAGGCCACCGAGCCCCTCATATCACATAATACCGTTGCTCAAATTTGTTTATCCATTCAAACCCGGAACCAACGACAACAACGAGTTTCGCAAAATACACGATACACAAGCTATTTTACTATAAATCTCTTTGATATGTAAGGACCTGGGACCGCGTTTTTCTGCTCAGTAAGCAGGCTACTGTAAGTGACGATCTTTCAAATCCGAAAACTAAAAACTACGAAAAAGTACTCAGGCCTTCATTAAGTTCCACTTTCACGCGACGTTCAATGACAGGGTCCTATCCAGGATTACATCTGAAAAATCCAAATCTGGCCAACGCCCACCTAAACCTGTTCTAATCCACCTGAAATGACTAACGAATGGAAGACTTTGACTACCCAGACATGCAATAGTCTCATTCCGTGCCTTATGGCAACTTGATGATTCTATTGCGCTCATCTTTTGGCACCACCCAGGGGAGACTTGGTCCTGTACCCAATGCTTAACTTATCTCCATTCCACTCAGCTACTCGCAATTTCTTGTGATATAGTGGGCAGAATATTATTATATGAGACAATTCAATGCAGACATCTTTCCAAATTTGGCAGATCGACAGGTAATCGGTGAGTTACCACGCTATTCAACAACTCGAAAACGTCCCATCGTCAACGCCTGCTATGAGAATTTCCCATTGCAGACGCCAACGAAATGACGTCATCGAGCTATCGATCAACTACCCTGGTTATCGCCTGGTACCTTATAGCACGAAGGGAAGTAAAGCCGTTGGTCCCGGCCCATGTGTGTTGTGAATGGGTGCAATATCCTACGCAGGTGTGGAAGCTGCCTTCCTGCACATTCGGTTGCCGTCAATGGATGGCAATCGATGTCCGTCGGTGATTGGCACTAGATTGCGGAACAGAGACCGACGTTAAATAAAGGAAAGAAGATCTTAGCCCAAGACATAAAAGTCGTATATTTCACCTAAACCGAGATAGAGAGGGTTGTTTGAGGATGGACTACCAAAAACACTTTTTTACCAAAACACATAATTTCTTTTATTTTAGGTCTTTACTATGTTCTACAAAGTATTTTGTCAATGAACTTGTTAAAGGTAGTTCGTCACTTGTTGGTGGTTCATACCTACTTGTTGATGGCTTCTGAAGATCTCTGAAAGATTCCAAAACTTAAGAAGATTCCTTTCAGATTATTCCAGCGCTTGCTTTCCGAAAATCCCAGAACTGGTCTCCAGATATTCCTGCAACTGCTTTTGTAACTTTCAAAAAATTTAATTTAGAAAATTTCATAACTTGGATGGATCGATGAGCTCACCCTAAGATTTGTTGTTGTTTTTGTTGTTTATATTTAAGATACTTGCAGCCATTAGATCGTTCATCTCTGGGGAAACTACCTTGTGATTGTTTCCGTTTAAGTTGCATATAGAAGATTCCAGAATATGCCTCCATGATTTTCCAGAACTTGTCTTTGAATGATTCCAACATTTGCTTCTTGAACCCAAAATTTGCCTCCAGAAGATCTTAGAACAGGCCTTTAGATTTCTTCAAAAGATGGCTTCCAAAGATTTCAGAACATGCCTTTAGAAGATTTCTCGTTCTGGATGTTTTTGAAAACTGACTTTGGTTATTTCCCTGAATTTGCCTTAATAACATTCCAGAACTTGTCTTCAAATCGTTCTAACGTTTCCAAAAACATGTTTTTGTATTTTCTCAACAGATGGCATATGAAGATCTCAAAACTTACCTCTGAAAGATTCCAGAACTTGTCTCCAGATGTTCTTAAAAACTGCTTTTGTAAGTTTCATGAAATTGAATTTGGAAGATTTTAGAGCTTGCCTTCGGATGGCTCCAAAACTTCTCCAGAATTTTCCAAAATCTTGGCTTCAATGTCTTTGGAAGATTCCTGATAAGATATTCGCAAGATCCCTGACCGTCCATTTAGATGCTGCTGTAAAAGATCCCAGAACATGCATTCATAACGTACCAGAACATGTCTTCAAATGGTTTCAAGACTTCTGTTCGGGAGTAGCCTCACCCTACCCTAGCTACGCCACTGTCGTTTGTACAGAAACTCTCCCAAACTCTCACCACGTAGAATCGAACCATCTCTCCTCTCGTACGGACATTACCACAGAACCGATAATAGATTGGATAGGTAGCGATAACGATCGGGAGTAATGACGTCACTGCGGTGATCGTCTAGCAGTGTAGGGATCAACCATTATAATATATTTAGGAAGAGTTAGTCGGCTCTGACTCTCAAGGAAGGATGGATAGAGTAGAGCCACAAGGATTTAATATGTTATGTGTGTTGTGTAATAAACCTTGTAAATATGTAAAGTGTTGTAAATTAATAGAATAAACTTGACATGGAAATATATGTGATGTGTTGTGTTATAAAGAATGTGGATAGAAGGAACTTCAAAAGGAAACCAATCGAAGCGCCTACATCCGCTCTTATAAATGCGCCCCAGAAGGTTTTACCCCAGAAATGGCAGTGCCTTTGATTACCCCCTAAACGGTGTTGGGAAGGGTCCGGTAACCCAACATTATGATGGTTTCGTAGAATCTGCAGTCTTGGATGGTAAGGATTCCAATATGCGAACTCGCCGTCGGAGAAATTCGAGAAGTTCCTTGAGGGTGTCCTGTTCCTGGGTCGAAGAAAACTCTTCCCAACCCCGACGAGTGGACGGATCTAGACGAGACGTCAACAGATTAACCAAGAGGAGATCCTTGCAGTCAACCGGTTGTACAATCTGGTCCAACGTTTGCACAATCTTTTCGAACCCTTCAACTAGACTATGCAACTCGTTAACGGATTCCTTGGATTGGATGGGTAACTTAAGGAGAGATTGGATTTGGCGTTTCTTCAGTTGCTGTTGTTGTACTGCTTCAACAGCATAGCACATGCAACTTGGTAATTGGCAGCGGTGATCTGCAACGAATCGATCAACGTCTTCGGTTCCCCTTGCAGACATCCCTTCAAGTAGTGGAACTTTTCTACCTCTGGAAGATCCGTCTTCCAGTGGATCAAGGAAGTGAATAAGTCCCGGAAACTCAACCACTCGTCTATCTCCCCGTTGAAAGATTGCAGCTTAATCTGCGGAAGACGAACGTGATCAAGCGTAGCTGTTACTGATGGTTCAACATCAAGGATGGATTGATTCAACAATGAAGGTCCCTGCCTCTCCCTAGCCTGATCTATTAATATGGATTTTGCTTGATAGTAACGGTTGCTAAACTCCTGTCTTTGTATCTCGAATTCGTCGTTTTCATCGTCGAAGTCATCTTGCGATTTAAGCTCGACGAAAGTAGCACCATACCTCTCCCACAGTTCGTCGATTTTCTCCAATCGTAGATTGATGTGTAGAAGTATTCGATTGACATTTCTGGGATCGATGGAGGAAAGAGTACCTTTGCCAGTTGCAAGGCAGATCCAAGCGTTGGAATCCACCTGTTGCAATTGAAGTCGGAAGGCTGGTAATCATTCAGGACAGTAATCAACCACCGATGCGCTGGCGGATGGGCCGGATCGTCAAGGTGAATCCTGGTAGTGATGGTGCTGTAAGAGTAATTATATTCGAAGCCAGGATCAGGATGGAAATGTCAAGGTTCAACTTCTCACTTCCAAATCCAAAGTAGCTCCTCTGAAATCTCAATCCATTCCGCGATTGGAGCTTTGTGGTGCACTGTTAGCTGCACAAGTTCTCGAGAAGGTTCTACAGGCTACCAAACTTACTGTCCGCACGACGTTTTGGGTAGATTCAACGTGTGCTCTTCGCTGGATACAGGCTTCTCCGTCTACTTGGTCTGTATTCGTCGCAAACAGAGTAGCGAAAATCCAGGCGATTACGGAAGGTTGCGAATGGAGGCACATTGCGGGTGCAGACAATCCGGCAGATTTGGTTTCGAGGGGAATCGGACCGAAAGAGATACTCAACAACAACTTTTGGTGGCATGGACCAAGCTGGCTAGCTCAGGATCGAAACACTTGGCCAATCTCAGTGGACACTCTGCCTGAGGAGGAATACGAAGACGAAAAAAGACAAACGACAGTGGCGTAGCTAGGGTAGGGTGAGGCTACTCCCGAACAACTTCTTTCTGGAACTTCCCAAAAAATGTCCTCAGAGAAATCTAAGAATTAATCTTTAGATTTTCCCAAATGTTGGCTTCCAAAGATCTTCAAACTATGCTCTGGAAGGACCCAGAACATATTTTATGAGAATTCCCGATTTGATACTCACAAGATCTCTGAATCAGGGGACCCCAGAACATGCTTTCAGAACCTTCCAGTGATTTCTTTCGGAGCACTTCAGAACTTGGCTCTCGAAACAAGACTTAGCGGGATGCCAAAATTTGCCCTCGAAATTTTCCAAAACAAAGCTTTGCTTGCCACTGAAAGATTCCAGAACTTGCTTTCAGAAGATCCCACAACATGTCAGAATTTTTCTGGAAATTGTTTCCAGGAGATCTTGAGACTAGTTTTCAGTAGTTTGAATTTTCAGAATTTAGTTATCATTCGAAAATTCCCAGCAGCCCTTCAGAATTTCCTAGAGCTTGCCTTATTCGTATGATTTCAGAATTTGAATGGTTCCACAACATAGTTGAAGATGCTAATTTCAAATAACAGACTGTAGTGGTAATTTTTATACGATAGATGGAGTAGATGAAAGCATAGAGTTGATAGTTCCGTTAGAATACGGCAGTGTGAAGATTGTATATAGATATTAGAATAGCGAACTAGGACAACTTTTAAGGAAGGTACAAATCGGTTTTTTCATCTCTCTTTACCAAACTCCCCCTTTGGAGAGGGATGGTGAGGGGTGCCCCCCCCCGCCACCACTGGCAAAAAGAGATGAAAACCGACCCGTTCAAGTACCAACTGTGTGTTTGAAACAGTTCTACCGATTTTTACCGCACTTCAATTGTTATTTGAAGGAAGGCATCCAGTCGTAGGTTTGGAAATTGCAACTATTGTTTACCCCTACCACGATATGTGCTCCTGTCATCGTCGACTTGACGATCTCGAGGGGACACGGGTGGGGTAGGTTCTGCTACTGTCGGTTTTCATCTCTTTTTGCCAGTGGCGGGGGGGGGGGCACCCCTCACCATCCCTTTCCATAGGGGGAGTTTGGTAAAGAGAGATGAAAAAACCGATTTGTACCTTCCTTAAAAGTTGTCCTAGTTCGCTATTCTAATATCTATATACAATCTTCACACTGCCGTACTCTAACGGAACTATCAACTCTATGCTTTCATCTACTCCATCTATCGTATAAAAATTACCACTACAGTCTGTTATTTGAAATTAGCATCTTCAACTATGTAAATCGTTGACTTCACGTAGAAGTAATACTAAAAACATATAGTCAAAGTGGTTCCACAAATTTA
This sequence comes from Ochlerotatus camptorhynchus, assembly GCF_037179485.1. NCBI lineage: Eukaryota > Metazoa > Arthropoda > Insecta > Diptera > Culicidae > Ochlerotatus > Ochlerotatus camptorhynchus. The sequence continues at coordinate 2,783,765 of NW_027040556.1, read as the reverse complement.
ACTTTGAAGGATCGCTGAGCATAACTTTGGAGAAACACGCAATTTGCCGTTGAAACATTGCCAGTCTGGCATTTGCAAATTTTCTGAACCTGCCTCCGGATATCGTGAAAACTTATTATAGAAGATCGTAGAACATGCATTCAGAACATTTCAGAGCTTGGCAGCAAACATGCTCCTGAAAATGATCATAACATAGCTTCGAAAGACACCTGAATTTTCCCACGGATTTCCAAAGATGTTGGAACTTGTTAGTACCTTCTTTTGGAGGGTTCCCGATCTGACCTTCTCAAAATCTCGAAACGTCTCGCTGGATGTTGTTTCTGAGCTCAGGACGAAGCTTTGGAATGTTGCAGAACTTGCATTCAGAAGATCCTTTGGATGGCTCCGGAAGTTATTTCCGGAAATTCCAGAAATATGACTTTCGAAGATCGTTGGAACAAAATCAGTTTTCAGCTAAACACGGCTTCCAAAGATTTCAGAACTTGGATTTGGGATACTCCAGAGCTTGTCTTTGGAAAAATTCCGAGCTGACTTTTGCAATAAACTGCCTCCCAATGTTGCTAAAGTCGGCCTCCGTATGTTGTTTCTGGATTTACGACAAAGCTTAGAAAAATTCCAGAACTTGCATTTAGAAGATTCCAGAGCATGCGTTTAGCACATATCAGAATTTGACATCGGATGGCTCCAGAAGTTATTTCCGGAAATTTCAGAAACATGGTTTCCAAAGATCGTTGAAACAAAATTCGTTTTTCAACACAACAAGATTTCAGAACTTACTGCTAGGAAACTACAGAGATTGTCTTTAGAAGACTCTCTAGCTGACTATTGCCATAGATTGTCTCCCAATGTTGCTAAAATCTGCTTCTTGATGTTGTTTATGAATTCACGGCAAAGCTTTGGAAAGTTTCAGAACTTTCATTCAGAAGATCCCAGAGTTGCTAAAATCTGCCTCTTGATGAATTCACGGCAAAGCTTTGGAAAGTTTCAGATCTTTCATTCAGAAGATCCCAGAGCATGTGCTTAGAACATATCAGGATTTGCCTTCGGGATGTCTCCAGAAGGCATCGTTGAAACAAAATCTGTTTTCAACAAAACATGGCTTCGAAAGATTTCACAACTTGCATTTGGGAGACTCCGGAACTTGTCTTGGAAGAATCCCGTTCTGACTGTTGCAATAGATTGTCTCCTTATGTTGCTAAAATCTGCCTCCGGATGTCGTTTCTGAATACACGACAAAGCTTTGGATAGTTGCAGAGCTATATCAGAATTTGCCTTTGGATGATGGCTCCAGAAGTTATTTCCGGAAATTCCAGAAAAAAATGGCTTCCGAAGATCGTTAAAACAGAATATGTTTTCAACAAAACCTCCCAAGTAACAATTTTGGTTTTATGAGGGTTCTGTAGATCATGATTAAGACTTATAGAATGCTACAAAACGTCGATAAAACCTGCAATGTTACTTGAGATGGCTTCCAAAGTTTTCAGAAATTGAATTTAGGAGACTCTAGAGCTTGCCTTTGCAAAAATGCCAAGTTGACTGTTGCATCTGTTGCTAAAGTCGGCCTCCGTATGTTGTTTCTGGATTTACGACAAAGCTTAGAAAAATTCCAGAACTTGCATTCAGAAGATTCCAGAGCATGCGCTTAACACATATCAGAATTTGACATCGGATGGCTCCAGAAGTTATTTCCGGAAATTCCAGAAACATGGTTTCCAAAGATCGTTGAAACAAAATTCGTTTTTCAACACAACATGGGTTCCAAAGATTTCAGAACTTACTGTTAGGAAACTCCAGAGATTGTCTTTGGAAGACTCCCTAGCTGACTATTGCCATTGTTGCTAAAATCTGCTTCTTGATGTTGTTTATGAATTCACGGCAAAGCTTTGGAAAGTTTCAGATCTTTCATTCAGAAGATCCCAGAGCATGTGCTTAGAACATATCAGGATTTGCCTTCGGGATGTCTCCAGAAGGCATCGTTGAAACAAAATCTGTTTTCAACAAAACATGGCTTCCAAAGATTTCACAATTTGCATTTGGGAAATGTTGTTTCTGAATTCACAACAAAGCTGTGGAAAGTTCCAAGACTGCCATTCAGAAGATCCCAGAGCATGTGTTTACAACATATCAGAATTTGCCTCCGGATGGCTTCAGAAGTTATATCCGGAAATTCCGGAAAAAAAATTCAATGCACGGCATGACTCACAAATGCGCATCTGTACATTCAGTTGGTGAGTTTATCCCATAGATTGCATTTTTTTTAATTAATGCTGGTGTTAAGTAACGTAGTTTGTTTCGGTTGGACTTGGGATTCGAAATTCCAGTACTACATTTAAAAACACTTAAGGAATTCTTGAGAATAATTGTTATTAAACGTTACAGAAATTTACTTTCTCACTGTCACTGTTTCTTCACTACATTGATTAGGGTCGTATCTACATCTACATCTTAAATAGTAAATAATGTATACCTAGTAGTACAAGTATAGTACAAGACACTGAAGAAGTCTACACATTGTAGACGAAATACGCGTATCTGTCAAAGATAAGCAAATAAGGTAGTGGAATTAAATGGAAACTACTAATCTTTTTCTCTCTCTTTATACAGGTATTCCACTAAGACGCCCACATTCATCAGGAATGTATACTTACAGACAGGCTTGTGGTCGTATTTACATCGTACCTGTTTATTAGCTACATCTTAATGTGGTGTTGATTGGCACTGATGAAGTCTGCAAGTAGTAGACGAAATTCGCGTATCTGTCAAAAGATAAGCAATTATAAAGGAATTTAAAGGAAATAAACCAACACACTCAAAGCTGTTCATAAAGGGATTCCATTAAGAGGTTCGACAAATTTAAAAGATTGATCATGGCTTCCAAACTTTCAGAACCTAATAGGTACATATCACTAAAGAAATCCATCGTAGGTTTAAGGAAAGACATATCGTTTCTTAAGAAATGCCGAAAATTAAATCTAACACCTATTAGTCATAAGATTAGGGTTAAGACACCAACTCCCATAAAAGTAGTTCGTAAGATGGAGTCAGAATTTATAAAAGCGAGCATTCAGAGTCTTTACTCAAAGTTGGAACAAAGTCGTTGGAATGTAATTCTCTACATTTGCAATTGGCCAAAGAATTCACAATTGAATTTCTACTGCTTTTGACTAAAGTAAAAGTAATGGAGGACTGTGAGGAAAAAAGGAAAAGAAAGTTACAAAACAACAAATTGAGGTCACTACAATACTATTTGAATTACACAACACAGCAGAGGGACCAGAAATCACACAGTTCAGTTAACACAGCTGTGGTTCAATCCGTCGAAGGTTTTGTAGTAAATCACTCGACGCAGCAGTTCTCAGAAGAACAAAATCAGCCTTTTAAAGGACTGGCTTATGAAGCAACGTGAGGATTCTACTTGGAAAAACAAAATTCGGTCATATCTTAAGCTTGCTCGTCTTTGTATGGAGGAAAATTATTTCATTTTCAGAGGAAATTTTTATAAACAAACTAAAGGCGCTCCTATGGGCAATCCGCTTTCTCCATTTTTATGTGAATTGTTCATGGCTAACCTAGAAAATACTCTGGAGGATAGGAATTTATTGTCCAAGTGTTGGCATAAGTACGTGGATGAAATTTTTAGCATTGTCAAAAAGGAAGATTTATCAAAAACTTTGGAGGCCATAAGCAACGTTCACAAGGGCATCAAATTTACTCACGAAGAAGAGAGAGAGACGGCAACCTGCCTTCTTAGATCTTCTCATCATCAGGGAAACATCTTCGTTCAATTTCGAAATCTATAGGAAACCAACTAAGACAAAGAGAGTAATACCAAGTACTTCAAACCATTCCCATCAACACAAAATAGCCGCTTTTCACCACATGGTTCACATGATGCAAACTCTTCCTTTTAGCGATACAGGCAATCAAAGGAAATAGCTCACATTTTTGAAATCGCTAGACTTAATGGGTCTCAAGAAAAAACAATTCAAGCAGTAATCGATAGAAGAACAAGGGAAATAGGACTGGCGATTGAAAACTCGGCACGTGGAACTGTCGATCTCTCAATTTCATCGGGAGCACCCGAATACTCGCCAATCTACTGAAGGACCGCGGATTCGGCATCGTAGCGCTGCAGGAGGTGTGTTGGACAAGATCCATGGTGCGAACGTTTAGAGGTAATCATACCATCTACCAGAGTTGCGGCAACAAACGCGTGATGGGCGAAATGCAGAAGCGCGTGATCGGTTGGTGGCGAAAGAATGTGCAGGTTGAGGATCAAGGGCCGATTCTTCAACTTTAGCATAATCAACGTGCACAGCCCTCACTCCGGAAGCACTGATGATGACAAGGACGCATTTTACGCGCAGCTCGACCGCGATTACACGTTGCCCAAGCCACGACGTCAAGCTCATCATAGGAGACCTAAACGCTCAGGTAGACCAGGAAGAGGAATTCAGACCGACGATTGGAAAGTTCAGCGCCCACCACAACGGGAACGGCCTACGACTCATCGATTTTGCCGCCTCCAAGAACATGGCCATACGTAGTACCTTTTTCCAACACAGCCTCCCTTATCGTTCCACCTGGAGATCACCACAGCAGACGGAATCGCAAATCAACCACGTTCTGATTGATGGACGGCACTTCTCCGACATTATCGACGTCAGGACCTATCGTGGCGCTAACATCGACTCTGACCACTACATGGTGATGGTCATCAACAATGTACGGTACCGACGCCCACCACGGTACAACCTAGAGCGACTGAAGCAACTGAGCCGCTAAGGTGGCCCTCAATAAAGAGATCGCCAGACGCAAACGCACGTGCTTTGACAGCTTATGCCAAAGCGCCAACACGAACCCATGGGGGGATGTCTACAAAGTGGTCATGGCAAAGACCCGCGGCGTGACGGCACCCCTGGAGAGATCACCAGCGGTACTGGCTCCGATCGTTGGGATCCTGTTCCCGCGTAGGGACGTAGACTCCTGGCCGTGGATCCCAGGCGCGGATCAGGGAGAAGTGTCTAGAGTGACGAACAGTGAACTTGGCGGTATTGCCAAGTCGCTGGTAGTGGGCAAGGCCCCGGGCCCAGATGGGATCCCAGTTGTGGCTCTGAGGGCGGCCGTTGCGGAAAATCCAGACATGTTCCGTTCTGTTTTTCAGACCTGTCTGGACGTAGGCATCTTCCCAGATGCGTGGAAGCGGCAGAAGCTGGTGCTGCTCCCGAAGCCAGGAAAACCCCCTGGGGGCCCGTCAGCATACAGGCCCATTTGTTTGCTGGACACCACTGGGAAACTGCTTGAGAGGGTCATCCTCAACAGGTTGTCGGCTTACACCGAAGGTGTAGACGGCCTGTCAAGCAGCCAGTATGGGTTCCGTAAGGGCAGATCCACGGTGGATGCCATCCGCGGAAACGAAGAGGCATTCGTTACTGCGCGGTGCTAACCTTAGATGTGAAGAACGCGTTCACCAGCGCGTGCTGGAAGACGATAGCCCGCTCGCTACACCAGCTCCAAATTCCCGGAGGGCTGTATAATATTCTGGAAAGCTACTTCCAGAATCGTGTGTTAACGTACGACACAGAACATGGCGAAAAATGCGTTAGAGTCACCGCAGGAGTGCCACAAGGCTCCATCCTGTGCCCGGTGTTATGGAACGTCATGTACGATGGACTGTAAAATTCCCGGTAGGCGTGAAAATTGTAGGTTTTGCCGACGATGTCACGCTGGTAGTCTACGGGGAATCCCTCGAGGAGGTTGAGCTGACAGCGACTCACTGCGTCAAGCTTGTGGAGGAATGGATGAGATCCAGGAAACTGGAGCTCGCCCATCACAAGACGGAAGTGGTCGTAGTCAACAATCGCATGTCAGTACAGCATGCGACGTTGACAGTCGGCGGAAGCACAAATTAGGTCTGTGCGCTCTCTGAAACTCTTGGGTGATAAGCTCAGCTTCGGCTGCCACGTCGAGTACGCCTGCAAGAGAGCGTCTATGGATGTGGGGGCATTATCCCGTATGATGTAAAACAGCTCGGCAGTGAATGCCAGTAAGCGCAGGCTCCTCGCTGGGGTCGTTGTATCTATCCTCAGATACGGTGGCCCTGCGTGGGCTGCGGTAGTGGACATTGACAGCCACAGGCGGAAATTAGAGAGCTCACACAGGCTAATGTGCTTGAGGATGGCCAGTGCATACCGCACTATCTCAAGAGAGGCCGTCTGTGTCATAGCAGGGATGATGCCAATCAGCCTTATCATTAAGGAGGATGTGGTGTGCTATGCCGCGAGGACCGTTCGAGGGGTGCGCAACAACGCGCGAGTTGTGTCGACCGCGAGATGGCAATCGGAGTGGGAAAACTCCACAAAGGGGAGGTGGACTTACCGCTAGATACTTTCCGTATCAAGCTGGGTCAACAGGCGCCACGGGGAAGTAAACTTCCACCTGACACAGTTCCTGTCAGGCCATGGCTGCTTTAGGAGCTACCTGCATAGGTTCGGACATGCAAGTACTCCCATCTGCCCCACGTGTGTTGGTGTCGAGGAGACCGCCGAACACGTTGTGTTCGTCTGTCCACGCTTCGAGCCAGTATCGAGCGCTATGCGGAGCGGATACCAGTCCGGACAACATCGTTCCTAGGATGTGTGGTACCACCGAGAACTGGAGCGCGGTGGTGACTGCGGTTACCCACATAGTTTCGGTATTACAACGACAGTAGCGAGCCGAGCAGCAGTTACCTACTGCCCGACTAGATCGTTAGAGTTTTGCTAGAGAGGCGCCATAGCGCTACAGCGGCCCTTCCCACGAAGTAATGCCTTCGGGCGGTTCCGGGGAGGTCAAGGGCCAAGCGCACAGGGTAAGGTTTAGTGGGTCGGGAGTGAAATTCTCCCATCCCCACACCCTGAGTTCCTTCTCAGGTGTCTGTGAGCAGATTCCCCCCTGTAAAAAAAAAAGCAACCGGATATCGCCTTAGCATACGCGCAGAATTTCGAGGCAGCGTTGCCAGAGGAGGGCGAGCTCGAAGTGCCCCCTCTAGAGGACTGCTGGAGTACAACAAAAGCAGCCATCACCGACGCAGCCGAGAGCACCATCGGGTACGTGGAAAGAAGTCGACGGAAGGAATGGTTCGACGAGGAGTGCAGAGCGATTTTGGAGGAGAAGAACGCAGCGCGGGTGGTAATGCTACAGCGTGGAACCCGACAGAACGTGGAACGGTATAAACAGAAGCGGAAACAGCAGACCCGCATCTTTCGGGAGAAAAAACGCCGCCTGGAAGAAGCGGAGTGCGAGGAAATGGAACTGCTGTGCCGTTCCCAAGAAACACGGAAGTTCTACCAGAAGCGGAATGCATCCCGCAACGGCTTCGTGCCGCGAGCCGAAATGTGCAAGGATAAGGACGGGAGCCTCCCCGAGTAGCACACTTTCATCACAATTAGTTACAGCAACTTGATTATGACTAAAATTAGTCGTATATAAGTTTCTACAATCGATTTGCGACAAGCGTGCTACTAGGGTCTTGACGGACGGACGTGAGGTGATTGAAAGGTGGAAGCAGCACTTCGATGCGCACCTGAATGGCGAGGAGAACGTAGGCACGGGAGACCAGCGCAATGGAGGAAACGACTACGTCAGTGCAGCAGAGGACGGAACTGACCCAACTCCCACGCTGAGGGAAATTAATGATGCCATTCAGCAGCTCAAAAACAACAAAGCAGCTGGTAAGGATGGTATCGCAGCCGAACTCATCAAGATGGGCCCAGAAAAGTTGGCCACCTGCCTGCACCGGATGATAGTCAGGATCTGGGAAACAGAACAGCTACCGGAGGAGTGGAAGGAGGGGGTAATCTGCCCCATTCACAAGAAAGGCGACCATTAGGAATGTGAGAACTTCAGAGTGATCAGCATTTTGAATGCCGCCAACAAAGTGCTATCCCAGATCATCTTCCGTCGTCTATCACCTAAAATGACCGAGTTCGAGGGAAGTTATCAAGCAGGCTTCATCGACGGCCGATCGATAACGGACCAGATCTTCACCGTACGGAAAATCCTCTAGAAATGCCGTGAATACCAGGTCCCAACGCATCATTTCTTCATCGACTTTAAGGCGGCATACGACAGTATCGACCGCACAGAGCTATGGAAAATCATGGACGAGAACGGCTTTCCTGGGAAGCTGATCAGACTAATCAAAGCAACGATGGACGGTGTGCAAAATTGCGTAAGGGTTTCGGGTGAACTATCCAGTTCTTTCGAATCTCGCCGGGGACTGCGACAAGGTGACGGACTCTCATGCCTACTCTTCAACATTGCTCTAGAAGGTGTAATGCGATGAGCGAGTACGATTTTCTCGAAATCCGGTCAATTTGTGTGCTTTGCGGACGACATGGACATTATCGCCAGAACATTTGGAACGGTGGCAGAACTATACACCCGCCTGAAACACGAAGCAGCAAAGGTTGGACTGGTGGTGAGTGCGTCAAAAACAAAATACATGCTAGTAGGCGGAACCGAACATGACAGGATTCGTCTAGGAAGTAATGTCACGATAGACGGGGATACTTTCGAGGTAGTGGAGGAATTCGTTTACCTTGGATCCTTAATGATGGCTGACAACAATGTGAGTCGTGAAATACGAAGGCGCATCATCAGTGGAAGTCGTGCCTACTACGGGCTTCAGAAGAAACTACGGTCAAAAAAGATTCACCCCCGCACCAAATGTAGCATGTACAGAACGCTAAAAAGACCGGTGGTCCTCTGTGGACACGAGACATGGACTATGCTCGAGGAGGACCTGCAAGCACTCGGAGTTTTCGAGCGACGTGTGCTAAGGACGATCTTTGGCGGTGTGCAGGAGAACGGTGAGTGGCGGCGAAGAATGAACCACGAGCTCGCTGCACTCTACGGCGAACCCAGCATCCAGAAGGTGGCCAAAGCCGGAAGGATGCGGTGGGCAGGGCATGTTGCAAGAATGCTGGACAACAACCCTGCAAAGTTGGTGTTCGCTACTGATCCGGTTGGCACAAGAAGGCGTGGAGCACAGAGAGCACGATGGACGGACCAGGTTAGAGCCTGATCTAGCGAGCATTGGGCATGACCGAGGATGGAGAGCGACAGCCGCAAACCGAGTATTGGGCGTACTATTGCTGAATATGTCTTATCTTAAATGTGATGTTGTACAAATAAATGTATGGTATATATGCAACTAGATTAACATACGGAGACCCTCCTTTTTACATATTCTACGAAAAAAAAAAAAAACTTGCCAAGCTCCACCCCTGGATGGGAAATCTAATTGCATATATAAGGGTTTCAACATTTTTTCAGGGCTATGTACTGTATTTTGCAGTCTGTGAAAGGGAAATCACATATCAAGAACAACATGTGAAAAGGGCATACAAGCTTTTTGTAAACAAACATTCTTATGCCCTTTTCTCGCCACCCATATGACACCAACGCAAACCATCAACATCGCCGGATAGGGGAAGGTTTCCCCTTCCCGATAATGTTGTTAGTTTGCGTGGGCGACCCTCGGTAGGCGAGAAGAAGGCCTACAAAGGTTTGTTTACAAAAAGCTTGTATGCCCTTTTCACATGTGGCTCTTGATATTGTGTGGCATCAATATACATGGCATGTTGAGAGATTGAGCTCGTGAGAGAAATTTTTAGCTCTTGGATTTAATTTGTTTTGCTCTCTTCGGACTGGGTAAAAAATGTTTTGAAAAATACTGTTTTATTTAATTGTAGCTTATTCAACAATGATATCCGGGAAAAACTAAATGACGAAGCCCCTGACTGATTTCTTTAGTTTGTTGTTCATTTATTTTACCTGAATGTACATCGAAAGCGATTTATTTACACTTCTCTAAATTTATACATGGGGATTTTCATTACTTCCTACCAGCGGAACAGCGCCATCTCTGTAGAGAATGGCCTGATGATATGATTCATGATTATCAAATCCTTCCACGATTATTCCGACCTCAGATGCAGACAACCAATAAGAAAACTACACACGTCATTGGATTGCTTGAATCCCAAACCAGCCCGCCCCGCCGTTCGATACAAGAAGAGAGCAGATGACTCGGAAAAGAAGGACCACATTTTCTAAATGGCTGAGAGACTACACAGACTATGCTAAAAGAAGAAGGATCGAAGGATACCTTCCTTCTAAGAGCCCCAACCGACCGATGCGATGCAATATGGGAACGGTAAATTATTCATCACTGGTGAATTTAATAATACATCCTCACCCGTACGGCAACGAGCAGTCAGTGCAGAAACTTATATTTATTCATAATATACTTTATAAACTTACACTCTCTACGGAGATGGAACGATGCATGAATCAAACTATAAATTGCTTGGCATCAGCCAGTGGAAGAAAAATAATCGCTTCTGGAATGGGCGGCAAAACTCAAGCCATTTATATCAGGGGGGTCGGGGGTCCACTCTCTCAAGCATTTCTATGAGAGTGGGAAGTCTGTATGTGAAAATTCACTTGACCAACAACGGCGTCACATCCTTACAGTGTCCCTTTGTAGTATTTTTTTTTTGTTCCTGTCGGAAGATGGTAGGATGAGGGTGGCTGGGCAAGAACTCGCACTGCACCAGAAGCAGTTATGAATGGCTTTGCTACGGTTCATTGCCAAAATCCAACCCTCTCCAAGAGAGTTTTCTGGGAGAAGATGGAGGACGTCGACGATGGTAGTGCTGCTGCTGCTGCTTATAAAGAAGAAAAATTATTGCTTTCTATTCCCCAAGTAAGTATTAAAGTATTCAACGACTATATCTCCCGATATGGTGCGGAGTGTGACCACCGTTCTCTGTGTAGCGCTCCGGGTAGTGCTGCGCTGCAACATTTTATTATTAAGCATAAAACTACGATGGGAACTTTGTATGTGAATGTTATACGGAACGGAAAATTATGACAACCGAGCAGCGATTAATGTTTAATATAGTTTTGGTCCATTGCTCTCCGGTTCAGGTTTCGGATTCGGACATAATGGAAGGCAAAGTGCAATAAAACAAAGTTCCAGCCATAAAGAGAGATAAAAGATTAATGGTTCTTTGCAATACTTGCCGTAAGCACGTCTCTGCGTTCGTGATGCTGCAGGATGGAATTCGGATTTCTAGTTTTTATTGCACACCATTAGAAATTTTGCAAGCATCGTTATACAACATTCTAGAAAGATTAATGTCTGGAAGTCGTGGAACTATGGAAAGCAATCATGCTAGAGGTGAAGATATTACAAGAAAGTCATCCAAATTTAAAGAATTTTGGGAATTCTAAACCTTATAAAGCCTATTTTTATCAATGGAATAACAATTGATAAGGGCCCGTCCCTTTACCACATGCACAACTTAGAGGAAGGGAGGTGGTACAGAAATGTCCATGCTTGTTCACGGGGATCTGAAGTACGGTATTGGTGCCAAGTTAGGGGGGTGCATGGCACAATAATTAGGAGCAAAGTATCGGTTTGCAATCCACATAATTTTCATGCAGTTAAAAAAACTACAAGGGACTGCCCTATAAGGTTGTACGCAATGGTGACGTAGGCCTACGTGGTCTTTAGTATGACGAACTTGACATAGATGGCCCACAGCAACTCACGAAGAGCTACTGATTCCAATCAATAGCGGTGCGGCTTCAGCCTCCTTCTATGGATTAAGCTGGGTTTGGACTAGGCAAGTCAAATGATCAACTCAGTTGAATTCAATTGACTTGAAAAGTTGAGCCTGGTTCAACTTTTTTCAATTCAAGTGAGTTGATCAAGTCAGTTGAATGGCATGGTTTACACGTTCAATTCGCGTTCGTTATGTACTCGTGAACAATGTTTAACGCCACGCGCCGAAAGCACTGCTGCTGCTGCAACTGATGCCGACGACCGGACACCACACACGGTGATTGGAACTGAATTTGATCAGCGGTTGAGGCCAGCCTTGGTAGCTAGCTGCTTGCGGGGAGCCTTTCGTTGTGTACTGGAGAACACTACCACTCACCAAGTGGTGATTGAATAAACACCGTTTGGTGAGACCGGGTGGAATTCAACTTTGAAATCTGTGTTAGGGAAATCGCTTTTCGTAAGCAATCGGTGATCATTTTAACTATCAAAGCAACAGTTGCACATTCGTGTAATTTTCAATAGTATATTTGGAAAAATGATAAAGTCTTAAATTTAACAGTAATTGAAATATATCTGATCGATTGGTGATAAAATTATTGAAATTGGTCCACGGGCAGCTGAGTTATTAACGTTAAAATTCTTTCATAATTTTGTTACATGTTCCATTTTCGGTTTTCACAAAGTGTACCCCCATATAGAAATCACAGACGTAGTCCTACGTCAAAATTGCCTTGAAGTAGTTGATGGTGAAGTGGTAAGCATGATAGCATTTCACCCCAAGGGCCTGAGTTCAATCCCAGTCAGCTCAGACGGGATTTTCTGAGGCATAAAATCCCTGATCACGCGTTGATGGGTCTATAGGTAAGGTCCAGGTGAGGGAGCTGCCCCCCTGGCGTCGGTGGCATTGGTATTCAGAATATTGACGGAAATCAAATCAAATGTATAATTTTCTTTAAACTTCAATTTAAATTTTTCAACATTATGTGGCCACCCGGGAAAACTAGGATCACTAGAAATTCACCGGGAATTGAAAACAACCGGGAATTTTATTGCATCCTTCACATAGTTTGTATACTTATCTTACTCCTAATTTATTTTGAAAATCTATCTAGGTCAATGCTATTATGCATATATTTTATCATATTTGAAGATATTGATGATTTCTTAAATGAGGCTTTAACGGCGCCGGTGGTGTAGTGGTAAGCGTGATTACCTCTCACCCCAGCAGGCCTGGGTTCAATCCCAGTCGGCGCCGCCGGGATGTTCTGAGGCATAACATCTCTGATCACGCCTTCCTTCGGATGGGAAGTAAAGCCGTTGGTCCCCGGTTCATGAGTTGATGGGTCGATAGGTAGGGTCCAGGTGTGGGAGCTGCCTTCCTGGCACGTCGGTAGCATTGGTGCTCAGCACGGAAAACAAGATCGACGGAAAAAACAAACCAAAGGAAAAAAAAAAAAAAAAAAGTTCCAAGTGTTTTCAAAAAAACCGTGGAGCTCTAGGATCAGTTCCAAACATTGACCACTTTTAAGGATTTTTAGGATCTTCCGGAGGACGGTCCGAAGGCCATCTGGGTCCATGTTTATGTCACGATCCCAAATTCATTCTAATATCACAGTTCCTAACGTTTTCAAGAAAACTACGGAGTTCTAGGATCAGTTTCGTGAATTTTCCACTTTCACGGATGTTCCGGATCTCCCGGAGGACGGTTTTATGCACATCCAGGTTCATGTTTATGTTATGAGCTCAATTTTTTTTATATCACAGTTCCTAATTTGTTATATGCGACAGTTAGAAGATACTGAGAGGTTAGCACATATCATCGGCAAGAGACGTGCGTGTGAGAAAATTTGCGAAAAATCTAAGGGCACCGGTGGGATTCGAACCCACAATTCCCATTCAGTACACGGGTGCATTGCCAATTATACAACGGTGGACCTATGGTCTACGGATGTATTTGGCTAATGACATATGAGTTTCGAATCCGTTTCCCTCCCTTAGTCTTTTTGCGCAAGCGTTCTCAATACACAACAATCATCTATTACCGACGATATGTGCTTGTACCGCAACCACTCAGTATCGGTCGATGTGAACAAACACAACTCGTCTCTGTTCTACATCACACATGTTGGATACGGGATGTCCAATGCAGTATGAATAGAGCAATGAGCTGCTGGCCTCACCTCCGACCACCGGGCCATAGTGATGATATATCATCAAATTAATTTTCGATTTAGGTTAGCGACTGAAAGTCAATTTTTTTTTTATCATCACTATGGCCCGGTGGTCAGAGGTGAGGCCAGCAGCTCATTGCTCTATTCATACTGCATTGGACATCCCGTATCCAACATGTGTGATGTAGAACAGAGACGAGTTGTGTTTGTTCACATCGACCGATACTGAGTGGTTGCGGTACAAGCACATATCGTCGGTAATAGATGATTGTTGTGTATTGAGAACGCTTGCGCAAAAAGACTAAGGGAGGGAAACGGATTCGAAACTCATATGTCATTAGCCAAATACATCCGTAGACCATAGGTCCACCGTTGTATAATTGGCAATGCACCCGTGTACTGAATGGGAATTGTGGGTTCGAATCCCACCGGTGCCCTTAGATTTTTTCGCAAATTTTCTCACACGCACGTCTCTTGCCGATGATATGTGCTAACCTCTCAGTATCTTCTAACTGTCGCATATAACAAATAAAAATTGACTTTCAGTCGCTAACCTAAATCGACAGTTCCTAATATTAAAAAAAAACCGCAGAGCTCTAGGATCAGGTTCATGGATTGACCACTTTTACGGATGTTCTGGATTTTTCGAGGACCGTTCCGTTGTCTCCAGGATCCATATATAGGAACCATGACTGTATTCTGTCTAATTGTGAACATTTGTGCCCATTAATCTAAATTACAGATCTTGCGCCACTTGCAAAACCCTACAAACACACCTTTCAAAAAAAAAAAACGTGTTACAACTCTTTTCACTTTTTAAAAAAGCAGACGACTCTATTTTCAATCACCCTAGGGATTCTGAAGGTACCAACAATTTTGAAATTCATTAACAAATGGCTAAGTTGTGCCATTTCAAACTAGCCGTTACACGTTTTTCGGAGGCTTCGTAGTCGGCGTAAAGTTTTTTACGCACCGTATTCGGAGTGTTAATGAAAACATTTGAAAAACATTGAAGAGGGTATTTTTTATATTTAAGCTTCAAACATTTTATAGGATTTTTCCCCAAAATATCTTAAATTTTTGTAACGTATATATTTTAACTGGAAAGCAATTATGTTTCCTTAAGACTTTGCTTCAAAATTTTGAAAAATTGTGCAGGATACCCGAGGAAGTTCACTCGGAAGATGTCTTTTTATAATCCTTAGAAGTATTAGCAAAATATTTTAAAGCGTTGGTCTCACCTTGACTATGTGCTGGTTTAAAAGGCTATCGACTTAACCTCGCTTCCTTAAAGTGATGATTTTAACTGTGCAATGTTCTGAATCCCGGAATCCCCTCATTTCGATTATCTTTTGAGGTAAAATAGTTTTGTTGTCTTGAACAAACTGTTGATTCCCCTGCATTGAGAAACCTTATATTAAAACCATTAGAAGAAGTCTTTCCTGAGCGAAGCCATATTTTAATCAATAAAATATGTTCTGTGGTGATTGAGCCAAATCCTTCCATACATTCTTCGACCGGAAAGTTGTCCCACACTCGCATACTTAATTCCCTGATGGAACCCTGGACGTGGAGTGCGTCATCTGCAGACACCCTGCTGCTAGTGCTTGATCAGAACCAGCAGCAGAAGAAGACAACGACCGACAGCCAACCATCAGCAGCATCAGCATCAGCTACAAAGTTAGAGGGAAAGTTATTCCAAATATTTTCCCATAATCAAGCCCGGGGATCTAGTCAGCAAAAGCTATGAAAACTTTGGCAAATTGCTTGGCCCCATCCTCGTTTCCTTCGAAGCTCAAATTGTCCCTGCTCACCACAGCAGTCTTCCCAGCCACCCACCTCACAGCCTTCGTTATGGTTGTATTTTTATTATTTTGATTTTTGCCGCACTATCTCATCTAGGAGACGTGCTTCCTTTGTTCACCACCCGGAGCTAGTGCTACACATCCAATATTAAATTTTATAAGAGTAAACAAAATTTCGTCAGTTTATTCTCTATACATGTGAGCCACCCTTCCCTTGGAAAAAGGGGGTGCGAAAAGGAGCTTCTCTTGGAGCTTCATCAACTTAAACTTATAGCTCCAAGCTGTAACATTGTTTGGCAAACGCCATTCACATTTCACCCAATATACAGCTTTAATCTACCACCCTCATTCCTACTAGTTCGGAACCGACCAGAAGGGGTCCAACCTATGGCGTTCCAAGTCAAACTCCCTGACTCAAACCTTCGGTGCCTGCAGCCTGTGGCCTGTGACAACCCCATTGGCTCCGCTTATGGGTGGGATGGATCCAAGGGGATGATGAGCTCTGAGAAAACCTCCTCACGAGAAGCCAAGAGTGAACTAGAGATAAACTTTCAAATTATATCCCAACATCATCAAACTTCGAAGCCACGAGCTCTCTCTCTCTCTCTCTATTTCTGTAGAGCGCTCTGCTCCGGGATGTGTGCGGGTGTGGGACGGTCAAGCAATTTGATCCAACCCTCTCCACTTTCTTCCATCGTTCAATTTTCCTGTTTTTTTTTCCACATCGAATCGTCCCTTGGTTTCACCTTCCTCCTTGTGAGCTAGCCGTCCGGCGATCCCTGCAGTACACTGTTATAGAGTATAATATTCTTGCATATATAATTAACTTTTAGGGTTTAAAATTTTATAGCTTCATGCTGATACTGATGGCTGCAGCACATGAAGCTATATCTGGAGCTAATATGGTGACTGTAGTCGTTGCGTTAGAATCAACACTTATCTTATCTCGTGTGATTGCTGTGTCAGAAGCTGCCATTTGGATACCTATCTTTGAGTTTGACTTATACAGGATGTGACTCTGTGTAGCGTAAATGACTTTGGAAGCGTTTAGAATCATCCTGTTCTTTCAAGTAGTAAACATATCCAATTTTTGTTGGTGAAGTACGGCATCACCTTGATCCTGAATACTTCAGCGCCCATGAGTTAATTGGTCCAAACCGGGCTAAATATAAATATAGTTTTCATCTGCAACATCGCTCATCTCAAGGTGACAAGGAGAGTTTATGTCAAAGTATAGTTTAAAATTGATGGTAGCTTAAGGCAACGGATGAAAAAGTGAACGTAAAACGCTGTCCAGACTGGAGAGTTATAACATGTTATAATGGTTGTCAAATAATTGCAACACAGAAAGCACCATCAAGATAGCGCTATAACATGTTATAACTCTGTAGTCTGAACGTACTATAAAATTCACGGTAGATAGCAGCTACTTGATGACCTTTTCCATGTGTGTTTTTTCCTTGATTTGTTTTCCGTACTGCTACCGACGCCTGGACCCTACTTATCGACCCATCAACTCATGGACCGGGGACCAACGGTTTTACTACCCTTCTGAAGGAAGCCCGAGTAGAAATATACCATAAGTTGAATCGTTACTATTATTAATGTTTCTTTCCGGTTGTCATCACCATAAAATTCATAATCCGTTTAAAAAAAAAAATCAACCATATAGGACTTCGGAAACTTCAGGAACCTTGTTCCGTTTATGTTGCTGAGCTAGCAGCAATCATCTTCGCATTGGGGATGATTTCCGACATGCCCACAGACCATTATTTCGTCTTCTCGGATAACGTTTGCATTAAAAAAATGGACTTTTTTCGGATGGTGATAAAAAAAAGCTAAGACAGATAATTTCTTTTGATAAATTTCCCATTGAAAAAAATTCTACGCCCTTGCGAGCGGCCTTCCGGCAGTTGGGCAGTTCGCTGACTTGGGTACCACACCGATATTCAGCCGCTCTATCTCCTCCAACGGTCGCTTCGAGTAGTGGGCCGACGCCAGATCCGGCCAGAACACCGCGTCTTTGCCCTTATGGTATTTCTTGATGAGCGACGCAACTTCCGGCAGGCATTTCGAACTATAAATTTCCCCGTTCAAGGCCAGCCCGGAGCGAAAGAAGAGCGGCTTTGACATCCCCTTCTCGCTGATTGTCAGCCACAGCAGCACCTTCTTGGGGAACTTGGTGTGTGAACTGAACTTCAACTCGGAGCTCACTTCCTTCGTGGGGGAAGTAAAATACGAAGTGCCCTGCCAGTCGTTGCCATCCAGGGTGAGATAGGTCTCGTCATCCATCACCACCGTCACGTCGTGATTCGCCGGGAAAAACGAGTTGACCATCTTATTTAGCCGCTGGCGCTGCGTCATTGCCTGCAGCTCCGAAGCCAGTGGACGTGACTTCCGCTTCCTGACATATATGTTCATGTTCGCAGGGTACTTTTTCACTGTTTGGTCGGTTGCACCGACCTCCCGGCCAAGCGCACGCAGCGATGTAGCCACTTTTCACTCGGTCTTTCTCTTCAACATCCTTTGGAGCTTCTTGTCGCTCAGGGTCGTCGGCTGTCCGGAACCGGGCTTTCTTTCGATGCTCTGATTGTAGTCTAATAGTGCCAAGATGTTGTAGATGCCGGAACGGGCGTATCCGGCGTCCACAAAGTGCCGCACGATGTCCGTTTTCGACGCGGCGGGGTGCCGTTCTTTGAACGTGCACGCTTCTGAACGGAGTTCCTTCACTGTTTTTGCCATCACGGTTAGAGTTCGACTGATAGAGCTGTCATATTTTGTCTGCTGACTCATGGGTTACTAAGATTGATGCTGCATGGGTAGTTTCGTTAGTGCGGGTTAAGGTAAACTCATGAAAAATCGACAATTTTTGTCCATTTTTTTAAATGCAAACGTTAGTCTCAGTTCGATTGAGTCTATTCGGTCGATGAAACAAGGTAGGCACCCATCTTATTTCCTTTCAAAGGTAAGGGAACAGATGAGTTTGCTGGTCGAAAGATCATATTTGAGAACCTTTGTATAAGTCCCCTCACATTGCTCAATCCCATGCAATGAGAAGGCAGACTCTCTCGCAAAGGCGAGATTTATGATAGAAGAATTTCACATGATGAATTTTTCCCATTAGCACGTCAGAGTTCTGTTTTAAGTTGGCAAAACGATTGGACAAGTAATTCTCTTGGGCGGTGGTTACATTCCATTATTTCAAATGTTTCTTGGAGAGCGTGGTTCAAAGGTCTGGATGTATGTCGGGGATTCATTCGCGTGATGTCAAGATTTATATCCAACCACTACTCGCTAGACGCACATCTCTACAGAATAAACCTCTTTGACAGCAATGTATGTAGGTGTAGAACCGGTTATGAATACATCGATCACGCCGTTTTGGTATTGCCCGGATAATGACGCCTCCCTACATGCAGACGATCTACGAACTCCTTTGTTTGTCTGGTGTTAGAGTTTGATGTGACCATCCACTCCTTTCCAAACAATTTCCAGCGATTGTGTCCCAGTCTTATTATCCTCCTGTTTCTGTGCTACTTGCCCCATGCCAAGATTTGGTCAACCGTCCGAGAGTAGTATCTGAAGGAGGCTCCAGAAACCAGTTTCCTTACTAACTCCTTCCAATCGAAATTGTTACCCAGCGTTGCCAGAATTTTTAAAGCTTATCGGTATCAAAGGTTTTAAAAAATCGGTATCTATCGGTATTTACTGTTCTAATTAATTTTAATTTTTGCCGTTTTTGAAAGCGAAAATTTAACTTTTAAGCTATGATCGGAAAATTCCGGAAGAAAACTTCGGGGAATGCTTGAATTAGCTTCAGGAGGAAGCTGAAAACAACATCCAGAGAAACAAGAAAGAAGCTCTCCTGGAGGAAATTTGAGCAGAGTTCTGAAAGAAGTCGGAAAAACATCCGCGGAACTTACAAGACATAAGTTAAGAAACTTCTGGTGAAAATTTAAAGAAACTTTCAGAAAAAATTGGATTTCACAGTCAAAGGAAAACAGAAAAGTTTTGGAAATCGGAAATAAATTCCAAAAGTAGCCATTTCCAGGGGAAGGCAGAAGAAACTCGGAAAAACTTTCCAAAAGAATTAAAAAACCAACTGGACAAAATTCCAGAACTAGACGAATGAAATTTCTGGGAGAAGTTTAATTGAACTTCCTGGAAAAGACCGAAGAAACTTCCTGCCCAAGTAGCAATTTTGGTTTTATGTGGGTTCTGTAGACCCTGATTTAGACTTGTAGCATGCTTTAAAACCACTATAAAACTTGCAATCTTACCTGCAGAAACTTCCTAAGGTAGATTGGGAAAAAAATACTGCCGAAAGGCGGAAGCCAGAGCGCTTATGGAACAGTCGAAAGAAACAAGGACATAATTCTGGAAAAAAGAGCTCTTGGGGGATGTTCCAATGATCCAGAAAATTTGCCAAATGGTCATAGAACATCCCTGAAGACCCCGCAATGCCCCTGAAGTTCTTGGAACATTCCTGAAGTGTACTTAAGAATATTCCATATTTCCTGGGGATGTTTTGGAGTACTCTGATCATCTTTGAAATACTTGGAACTTCCCTGATTATAATGAGACTACCGGAATATCTCTAATCAACTTTGAAGGTCTCTAAACTTTCTTGAAGATTACGAAATTTCTTAAGCGCTCTCACAATTTTCTTGCATTTATTGTAACATCAGTATTGGAGTTCTCTGATCTTCCCGATTTTTCTAATTTTTAAAAGTGATAGACACTGCCATTAATAAGCACGAAACTTCCGATAAAATGTTCTCACAATGTGCTGATGTTCGTGTAACTTCCCTGCTGAAGTTTTCGGAACTAGCCTGAGTTTCTCAGAACTCCTTTCAAATTTACGATTTCCTTGAAATTTATTGATCTGATCTGATTGTCCTGATGTTCTCGGAGCCTTCTAAAGTTCTCTTAATTCTCCTGAAAATAATGAAACTGTTCTGAAAACCATTACATTTTCCAGAAATTCTTTGGACTTGTGAAGTATCCAAGATATTTATGATGTTTCCTTAAGTTCACTGGTGTTAGCTGGACCGGGTTTTAGAATTTTAACAGAAGTTATTAAAACATTCTTTACTGGACCCGCAATCAAAATCTATAAGCATCCCGGAAGTTACGGGAAGAATCATTCGAGCGAAGGCTGAAGAAGCTTCCAAGAGAAGTCGAAATAAGTTTTCGAGAGGAATCATAAATAGAAAATTCCAGAGGAAAGTTGGAAGAAAATCCAGGAAGTTAAATAATGTTTAAAAAGTATTGCTCGATTTCTCCGAAATTACCAGAAAGAGCCATCGACTGTTTATCGATTCACGGAATGCAAAAACGGTGAGGAAATTAAAACATTAATCGAAAGAATATCTATAGGACATTTTTGAAGATGATTTTTTTTAGTATTTTAAAGACTCAAAAAATTTGAGATATTCAAAAAGATACAAGTCTCACACAATAATTTTCTCCGAAATTCTTAGCGCTGGTAGGCAATAATCGTTTTGGTTATTTAAAAAAAAATCGGTATAATACCTCAAAAATCGGTATTCTGAGGAACCTTATCTGTACATTGGTATCTAGTTCGGAAATCGGTATAAATACCGATAAATCGGTATATCTGGCAACGCTGTTGTAACCCATTAACTTCGAGCCCAGAACTACTGCTGTTCAAAATGTAAATTCAAACATTACGGATTTTTGGCTCCGCAAAGTATCACACATTACTGAGCCTAGTAAATAAACCAATTAGTTTAAGAAATATATAGGACAATGTATGGAATAAACCATGTTCGGTAACGATTCCCTGAATGACAAATTAACAGTACCTTGAAGTTTAACTCAGCATTGCAAACTTGCTAACTCAATTCAATACAATTACGTGTGAAAGAATTTCAATGTGTCAGTAACGCATCTGGCAATTTTAAGTTTGGAATCATGGCTAACATTCATTGTTTCATTGTTTTTTTTTCATCTCGTCCGGCGTCTTCAATAATACAATTAATGTTACAGACCGAAAAAGAGGTTGAAAGGCAGAAGAGAGATAAGTAATAAATCAGTTCAATATATGTAGTTGTTGGCTTACGACCAATGTTTGTCTTTTAACGTAAGACTACGTCTGTGAGTACTTTACACTTTGTGAAAACCGAAAATTGAACATGTAATAAAATAATGAAAGATTTTGAACATTAATAGCTCAGCTGCCCCTGGACCAATTTCAATAATTTTATCACCAATCGATCAGAAATATGTCTACGCATCAATACCAATGCTTCCGACTGATGATTTCCAACAAAAAACTATTGAAAAAGTGGTAATGTGGTCATGTGGTCACTGTTTTCATGAAATAAACGTTCTTCCCAAACCCAGTCGTCATAATCGAGCACCACTTGGTTGCACATCATTCTGCTTTAACCTGAAAATATATAAAAGAGCGCTGCTATCTAGCCTCAACTCATCTTCCCTTCGGACGGCGTGGTGAGTAGGCATCAGATGCAGCAATAGCAGCAGTAGTAAGGTGTTGGCAGGTTAGGTAGTCCATTCTTCTATCCAACAAGCAACAATGACTGGTCGTGGCAAAGGAGGAAAAGGTCTTGGTAAAGAAGGCGCAGAGCATCATCGCAAGATTCTTCGTTATAACCGCCATCCGTCGTCTGGTTTGCCGTGGCGGTGTCAAACGTATTTCCGGTCTAATCTACGAGAAAACATGCTGAAGGTATTCCTGAAAAATGTGAACCGTGATGCTATCACTTACTCTGAACACGCCAAGCGTAAGCGGCCATGGATGTCGTTTACGTTTTGAAGCGACAGACGCACTCTGTACGGTTTCCGATGTTAAATCATCACCAACTTTGGCAACAAAACAGCTGTTTTCAGGGCCAACAAGCTTACAGAATTGGAATAGCACCCCCAACGACAACACAAAATGCTCTCCAGAGTGGATTTCTTGTAACCAAACTTGAAAGCAGGGGTGCAAGTGATTTTGATCGATTCTCTTCATCTTTCGTTAATAACCCGTTAATTGCCCTTTGCTTTCAAGATATTGACATTGGCAAACTACGCAAAAGGAGAGTGTCACTACTTGATAGCAAACTACTCATGCTGGGAGGAGTCTGAGCAGTTTACCGGCGTGTGCAAAAAGAAAGGCAATCAAAATTTCATTTTGTGATTGTTTCCCAAACACGGACATCATATTGAAACACCATCGTGATTATGCATTGTAGCATTCTCTGTATATTCCAATTCGTACAGTAAGTGCGTCAGTGTTTACACTCCGCGTTGGATAGAGTCAATATTCGAAGTGAATCAAGTGTTTATTGAGAAATTATGTAAAAACCTTCAACATGTCTTAACACATGGCTGCAAAATATATCCGCGATTATTGGAAGCGCGTGAGAGACCAGCAGGCAGGAAAACTATAGTCAAATATAGCGACTGTAAGGAAAACCTGCAAAACAGACGCGGACCGTTGCTGAACGCGTTCGATTGTGTCGAGCCAACAAGAAAGCGGGCAAAGGTAATCCCAATTTTAGGATTTATTCAATAACCGCCCAATTTCAAAAATTTGAATAATGCATTGTTCATTTTGGAGTTAAGTTCTAAACCATTTATTTTATTATTAATATATAAGTGAATGGAGCATCAAAAAAAATCTCGTAGTTCTACATCAACAATGCGGTCGTGCTTTGGATACAACCCTTAACTTTTTATTTTATTTCAGAAATCTTTGAATATAACTCACCCGTGAAGCAACCAAAAATCAAGGCAGAATATGGAGGTTACAGGAAATAACATGGATACGGCTACCCGGCAAAACCACCAAGATGAAAGATGAGGTAGGGGAAATGTCGGTTTCGGCAATACCTTAACTTATTATCGTCAGGGGGTAAACAAAGTCCTAGAACACTCAAATTTGGCCTATAAAGCTCGATTCAAAGTAAATCTGGACGCACGGTGGTTGGAACAAAAAACGTTTGTTGATGTTTCATTGGCGAAGAAGTTGGTGAAAAGTTTTTCTCGATTGATCGAAGCATCCCGAAATTACGGATCATGGAACTTGAGAAAAGCAAATTAATTGTGCACAAACATCGAGAGAACCCTTCGTGGTCTGCCTCAAAAATAGCAAAAGTGTAATCAAACGTTACAAGGATACTCTGAGTGTGGATAGAGAACAGCGCATCTATCATAAAAGTGGCACTAGGGAGAAAGAGCTGAGGAGAAAGGTGTTGAGGTACGTGAAAAGCAACCCAGGTGTCTCCATACGTGATTTGGCAAAGAAATACGATTCCAACTTTTCGACCGTGCGTAACATCCTTTCAAGAGAAGGATATAAGTCTTTTTGTGCCAGTAAACATCCGAATCGCTCACTGAAACAAAATTTAGTGGCCAAAAAGCGAGCACGATTACTATACGAACGAGTTTTGACGAAATTTGATGGCTGTATTTTAATGGATGACGAAACATATGTCAAAATGGATTATAAACAAATCCCCGGACGAAAATGTTACCTGCAACTGGTCGTGGAGATGTCCCTTCCAGGAATAAATTTGTTTTTGCTGATAAGTTTGCTCGGAAACTAATGATTTGGCAAGGAATGTGCAGTTGTGGCCTTAAAACCAAGGTTTTCATCACGTCTCATACAATGACGTCGAAGGTTTACATTAAAGAGTGTCTGAAAAAGCGGATTACCCTGAGTTCAGACCGATCGAAACATTGGGCAATTGTCAAGCGAAAACTTCGAGGATGCGGTAAAGAAGTGACAAATGTACAACAAATGCGTTTAAAGTGGAATAAGTTCGCCGGTACAGTGTCACCAGCGACTGTGCAGATCATGATGGTATCGATCACAAGTAAAGTGCGACAGTTCGTTCGAAACGGTGAAATGTAAAAACTTGTTATAAAGCGTTTGAAAGCTGAATAAATACCCTTTTGTTTGACGTTTTGATCAACCGTGCATGTTGTTTAATTCTTGAGTTATGATCACTTGAATGCGTCCAAATTTAATTTGAATCGGGCTTTAGATGCTCTGAAACACAATGTATCCACATGCCAAAATTAAGCTCTCAAGGACGTTGATAGGTTAAGATATTGTGGAAGCCGTCATTTACCCTAATTGATCCACAACGAAAAAAAAAAAAAAAATGATGAAAAATCCAAGGTACATAGTTGGGACGTAATAGCCATGAAGACGAAGGTGTGGATTCATTTTATTAATATGAATTTCTCTCATTTTCATCCACAGCAAAAATGTCAGATGAAATTCCATGGATGCTTCATCCGTACAACAGAGTTAATATTTTTGATGATTAATATTATAACGAAATAACAACAGCCAACTCATTCAAACTTGATTTTTTTTAATTTATTGATATTGCATAAGAAAACAATATAACTCTAAAGAAATTATAACGGAATTAATCACGCTAAAAATATATTTGTATCGCACTACTGTCATGAAATTATAAATAAGGTTGTATAAAACTAAATGATAAAAGCATTATTACCTGATCGGTTCTACAAAAAAAAAAAATGTTCGGGAAAAGTGCAATTTTGAATGGTAACCATACTTAACGGCGTACTTGAGCGTATGGTAAAATCTTCAATTACAATAACAGTTATCAACAATAAGATTCAGCTTATCTTGGGTTTATAATTATTTGAGGATAACATGTATCATCTAATTATTTACTTTTATAATTGTAGAACGATAACAGGTATAGTAACTTTACAATACTTGTTTATTCGGGAGGTGTGATCAGAGATTTATGCCTCAGAAAATCCCGAGGGCGCTGACTGGAATTGAACCCAGGTCTTCTGGGGTATGAGGAAATCACGCTTACCACTATATCCCAGCGTCGTTATTTTTCCATATCGTTCATGATTAAAGTTGTGAATTGTACGGGATTTATGGCGATTGAATCCACGTGTCTTCTGTACCTAACTGGAGTAGGTGTTTTTTACATAATGTAGCACCAAGTTTAGAAACAGGAAAGATAGGAAGTAACTAATCTTTTCAACCGTTGGGGCAGATTCCAGAATTCAACGAGAGGTTGAAAATGATGCTGAAAGAAATCTTCAACCCGAGGTCTGTAATTCGAGCATCATCACTCTAAATAGGTGGCTGCGATCCACCAGCAAAATGTACGGAGCCTCACATGCGACGACTTAGATGTGCTCGTTCGATAAATTCTCGTTGACGCTGAATTGTTAGCTGAACAGATCAAAACTTGTATACTCCTTTTTTGTAAATTCATTTATTTATCAAGCCTCAAATGCGAAAGCTTTACGGAGCCGAAATTCATTTTACTTGTTACAATGTTTCTTAAAAATAGAATTAGTACAAGAGGTGTCCGAATACTCGCGGCTTACTCGAGGTTACGGACTACAATCTACTAAAAGGTAGGAAAGGGATCAAGGAAAAGGTGCACAAGGATGTGATTGATATTTATCTCCACCGCCGTTTGCTGGCTGCTTTTCCACGATTGACCATGGGCAGATGCAGTGAGGTGACTGGTGGTTGTTTACAACTGCAACGAAACATAAAAAGAGGGGCTTAGGAAGGGCAACGATGAGAGAACAGAAACTAAAATTGATACACGAACAGACAAATCGCTATCACACTCTCAAACGCTAGTAATTTTAAACGTCTAAGTTGGTGATCGTCGAAAGCATTGGCCATTTAGAAGCTAGTTGCTTCAAAAGAGTATTCATCAAAACAATGCCACCTACAATTCAAGAAAACGCAAGCATGGCTGCATGTTGTCCTGGCTGTAGAACTGGAATATCCGGAGCCTTGGAAGAAGCTGGAAGCCACGGAGAGTCCCTATCAACATCAATCGTTTGAAACCCGGTGGAGGGGCTTTCGGGACATTACCGCTACATCCTGGTTTCTTCAAGATGACTCGAGCTTCAATTCGAGAGGCCTCCTGAGGCTGTTGCGTGATAATTTTGGATCGCTTCCTAGGTGGGGCTTTGAAGACGAAATGACTTCCCTCGCCAACATTAGGGTCACTTCGCCCTGGTCATCAACCGAGAGAATGTCGAAGGGGTTACTATACGGGGAAACTTGGGAACATGGAGTAACTGATCTTAGGATTTCAAAGACCGCTGGAGTTTTTCTCACTGCTGTTTGAATTTTGGACAATCAGTGAGAGCATGTGGAATATCATTTTGGGGAGGCACGACAAGAACCCTCCCTATGTGTTCTCCCCACATTGATCACAGCGTGGCTTGTTGTTCTAGTCGAAATTCTACTACTACACAATGTTTGTTTTGATTCGCTATGACAGTTTGACAGACAAAATGAGGGGTTATTGGATTTTCCCATGTTTCGAGGGGTGAATCGATTAGCTTGGGACCGAAGAGAGTACCAGAGCTGAGCCAAAAAGTTGAGCACGTTATTTCGGGACCTTCTAGTCTTAGAGTTACCTCTATGGTAGTAGGCTATCGCGACGTAATCTGGTAGTACCGGCGAAGGTCACACGAAACGAGTCCGAAAGCGTGTAAGTTTTCTTCGTTCCGACGAGGTAACAAAAGCTGCAATTTCCAAACCTACGACTGGATGCCTTCCTTCAAATAACAACTGAAGTGCGGTAAAAATCGGTAGAACTGTTTCAAACACATCGTTGGTACTTGAGCGGTCGGCGTTCATCTCTTTTTACACACACCTCACCATCCCTCTCGAAAGGGGGAGTTTGGTAAAGAGAGATGAAAAAACCGATTTGTACCTCCTTAAAAGTTGTCCTAGCTCGCTATCAGCTATCTATATGCAATTTTCACACTGCCATACTCTAACGGAACTATCAACTCTTCAACTCTATACTTTCATCTCCTCCATCTATCGTATAAAAACTACCACTTTAGTCTGTTATTTGAAATAAGCATCTTCAACTATAACGATTTTAAATTGGCTCACTACTTGACTAGCCTATTGGTCCCAAGCAAATCGATTAACGTATCCCATTCTAGTATAAATTCCAGTACTACACTATGTTTGTTTTGATTCGCTATGAAAGTTTGACAGATAAAATGAGGGGTTCATGGATTTTCAAGGTTTCGAGGGGTGCATCGATTAGCTTGAGACCGAAGATTGTAATAGAGCAGAGCCAAAAAGTTGAGCTCCTTTTTTCGGGACCTTATAATCTTAGAGTTATCTCTATGCTAGTAGCACGCTTGTCATAAAACAGTTGCGGAAACATCAATATGACTTATTTCAATCATAAAAGTCGTTATGGAAGTGACCTACTTGGAAAGGTCCTTCATTTGTTTTCTTTATTTAGTTTAGTAATTTTTAATGCTTGTTAAATGACACAAAAACTTCTGATTGTGTACAAATTTAGAAAATCGCGCAATTACCGACCACCTGATGAATTCACACATACTTAAACATTTTCTTATGTTTGGATTCTGTTAGTTCATATAGTTTTAGCATGCTAGGGTCAATAAACACTCCACCGGAGACGAATCAGCCCAGGGCTGAAAGTCTCCTTAATAAAGATATAAAAAATGAACACCTTTTTATAGATGGTTAGAAATGCTATCTAACACGTGATATACGCTGTCTTGCAATGAGCACTAATACATCTAGTATTCACTGGAAATCCTATGTATGAGTGCTCATTGCAAGACAGCCTATATTACGTAATATACGCTGTAATGTGAACGGGGTATTAAGTAACTCTAAGGCCGGAAGGTCCCGAAGAAACGTGCTCAACTTTTTGGCTCAGCTCTGGTACTATCTTCGGTCCCAAGCTAATCGATGCACCCCTCGAAACATAGGAAAATCTACGAACCCCTCATTTTATCTGTCAAACTTTCATAGTGAATCAAAACAAACATTGTGTAGTACTAGAATTTTGACTAGAATGGGGTACATTAATCGATTTGCTTGGGACCAATAGGCTAGTCAAGTAGTGAGCCAATTTAAATTCGTTAGTTTCCACCGGTTGACATAACTGAGTTGACCCATCCAGGCTTCTATTGTAGAAAATCGTTAATAATTGAAACCGGTGGAACGATTCGAAAAAATAATTCGTATATTTAGGCAAACGTAAGTCTGATGGACAGCCCTAAGTATGCACCTTTAGAATTGATAAAACAATCCATAAAATATTGGAAAACGTTCCATTAGAAACATCCAAATGATCCATAAAACATTGGAGAAAATCCCTAAAAAAGTGTGGATGATCCATAAAAAATATTAATATTATCAATATTTTATGTAAAACTAAGCAGTAAAATTGTAAAAATGTACCACTAAATGTCTAAAGAATGAGCATTGAAATAGTACCAATTACCCATAAACATATCCATAAATTAGACGTATGTTATGTAGAAATTTTCCAAGGTTTATGGATCAAATTTAAAAAAGGGTCCAAACACGAAAAATATATCCCATATATCGCATAGACTATAATTGGAACACCCCATAATAGGAACGTCTACCAATAACTGGAACACCTACCCTAGGTATGATCCATAAAATTAACATTTATTTTTCATATTTTCTTAAGAAGATTATTATAGAAGCTTCTTTTAGAAGCTAATTCTAGACGCTTGACCATCGCTCCGCACCTCTACTTAAAACACACGGCAGGACAGTAAATCTAAGTAGTTACGCAGTAATGGAGCAATTTCTCATGGTTTATGGATCAAAATTAATAATATAGTGACCAAAACGTGAATAATATACGTCTAATTTGTGGATCATGACTGTTCGGAATATCGGGATAACCGCCAAGCCCGGCGACAACCCTGTGGGTGATTCGGAGAGCTATGGTAACGGTCGCTGTCAGAAATGACAGACCTCAGGTTTGGTTTAACGGAACTCTGAGTTTAGATTGTTCAAAGTAAAAACGAAAAAAATGAGAAGAAGGTACAATTCCAAACCATCTACAACACGTTTTACAGCTAAATTAAGTTAATTTCCTAAATTTATTACTATACCTATCGTTTAATTAAATTGTTTTTTTTTTTTTTTTTTTTTTTTTTTAACTCTTTATTTGTTCCAAATTCAAAATAAATTACATTTCATTTTAACCTAGGTGCTCCAGTTACTGCAGTAACTTACCAGCCTTAATTGTTATGATATATATCTAAGTGTTTTTACATTGTTCATGTCTTGGCAATTCAGTATTTTAAACAGGTTTTTTAACCTGCATGTCAGTATAACAATTGATATCTTAAAACTAAACACTAAAACTAAATCTTATCTAAGTATAAAGGGAATTAATCGTTGCAATTGAGGATTGCAACGATTTTTGCCTGAAATTATTAATTATTTTGTTGGACATTTGTGCTAAAGTCTCAACATTCGAAATTCTATGTACTTCGGTTGTACTGTACCAGGGAGGCAACTTCAAAATCATTTTCAGAATTTTGTTCTGAATCCTTTGAAGTGCTTTTTTCCTGGTAGTGCAACAACTAGACCATATTGGCACAGCGTAAAGCATGGCCGGTCTAAAAACTTGTTTAAATATTAGAAGTTTATTCGTCAGGCAAAGTTTGGATTTCCTGTTTATAAGAGGATACAAACATTTAATATATTTGTTACATTTGGCTTGAATGCCCTCAATGTGATCTTTAAAAGTTAATTTTTGGTCAAGAACTAATCCAAGATATTTCACTTGGTTTGACCAGGAAATTGGAACTCCGTTCATAGTGACTATGTGACTACTACTAGGTTTCAAAAACGAAGCTCTAGGCTTATGTGGAAATATTATAAGTTGAGTTTTGGAAGCGTTGGGAGAAATCTTCCATTTTTGTAAATAAGAAGAGAAAATATCTAAACTTTTCTGCAGTCTGCTGCAAATAACACGAAGACTTCTTCCTTTAGCGGAAATGCCTGTGTCATCAGCGAACAAAGATTTGTGGCAACCCTGAGGCAAATCAGGGAGGTCCGAAGTGAAAATGTTATACAATATAGGCCCAAGAATGCTACCCTGAGGAACTCCTGCCCTAACAGGTAGTCGATTAGATTTGGAATTTTGATAATTTACTTGAAGAGTTCTGTCAGTTAAATAATTTTGAACTAATTTCATAATATAAAGTGGAAAATTAAACTTTTTCAATTTAGCAATCAAACCTTCATGCCAAACACTGTCGAATGCTTTTTCTATGTCTAGAAGAGCAACTCCAGTTGAGTGGCCTTCAGATTTGTTTGAACGAATTAAATTGTTAACTCTTAAGAGTTGATGAGTAGTTGAATGCCCATGGCGAAATCCAAACTGCTCATCTGCAAAAATTGAGTTCGTATTGATGTGAAGCATCATTCTATTCAAAATTATCTTTTCAAAAAGTTTACTTATTGAAGAAAGCAAACTTATTGGACGGTAGCTAGAAGCTTCAGCTGGATTTTTATCCGGCTTCAAAATTGGAACAACTTTTGCATTTTTCCATTTATCAGGAAAGTATGCCAAATGGAAACATCTGTTAAATAATTTTACCAAGAAAGACAAGGTACTCTCTGGGAGTTTTTTGATGAGGATATAGAAAATTCCATCATCACCTGGAGCTTTCATATTTTGAAAATTTTTAGTTATAGACCTTACTTCGTCCAAATCAGTCCCCCAGGAATCATCAAAAATATTTTCCCGAGAGAAAATATTCAGAAAATCCCGAGCAACCTGATTCTCAATAGGACTAGTAAGACCCAAACTGAAATTATGGGAACTCTCGAATTGCTTAGCAAGTTTCTGAGCTTTTTCCAAATTTGTGATCAAAATTTTACCACCTTCTTTAAGCGCTGGAATAGGCTTTTGAGGTTTTTTCAAAATTTTTGTGAGTTTCCAAAAGGGTTTGGAACTCGGGTCTAATTTAGAAATATTATTTTCAAAAGTTTTGTTCCTCAGGGCAGAGAATCGCTTTTTAATTTGTTTTTGCAAATCCCGCCAGATAACTTTCATGGCAGGATCGCGTGTTCTTTGATATTGTCTCCTACGGACATTTTTAAGACGGATCAAGAGCTGAAGATCATCGTCTATTATAATTGAATCGAATTTAACCTCGCATTTTGGTACTGAGGCAGCTCTTGCTTCAACTATAGAAGTAGTCAGAGATTCAAGAGCATAATTAATTTCATCTTTGGTTTGCAAAGGAATGTTTGGATCGAAGTTATATTCCATAAATGTTCGATACTGCTCCCAATCAGCTCTATGGTAATTGAAAGTAGAGCTGTTGGGATTACAAATTATTTCTTGGGATATTTCAAAAGTTACTGGAAGGTGATCAGAACCGAAGTCAGCATGGGTAACCAATTTGCTACAAAGTTGACATGAATCAGTTAAGACCAAATCAATAGTGGAGGGATTTCTTGCAGAAGAAAAGCATGTTGGGCTGTTTGGATATTGAATAGTGTAATAACCTGCAGAACAATCATCAAACAGAATATTACCATTGGAATTGCTTTGAGCATTATTCCATGAGCGGTGTTTTGCATTAAAATCACCAATAATGAAGAATTTAGACCTATGACGGGTAAGTTTCTGGAGGTCACCCTTGAGAAAATTCTTTTGCTGGCCTACGCATTGGAATGGCAAATAGGCAGCTATAAACGTAAGTTGTCCAAATTTTGTTTCAACAGAAACCCCCAAAGTTTCAAAAACTTTGGTTTCAAATGAAGAAAGTATTTTATGTTTGATTCGTCTATGAATAATGATGGCAACGCCACCACAGGGTCCATCAAGACGATCATTTCTATAAATCAAGTAATTTGCGTCCTTTATAACCTTATGGTCAGGTTTAAGGAACGTTTCAGTTATAACGGCAATATGCACGTTATGAACTCTTAAAAAGTTAAATAGCTCGTCTTCATTATCTTTAAGAGATCGAGCATTCCAATTTACAATATTTAATGCTTTAAAATCCATTACTGAATTTTAAAGTCATGACAATATTATTTGCAAATTTTACTCCAGTTTGAATAGCATCAAACATGGAGTTAGATTTAAGCATATCAGAAATCATGTCAATTAATGAATTCTGTAAAAATTCCATTTTGGGGGCAGTAATGCTTCCTAAGTCAAAATTGTCAAAATTTCCATTAGAACGTTGGTTAGTATTTTGATTTCTACCCGCTGCAATAGCAGCATAGGTAGCTCCATTAACTCGCTGAACATTGTTAGCAGCGAGGGGAGTAGGTACAGATGAAACATTTGAAGCAGGGGTGATATTTGTACCTACGGGTACGAATGTAGAATTTGTTCCTCGCTGACCGTTGTTAACAGCAGAGGAATTTGTACCTGGTCGGAAACGTGGAGCGTTTCCTACCTGTCGGTTAGAACGAGATTGTAGGATCGCTTTGCGAGTCTTACATTCCCAAAAATTGGATTTGTGGTTTTCACCACAATTTGAACATTTAAATTTCTTAGGATCTTCCTTCACAGGACAGTCGTCCTTTGCGTGAGAGGAATCACCACAATTCATGCATTTAGCTGGCATGTAGCAATTTTTAGTTCCGTGACCCCATCCCTGGCACTTACGGCACTGGGTGAGGTTTTGGAAATTTCCTCCAGTCTTCCTGAAGTGTTCCCACTTCACTCGGACATGGAGCATAAGGCTAGCTTTTTCTAAGGCCTTAAGGTTGTTTAGTTCACTAGACTTGAAGTGAACTAAATAAAAATCATTAGAAATCCCGTTGCGCGAATCGCCAGGACGGGATTTCATTTTCATTTTGATTACTTGGAGTGGCACAACTCCAAGTAATTTTGCCAGTTCATCTTTGATCTGATCCAGGGATTCACCACTGGGCAGTCCTTTCATGACAACCTTGAACACACGTTCAGTTTTGGTGTCGTAAGTAAAAAATTTGTGCTTCTTCTCAGTAAGATACTTGAGAAGACATTTAAATCCGTCCAAGGTTTCAGCCAATACACGGCATTCACCCCGACGTCCAATTTGTAGTGAAAACTTAACTTTCACGAAATTCAAAAGTTCCATGCGAAGAGCATGGAAATCGGTAGTGGTTATCACAATAGGGGGAATCTTTTCCTTCTTGGCATTAAGCCGGGAAAGTTTACTAGAATTTTTCTTGGATGATGGATCATTCTCATCATCCGTGAGCAAATCAAATTGATTACTCAAATTAATTTCTTCAGAAGGGGGGTCAAGAGTTTGCCCCTTTCTTTTGCGTTTAGGCGCCATGGCGGCAGTAAATGTTTTATCCAAATCGACTTCCAAGCAGATTACTATAAGAATCTGAAGGATCGAAGAGGAATTTTCCAAATCGATATCCAAGAAGGATTACCTCGGGTAGGGTCCAAACAAGGATCGAAGAGGAATAAGAGGAGTTGAACAAGGTAGAAAATTTTTACAGGTTTAAATTTGTTGTAGCTTTAGGTAGTAGTAACACTTCCTTAAGCAAAAAGCAAATAGATCCGCACGGCAAGAGAGCACGATGCGGACTGTGTTTAATTAAATTGTAGTGATTTGTACTGAACTAGCTACTGAAGTAGGTTAGTTGGAGGGGGAATTCGTGAAAATATTGAATTTAATAACCCTTATACTTGCTTAATCTAGATACTTCAATTTGATCCTAAAATGTGGTAACCTACAATCTGTTCCTAAACGCTATATTTATACTTGATTTACCCAAAGTAACTTGTAAGTAGCTCATTCTACATCGTTTGCGTGACTAACTAAAATAATAAATGAATCCCTAAATCCTAAATCTAGAAAAATCTTTGCTGACGGAAGATAACTCTCGGTTTGAAAAATCTCCCGCTCAGCCTAAAGCCCTCTCGTTAAAGTATGGACTACTGTCACCACAAAACTGAAAAAAGCTGTTCCAATCGAGCAAAGCGGTGCATTTTGACGGTTCGATTGGAACAACTTTTGACAGACGTCCATACTTTTACTGTAGGACTTTAGCTCAGCCTCCTATCGCTTTTTATGGAGGAATTTCTCTTCCTCCAGCGCTTTCTCCATTGCGCATTTCTCCTGCTGCAACTGGTCTAGGGGTTCCTCCAGGCTGATCTCATTGGTACTTTCTTTTGCAGATTCGGATCCGGCATCACTCCTCGCACTATTCTTTCTGCTATGTGGTTTCTTTGGGACAGATTTCTTGGTTCCTTTCGGCACATTCAGCATATGTGTGCACTTCGAGCACGTCTACGGAACCTCCTTTACAGCTGTTGTCTTACCAGCACAACTATAATGGGTCCAGAAATCGCAGACATCACACTGGACCATATCATTTACGTGGTCATGGCCTTCACAAAGCGTACAGTTTTAATCGCTGTTCTGTTCTTTACTTAACGGTGGTGTTGATCCCTATGACATTTTGAAGTTATATCCGATGTTGTTCTTCAAGAATGTTCGGATTTATGAAAGCAACTTCCTCAGAGCAGTCTCGTTTTGGACAGCTTGAAGCTGAAATTGGTTTTATTATAAGCATTAAGATTGGTTTAGATTTTATATTAGTTAATCGTGCGCAAACTTGATTTTCTAAGGATCACTTTCTTTGGTTTAAGGTTCACTGCTAAATGTGTTATGGATCAATTGCAATATGTTTATGGGTAATTCGTACAATTTCTCATTCTTTAGAAATTAAGCGGTACATTTTAACAATTGTGTTGCTAAATTTTGCATAAAATATGGATCATATTGATATTTTTTATGGATCATTCACACTTGTTTAAGGATTTTCTCCGATGTTTTATGGATCATTAAGAGGTTTTTATGGAACGTTTTCCAATATGTTATGGATCATTTATTGGTTTTTATATTCAAAAATGTGTTTGCCAGTCTTATGCGGTTCGGAAGACAATGTTAACTATGTTCGGATATTTCATTTCATTGTAATAGCTTCTTGTAACCAATAATGAACGATTTTCGGCCGTAGCTTGTTGTGATGTAAGGGGCACCTTACACTATTGAGCGTAATGAATTTCGGTTAAAAGGATGGGTACGTAAAAGAAGTAATATTTGAGTTTTGTGAAAGACGTGTTGATTGAAAATCCATATCAAATTCTTCCCAAAAGCAATTGTTGTCGTCGTCGGTGAGGTCGTCGCCGGGAAACATAATAACAACAAATTGAACGGAAACTGGATCGTAATTGTTTTGTGATATAAGGAGCTCGGTGGCCTAGTGACAACCGATTTTGCTTACTTTGCAGAAGACCGTGGGTTCAAACCCAAGCTCCTTTGTGCTATTGAATCGCTAGGACATCAATTCAGCACAACGGATCCTGCTGCAATACCAACCTTTTTATCCAACATCCCAGTGATTTCTCGTGGAAGTGCAGAGGTGTTCTCGGCTTTCATTAAAGCGAGTATTACGTCAACATATTCCTACCCATTTCTTTCTTGACCAGCATTCGGACGTAGCCAGCGCTGATATTGCCTAATTTTAGATCACCAGTATTTACACATTGAGGATGAATGCTAGTCCGCAAGCAACCTATTGGTTCTCTGTGTAATTACAGCTGATCTGGCAATAACGGAGTTGCATCCTTGGGCGGTCAATCATGCTAATACTCATGCTCATGATTTATAAAAAAAATGAAGTTTGTCAATTTTATTGATTTCTTACGTGTAACGACTTGCTCTGCTGTAAAAAAAACCAGGAAAAAATCTACCGACTTCGGTGATCCGAATTAAGTGTGCAGGAGATGCAGAAATGTATTCGGTCTCTTCCCGCATAAACGCGAACCATCACATGACCTTACCGATAATGGTTATAAATTGTTTATAATTCCCTGCTAAACTTCAACTGAAATGGTTATGGAACTTTACATGAACGTTTGTGTGATAAAGTTTTAACCTTATGTATTATGGTTTTTTGGAAGTGGACCTTACAAATAATGGGTTGTTAAGAACCATTACCATTCCAAATTCTTGTTTTCTCCATACATTTTCGGAAAGAGAACTATATTAGAACGTTTTTACTTATGGTTTGAGAACATTAATGGTTATGGTTATGGTAGTCAGTAAGGTCCATTAATGGTTTTGTATTATCACTCAACTTTACGTGAAATATATCGTGAATTGATAATCAGTAATTTACAGGCAACCAATTCGCGATATATTCCACATAAAGTTGATCGATGTTACAAAACCATTCATGGACCTTACTGGTTACCATAACCATTACCATTAATGTTCTCAAACCATAAGTTAAAAGGTTTTAGTATAGTTTTCTTTCCGAAAATGTATGGAGAAAACAAGAATTTTGAATGGTAATGGTTCTTAACAACCCATTATTTGTAAGGTCCACTTCCAAAAAACTATAATACTTAAGGTTAAAACTTTATCATTATCGGTAGAACTGTTTCAAACACACAGTTGGTACTTGAGCGGGTCGGTTTTCATCTCTTTTTGCCAGTGGTGGCGGGGGGGGGACACCCCTCACCATCCCTCTCCAAAGGGGGAGTTTGGTAAAGAGAGATGAAAAAACCGATTTGTACCTTCCTTAAAAGTTGTCCTAGCTCTCTATTCTAATATCTATATGCAATCTTCACACTGCCGTACTCTAACGGAACTATCAACTCTATGCTTTCATCTACTCCATCTATCGTATAAAAATTACCACTACAGTCTGTTATTTGAAATTAGCATCTTCAACTAGGTTGAATATGTCAAACACATTCATTGCAACCTGTTCTTGTATCCTACCAATTCAAAATATGATCATGGCATCTAATTATTACATAATTTAAAAAAACATTGTTTTAGCTGAAATGAGTATTTGCAACCAGTGCTGTAAATTCTCAAAATCATTTGAACATTTTTGAGGAAAATGAGAAAAGTAGCTATTCGCTATCGAAGGGGACCTCCTCCGAATGGGTGATATCAGTTGGTTAGTCATTTGACGAAGGCATGGATCATTCTCATTTGAGAAATCTCGCGTCACTTTTCAAATAGACCAATGTAACAAATGTAAACAAATCGAGTTAAGCGATACAAACTATTGCTATTCTATCAGTGTATGTGATACAAAAACATCCATCCAAATTTACTTTCATTTATTTAAGATAATCATAGGTCAAAAATTGTCCAATGTACAGTTTGAAATGATGGGTACATGATTGTTACTTCGGTCATTCGGACTGCCTAACATGATTGGTGCTCATTTTCCAAAGGCGGGGCCAATCTAAAGTTAGGTACTATACTCTGAAATCTGTGAAAGGGAATCTAGTATCATGTAGACAAAACGTCCAATGTAACAGTCATTGATTATGTCATTGAGAAAAATCGTCCAATGTAACATGTCCGATGTACAACTCGACTTGTCAAAACGTCCTATGTGGTTTTTTCTATGTTGTAGCATGAAATTCAAAGTAAAATTTGTGATTTTACCGTTTCTTCTGAATTTTCAACGTTATTATACACTGACTACATTAAAAATAGTATTGCAAACTGTATTGTTTTTAAACAGTTAAAATAAAAATCTGTCGAACTTCAACTTCGATTTTCTCAAAATGGTGGATATGTTACATTGGTCTATTTGAAAAGTGACGCGAGAAATGCTATATATAATTCAATTGAGTGTAACCTATACATAAACGGAGCTCTGGTCGACATTCAGGCGAAAAAGCTAAGCCAACCCGACACTACCTGACTTCTACCGAACTCCAACCCGATGTTGACCCGACATTCCCAAGTAACAATTTTGGTTTTATGAGGGTTCTGTAGACCATCATTTGGACTTGTAGAATGCTATAAAACCTCTATAAAGCTTGCAATGTTACTTGGGTTGACCCGACATAAACCAAAAATCGACCCGACAACAACACGACATTGGGTCGACATCGACCTTAAATTATCCTTACATTGATCCGACATCGGGTCGACTTGTCTGTTCGGGACCATTTTGCTGGATTTCTTCCATACTCCACTGGCGTATATCAAATGATAGTGAGTGACTCAATTGACAGTGACAATGAGCTTCGAATGAGAAAGGGGCTCTTCAAATTATGGCCATGTGAGAATTAGTTTACACAGAATTAATTGAATGGTTGTATTGGTTCATCTTCAATCTTTTTTTTTTTTCCTTTGGTTTGTTTTTTTCCGTCGATCTTGTTTTCCGTGCTGAGCACCAATGCTACCGACGTGCCAGGAAGGCAGCTCCCACACCTGGACCCTACCTATCGACCCATCAACTCATGAACCGGGGACCAACGGCTTTACTTCCCATCCGAAGGAAGGCGTGATCAGAGATGTTATGCCTCAGAACATCCCGGCGGCGCCGACTGGGATTGAAATAAGTTCATCTTCAATCGAATGATATGAAAATTTACAGCACTGTTTGCAACCTTGCTTGCAGCAACGGGTATCGAACTAACAATCCTTCCCTTGCTTATTGTCGATGGTTATAAGGATGTGACCAGCACTGTTTTGACTATATAAATTAATGATCCATCGATATTTCTGCATATTCCCCTTCCTTTGAAAAAAATAATCTTGACTTAAAATGACTCAAATCCGAGAAAAACGTATGCTCTACAATGTTGTATGTTTTACATGTGAAAAGTTACACGCTTATAGGAAAGCCTGCATAGAAAAAAAAACATAAGAAAGAGTTAATCTCTAATTCGGGATACTACTCCAACCTTATGTAATATGGTTGCACCATATCGGATATTGTTATTATATAGTTCCTGTTTAGTAGGGAGGTACCAATCATGCTAGATTCTTTTTACTCATTGCAGACTTTGAACAAATTGGGGACATTATCGAAAGTAGTATAATTTATTCAATATATTTTCAGACATTTTCTTGAATAAATTTAATGATTTTAGGCATGTCAGTTAGTAATATTTAACAGATAGTTATGTGAAGGTGTAAAGCCACTTCATTTGGTCTTTAATGAATGTAGAAGTATGCAGTTTTATCCAGAAACAAGCATTTACAAATCCTTTATGATATGATGACATAACATGTGATTGAAATGATTAACTAATTTTCAATACACACACTTTTCCAGTGGCTAACTTCCCTGAGATTTACTCATTTAAAAAAATCTCCACTCCCAGACTCAATTAGTCCAACAAAACTGGCCCCTCAGCAGCAACCAGCTAACCATCACAACACCTTTCATCCCATGTGAACTCCATTCTCGATTGAATCCTACTACCAAACCACAAACCGCCCAAACCCGCAAATAGAACGCCCTCTCGAAGAGTCGAACGACCCACCGACTGCAGCACCACTCCAAAAGAGGAAACGGTGCGTCCGGTTCTACTGTTTGGTCATGCAATTTATAAAATTATTACTTTTTCACCCGGGCTCCAATGTTGGTCTTCTCTCCCTTAACCATACGTACATAAAATACGTGCCAACTATCTACAACCCAAATGGAAAAGATAGAGAAGAACGAGAGTGGTTTTCTTTCATATTTCAGGAAAAAAAAACTACAACACACATATAAAACCGGACTCGGTCCGTTTCCGAAAATTGCACTTCTCCGAGGGAAAACGTTTTCTCACCACGACTGCTGCCGCCAGACTCCGGCAATTGGCCGACACCAACTGAAATTTTAATCTAAATCTATTTATCTAAACTTGTTTGATTAGTTTCCTTTCTTCGTCGGTTGACCAGAAACAAGTTCCTCCGCACCATCCATCGTCATCAACATCATCTGAGCCGGAGTCGGAATCGTCGTCGTCGTCGTCGTCGTCATCGTGGCTGTCAGAAAAATGTGCATCCAGGGGTGGAATTCCTAACGAACTGACCAGTTTTGCTGCGTCTGGAAGATAGATTATTTTCTCACGGCTCGTCTCCGGACGTTTTGGAGCGGGAAAACCGGTACGAACTGGTTTTTGGATTTTTTAAGATGAGTGTGACCGATTCTTCTGTTGGGAGGATGCTGCATCTTGTTGTACCAATGGATCAAATGACGTGATTGTACATTTTTTTTTTCGAAGGAGGGAAACCCTCCTGTTGAGTATTTTATTTGCTTAAGCAAATACTCGTACCACACTATTTTTAAATTCATAGTTGCATGTACATTTTGCAATGCAAGACGAGTAGCCAGAGCTATGATGGTAGGAGGAAATAGCCATCATTCAGCCGACGCCTCCCAGCCCCCAAGTCCTTGGGCTGACATGTTGGACCATCTCCCACCAGCGTCGTCGTCGTCGTCGTCGTCGTATGAATACACAGGCGTAACTCAACCTACTAGAAAAGAAAAATAATAGCTACTGCTTAGAGATGGCTCTGGGAAAAACTAACGAAAAATAAAAGAACATCAACAGCCGGAGCAAAAAAGAGGAAGACTTTCCTCTGTGCATCTAAATGCAAATAATGTTTCCAAATAGTGCACTCTCCTTCCAGCAGTAGGTAGGAGTAGTGCTCGTTATTCATCTGACTGGCGTTCCATCCGAACATGAAGGAAGACTATGCTGATGGAATACCAGATGCACCCGGACGGCGTCTTCTTCGCCAACCAACCAACCAACCAACCAACCGGCCAAGAGGATGGACAAGTTGCTGCATTCGGCTAAGCCTGTGCGACCAACCGGTATAGACGGTTGTACTCTCGAGGAAGATTGAGGATTGAACTAGATTTCGCCTCACACCCGGACCAAGCAGTCAACCGGAGGCCGAGCCCCGACCCAGGGAGTGGGTGGTTTATGAATAACCAAATTTCTAAAAAACATGATTTCGAGCATAGAAAACTTGCTCGGGTCCCGGTCGGAGAGTTGAGAACGTGCTGTTGGCCAGCAGCAGAATGTAAACGTGCAAAGTTTTGCTTCATCAGCAGCGTGTGTGTTTGAATTTGTTTGATACATTCAATTGGATTCGTCATCAAAACAAATGCGCATTACATAAGGGCACTGCAAAAGAGATGCAAAGGGAACATTTGATTTCCTGCTGCAGGACGTAATCAAGGTGCACATGATTTTTTTTTTTAGTCTCGAAGCTTGGTGCGTGATTTTTGACTAGCTCGTCGATAACTTTAGTTAGATGTACTCTCGACCAAGTAACCTAAAACGTTGCTGCGTCCAGCAAAACAGGCAATGAAGTTCGATTCATTTGGATAGTTTTTACTGATATAAACATTATGATAAATAATGCGCAAAACAAACGGCGTATATATCAAATGTAAGAGTTGGTTTCTTACATCCACTGTATACGTTTAATATGCGTTTTACGTGGCAGTTCTGACCAGGCTTGCTGAAACTCCTCAAACTCATTGGAGGTTTTAAAACACTCTTGTCCTGCGAGTTTAGCCAGCCCTCACCTCAAGTGAGTGGCGGCAGGAATATGGAAGATGTAAACAAAAACTCCTCGAGAGAGAGGGAGAGTGAGTTTCAGCGAGAGAATGTTTTGACGTGAGGCGCGCTTTTCGAGACTCCGGATGACTTTTTGTTCGCCGCAAGAAGCTCAGAGTTCACCCAGATTGAGAGTAAAAGCGTGTGATAGAAAACATGAACATGAATGGCTGCTTTTTTTTTTAGTTTAAATGATCTTTATTTCAGTTTAACTTGGATGATTACCATATACATTTTACTAAGTGATTTAATTGCTTTCTTCATCAAAATTCAAAATTTGTTTTACAGAATTAGTCCTAGACTTAGTACACGATCGACCACCTTGGTGGGATTGGTTTGTTTTGTTTGCTACTATATGTACAAATTGCTTATTAAACCATGTTCAGAAAGATTGCATTTTTGGATAAATTTGGTTGTCATATCATCA
Source organism: Ochlerotatus camptorhynchus (assembly GCF_037179485.1). Lineage (NCBI taxonomy): Eukaryota > Metazoa > Arthropoda > Insecta > Diptera > Culicidae > Ochlerotatus > Ochlerotatus camptorhynchus. The sequence continues at coordinate 2,741,535 of NW_027040556.1, read as the reverse complement.
ATTTTGGAATCTACTTTGGGAATTTCTGCCGCTTGATGGAGGTCTGCTATTCTTGTGTCGAATGGACGATCTAGCATCATCCTCAGCACTCTATTCTGTGCAACATGGATTTTGTTCCTGTGGGTCTGAGCGCACGATTCCCACACCGGGGCGGCATAGAAGATTGCGGGGGCTATGATCTGTTTGTAGACAGCCAGTTTGTTTTGCCTTGAGAGGCGGGATCTGCGGCAAATGAGCGGATACAAACACCAAACCAAGGCGGAGCACTTAACTAGGGTTTTCTCTATGTGCGAGCGGAACAGGAGCTTCTCATCGAACAACATCCCGAGATAAGTAACATCAGCGGACCACTCGACCCTTGTGCCATCCATTATTACGGTACAGGAGGGAGACGGTTTAAGTTTTGGCGATTGTCTGTGAAGGAACATGATCGCTTGGGTTTTCGAGGCGTTGATTTTGATTTTCCACGTGGTGTAAAGGTGTCAAGGCATCGTTGGAGCTTGTTCGTAATTTCACGAGGCATCCTACCCTTGACGGCTATCGCGGTGTCATCTGCGAACTGGAAGAACACGCAACCGTCTCCTAGAGGAGGGATGTCCGACGTGTAGATGCTGTAAAGCAGTGGTCCCAGCAGACTCCCTTGCGGAACACCTGCTGGGATCGGAAATTGTCCCGAAAGGGAACTATTCAACGACACCCTGAACGACCTTTGCTGGAGATAGTTACGGGTGATTTTCACAAGGTATGGTGGAAAGTTGGAGTTACAAAGCTTGTATATAAGTCCGTCGTGCCAGACATTGTCAAACGCCTTTTCGACGTCTAACAAGGCCATGGCTGTGGACTTGGATACAGCTTTGTTACTTCGGATGTTATTCATCACCCGCACTAGCTGATGATTGGTGGAATACCCTTACGGAACCCGAACTGTTCCGGAAGAAGAATGTCATGTTCCTCCACAAACTTGTTCAGTCGGCTGAGGATCAATTTTTCGAACAGCTTGCTCAGCGCTGAGAGCAGGCTAATCGGTCTGTAGCTTGACGGTAGTGAAGGGTCTTTCCCAGGTTTGCGGATTGGGATGATATTTGCCACCTTCCAGATGCTTGGAAAGTAGTGCAGCTCGAAGCATCTGTTGAGGATGGCAGCCAGCAGCGAGTGGACCATCGGGCTGAGATTTTTCAACGCTAGGTTGAATATTCCGTCAAATCCGGGAGCCTTCATGTTCTTACTGTATTTCAGCGCTGAGCAAATTTGTTCTTCTGTAATCCGTTCTTCTGGAGGGACGGCACAAGGGGAGGCATCTAACGTCTGGACGCACTGCACAACCTGGTTCTCGAGTGGACTTGGGATTGTAGAGCCAAGCAAATGCGACTGGGCAATGTGCTCCCCAATTGCATTGGCCTTCTCTTCGTTGGTGATAAGCCGTTCGTCATTGACTCTAAGTGGTGGAATGGGCTTGGGGTGAGACTTCAGCACCTTGGCAACCTTCCAGAATGGTCTGGAACGGTCGTCCAGGTTCTGAACGAGCCGCCCGAAACTCTCGTTCCGGATTGAGACCATTCTGGAAGCGATCTGCCGATTCAGATCGACCATTTCGTATTTACGCTGCAGATCCCCAGTCCGCTGAAACTGGCGTCTACGAACATTTCTGAGCCGAATCAAGAGTTTGGTGTGGGAATCAATTGCTTGAAACTTACCCCTCACAGGAACTCGTCGAACGCACTCTTCGTCAGCCACGGATATGGCTTGATGGAGACCCTCCAGGGCCCGGTCGATGTCATCCACTGTGTCGAGCGGTGGGTTGTCGTCGATGTGGCGGTGGACCACGCGCTGAAACTGGACCCAGTTGGCTTGATGGTAGTCCTTCCGCAGGCACGGTGCAGGAGCCACGTTGCAGCCCAGCTCGGTCAGCACCGGTTGGTGGTCCGAACTGAATGGCTGCAAACCTCACTCTCATTTTATACCCCTTCTCTCACAAGCTCTGAAGCTCAGTGGAATGATTTGGCAGTAGACAGTCTAACCCCTCAAAAAAATGCTACGCTCTGCTCATTTCAAACTCGCGAGCGAGGCTCCATCAAGCCTGGTTCTGACAAAGTATTGTAGCAAAAAATCACCGTTTTCCTGATTCAATATTATCGTACACATTTAGTATTATCTTATCCATCTTAGCACAACCGAGCAGTTGGCAACAAGTTTTATAAACATCTCAGCAAATATTACATTTGATTGCTGAGATTCAGTGAAAAATTTCCGATACTCAGCAATCAAACGTCACTTTTACTGAGATCTCAGTTAAACTGGGTTTCCGGGAGCTCGGCTGTGCAAATCTCGTTCAAAATTGCCTAGCTTTACAGTGAAACTGTAAGTAAAATACCATTACAGCATGATTATTTAGGTCTTATGAATTGATGGAAATCACCTAAAAGCAAAGCCAACAATAATTTAATAATATTTATTTCAAAACCGTAGGATTACAAGATTCCAAAATGCGGCGATTCTTTTAAAACTTGAATATAGTGATATTGAAAGAGTGATGATAAATGTGCATGCCACCCAAGTGCACTGTGGCTGTGCAAGTTGAACAGGACCTTGATCGTAATTGTTTAGTGAAATAAGGAGCATGGTGGCCTTGTGGCGACCGATTTTGCTTACTGAGTAAAAAATCATGTTTTTTTTGTAATGTCGGCCTAAATGCTCCTAATTTGGGCCCATACATAAATTCAGCAATTGACTAAATTTTCAATAGCGGCCAAAAATATCCATTAGTACCGTCCTAATGACGAGTTCATCTGGATAAAATTGATAAATAGCTGATTATTAGCGAAGGGCCCAATCTTAGATCCATAGACCAACATAAGAGCCTTTTCCCCTTTATCAATAGATTGATTACATAACAATTGAAATTATTTAACAAGGTTTCAGTTCAGGTAAATCTTGTCCGTTTTGTTCCGAAAATTCTTTAACCTAACTTAGTACTAACGTTAACTTGGGAAGCCGATTGCCCGCGATGGACTCGGTGTTAGGAACACATTCATCTGCACTCATTCCTCATTATTCATTCTGATCCATTACACTCATACCAAAAATACGCAAGCATACTTTTAGACAAGGAAAAGGGAACCTAACCTATCTTAGCCTAACTTCACCTAATATTAGTGAACGCGCAAAATTCTCCGGAGATTTTCATCTTGTTTCGATGACATCTCAATAACCACTGAACCGATTGTTATCAAATTTTGCACATGTAAACAATTAACTCTAAACTAGTTATACCGTTCCGATTCAAATTTCGGACGATTCAAATTTCGGACACTTTCATTTTTAATTAAATATTACATCCAGTTAGAAACAAAGTAATAATGTTAGATGATCGTGGAGGGCACTAGTCAAAAAAAATTAAAATTTACAAGACATCCCAAGCAACACACTTTCATCATAATAAGTTGCTGCAACTTGCTTGTGACTAAAATAAGTTACATACAAGTAACCACAACTACTCAGTGACAAGTGTGCTGCTAGGGATGTGGATCAACTTTTAAAAGTGTCCGAAATTCGAATTTAAGTGTCCGAAATTTGAATCGGCACGGTACCCAGATTTTCATCAATTTTTACCCACGGATAAAAAAGTTACACACGGATAAAAATGGTGCATTTTTTTCGAGTACTAGCCTTATTTGTTTCAGATTTAGGTAATAAGTTCTGTATCGGTGCTACTATACTATTTCCACCAGTAGCTCCTCCAAGCGATCTATTCATTAATAAGCTATCTACGTTTTTGGTTACTTAAGAGTAACTTCAAACCTGTCTTGATGATAAAAACCTTGTATTTATCTTACGATACGTTTAAATCGAGAGCCTTCCTGTTACTTCTAAGCGAATCCATTCAATAAATCAACATTACTAATAGAGGGGGCCTCAAGTAACCAAAAGTTCTGATAAAAGGCTATTTGTGGCTAAAACAGCTTGGTTGAAGGTGGTCTATACATAGAATTCAAAGCAGCCTCATTTTTAAGTCTTCATAAGAACTTGAAAGTTCCGGTATCATAATTGAAGAGCATTCTAAGCAGCTTATGGTGGGACTTGAAAGTTCGCACTTTTATGAAAGTTAATTCTAAAGTCAGGTCTTTATGAAAGTTATTGCTAAAGGCAAGTATGAACGTATATTGATTTATCAGCATTAGTATTAGCATTGGAGCTGTTTGAAGAAATAAACCCAGTCCATCTGCGTGAGAGCCCCCCCGTGGAGTTTTCAGTGGTGACTTGAATGCGAAACACAACACCGTGATGAGTTTTAAATTGGTGTTTGCCCGCATGGTATTCTAACACATTTGGGGCGCAGTGGTTAACGTTCGTAGATCGCATGCCGAATACACGTGTTCGAATCCAGGAAGTTGCTCTTTTTTATGTTTGGATAGAATATTGATGCATAAATATAGTAATTATGATTTATTTGAGCCATTTCATATTTACGTACATTAAATTTTTTTTTACTTATAAATACTTGTGCGGATTGCTTCCTGTGGGCTATGATGGATCTTTTTAGAAACTTTCAAGTTGCTAAGAAGTTCCGCAGGGAACTTTTAAGATACTTTAAAGTTGCTAAGAAGTTCCGCTGGGAACGTGTGCGGAACTTTGTTGTGGCCATGTTTTCAGCCTTGTCTGAAGTTCCTAAGAAATGCTTATGGATGCTTTTTGGAACTGTTTTTGAACTTCAATTTGCTAGGAGTACACATCGAAATTTCATGGAACTTGAAAATGGGTTTTATCGTTAAATGCCAAGCTTTTGGTTGCTGAACAACAAAAGATTTGTATTTAACCAGGATCTCGAGGTACGATTTGCAGCGTATCTCAAGATGCTGATTAAATACATATATTTTTTCTCCTATAATGTTGTTCATAGTACCAAGATCTTCGATATTATGGTGTTTCAAATCATGCTGGGACGATAGGTCGATGGCTAAAGATTGAAAACTGAAGGTTAAAGGAGTCAAATGGACAAAAGGTTGAAGGAACATAGGTCGATGGACTAAAGATTGAAAGGGCGAATGGTAAAATGAAACATAAAAGACAAACGGCAGAAGATCGAATTACTTTTAGTGGAACCAAACATCGAAAGGTCAAAAGATTAAAGATGCTAATGGTTGAAAATGCAATATATTGACCAATTGAGTAAAAGTGGAGAAAGTAAGTATCAAAGCATCTTATGAGAAGTTTAGCTTTCAGGACTCCCCGAAATCCACCCGAAAACAGGAACCTGTGGACCGAAAGTGGTACTTTTACTGTTGGAAGAGTAGGGTAGGTGGGGTTTAAAAGGGCATGTTGGGTAAGAAGGGAACACACATATAAACATGCATGTACATTTAGGTGCTCTGAGACTGACATATACGATCGTCAGTTTTGAAATAAAATTGAGTCATAACAGACGCGAAATTCTGCTCAATCAATCGTACTTTTCGTAGCGCAACGAAATTTCCAGTCTGGGAGCACTTCGTTTTGTATATTTTTATTAATTTAATTAATTTAATCTAACACTCTTATTCTAGCAGTAAACACATTTGGTCAACATGAAGTCCAATAAGTTTCAAGCATCATTAAAGGAAGGCAAACGATAATTAAAACAATTATTGAATCAAAAGTTCGTCCTGGAAAATGGAATTGTCAGAAACGGGGAATTACGGATTCTTTGAGGAGGAGTATACCACGAAATCAGTTGCAAAAGTTCGGGACAGTCCACGTTGCCTTTTATGAGGTCGAAAATAAAAAGTCGTTGCAATTTGAGGCGCCTGGCAGAGAGGGATTCCAAATCAATCAGCTTGCATTGCTTGGTCGGGATGACTAGGAAGATTGACTGGATCATTTCAGGGGAGCTGATGCAAGGCAAACCTTATAAAACTTTTCTGAATCAATTCAATGGCAAGGGTATTGGATGACATGATTGTTTACGATGGATTAAGTCACGTGTAAAATTAGTGTGCAGGGTTTTTTTTTTTAATTCGTCAAATATCACTGGTTTGATCATGCACTTCTAATTGCTATCTTATTTCATAACAATCGAAACATTAAGTGATTTCCTAAAATTATCATGTGAGTGCAAATAAATAAAAATAATAGACGAACCAACTCAGAGCTGATTTTCTATATGTTCAAATGAAAGAAGACGAACATCAAATTATCCCCACCCTCAAATGAGTTTTGACTTTAATTTTACAGTGAAAAACCTCTTATGAGCGCTACCCAATTTCTGAAGTTCAAATCTTCAGAAATTTTTTTTTTCCTTTATTAACGTGACTTTCAGCCTTAGGCTGGTTCATCTCTAAGATCTTCAGAAATAAAATCACAACGAATGGTGTTTAGAATTGGATTAAAAGTTTCTAAGGCTGATACAATTAATAGTTTCATTTTATGTCTAACATCACTCAAATAGGTTTAGAGGGGAAAAAAATAAATAAAAAATAGTGTACAAACAACTTACATTTTTTACTCTAACTCTTGCTAGTAATTTTAAATTTCTGTACATTATTTCAAGGAATCCAGTTCTTAGTATTTCATTTTTTTTTTTACTGAATGAAATTGTGAGCTATCTAATAAAAACGAAGTTAACATCATGTTTGCCTGTGAACTGGAGCATGCACAAATTAATTATGGTTTTATCCCTTGCATCGATGTGTTCAACTTGAGACACTTTTATGATTCCTCATTGCCTGCTTGGGAGAGTGTTGCTTCAAGAAAATTCTCTCTGATAAATCCATGTGCCCGGTTGCGTTATTATTTTATTCCCCTCCTTTGTTTACACCCGTCTCCAGCGTCCGCATTTCGTACATGGCAAACATTAGCAAATGCGTATATAAGCACACCACCATGGGAAAAGCATAACAATGCGTTACTCTGCCTTGAATATGTGACAGGAGAGTGTGTGAAAATTATGGGAAGTCCGGTTGAGCTTTAATGCTTTTACGCTTTTCCACCCTTTCCAAATGATAAAAACTTATTTTCGGCTAGTGATGCTGACGCTATTAACGGAGAGATGGCACTAGTAGTTCATGCTGAATGAGTTGCTAAAGGGAAATTTTTAGCTTCATCAGGACTTATGTTAGCTTTCTGAACTGAAAATGGTGGTTTGTGGTTTGTACATATCTGATCGTGGAGTAGAATTTTTAGCTTGATGAAGAGCTTTTTTATTTTTCAGTAAATCAAAGAGTTTTTTTTTACAGTTCAGAGTTAGCATTTAAAAATGTGTTCTTTTCATTGGCGGATATTTTGTAGGCTATCGAGACCTCTTATCATATACAAAAATTCAACACGAATGGTTGGATGATAGTCAAGAAATAGTGGTAGGTGAACTGAACCACCCACAACCTTTCGGGAGAATCATGTTAACTGTTGACAATAAAAATCAAACCTACAGAATGATGCGTGGTGCACGGTACCACCCACCGCATATATGGAGGGGTTCTTGTATTCTTGACTGTATGATAGTATCATGCTGGGGTATGGTGGGGTAATTAGTGCCACACGGTAATATGTAGCAAGCTTCGTTTTAAATTTTCTTAACTTAGTTAGGACTATAATTTGGTGGATAAAAATACTTAAAGTTTTTGCCGCACAGATGGCGCAGCGATACATTTTTTTTATTTCGCACGCTACAGGTTTGCTATTGTAGGAATAAGCTTATTGCTTAAATAAAATATATTGTTTGGTGCCAATTCAAATATTTCAAATGTATCTCAATATACTTCAGATATTTTGTGAGGAATGGTAGTCTATTTGATTTTGATATCATTTTGCATTAAAGTGTGCTTTTTTGAGAAAATCCATTCAGATAATAATGTATTTTTAAAAAAATTTATGTGATAGGGGAATTTTTGATTTTTCGTCACTCTAAGCAGCGTCCGCACGTCTATTAGAATTTTTTCAGCGTCACGCACACATCCTCGACATCCTACAAAGGGGAAGTTTGGTAAAGAGAGATGAAAAAAACCGATTTGTACCTTCCTTAAAAGTTGTCCTAGCTCGCTATTCTAATATCTATCTGCAATCTTCACACTGCCGTACTCTAACGGAACTATCAACTCTATACTTTCATCTACTCCATCTATCGTATAAAAATTATCACTACAGTCTGTTATTTGAAATTAGCATCTTCAACTACGTATATCTCTGTTTTATAAAGATGTGCAGCTTTTATGTTTTTAGCAAATTTCATAAACTTTGCCGAAGACAGTAAACCTCTAGCGTGTGAAATGTGCGCAGCGCCATCTTTGCGGCTAAAACTAGATCTGTTTTTATCCATTAAATTATAGAACTAACTCATTCAAGAAATATTGCTCAAAACGTCAACTCAATTGGGTGCAATCCCTGAGTGTTATTATTTTTTTTCCTGCTAGATTTTATTCCTGGCCCACTGTGCAGTGGTCGCCCGGCATAGTGATTTATTACACGTACCAACGATGTCTACACACTAAATGCACTGTACTACTTACTTACCCGCAGTATTCTGAAGTTCGACTGCCCCATCTGGGTGTCGTATCATATCTGTCGGGACTTGCGTATCGAACGGGTGCAGAGAAGTTCAATTATATACGCTTAATCCCAACGACCTCGGTAGGGATTGAACCCAGACACACTGGGGTGTAAGATGATGATGATGATGATGATGATGGTCCCACCTCTTACCCCTACAAAGGTTTGAGCTGGACGATTTATCTTTAAGATAGTTGAATATGACATTTTAACCAGGTTGGCAAACAAAATCGAACTGGTTTCAGTTACAGATATAGATTCCCTCTAAAGTTTACAGTTGCTTCACAGCGATATAAATGTGGAAAAGCTCAGGCGTCCACCTCTTAGTTCGCCTTTTTGTCCACCTAAAATATTCATAAGTATTACAAGCAATCAAGAGTTAATGAACAATCAACAAAGCATCCTATTACACTAGTAACCCCGCAATCTGATGCTATCATAATTTTCAGCAATGTCAGGAATGCTCACGAACCCCTAACATTTGCCAGAAAACTTACTACTAACTCAAGGTATCTTTCAAATAAGCTTCAAAATTGCATTTTTTTTTTTATCAAATGTTAAATTCAGTCCTCTATATCCGTAATACGCGCGCGAGGCTCAAACCTTTGTAGACTACTTTTTTTTTTTTTATTAATCTACTATAAAATCAAATATTAAAAATCCATCATCACCCTCGTGGCGAACAGAAATAGTTTTTGCAGTGCTACAATAATTATTAAAAAGTCGTTATGACAGCTATCCATATAAAATAATCCGTTAGAGATAACTTCGTCAAGATACATAATTTGTCAATTCATAAAAAAATCACTGGATAACTGTTCAAAAGTTAGTTTTAACGTGTGAAATGCAGTGTCTTTTAAATTCTGTAAGTGTTGCTAAACGTTTGATATGTCTAGGCATCGAATTGAAAACATTTATTCCTTTATAATATAATGAATTTTGTGAAGCACAAGTCAAGAAATGTGGTGTTCTTATTTCAACCGCGTTTCTAGTATTATATCTATGAAAGTCACTTCCTCTTTCAATTCGATCACACAAATATCGAGGCAGAAAACCGTTAACTACTTTAAAAATGAACACCATAGTCAAATATACAATTCTTTGCTTCACCGACAACCATTGTAAGGCGTCTAACATCAAAGTTGAGGAAGTGAATCTATTACATCTTAAAATCAAACGCATTACTTTATTCTGCAAACGCTGTAATCTCGATATTTGTGTTGCATTGGCCAGAAATAAAATGGAAGGGCAAAAGTCAAGATGAGGAGAGATGATTGATTTGTATAGCTGTATTTTACTGGCAATAGTTAAATCGTTTTTCAGTCGACATAGAATTCCATACTTCTTGGCAATTTTCTTGATGACATTGTCAATGTGAGAGTTGAACTTAAGTGTGTCATCAATAATCACGCCAAGATATTTAATCTCCCGAACGCGATCAATAGTCTCATCATCAATTACCACAGAGACGTTCTCATTTACTCGATTCCGCGAAATTACCATAAATTTAGTTTTACTTGTATTCAATTTTAACTGCTTATATTTCAACCATCTACTTAGAGAACGCAAATCTTCATTCAAGTGTAAAACGGCATCATCTAAATCCTTACCTGCAATGAATAACACAGTATCATCTGCAAAAAGATTAATGTCGCAAAATCGTAAAACACGTCGCAAGTCATTAATATACATAATAAATAACAGGGGCCCTAATACACTTCCCTGGGGCACTCCAAGGTTATTCCCCACGGGACTGGAAACAGAATCATTAAAAACAGTCCGTTGAGTTCTGTCAGACAAATAGCTTTCAAACCATTTATATGCAGTACTCGTAATTCCAAAGCGCTTGATTGATCTTAACAATAAGGGCCTAGAAATTGTTTCAAAAGCGCGTTTAAGATCCAAAAAAACAGCAACAATCGTATCTTTACACTCCAAGTTATTTTTCCACTTCGCTAATACCAAATTCAACGCGGTTTCACAAGAATGACCTTCCCGATATCCCGATTGTTCTGGTATCAACAAACTATTACTATTTAAATACTCCAACAGCTGACCTTTAACAACAAGTTCTAAAATTTTCTCTAATGTGTGCAACATGTTGATGGGACGAAACTCTTCGGCTTTAATCGTTCCAGCAACTTTTTGAATAGGGACCACTAAGGATTCCTTCCAAATTTGTGGCACATGTCCAGTTTGTAATGATTCATTAATAAGGTCCAGCAAGATGTGGCCAATGACATGAAAGCAATCTTGAATAACTCTAGCATTAACATTATCTACTCCAGCCGATTTTCCTAATGAAAAACAAATAACTCTAAGTTCATCTAATGTGATTGGGTGAAAAACTTCAAATCTACAACTACTATTAACTGGCTGTTTTATTTCGTCAGGTTCATCGACCAATTCAATAGATTGATTAATCAATGAAACGCTATCTACGAAATAATCATTAAACTTAGCTGCAATTACTTGTTCTGACTGTTCTAATGTGCCATTAAAAGTTATGGACCGCGGTTTGCAATTACTAGGTTTTAATAAAGATTTCAAAATTTTCCATAACTCTTTGCTGTTGTTTTGATGCTGATCAATCTTCCTTTGAACATATTCACAACGAGTTTTCTTTATCGATTGTGAATACTTATTACGCGCGATTGTGTACCTAGTCCAATGATTGTCATTATTAGATCTACAAAACTTTTTGTACAATTTGTCCCTTTTCCGTTTAAGGCGCAAAAGATCCAAATTGTACCAGCTGTTCGAGTTTTTCAAAGAAACAAACTTTTGCTCAACTAGTTGATTGGTACACGTTTTCAAAGCGTTATTAAGAACAGCTGTAGATTCATCTAAGTTACCGGCCGCGAATGGAAAATCCAGGCTTCTCTCAACAAGATTCGAAACAGCTTGCTTCGAATATTTCCTCCAGCACTTCAATTTTACAAAATTATCGTTATCGTTAACATGGTCTAAGACATTAATCACTAAAGTCTCATGATCGGTTATTTTCAAATCAGTATCCGTAACTGAACAAATGGAATCAAAATTGGAATAAACGTGGTCAATTAAAGTTCTACTGTGCCTGGAAATACGCGTATACTCATTTACCGTTTGCTTTAAATTAAAAAACTCAGCTAAACGCTTCAAATGATTCGAATTATGGTTATCACGCCAATTAATATTAAAATCACCAGCCAATATATTTAATTTACTAGAATCAAGGAATGTCTCAAACCAGTTCTCTAAAACTTCAACAAAACGCTGGTCACTAGAACTGGGAGAATGATACAAAACACCATAATTACCCATCTTCATGCCACGTACAACTGTAATGCCCAAGAACCAGTTGCCATCAATAACTTCGTTGGTACGAAGGTTGAATTGAACTGATTCTTTGACATAAATAGCAACACCGCCAGTGTGTCTAGAATGTGATAAACAAGCAGCAACAATATATCCCGGAATACTATACTGATCAAAAGCTTCAGTTTCTACAATATGAGTTTCAGATAAGAAAACTAAAAGAGGACGTTTTTCCTCAACAATCTGACGTAATGCTACGTAGTTTGTTGACAACCCCGCAATATTCAAGTATAAAAAATCGAATTGATTCACATTCCTGGAACTTGGCTGCTATTTATTAAAACGCAAGCTGCTTTTCTTCTGATCAAAAAGTCTTTTATAAAGCAAACATTCCGAGCTAAATGCGGCATGGTTGACGTCCAAGTTCATTTTTCGTTCTTTATTCGTTTTCAAACAATTAATACATTTCAATACAGTTGACGTACACTCCGACGTTTTGTGTTGTTGGCTGCACCTAGAGCATCTATCACAATTTTTGCAATCCATGCTCTTGTGCCCAAATTCTCCACATTTGAAGCATCTCAACACATTAATCGCGGGAACTATCGAGCACCGATCAAACCCTACATTTACTTTTTTCGCACATAACAAACATTTATAAGTATCGACATCGACTTCAATTACAACACTAAACTTGTTATAAGTGAAGCGTGGATTTTCAAACATGTTCACTACTTTAACATCATTTATAGCGATGTCTTCATTTTGACTTTTTAAGTAGTCAATGAAGACATCGGAGGAAAACTGATCGCTCATGCCCACTATTTTCAATCTTGGCACCGAAGTGGGAACAACAGCACTATATTGTTCACCCAGATTGCTTTCAATACCAGTTTTTACATCATTAAGATTAGCTCCTGTTGCACACTCAACAATAATAGAGCCATCTTTACCATTCCTAAAATTACTGATTTTGTGTGTTTTTGGATCCAACTGAGTTTTCAAAAACTTACGAGTATCTTCGCAAGCTTGTTTGGACTCTTTTGGTTTGATCACAATGACCGGACGAGTCTTACGATTACTCTGTTTGTTACTGTTACTTTTAATGTTACTGTTACTGTTAATGTTACTATTACTGTTACTAATATTTTTACTTTTACTTGCATGACTAGATCTTTTTACAACATCCGCAAAACTCGCATTTTCTTGAAAAACATCATCAGTCGAATCGTTGTCACTATTTTGAAATTTACGTTTTTTGCGTCTGGGATTTCGGTCCGATTCAGAATGAACCGTCCTAGATGCACCATTCGTTGCAGCTAAATTTTTTTCCGTACTAATTTCAAAACATGAACTAGTCATCGTATTCCATTTCTCACTAATTAATTTTTCAAAGCAACTTAAAGAATCGTTCATATTTTGTTGCATTTTTTCCATGCCAATTCTCAACGCGCTGTCTATCTGAGCAGCAACGTTGTTTCGTATACCAGTGATAGAGTCAGCAACAGAAGACAATTGCTTCATTGCTTCCCCCAGCATTTTGGTATCCGAAACCGATACATTCTGCTCGTCACAACTCTGATCTGACAGACAATTACTACACTTGAATAGAACATTTGCATTATCTGTGATAAGTTTTGCCTGAGTCCGCGTGAGTGTAGTGCACTTGCAATGAAATACACGAGCACACTTACCCACACAGATAACCGGCAAATCACTTACCAAAATCCCCAAATTACATATTGCACACTCAGCCATATATATCACCTATACACATAAACTTTACATGCAACACTACAGAGACACAAGTAAAAACGAACGAAAGCAAAAATTTACAATGCACTAGCTTACTAAAAGGGTACCAATTAGCTTGCCGGGCGAAGGAAAATACAAAAAATGAACGAGAACCAGCGGCAACAGCAACCGTTCTCCTACTTATCCAATAAATTATCACTACGGGGCACGCGTAGGATCAATTCTACCGCGGCACAAGCACAATTTCACACTTAATTAATTAAATATTTATCACAGCACTGCGAAATAAACTATAACGTTCGCCATTACAATACGATTACCTATAAGAGCAGTTACGCATACCACTGAACCACCGGTGACGTCTACCTTCTTCTGGACAGTGCACGATGGTGCCAAAGTCGTATTTAGGAAGTCAAATATGTTTGCGCTTAAACCGTTAGTTTTAGGTTTATAGCGCAAATTGTATCTGAAATTAGGGTGATCCCTATTATCCCTAAGCAATCAGTTCTTTTTAGAGTAACTATTTTTTTTGTTGTTGTAAGGACTTTAACCGTAGAACCGGTCATTCATCCCCTTACAGTAACTATGTATGCATTGATTTTTCGTAATTGGTTTGTTCTAGACACTTTCATAACTTTCGATGGCATATGTTTTTGCTAATATCACTGAGTGCCTATCTCATTGTTTTGGAAAGTTATAAATAATCTTTAATGAATGAAAAATTTCCCTTTTTTAAATGTTCATATCTCAAAAAGGTGCATTTAAAAAATCATGATACATATATAGTGTAAAAACTACGGGAGCTGTTTCACTAATTCCGTAAACTTTAAAAAAGGTTGTATTTTTTCACGAAAATCGTTGATACTATTTCAACTAGAAGAAGTAGCATGGTCATCGGGCCAGTACAGCTTAGGGAATCAGTGGTTTCTAATAAAAGGTAATACACTTTTGTTAAAAAAAAAACTTGCTCGCGTTATTATTCTGGGTGATGATGCCAGCAGTCACAAAGATAATTGCTCTTTAGCTCACCAGTGCAAATCACCTGACCGACCACAAAGTTTTATTAAAAATATCGACAGATTTATTTCTGCATAAGTCGTCCTAAACTATTCTCTTACAGTTGCAGTTTAAAATTCTGGACCAGGAAGCTGTTTATAATCAGCCTTTACAAAGAATGATTTGAATTTATCGAATGTGCGTGCAGACTTTTTAAATCCTGTTTCTATTGTTTGATTGTCATATTAAGGGGAAGCTTACCGGCCCGAAAATAAAAAAAAAAATATTTTCTCTGCGTTTTTATTTTTCTAAAAATATTGGGAAAAATTATCAAAAATCCAAGAAAATCAGTTTCTTCCTTAGATTTTTTTCAAAAATTACATCTAAAAATATTTGTTCTATCTCATCATGAAAAATAATTGGACTCTCAGAAAAACCGAAAAGTCAATGTTATGTGGTTTTTTGAGTCCAAATTTATGCCATAATAACTTATAAAAAATGCTTTTGCACGTGATTTTTTTTTTTGAAAAATTAGAAAAATTTTTTATTTTTTTAGATTTTTGATACCTGTTTTCAATATTTTTAGAAAAATCAAAACGTAATTATTTTTTTCGGAGCGGTGAACTTCCCCTTAAGCACTGAAAAAAAAACCCAAAACATAAAATTGCAAGAGATTTCTTAGACACCTTCCTTCGAAAATCAACATTTGTTATTTTTTTCAAGTGCACGCTAAACAGGAATACAGTAAATTGGAGTCAACTACTTTTTGAAAGTTCCAGCCTTTAATGGAAAACTATGTCTTCCAAATAAGGCCCCCTTCCATTTAAAGTCACGAAAAGTCATGAGGGGGAATAACATATGTGTAATTTGTTTTAGCTGTATGGTGAAAATATTGTACTTTTTCAAAAATTGTAACGGGTTTGATTGCTTAAGTAAAATTGTTTTATAGTTACAATAGCTTATGATTTTAAACAATAATTTTTTTTAGAATTGTTTACCGTACTCAAGCTTTTCCATCCACTATATTTTTCCGTTAACTGAACAAGTTTGTACAATAAATTTCATGAAATGTTCGTTAAAAATTGAGCTGAAGTCAATTGATTTGTAGTTGTTAATTTGATTCCTTCTGTTAAGTCGGCTCATAAAACTTGTGGTATGCGTCTTAAGTTGATGTTCTAAGAATTTCCTTAGAAGTACCCAGGATTGATGCAGTGATCTTGTAAAAATTCCCAAGATACGTTTAGGATACTTTCTAGAATACTTCTGAAATTTTCTCCACAACATTCTGACTTCGCTACCGAACACTCAAAATATATTATATTCAAATAAATCTTGACATTCAACTTACAATTCTCTTTGATTTTTGAAAAATTCTTGCAGGAATTTGCATACCTTTATATCCACAGCTTTCTTTATAATCTTCTTGAATTATTTAACCCATTTTCTTCAAATTTTTCTTCTGAATTCGCTTGGATTTCATATCCGAATACGTTCGCAAACATTCATATAATTTCACCAGAGGCAGCTGCTATTTCTCATCACTATTTGCTTCCTCTCCACTATTTTTCTCGGAGTCCCGGGACGTCACATCCAGTCCCACAACTTCTTCTTTCAGAACCTTAACTGCTTCCTCGTTTGGCAAAGCACCTCCAGTCACTAAACCAGCGTAAGTACTGGTACTGCTCTCTTCCTCATTCTGTTGTTGATTTTCTTCTTCCGTTCATTGTTGTGCTGGCTGTTTCCAATCCTTCCATTTGGGAAATGAATTCCTAGCAAGGAAAAAAAAATTGTTGTTCCCTTTTGGAAAATATCAAAAAAAATCAAATCTTACCATGCTCAAGATTACGCATGATTTTCTTAGAAAAAAATCAAACAAACAACTGCGGTTGGTATTTTTTTTTTGTCCATTAATTTATTTGATAAGGCTCAACCGAATGAACTTCACAGAGCCAAGGATTCTTGGTCACTATACAATTCATCTTAAAACTACAGTCGAAAGGTATAACACAATAAACACTTTATTTTCCGCTATCCAAAAAGCCTCCTCCATCAGAACTAGAGCCGCTTTCAGTGGTTTCATTGCATGGCAGTTACGCCATCGTGGGGCAAAGCGCTTCCATTGCAGCAATGGACACAAAACGTGGTCAACACTCACACACTCATCACGAAACGGTTGCTTTCCAAAGTCTTCGGCGCATCGACCGGAAGAACTGTTGATGAATAACAATGAGGATGACCATACAATGGTTGCTGCCGAGAAAACAGACGATCGCGTTTCACACATCGAGAGTGGCCTGCTTTTGTCGACAACCGAGTGAACACTGACTGCGGTTGGTATTACAAGCTGTGATATCGCAGCTCAGAATATCAAGCTAACAAAACTCACCAGCAGCTAATCTCAACAAACTGTGGTGAGACTGAATTTCATGATTTTTGCTTTACACCCGAACGCAACCGAAACATTCACAACGGTTGGCAGCAGTCACTGCGTGTCTGCCATTGGTTAAGAATAAAAAGAGATAGCAAACTACCCAAGTAACATTGCAAGCTTTATAGAGGTTTCAACGGATTTTAAAAGTCTAAATCATGGTCTACAGAACCCTCATAAACCAAAATTGTTACATGGGTGTACTTCCTCTTTTGAAGAAAATGATTTTTACACGTTGTGAATAGTCTCACAATATCAAAGGAGCTTGTAAAATCAATATCAAGCATGATGTTTTGTTCCAGTATCACGCATTGAGGAGAGCGTGTGAGAGCGGAAAAATATCATTTGATTGATGATTTTGCCAACACTGCTTGATAGAATAAATTAACCTTAGGATTGAGCACATCTGTGCGCATATTGAGGCCCAAGGCAGCTGGAAATTTCTCCTGAACTACACGCTTTACATCACCGTATTTCCCTGGCAACAATGCTAGATTGAGATTCATTACTTCTGGTGCGAGGTCATACACTCTCACGTATTGAACGGTGCCCCCAGCAGGCGACATGAGTACCTCGACTGACTTATCATCGGCATAATGAAAAGCTAATTGTTCACGGTTGTTCAACAAGCATGCAGCATGGAATCTTCTGATTTGAACTTGATAAACATAGATTTCATCTATGTTCTAGTCATCAGAGAATCGTCATCATCTTCTTAGCTTGAAAACGAAATTGACAGGAAATCAACAAGCAAAAAAAGAAATATCCCCTATACTTCCAACCATTCGTTATAAAGGGTGATACGGTCAAAATTTGGTCAAGGGAAAACGCGTGTAAATCGGTGAAATCGTTTATTTAAAAAATCAAATTAAATTTCTTGTTCAAGTTCAATTAGTATAAAATTCAGGAAAAATATTCAGTTAGGCTTCCGCTTTTCCAAATCCGAATTGCCGGGCCTTACGCTTGACCCCTGCCATCAGATTTTGTACAGCCACCTTGTCCACCTTCTTCGCCGCAGAAAGCCAGTTTGCCTTGAACTGCTGCTCGCCCTTAGCAGTTTTTTTGGTCTTCTTTAGATTCCGCTTGACAATAGCCCAGTATTTCTCAATTGGGCGGAGCTCTGGCGTGTTGGGAGGGTTCTTGTCCTTGGGAACCACTTGCACGTTGTTGGCGGCGTACCACTCCATGGCCTTTTTACCGTAATGGCAAGATGCCAAATCCGGCCAAAACAGTACGGAACAACCGTGTTTCTTCAGGAAAGGCAGCAGACGTTTATTCAAACACTCTTTCACGTAAATTTCTTGGTTGACAGTCCCGGAAGCTATGAAAATGCTGCTTTTCAAGCCACAGGTACAGATGGCTTGCCAAACCAGATATTTCTTTCCCCTTCCTTTTGCCGTATAAAACTTCTGTCCCGGAAGCTGCTTGTAGTCGGCTTTGACGTAGGTTTCGTCGTCCATTACCACGCAGCCAAACTTCGTCAGCATCGTCGTGTACAGCCTCCGGGATCGCGCTTTGGCCGTCGTATTTTGTTTATCATCGCGATTTGGAGTCACTACCTTCTTGTAAGTCGATAGTCCGGCTCGTTTTTTGGCTCGATGCACGGTTGTAGACGATACACCCAGCTTATTTGCGGCATCTCGGAGAGAGAGGTTAGGGTTTCGCTTGAAACTACCGGCAACTCTCTTTGTCGTCTCAGCGGCTTCCGGTTTTCGATTTCCCCCCGATCCAGACTTCCTGGCTGTCGACAAACGTTCCCAAACACTTTAATTACATTTGTAACAGTTGATTTGGCAACTTTTAGCGATTTTGCCAACTTTGCGTGCGAGTAGCTCGGATTTTCGCGATGCGCGAGCAAAATTTTGATACGCTGCTCTTCTTGCTTGGACGGCATTTTGATAACTGAAGAGTGAATTCCAAAATCAAAATAGGAGCAACATTCTACACACACACACCTTCAAAATGAGGGGTGTTCAGGTTTTTTAAATGCAAAATTGAAAGAAATACGTCAAGTTGATATTGACCAAATTTTGGCCGTATCACCCTTTAGCAGAAAATGGTCGCCTTCCAGCACATGATTTATCGGATGCAGACTCTTCCACTCAGCGATACAGGAAAGGTTAAGGAATTACAGTACATCTTCGAAACAGCGAGACTCAACAGATACAAGGAGACCACAATCCAGGCAATCATCGATAAAAATGCGAAAATTCTACAAAGGAGATTATTTACAACCCTCACCGCAGCAGTTTAACCCTTGAAACGAGTGTCCGTTCCATATGATCAAGAAATTACTTGTAAGCTAAGACCACAGTTAAAACAATTTGGATTAGATTTAGTTTTCCCAGTAGACATAACAAGTTAAAATCATTGTTAGGATCCTCTAAAGACCCAGTTAACGTTTTATGTAAAGCAGGTGTATATAAAATAAGCTGTAATCATTGTAACAAAGTATACGTAGGACAAACCAAGAGAACTTTAGCAAATAGATTTAAAGAACATATAGCGAAGGTTAATAAGGCCAAAAAACAAAAGGAAACAGGCCTAATATATGATTTCAAATCAAAGGTTGCAGAACACATCTTCACAGAGGACCACCAACTATCGACGGAAGACATCACGATTAAACGAACCGTAAAATCACCATGGAAATTGGATGTTGCAGAGAGCCCCGAGATCAACAAACAACGGAATTCAACTTTACTCAACAGGGATCATGGAAACGGACACACATGGCTTTTCAAGTTACTACCTAGGGCACATCAACGAGTAAAAAGCGGAGTACCTTTTTTTTATAATCCATTTATTTGTAAAGGCTCAAGTGCGGTAGCTTTGCGGAGCCAAATTAATTTAAATGTAATTTTTTATAATTTGTTTTACAACTAAAGTTAGTAGAATGGGGGCTGAATACTCGCGGTTTACTCGAGATTAATAAATACATTTATTTAGAGGATTGGAAGGGGACAAAGGGAAAGGGATATTGGTAAATCTTCTTTCTGCTTCTTTCGACGAATGAGAGTCACTTGCACTGTATTGGCGGGCATGTGCTGTGGATATCGAAGCATTGAAAGCACATCTGAAATGATACAAGAGGGGACTTGGGTTGGGATAGTGATGAGAGAATTAAAACACAAAACACTACTACATACACAAATCAGCACTTTTTAAAAATACGTAAATTAATCTCATAACATCGAGATCACGGCAAGCCAGAACGTCTCTAATTGGTGTATAAGGTTGTTTCTCTCGGGCCCTGAGGGATTCAATTAGTTCGGATCTCGCCTCATTATGTAAGGTGCAGGACCAGACAACATGCTCGATGTCTTGATAGCCGTTTCCACAGGCAGGGTGCCTTCCATTCATTTTGCCTAAAAAAATGTTTTATTAAATTATAGAATAATAAGATATTATAATGATATTCTGTATGTGTAAGTAACAATAAAAGATTGTAATGTTTGTGTTTGACGCATAAAACCTGCAAATTTAGCTTTGGCAGAGTCACAATGAGCGATTTTCTAATCGCCGCTTCGCGAAGAGTGAAGAGCGAAGAGTGGGTGAGATAAATGACAAAATCGCTTATTGCGACTCTCGTGTAGCAAAATTGGCAGGTATTATGTGTCAAACACAAACTTCACAGTCTTTTCTTGTTGCTTACACAAACAAAATACTACTATAATATCTTGTTATTCCATAATTTAATAAAACATTTTTTTATCGAAAATGAATGGAAGGCACCCTGTCCACAGGCACACAAACTGCTGTCTACAAGCCCTATGCGGTAGAGGTGTGCGTTTAACGAGTAGTGATTGGACATTACCCGGATAAAATCGCGATCCACGTCCAACCCCTTGAACCAGGGTTTGATCGACACCTGTGGGAGGATCGAATGTAACCATCTTCCCAGTTCACCATCATTCCACTTTTGTTGCCAGTTGACGAGGACTTGCTGACGAGCAATTGTGAAAAATTCATATATTTAGACGATTTGTCGCTCGTAAATGTCGCCTTCCATAGCGCCCACCTTAGCCAGCGAGTCTGCTTTCTCATTGTCCGGAATAGAGCAATCAGAAGGAACCCATACTAAGGTGATGATATGTGAGCTGTTTGATAAAGCACTCAGTGACGATCGTATTTCGTTCAGGAAATACGTCGAGTGCTTCATCGGCCTCATAGAACGCATAGCCTCCAGAGAACTTAGACTATCCGAAAAAATGAAATAGTGATCAGGGGGACGTGAGGAGATCTGCTCTAACGCATAAAATATAGCTTCTAGTTCCGCAACGTATATCGAACATGGTTTTTGAAGCTGATATGAGGCGCTATGGAGATCATTGTATACACCAAAACCAGTGGACGTATTCATTGTGGACCCATCAGTGAAAAATCTCTTCTCGGCATTGACTTGGCGGTATTTGTTCGCAAAGATGGATGGTTCAATCAGTAGGCGATGGGGCTCTGGTATTCCTTGAATTTCTTCCCTCATTGTGAGATCGAATCTTACGGAATAACAACTGAAATCCAAACGGCGCCGGTGGTGTAGTGGTAAGCGTGATTACCTCTCACCCCAGCAGGCCTGAGTTCAATACCAGTCGGCGCCGCCGGGATGTTCTGAGGCATAACATCTCTGGTCACGCCTTCCTTCGTATGGGAAGTAAAGCCGTTGGTCCCCGGTTCATGAGTTGATGGGTCGATAGGTAGGGTCCAGGTGTGGGAGCTGCCTTCCTGGCACGTCGGTAGCATTGGTGCTCAGCACGGAAAACAAGATCGACGGAAAAAACAAACCAAAGGAAAAAAAAAAAAAAACAACTGAAATCGTGGGATACTTCATTGGTATTGAACGGGGAGGGGCTAATTCCCAGAGTCATGTACTCGTAGTACAAGCTCATGAATCGTGTTTGCGGATTTCGCTCAAGCAGCTTCTCGATCACCAACGGGTTCATGACTTCACAGCGGATAAGGAACCGAAACGACAATTCCGTGAACCGATCTGATAAGGGAAGTACGCCCGCAAGTACTTCCAGACTCATTGTATGCGTCGAATGCATACAACCTAGTGCGATTCGTATACAACGATATTGAACCCGTTGCAGCTTCAAGATGTGGGTGTTCGCCGCCGATTGGAAGCAAAAGCTACCATACTCCAAAACCGATAGAATGGTGGTTTTGTAAAGTCTTATCAGATCTTCCGGATGGGCTCCCCACGAAGTGCCGGTGATACAACGAAGAAAATTGATTCTTTGTTGGCACCTCTGACTCAGACACGCAACGTGTTTTCCCCAAGTGCATTTGGAATCGAACCAGACACCTAAATACTTGAAAGACATGCTGTGAGTGATTGTTTTACCTATAAGTTGAAGCTGCAACTGTGCTGGATAAAACTTCCTTGAAAAAACAACCATCTCAGTTTTCTCCGGAGAGAATTCGATACCCAGATTCATTGCCCATGTAGACAAATTATCCAAGGTATCTTGCAATGGTCCTTGCAGGTCCGGTGCTGTTGGTCCAACCACGGAAACCACGCCGCCATCTGCAAGCTGCCTTAGCGTGCAATTTTCGGCAAGACAATCGTCAATGTCTTTAACATAGAAGTTGTACAGAAGGGGACTTAGACATGAGCCCTGAGGGAGGCCCATGTAGCTAATTCGTGAAATTGTCGAGTTGCCATGAGAGAAGCTCATTTGTTTTTTGGACAATAAATTGTACAAGAAATTATTGATAATTGGTGAAAGCCCACTGGTATGGAGTTTGTCCGAAAGGATGTCGATGCAAACAGAATCAAAAGCCCCTTTAATGTCCAAGAAAACTGAATCCATCTGCTAATTGGATTTCAGTTGAATGCAACGCAAGGCAGTCGTTCGTTCCGTTGCCCCTTCGAAATCCAAATTGCGTATCTGAGAGTAAGCTATTTGCCTCGACCCACTTGTCCAAACGAAAAAGAAACACGGCACGACAGCATCGCGATGGAACGGTACGAGTTATGATCCGACGCGGGTTTACCGGGTTTCTGAATGGCTATAACTCTCACTTGTCTCCAATCGTCCGGAACAACGTTGTGCTCCAGGAATTGATTGAACAAGTTCAACAAGCGCCTCTTAGTGACGTCTGAGAGGTTCTTGAGCAAGTTGAACTTGATTCGATCCACTCCTGGAGCCGAGTTGTTGCATGAAAGAAGAGCAATTGAGAATTCAAGCATCGAGAACGGGGAGTCCATGTTATTCTTTTCCACCGACGTATTGCGGAACCGAATCAGGGCAAACTTTGCACGCTAGCGGAGTACCTGCTCCTACAGGAAATTAAATTTAAGTTTACCTAGCTTCTAAATGAAAATGTGCATGGATTAATGGATTAAAATTGGGTTAAATGTGATGTTTTTCTTCAGTCGACTATTAGTACAAGACATTGAAGAAACATAGTAGACGAAATACACGTATCTGTCAAAGATAAGCAAATAAGGTAGTGCGCGTCCAGCGCTTTCACTAAATTTTCAATTTCATCAATAGATGATCTCGCCGAGCCATGTGAAAAGCTGACCCTAATCGTCAACTTTATTTCAACGGTTGTTTGCTTCCAACGCACAGTGCGACCATTCTGAAAAAAGGCGGTCCAACCTAATTTAAATCTTTGAAAAATGGTCATGAAAACAGTAAATCGTATCAAAACATTGAGGTACTGTATTAGAAAATTTCTGAAGAATCCCCTTGGACCCCCTATGAATTGCATGGTTGCTGAACAAAATGACGTCGAGATTAGTTGCAAATACATGCCAACCTCCAAGATGCAACTTTTTAAAGATAGTCTTAAAACGGACGTAAATCCTTAAACAAAGAGATAGCGATTTGCTTCTTTCAAAAATTCTGCATTTTTAAAGCACTTACAACTTCGTAGAACATTGAAAAAATGGGAAAATTCAAACAAAATAGTTAAGACGGTACTACCGTTTGTACTCCGTTTTCACTCTATAACTTCGTCCACCTGAGAGATAGAAAATTTTCATCTTGGGCATAGTTTCTTAAAATGACTTTATCTACAATATTTCTATAGGTGTTCATCAATTTTAATGTAACATAAAAAATATTTTTTTTATCTGAGGGTATACCAGCAAACATTTTTGGTACTCAAAAAAATAAGGGAAATGGCTCTAATGTTGGCCTATGGATCTATGATCGCCAAAAATCTGCTATTTACCAATTTTATCTAGATGAACGCGTCATTGGGACGGTACTAATGGATATTTTTGGTCGCTATTGAAAATTTAGTCCATTGCTGAATTTATGTATGGGCCCAAATTAGGGGAATTTAGGCCGAAATTACATCCATTTTTCCTGCTAAAAAAATAAAGAACATTTTTAGAAGACATCAAAATGCTACATTCAATAGCTTTGTCGCAAATAGCCATGTCCCACTTTATTTTATATATTTCGTCCCACTGTGTGCTAGAAACAAGATTAACGAAAATCACAAAATCACAAAACTGATTTATCCACCACTGGCGGGGTGACATCAGTCGGATTTGATGGTGGAAACTGTTACTTATTTTTCACACTACCGTACTTTAACAGAACTATCAAGCTATCCTTTTCAGAACTTTCTCTAGCTATTACATTATCACACTAAAGCTTTATGTTGCTACTAGTTAGTATAGCATTTGGGTTAGTCCAGGGGTCTTTCTGAGTCAGTTTTATTAGATATATCCTACTTGTATAGAGATATTGTGGGACGTATCCAGATAGCTCATGGACCCTTAAGCCCTATATGTCTTGTGTATTAAATTCAGGGGCTAGGTAGGTAAGTTTAATGTATTCCCTACCTCTTGTTATCAGACTCCATTAATATTTAACAATCAACTGCTGTGATATGAAGTTTCGCAAGGTTTACATAAGTAAAAACACTTGAATCAACATGGCTAAACTGACATGTTCCTCGAAAGTGCCCAACATTATCTGAAATACTGTTTTCGAAATATTAAAAACATAATATAAGCATCAACTATTTTCCTCTAGTGACATTCCATTTTCACCTATAAGTGGCGCTGTGCTTTCCTGAAATATTTGCTCAATCATAGTTGTGAAATATGACATAGAATGAAGCATAACTCTTTATGCTCAATAAAATGTTCCAAAAGCTAAAAAAATTGCTCTCTGTCACATTTGTGAGCAGACTTTCATAATCCTCGAAAACATTTCAAAAATTTAGATTGGGCCGTTAAACAGCTCTCTGCATACCTTTACTCTAAATTAAATTCCAGCCACGAAAAAATACACCCCCCACCTTCGATTCAAATCACGCATGATATTCATATAGCATTTTTTTTATCAACCATTAAAAAAGTGGTAAATCATGTCATCAGTGCCACTTTTTGCACACACCGCCCTGTGTCGTCGGCGTCGTCGCCAAATAGTGCTCAGCTGGCGCTAAAAACGCACCATCCACGTCCGCTTCCCCGCTCACAGATCCCGGCAACAATGCAAAAATTGCACCCGGTTCTTGACCTTCCCGAAATAAAAAATAAAGTTTGCAAAAAGTCTTTACCCCTTTGCTCTACAGCTTACTACACAGTGGAAAAAATCGTAAACACTGCGTTTGGCTGCATCTGCCAGTTCATTTGTATATTTCATTTTTTTTCCTCAACCGGGGGAAGACCGGTCCGGTCCTTCCGGACATGAAAAGGGAGCTCTTATTGTGTGTGAATTTCGCCATCAATGCAAAAGGTCCATGTGCAGCAGCAGCAGCAATGACAAAAGCGCAGTAGCAGTAGCGACAGCACCAACAGCAGCAGCATTTTATCTCCAGAAGCATAAATTATGGTGCACACATCTGCCGTTGTCAGTTCGCATCGAAGCGTCATCCACAAAATCAGAACTCCTCTATAGGTAGCCTATTATACCTAGCCTCCACAGGCCATGTGCGGTGATTTTTTCACCTTTTCAAAACTGTCCACCGAAAGCTGATGATGCATTTGCCGGAAAAGTTTGGCCCTTGGCAACATGAGAGACAGCACTCGGCGTGCGTCGTCCTCATCGTCGTTTGCTGGATGATGGAAGGCAATGCGCGCGATGTCGAAAAACCCGTTTCTGCGAGTCGGCTTCTAATATGCTCTGTGTGTAGGATTATTCCGCGCATAGACCGGTTTTCGCAGATGTGTGACGGTGGCATCCATCATCATGTCCGAACGTAGCGAACAGGACAGGCACCAACCAACAGCAGAGCGCGCACGTCACCCATGTTGGAAATGCTGCTGCTGTGGCTGTGCCTGAAGATCACCCTCACACAAACACCGACGCATGCTCGAGAGCGTGACTCACATAACTGTGTGTGTCGCAGCTCATGGTCGAATGGCGACGGCGTCCTTTCTCTTTGCTGAGCTATGTACTGCCGATTCGCTCCGTTTCGGGGTTCATCTCTCAGCAGTCACGGTGCCAGTCTCCTTCAGGGGTAACCGAGTGGTATGGGTGGGTGGGTTTTCTGTTTTTATGGCGTCGTCGTTGTCGTCGCCCAAGAGCCTGGTAGAAATCGATTTTTTGCTTACTGTCCACCGATGCGATGCGTTGGGTGAGGAAAGTGTTCGACAGCTTCCATGAGGGTGGATTTGTGGGGTCTAAAATTTGAAAAGAAAAAGTTGTAGTCAATCGGATTTGGAGAGGGTTATGTATTGCTATACCTTTTTTTTGTGAGGTGATTGATTCTATTCAGGGTTCTTATTTAGGGCCTTCCGTGTTAAACAGATGTAAACAGATTGTGAATCCTGGTGGTGATAGAAAAAATAAGACGAGATTGGATTGGATTGGTACAAAAAATGGTATGAACTTCAAATGTAAGGGTGGATTTCTTACATTGATGCTATTACAACAGATGTAATGACAGTTCTTACATTACATTAGGCTTGGTTTTCTTGAATGGATATTTTCGTTTTACTTCCATACTTTGTTCGAAATTTTAGAGGAAATAAAAATTTCAGAAATATTTACAAAAACCTTCCTATGAC
This sequence comes from Ochlerotatus camptorhynchus, assembly GCF_037179485.1. Taxonomy (NCBI): domain Eukaryota; kingdom Metazoa; phylum Arthropoda; class Insecta; order Diptera; family Culicidae; genus Ochlerotatus; species Ochlerotatus camptorhynchus. The sequence goes on along the minus strand of NW_027040556.1, from coordinate 2,714,557 downwards.
CACATTACATAATCTGTTCATTCGGTGAAATGTTACATTGATGGCGAGACAGTCGAAAATCTAAAAAGATACTTTTTGACGGTCATAAGCCCTCCTTTCAAAAATGTTTATGCTCCGTAGCCATTTGTGAACCCCCCTTTTGCTCTTGACTGTCTACATGGCTTATGGACCTCTTAGGGAGCATCCATTAAGAAACATAGATGGAAGTCAGTGATGCACACTATGTCTGAAGGCACTTTTTTTTGCAACATTCATGTACCTCAGTTTTTTCTTCACAGGATGTTTGTATTGATCCTTACAAACAAATCTGTGCTGGTTTTAAAATATTCCATCTTGGTTTTTTTTTGAGAAAGACTGTTTTGAAGTTTACAATGCCGATTATGAAAGCGTATATTGACTATTGCCGATACCAAACTATTAATAATTGAACAAATGCAGTCAGGCAAGGTTCAAAAGATGATTTAATTAATCCAAATGGCGTTAAAGAGCTCTCTTTGACTCGCAAGTAAGATTGGTTATGACGAGTTTGCACAAAATCAATTAATATTTGTTGCTTGAACAGCTTCTTGTTTAATTTCTCTTCCCTCATAAGAGTAAAAGAAAGAAAAAACGAGCAGGACAATCCAAGACAACCACATAATCATAGTAGGCATTGATTCTACCTATTTGCCATGATGCCACAAGATACTTTTACCTGAGATATTACTATGTCCTACAGTCAGGCATGGAAAATCATTTACATTCATTTCATGCATTCATTTACATTCATTTGCCCCTAACTTTATTCATCAACAGAATTCCGCAAAATGATGTATGGAGCTTTTGTAGGTTTTGTTATTAGCTAAAATTTTTGCCAGTAGCTCAAATCTGTATCTCTTATGCATCACGAAGTAGAGCGGGCAGAACTCGTTACTGTTTTTCAGTGAATGTAAAATACATTCACTCAAAAACAGTAGTGGATTCTGTCTGCTCTGGATCGTCATGCATAAGAGATACGGATTTGAGTAGCTAATAACAAAACCTACAAAAGCTCCATACATCATTTTGCAAAATTCTGTTGATGAAAAAAGTTAGCGGCAAATGAATGTAAATGAATGCACTAAATGAAGGCAAATGATTTTCCATGCCTGCCTACAGTATCAATTTTCGTGACTCCTGGAACCAATAATATCGTATCTACGTAATCATAGTAGGCATTGATTTTCATCCTGTGTCGAGTGTTTTTTTTTTGTAGATTTATCGTGTAGAAAATCTGGAAAAATTAAAAAGTGTTCACGAAGAAAATAGAGAATTCGCTTTTTGTACTTCGGAAAAGTGACTCCGTCAAAAAAAATTCATGCCGCTTAGTAAAGATCGTCGAAAGATTTTTATCGGAGCTCAATAAAGGAGATAGTAAGTATCCGAAATTTTTGTGTCCCGTATTCAGTAGGTGGCGAAGGCGGCGTTTGCAATTCGGACGGGTGGAAAATTTGCTTAGTTTTTTTTTTTTAAATAAATAGAGGTGTTTGACTCAACGACGAGATCGAAAATAAATTCTGGTAACCATGACAAATTTGTTTGAAAATCGTTTAACCGATAATGCTCATAATATAGGAATGAAACCCACACGAGGTAAGCTTCTCTTGCCCAGTATGTTTAAGTAGCCCTTATCTTGAATTACTACTGAATTTTTAGAGCTTCTTGCAGTTCCCTTATGTTGTCTAAGGAAACTTTCAGGAAGGTTCAGCAACTTTCTAGGAAACTTCGTGAACTATAGGGAACTGTAGTGAATTTAAGGAAAGTTCTCCAAACTTTATAGACGCTCTTCCAAAAAATCAGAGCAATTTTCAGAGAAGCTCATTGAAAATTTACTACCATTACTGTGAACTTTAAGAAATATCTGAGAAATCCAGGGAAACAAATGACAAACTCACACAACACACAAATTCTAAGATCATCAGGAAAGTTTGAAGAATTTCTTCGAAGTTCTTCGAATTCAAGGAAAAACTTCTGAATAGGGATTTGAATTTGAATGTAGCTTCTATAAACTGTCTCATCGGGAACAATTTCCACTCAATGTCTTTGAAAACAGGTATAATAGAGAGAATTTGTTGCGCTATATATCTTTCTCTTTCACGCTTCCCTTATGAAATGTGATCAACGGCATGAGCAGGGTGGAAGGGTGTAAAAAAAGAGAGTTCGCCACCTAAAACAATATCGTGATTACGGCTCACGCATGTTACATTGCCGTTTACCTGTATAATCCATAAGTATATGAAAATTGAGGTTCACAAATATCGAGAAGAAAGATGTTAACGAAGTTCAAACCATTTTAACTGCCATGTCTGACGCAGGTTTCTCCTAAGAAACGTCATGTATGTAGTGAAAACCGGTAGCTTCAGAATATCTCCGAATTCGCTGGCGAAATTAAGGTTAACTTTGCATTATAGCAGAGTTTCTCAAACTATGGGTAGCGACCCATGAGTGGGTCGCAAGCAACCTCAGGTGGGTTGCAGAAATTCAGATTGTTGATTATAGGTTTTTTTTTAACAGGCATGTAGAATAATTCTGATCTTAAAATTATGCAGGGGTAATCAATTTAAAAGCCATTTTGGCATAATACAGCCAGTTTGGAAAGTCTAGGCCATTTTGACTTATTTGGACAGTTTTTGGGTATTTTAACGTGTCATGATTATTATAGGAGTTGTCATTTTCAGGCTGTTGATAAGATTTGTAGACCAATTAAGCGTTTATGATGCAATTCTAGGTAATTTTGATCTTGTTTAGCTATTGTGAGGCCTTGTTGGTGTTCTGACGTTGCTAAGTCATGTTAGCGTTTTGTGGCCTTTTTCGCGATTTAAAGCCTTTATTTTGGCTTTTTTTTTTTAAATAATCAGTCTGAAGTTAAAAGTAGGTCTTGACTCTGTTTTTTAACATCGCTATGAGGTGGTTTTCTTAATACGTTGAACTTTCTACAGCTCGAAATTCAAGGGACCATCGAGTTATAGAATTATCGAGTTATAGAATAACAATGCCATACAAAATCACTATTACAGTATTACAGCCATGAAACTAATGTTTACTATGGTTCTAAAACTCAATATCGAGCTAGTGGACATCGAGTTGTGGAGAGTTGACTGTAGTTTTATACTTGTTATATGTTATATGTTATATGTTACTCATGCGTTTAGATAGCTCTTTCAGAGTCTTCAGATAATGTTTGGATGGTTTTACCGATTTACCTCAAATTTGTTGATTCTAGTCATTTTATCTCTAACATCATTTTGGCCTAATAACATCTCCATCTAATATTGGTGGGTCACAAGCTTATACAATTTATAAAAGTGGGTCGCAATCGAAAAAAGCTTGAGAACCACTGCAGTTATCAGGCAAAAAAACAAACCGAGGCTAGTTTTTCAAACGTTGCAGGAAGACCAGTGGGTTTAAATTTGAAACAGTCAGATTTTTGTTCTAGATTTCTCACGAAGAATTACTCAGCTATACCTAAGATCTTAATCTGAGTGTTAATAAGGTCAGCATTTAATAACTATCCAGCCAGGCCTCAAATCAGCTATGAGGATAGACAACGCGGCCAAAAATGATCCCAATAACGCTTCAAATTGGGTGGCTGCCACAAATGCAACTCGGCATGCGCAATTTGGATTCGCTGGTTGCCATTATAGGTACTTGATAAACGCCATTGCTTGATAAATGTGTAGTTTTGGAAGGATGCAATTTTGATAATCAGCTAAAGGTTTTGGACAATATGGATACTATTATGAGACATTGTTTCGGTGATAAACTCATGGATGAGTGCATAGGTTTTTTTTGTGAAAGTTGAGCTATCGAAACCTCCGGTAGCCCCGAAATTCCATATTGTTAAATATGAAATCATAGATTTTTGCAAGAGTTTAATTATTTTATTAATTTATACATGAGTTCATAACAAGTCTACGATATCTTATGGTACCGAAAAAGGAATCTTACTATACCGTTGAAACATAGTATTTCGACTACTTTAATCTCTTTTGAATCATTTTTAGCTGAATTTGTTTAGATCCGTAACAGTTTTGTATAGTCAATAGTCCATATACGCCTTAATAAACGGCTAAGTGTACTTCAAAACACTTTTTCTCAAAAAACCCAAGATGAAATATTTTAAAACCTTCACAGATTTGATTGTTATGATCAATACTAAATTCCTGTGAAGAAAAAACTGAGGTGCATAAAAATTGCAAAAAAAGTGCTTTCAGACATAGCGTGTGATGTTGATTCTATGAAATTTTCGTATATCTATAGAATTGATTGAATTTGTTTTTTGACTTTTCGCGTGTGGATAAGTGTAAATTAATATCTTTCACGTTTTAAGAAGCTATTTAGTGATATTGTAATTACGTGAAAACTCTGGGATAAGAATTTGTTTTGAGTAGCTGTATTGCTATATTTTTCTTTTCGGTTGTTTTTGGTGCTTTGCCTCCCTCCCAAAAAAAGAGTATAACCGAGTATTTTTTTTCTTTTCTTGGTGCTGGCGTTCTGCCTTCGGAGGATGCACGCGAATGAGGTGTTAGGCAAAAATTCGGTGCAAATGAAAAACTTCGCATGTCATTCAAAATATTGTGTTCGGTTGTAAAAACAACGCGGAAGGATAGCGGCGCCGGTGTTGTAGTGGTAAGCATGATTGCCTCTCATCCCAGCAGGCCTGGGTTCAATCGCAGTCGGCGCCGCCGGGATGCTCTGAGGCATAACATCTCTGATCACACCTTCCTTCGGAAGGAAAGTAAAGCCATTGGTCCCCGGTTCATGAGTTGATGGGTCGATAGGTAGGGTTCAGGTGTGGGAGCTGCCTCCCTGGCGTCGGTAGCATTGATGCTCAGCACGGAAAACAAGATTGACGGAAAATAAATCCAGGAAAAAAAACGCGGAAGGGTTTTTCGATTACCGCGAGTGAACAAACCGGTGCTCTTCCGGAAGCAAAATTTGGTGAGATCCATCTGATTATAAATCAATCATAAATGCATATTTCCATATATTATTAAGGCTCTGAAACATTTGGTGGATTATTTTAGCTTTTGGTTAAAATTTGACAGATGGAAAGTTATTGATTAACCCTGCTATCTGAGCGTGGTTACTTCTGATAGACAAGAAGTTAAATTTTGACAACCTTGGCTAAGTTCTTCTCGAAAACCGGTCGATCGACAGCACAGGGATTTTGGAACATAGAAAATAACTGTCGAAATGTCACTTTTAACCACGAGTTAAGTTAAACTCGGCAAATGGTTCACAGCCTAAATACGCGCCAGATTTCGAAACATCAAATTTCGAATAGTGTGTGCAGTACCATATGATAACGGTAGTGTTAACATGCGGGGCTTATTGTATGTGAAAGTTGCCTCGGAATGGCCGTGAATTACCAGGCATTCTGAAATGGGTTGTTGAATCTGAAAAAAAAAAACGAAAGCTCTACTTTCTAACTCCCGGACTAAACTTGCTTCAAATTATTACATCAAGGATTGTTGTTAGCAAATTTCTTCCATAATACCACTGCCGGCCAGTGGAGGTTAGATTGAATACACATACACATACACATACACATACACATACACACACGCACACTCACACACCTATTAGGGAGCATCCATGAGGTACGTCTCGCTTTAAAGAGGGACGGGGGGATTGCAAATGTGTGACAAGCAATGAATTAGGTATAGGAAAAACGTGACGAAAGGGGGTTGATATTCGTTAAATTTTGCATGAAGTTCTAATGCATACTTCCTTGTTCTTTACAATGTAAAAAGGTGGAGTAAAGACTGGAACGCGCAACAATTGGTCGACAAAAAAATCGTTTCTTTCAGTCAAAATTCATATCACAAAAATATTCTTATTTTTCTTTTGGTAGTTCAATTCATATATTTAAAAAAAAACAAAATGTTTGGTTATTCTTTTGGTTTACCAAATCCGAACTGCCGTGCCTTCCGCTAAACCCCTTCCATTAAATTTTGCACAGTGGACTCATCGACCTTATTCGCCACCGAACGCCAGTTAGATTTAAACTGCTGCTCGTTTTCCATGGATTTATTAGTTTTTTTTTTTAGATTTCGTTTAACCAAGGCCCAATACCGTTCAAAAGGGCGAGGTTCTTGGCTGTTGGGAGGGTTGTGGTCTTTGGATACCACAACCACGTCCATGACGACACGTCCATGACGACACGTCCATGACGACACGTCCATGACGACACAGTCGAACTTTGTGAGATTCGTATACAGCTTTCGGGACCGCTGCTGTGCCGACGTGTTTTGTTTGTAATCTCGGTTCGCCACCTTCACCTTATTAAAAGTTGACAACCCAGCTCGTTTCTTGTCCCGCTGCACAGCAGTATGGGAGATATTGAGCTTTCCAGCGACGTCCCGGATGGAGAGGTTAGGATTCCGCTTATATTTCACCGCCACCTTCTTCGTCGTCGCTGCCACGTCCGGATTACGATTGCCGCCGCTTCCAGGCTTCCTGGCGGTCGGTAGAGGGTCCCCGAATACTTTTAAAACGTTTGTCATGGTCGATTTGGCCACATCCTGCAATTTTGTCAACTTGGCGTGTGAGAACGTCGGATTCGCTTGCTGCGCGAGCAAAATTTTGACCGCTGCTCCTCTTGCTTGGACGTCATTTTGAAAACTGGAGAGCAAACGGTGAAAACTCATGATAGCAACCATTGTATATAAGCTCAACTTCCAAATGCAGAATTGCAGATTTTTTATGCATTTTTGCGCGTTCCAGACTTTAATGGAAAAGTTCTCAAAAACACACTGTCGTAGACTAACTTTTACCCAGCTGTCTCGTATCTCATTCACAACCTAAAGCGAATACAACAAACCATAACAATAAGTAAACATACTATCAGCTTAACACAGCAGCGCAGCCGAGGGAGGGACACATCTAAATCGCAATTCTAGATGCGAAATCTCACACTAGCGATTCGATCTTCGAAAAATCTTCTTTCAATTCTCGCATCTACTTGCATCGCGCATCATCGCAGGAAATCTTCTGAATCGCCATCAATCTTCTTTCTATCTACTCAGCATGCGTGCAGCTAGCCACAGAAAAACACAATCTTTCCTACATCGTAGATAGAGTCGTCCCCCTCGAATGCAGCGGAGGCAAGCAAATCCAATAAAAATAACACAAAGCCTTTGAAATCACCGTTTCATCGATTAGGACAAATCATGAAATAGCAAAGCCCATCAATAATTATTGTTCGTCACGTTGAATCATAGTTGTCGCACCAAATAGCTTTCCATAGTAATTAACAAAACCACATGTTGTTGTGCAATTTTGTACTGACAATATAAATCCTACAATTAATTGAATAAAATCAGTCTAACCAGCCATCAGTTCTAACCAGTAGAATCGTCTTTCAATGTGCTCTTCGCCTGTTTCCAACCCGAATCGAAAGCAATCCTTACCTGATGTGCTCTAGGACCGTTTACTGGTTTTCCAGATACTACTGTCCTACTACGCTTCCCAGACAGCCAGAATGCACGTATATTCAAAGTTTTTTTTTATTATAGTCACTTTAACGCTCGTGACTTGTCCGCTTATTCGTGACTTGTCCGGGAGTGAGATTTGAACTCTTGACTTTGGCGTGAGAGGTATAGATGCTAACCACTACGCAGGGGTCGCCCCTCATATTAAAAGTTGTTTTCATGATATACAAACATATATACAAACAAACAATTCGTATAGAATGCAAAGAAATGGCTTACACGTACAAAAGTGGAGGCCATATACGTGCATAATTTAATTTAATTTTAAACGAGTTGATTTAACATCATATAGGATTTAATCTGTAATAACAAATTCATTTTGAAAAATCTTACGATGTAATCCGATTTAATTTGTGATGTAGTACGACGGAAAAATGAGTCATCGCATATAAGTCGGAAATTTGCATTCCATACGATTTAACTTAAACATAATGCGAGGTTTGCCATTATTATTTGCGATTTTGACTTAAACTGTAGCAATTTAAGATACTGTCTGTACATTGTCTTAAGACTTCTGGTTGTCTGGGTTCCTTGCACAGTTTCAACATTTTCAACACCAAGATATTTTTCGAGATTATTCGAACTTGGAAAACTTTTTGATGGTTCTCGGACTGCGATTTTTGGTTCATCTGGAAAAGAAGGAATTCCGTACATGACCCTGAAATGAGGGTAGTTGAAATATAATATATTGAAGTATTTACGACATGCCCATAGACCATTACTTCATCTTCTCGGATAGTCTCAGTTCGATTGAGGCTATTCGATCGATGTAACAAGGTAGGCACTCATCTTATTTCCTTTCAAAGGTTAGGGAGCAGGTGAGTTTGCTTGTCAAAAGATCATATATGATTACCTTTGTATGGGTTCACTCCCATTGCTCAATCCCAGGCAATGAGAAGGCAGACTCTCTCGCAAAGGTGATCGTACAACAAAGTGAGATTTATGATAGAATAATTTCACATGTTGAATTTTCCCCATTAGTACGTCAGAGTTCTCTTCTAAGTTGGCAAAACGATTGGACAAGTAATTCTCTTGGGCGGTGGTTACATTCCATTATTCCAAATTGTTTCTTCGAGAGCGTGGTTCAAAGGTCTGGATGTAAATCGGGACTTCAGTCGCGTGATGTCAAGACTTATGTCCAACCACTACTCGCTAGACGCACATCTATACAGAATAAACCTCGTTGACAGCAATATATGTAGGTGCAGAACCGATTATGATGACATCGATAACGCAGTTTGGTATTACCCTGGTAATGACGCCTCCAGAGCACGACTGTTGGATACCCTAGTGGTCCGAGGTAGATAACCCTTCCATTAAGTAAGAGATGTATTGGGAACCCGTGATCTTCCCTACATGCAGGCGATCTACGATTTCCTTTGTTTGTCTGATGTTAGAGTTTGACCATCTCCTCCTTTCCAATTTTCAGCCATTGTGTCCCAGTCTTATTATCCTCCTGTTTCTGTGCTACTTGCCCCTGCCCAGTCAGGATTTAGTCAACCGTCCGAGAGTAGTATCTGAAGGAAGCTTCAGAAACCAGTATCTTACCTAGCTCCTTCCAACCGAAATTGTTACCCATTAACCTCGAGCCCGCCACGAGTAATTGGTACCCAATACTAAACTAGAACTACTACTGTTTAAAATGTAAATTCAAACATTACTGATTATTGGCTCCGCAAAGTGTCACACACGACTGAGCCTAGTAAATAAACGAACTGGTTAAAAAAATTGAAGTATTTTTCCGTCTTTAAAACAATAGCAGTTCTTTCGAATTTTACTGGTTTTGTGAATTTTGAAATCATGAATGAAATATGCAATCATATTAACTTTTCTTCATTCAAAAGATGTTGATTTCCTAAGTAACAATTTTGGTTTGATGAGGGTTCTGAAGACCATGATTTAGACTTGTAGAATGCTTTAAAACCTTGATAAAACTTGCAATGTTAATTACGTTATCACACCAATCTACGGAATTGGATTTTTTTTTTTCGGTATTGAAAAATTGTAATATATCCACTGATTTTTTCAAGATTATTGTTTGTCAATAAGGTAAAATCAAAGTGTTATATTTTTTACGATTTTTGCTCATTTTAAACATGAGCAGTTCTTTCGAGTTTTACTTTTTTCAAGATTTTTGGCACCATGAACAAAATATGCAATCACATTAATTTTCCTTCTCATCTTTTAAGATCATTATTTTCTCACACCTTTATATTTGATTGACTCGTAGTTAACTTTGGCTAAGCATCTCTATAGTAGTTTTTCCTTCGTCTTCCTGACATGAGACAGAATAATTGTTGGCGCTTTGAGTCCAATATGAACTAGCCTTATTTATCTTTCTATTATTTGCTGCTTATTCTCTTTTTCAGGCCAACAAATGTTCTCCGCAAGTGTTAAGAAATAATTTTCAAAAATTCGGCCTAGCAACCATTCGGCCTAATAATCATTCGGCCTAGCTACCATTCGGCTTAAGGAAGATCGACTTGATGACCTTCGGCCTAATGACCCAGCATCGGCCCGCAACGACAACTTAGAGGGAATAAACAATTTACTTCGTTTCTATTTATTTAAGGGGTGTAGTGTTTTCGTAGAAGTTGTTTGTACAAGTTGTTGAAGTTGTTTGGACTCTTTTTTTTTATAAAAATGACGATCAGAGCGGTTCACGTTTTGATTTTAATCTAACTTTTTTGTTTAAAGTTATAGATGGTTATACAGGGTGTTCGGTTCCTTAGTGCAAATAATTTAAGGGGCGATTGAAGATAATATTTGAAGTAAAAAGTTGTTGCATGCATATGATCAAATCTCAAAGATTACTGAGTTATTGATCTTTTTTTGTTTTGGTCTATGCTTGCCATAAATTGGCTCTAACTATAAAATTATGCCATTTAGCACAAAACTTTTTCCTCCATTGTACAGCTTGGTAAATTTCCTACTTAATAGTGTCATTTTTTACTTTAAGTAAGCTGCCTTAAGACACATTTTAGGGATAAACGAGTCTAAAACTTGTGTTTTCCTTTGGGTTTTCCCTTATTATTTAAAAAAAAAATACATGATAAACTGTGTTGTTTTGTCTAACCAAAAAATGCTTCTCAATGCGCTCTACAACTCTCTCTTTTTGACACTAATTTTCTATCTTGTTTAGTTTTGTCGCAATTTCGTACTTAACACATCATGTTGGGTCGTTATTTAACGGTTGCGTAAAACATAAATTCCACCCCACCGTGCGTTGCTGTTGATGTCTGTATGCAGCGCGCATAGCACACAGCATAGTTAGTCTTGTTGGAAGATTTGATTGAGGTGATCCTTATTTAAAATCTGAATTAAATATTTAAGAATCTTTTTTGTATATTGTTATTTGCCTTCGACCATGTTGCACATACTACTTCTTACTTACGTACCTGCACACTTAGAAATAACTAATTTTACACGTGATGGAATCCATCTTTGACATAAAGGATCAGACGTAAACCAATATTTCATGTAAAATTAAGTGCTCCGAGACTAAAAAGTTCGTTACTCGACGAAAAGTACGTTTGATTGAGTTGAATTTCGCGTCTGTTATGACTCAATTTTATGTCAAAATTGACGCTCGTATATGTCAGTCTTAGAGCACCTAAATTTACATGATTTTTTCTAATGTCGTTTTCGTTTTTGCGGTGTAGCACCGGTGTAGTGTAAACTAAGGTGCATCCTATATCTACACCTTAAATTATTTCGGTGCACGGCAGTATAGCACCGGTGTAGCTACACCACAAAAACGAAAACGACATAAGTGTGTAGTTCTATGTCGTGGAACAGCAATTAAAGCCCAGAACATCATCGTTCCATGATTGTTCCGTCAATTTACGCTGCAAAGTTTGGCCAAGTTGATTCCGCAAGATCGTTCTTCACAGATGGATCACTAATAGAGTCGTCCGCTGGTTTTGGTATTTATAACGAATTTCATAGCGTCTCTCGAATGCTTCAAGCTCCTTGTTCCGTATATGTTGCTGAGCTGGCGGCAATACATTATACGCTAGAAACGATCGCCTCACTTGCACCAGATCATTATTTTATTTTTACGGATAGTCTCAGTTCTGTCGAGGCTATTCGATCCATGAGGCCGGTAAAGCACTCCTCGTATTTTCTCATGAAAATACGAGAGCTTCTGAGTGCTTTATCTTTAAGATCTTTTGTCATCACCTTTCCATGGGTCCCATCTCATTGCTCGATTCCGGGCAATGAGAAGGCGGACTCACTTGCTAAGGTGGGCGCTATGCAAGGCGATATTTACGATCGACAAATCGCCTACAATGAATTTTTCTTCATTTATCGTCAACAGTCGCTCGCCAGTTGGCAAAATAAATGGAGTGAAGGGAGTTTGGGACGATGGCTATTCTCGATCATCCCTAAGGTGTCGAAGAGTCCTTGGTTCAAGGGGTTGGATGTGGGTCGAGACTTCATTCGTCTGATGTCTCGCCTCATGTCCAATCACTATTCGTTAAACGCTCACTTGTTTCGTGTTGGGCTGGGAGACAGCAATCTCTGTGAATGTGGACAAGGTTACCAAGACGCCGATCACATCCTTTGGTCTTGTGCTGAGCATCGTGGAGTCAGATCTGAGCTATGCGATTCCCTTCGGGCTCGAGGTAGACAACCTAATGTTCCAGTTCGGGATATTTTGGCTAGACGTGATCTGGAGTTTATGAGACTCATATATGTTTACTTTAAGAATACTAACCTTAGATTGTAAGTTTGATTAACCTTGTGTTTAGTTTGTGTATTGAGCGTGTAGTTTTTTTTTTTTGTTTGTCTTCAAGATGAATAGAAATAAGTTCATGTTTTAGGATTAATTAAATATTTGTATAATAAATCATATTTCAAACCCCCTTCTCCCTTTCCCCATCCAAAAAATTGTAAATCTCCACTAACCTCGAGACGACCGCGAGTAATCGGTTCAATTCCTTTAACTCTAGATTTAAGACATGAATCATGTATAATGCAAATGATAACTCGGCTCTGTAAAGTTTATTCGATTGAGCCTGTACAAATAAATTAATAAAAAAAAAAAAAAAAGCAATTAAAGCCGAGTTTCTAAGTTGACGATGGCGCTGGATGAAACTTGCTGGAGTAGATCTGAGCAATCGAAGCTGTTATTTAGAAGGTCAAATATGAACATCCGCTGTGTCTGGAGGCGTCTTTCTGATAGTAACTAGAGGACGGAAAGCGAAGCACAGGTTCCCAAATCGGAGAATTGTATTCGAGAATACTACGCAATACTACTACTCTAGTGTTGGGAATCGGAAGTTTTTGACAGTGGTTTGTTTGCACTTCTGTAGAGAACAACTGGTGCAAGTTCAGCGTTCAGAACTAATGTCAAATGGAACTCGACTCGAAAGAAGAAAAAATATTTTGCACAAACACCTGGAAAATCCGGAGTGGTCAGTCACGTTGAAAGCTGCTGGATTTATGAATGCGAATCATAGAAGCAGTTTTTCACACGCCCGGGAACGTTTTTTTCTTCCATTGGTTGCGCAACTCAACAGTCCACCAAGGCTTCCTGTTGACTCTGTTTTGAGCACGGTGGTGACGAGGAACATTAGCTTGCAAGATTTCGTGTAATGTATCGTAAAACCAGAGCACGTGTCATCCACAGAGTCATCTTGAAAATAGTGGTCCCAATCTATCGATGAGAGTTCAACATTTAGAGCCGCAAAGTCACACTGTCGAAAGTTGAAATCCACGAGTACAGATGGAGAATCAACTTGGTTATGAAGACAGCAACGAATGTCAACTAGTAAAACAAATGGTACGTGATGAGCATCGATGTTCAAGAGTTGCAACATCGTCCGGTGAATCTACAAATACCAAATCGAGCAGTCTGCTGCCAGCGGCGCTGGTGTTGTAGTGGTAAGCGTGATTACCTCTCACCCAGCAGGCCTGGGTTCAATCCCAGTCGGCGCCGCCGGGATGTTCTAAGGCATAACCTCTCTGATCACGCCTTCCTTCGGAAGGGAAGTATAGCCGTTGGTTCTCTGTTCATGAGTTGATGGGTCGAAAGGTAGGGTCAAGGTGTAGGAGCTGCCTTCCTGGCGTCGGTCGCATTGATGCTCAGCACCGAATACAAGATCGACGGAAAACAAATCAAGGAAAAAAAAGAAAAGCAGTCTGCTATTGAAACTTGTGATGGACTTCATTTGCACCAAGCCACAAGTGTAGATGGACTTTGCAAGTGCGAGTTCATGTTGTTCACTGTCAGCATTCGATGGTAGGTACCCGTTAACGTCTTCATCAAAGATCTAGTGCAAATGAGGAAGATTGTAATCACCGAGTAGCGACAAAACGACATCGTTTGTTTTCTGATGTTCGATCACAAATGCTGTGAACGGCCGAAGCATGAAATGGATCAGAATTTGGTCGGAGGTAGATATCGAAGATGTACATGTATCGAAAAAGCTTCAAACAAACGGAAACTTGTTCAATTGGATCACATTTTACTACAGAGACCGCTGTACATTGCAGACTAGTTTTGACTGCAATTAGCACAACACCGCCTCTCGTAAGGTTGCTGGTGGATTCACTACGATTACAGTGAAATAACGAGTAATCTGACGTCTGTTTAGCATCGCTTATATCGGGGCGCAATCATGTCTCGACCACACCGTAGACACAACTGGATAATGCTAGCTTGAGTTCGGTCGGTTTGGTGCGTAGACCTCTGACCAGCGTTGCCTGGTCATTTTCAGAAAAATCTAGACCAGTCAAACTACAAAATCTGGAAAAATCTGGAATGCTCCAAAAAATCCTGTTTTAACATAATGCTATTGAAATCAAAGTGATGAGCCAATCTCCCTTAAAAATCGGTCAGGATGATTATCTGGAATTTATTTAAAGTATACCAGAATGTTTATGAATTCCATGTTAAAAAAAATGTATAAAGCAAACTTGTTAGCATTGCTAAAATCATCCAAAAGTTAATAAAAGTATTGACACAGTGTTCCCAAAAAGTTTAAATATCCATTACGCAGCATTTCAAATTTTGGTAAAATTCTGCAGAAAGTATTTTTAGGATTCTGAAGCAGCAAAGAGTCAAGCAACTTTGATGGGATGATTTTTTTTTCAACTAATAGTCGATTTAGTCCTTAATATTTGATGCAATATCAGAATATGTCTAAATGATTTTATTAGTTCTATATAATTTTAATATTACTCTGAGATTGATCAGGCTTCCAATTTCATTCTTGACATCATTCAACTCACAACACTCGGTAGACCAGTAGGCAATTTTATTTCAAGCTAAAATTTTCTTGGCAGAAGTGAGAATCAAAGCCTAATATCGTGGTACTCACGCACAGTTTACCTAAACTGCGGGTTACTCCACATGACCATTACAAATAATGTTATGCAAAAGAATAATATTATTATATAACTAAAATAAAAGCATGAAAGCGTCATTTTTGAAGTTTCAGGATCTTGAAATGATTCTAAATTCTGGAATTTATATTTTTCCTGGGTCCCAGATCATGACATTTTTTGTTAGTCTGAATGTACTTCATTTACAGAGTTCAATTTTAATCATCCTAGATTTTCATCATACTTCTATTCTGGATTCCCTCAAACTAATCTGGATAATACTCAAACTTTTTCAGTAACATTCTAAGAGTGCTTAACATTATCTCTTGTAATCTCTTATAAATCGTTGTCTGATTCCACAATTCCCTCAAACTGGTAATAATTTCCAAGAAAAGGCATAATTTTGTCTCATTTTTTCTCTTTGAAATTCACTTTGAATATTCTTAATAATTTCCTTGGTACGCTCTTCAGAATGACTCTTCACATTCTTCTCAGACTTATCCTTTGAACTGCTTTGTAGGTAAGATCAGAATTGTTTTGAAATCCTCTTCAGTATTTCCGAAGTACTCAAGTACTTTGCCAAAAAGGCCTTGAAAGTCGTCCATAAATTGTTATATTTCTTAAAATAATTCCATTGAAATTATTCTTACGATTCGTATTAGAATTCTCCTTAAGTTTCATCTTAAGAATTTTCTATGATTTCTCTTCCGAATTCTAACTATTTCCTTTCTTCACAACATCTCCATGCAATTGTTCGCAAAAGACAATTTATACCGTCTTCACTTCAATCAAAGGTTGCACAAACTGCATGCTTACACTTCACTGTAAACTATTTTCAGAATTACGTTAACATTCTGAAATCTAGGGCAATTCAGAATTCTAAAGTATTGCAGACTGCTAAGGTAACTCAATATTCACAGGTACTTTAAAACTGTGTTTGATAATCTACTTTATTATCCTCAAAAATATCACAAACATACTTCAAAGTCCTGGCGGTTGTCTAGATTCAAAAGCCTCGCTAATTTTCCAAAGCTCAATTTATTGTTTTCAAAAGTTCTCGATTTCTATAAATTCCAAAATCAGGAAAATTCCTCCATATTGAAATATTGATTTTTATAAAGCCAAGATTCCCAAAAAAATAATTAGAGTGAAAATCTAAGGAAAACCTCCAAATAGAAAAATCCTGGCTCGATATTTTTAAAAAATTGAAGATTTTTTACAGCCAATAATGTTTATAAAATGTCTCAATTTGCATGATTCTGCAACCCATTGCAAACATGTTGTAACAATTCCATGTATGATGTTGCAATAATGTCCATCATTGATGGCCTTTAGTAATTAAAGTAGTAAGTTTGGCTTTTTATTTTTTGATTTAAGGGTCCATTCATTGCAGTGATATTTATAAACCAACACATTTAAAAAATCTGGGAAAATCTGGAACATATTTAAAAAATCTGGAAATAAGTGTGATCTATCTGTGTATCTGGCGAGACGACTGAAAATCTGTAAAATCCAGATAAATCTGAAATACCAGCAACGCTGCCTCTGACGTTCCGGCAGTAGAATATTTAATTTTCTCCCCAGAACCTTTAACCTGGTTGGAGAAATATTATTTTTTCTCTCATAATGAATACCTCCATTCCACACTGAAACTTTTAATGATTGGTCTGATCCCTATCGGTCTGATTTAAATAAATAATTAAATAATTTGCAATCGCCACCCGGCTCATGTTGGGGAAGTGGAGCACCACCAAAATTACAGTCCTCTATAGAATTTATCTCCCACCGACTCTCCCCCCAACATGAGGCACTTGGTGACCTAGTAGCGATCGTTTTTACTTACTTACTACATGACCTTCAAGTGGGCTGGATCCTAGGAATTTTCTTATTCCAACAACATATTTTGGTGCAAGCAACCGAGGGAATTCGATGCTGATAGAACTCAGTCTGAACTTTCCTTATTAGAGTGGGTCAAGTTTGTGTGACGGATCACAACCCATAATAGGTTAAGGTATTGCCGAAGCCGACATTTTAAATTCTCCCGCAAATCTCGATTCTAACCAAATTCGATCAATTTTGCCACAGTTTTTGGAGGCCTCAATACAGATCGAAAGAGCAGTGGGAACCAGGGGTTTGTAAACTTGACTTTCCTTAGGGCTTATACTTGGCGTATGCCTGATCCGGGCTCAAAACCATAAATGAATCAACTTTTTTTTTTTTGTACAATCAGTATTGTTTTTTTGTAATTCAGAGAATCGTCTCTTTCTGGAAGATCTTGGCTGGAATGACTAGGCTAGGCTTTCCACCTTGTTTGATTTAGTAATATTTATCATTTACCCCTCTCCCCCCTTTGTAATTGTTCTCAAAGTTCTGTGCAAAGTTATCCTGAATCGGATACAGGAGAAGATCGACGTGACTCTCCGACGGCAGCAGGGAGGATTCCGTGCCGGAATATCTTGTGTGGACCATATTGTCACGCTCCGCATCAACCTGGAGCAGGTCAATGAATTCCAAGAGTCCCTTTATTTGGTATTCATTGACTACGAAAAAGCTTTCGACCGTCTCAATCACGAGAATCTGTGGGGCGCCCTGAGACGCAAGGGAGTCCCGGATAAAATCGTCAACCTCATCGAAGCGCAGTATGAGGCTTTCATGTGCAGAGTTCTGCATAACGGAGCCTTGTCCGACCCTATCCGGGTAGTCACTGGTGTGAGACAAGGATGTATACTATCACCGCTACTGTTTCTCATCGTGATCGACGAGATCATGGTAGGTGCAATTGACCGTGTACCGAACCGTGGGCTGCTTTGGCAGCCTATCACCATGGAGCATCTCAATGACTTCGATTTGGCTGATGATGTTGCTCTACTAGCACAACGGCGCTCTGATATGCAGAGTAAGCTCAATGACCTAGCCGAACGCTCCTTTGCAGCGGGTCTCACCATCAACGTCAACAAGACCAAATCGTTGGATATCAACACGGGCAACCCTTCCAACTTTACGGTAGTGGGGCAAGCACTGGAGAAGATCGAAATTTTCCAATATCTTGGTAGCCAAATAGCGTCGGACGGCGGGACCAAGAGCGACATAGGTGCACGAATCAAGAAGGCTAGGGCTGCCTTTGCGAGTTTACGAAACGTATGGAGATCCAACCAGATTAGTCAACGCACCAAAATCCGAATTTTCAACTCGAACGTGAAATCTGTGTTGTTATCAGAGGTTGAAACTGTTTTACGTTTTTTACGACACTCGCTTCGTTGTCATGCGCGACAGTCTGTTTTTATTCGTACTCTCATGCTGTACCGTCGTCTCTCTCACACAACACAACCGGTAGAATAACATTCGAGAAAAAATAAAATGATCAAATAACTATCATATGATATGAGTGATTTTGTTCTAATTCCTCAGTTTGGTGTAAATTAAACCATTTCTGATCAGAAATGTTATTCCTAGGACATCATTGCTTGATTTTTTCAGAATTCACAAAAGCACAACATCAGCAGCTCTCATAATGAGAGAAACTAAAATACATACATTCGTGACGGTCTTCGGCGACAGTGTCGTACGACAGAGCCTGTCAAATGACATTTGAGTTTGGTACTGTACTATGATAGCTTGTTTTGCAAGTGTCGGAGGCAAAGGCAGTCGATTATCACAGAAAATGTGTCGACTACCGTGGCCGCTTACAAGACTGGTTGTTATACGCCAGCGAGACGTGGTGTGTATCAGCGGAAAGCACTCAAAAGCTGCAGGTCTTCATCAACCGATTCCTGCGGTATATAATTCGTGCCTGGTGGCCTCACAACTGGATCTCGAATGCAGAGCTCCATCGTCGATGTCATCGGAAGCCGATAGCAACAGAAATTCGAGAGCGAAAGTGGAGGTGGGTCGGCCACACACTTCGACGGGGCGGAAACGAAATCTGCAAGCAAGTGCTGGATTGGAATCCGGCAGGACATCGCAGCAGAGGCAGACCCAGGGGCTCATGGCGGCGGAGCCTCAATAAGGAAATTAAGCAAGTCGATAGGAATCTGACCTGGGCCCAGGTCAAGGCAAAAGCGAGCAGCCGCCCAGGATGGAAGTCTTTCACGTTGGCACTTTGCACCGCTGGTGGTGCACAGGACCCTTAAGTAAGTAAGTAAGCTGTCATTTTTCACCAATGAGAGAGCAGCATATGTTTGAAACGATGGGTGATGATCCTCGCGAACTTCTTCGAACGAGATCGGTTATCCGAGAGATTATTCTGATCGTTGGCCCTTTATTCAAAGTCGGGTGTAGCCACACTCTCTCTTTCCCCAACTTTCCCGAAGGTTTCCCTGGACTCGGCTTTGGGAGAAACTATGCAAGGTCGAGTGGCGTTACTCGCGAGGCATTCCAATTTTGAAGTAAATCAGCCAGTGTCGTTTCGCTACTGGCATAGTTTTTGGCGCAATAATTAGATCTGTTTCATCCTAATTTATTTATGTATAATTAAATATTTACAACATTAACGTACACTTGGTGTACCTGCTACAAAGTCCAGACCAACAATTGAAATAGGCGGAACAACCAAAGATAATCAATGGCTTTAAACGCCAATTCCTCGAGAATCAAAGCTTATCCAAGTAATCTAACACCATCATCTAATAGAGCAAACTTCCTTTATCGAATGGCATTGTTTGTTTGCGTGGGAGTGTTTTGATTCTCTAGAATTTTTATTTAAAGCCATTGTTTACGTTTGGCTGAGCCGCCTATCCCAATTGTTGGTCTAGAAGTTTTGTTCTACCCCTTCCCCCCAAGTGCTTACGTAATTAATTGCCCCATAGCTGCGGCAACAAATTGATTAACATACGACACACGATCATCTTCATTGCAGACTTTAAATTGTAAGTTACAGGTGCGCCTGTCAGAAACAAGTGCTCTAAAGTAGAGACGCATCCTTTCCATCGCTACTCTCCTCATGGAAAAATAGCGTAAATGCGAGCAAAAAAAAACTCTACCCCGAGAAAATAACGTGATGACGATGATGATGGTCCATGAGTTAAAAAAAATAGAATGTGTGACGTCACACGCAGCGCGACCGGAGCAGTGCAAAATATCGTCCCTGGTCATCATCGGTGTCGTCGTCGTCGTCGTCCTCGTTGGGGAACTAGGATATAATCGCTCGGATGCTTTCGACGGCTGACGTTTTGTTGTTGTTGTTGTTGTGCAACTTGTTATTTTTTTTTGCTTTGCCCTCACATTTAGCTGGGGTAACGCACACTCGCACGGCCCGAGAGGCGGAGTTTCTGGTGTTCTTTTTGGTCTGTGTTAGTTGGGTTGGGGTGGTTTTTTTTGTCCTCTGCTTGGTACACTGTGCTTTGTCGGTTAGATTCTTCTTTTGGGTTGAAATTTTATTTTCACTTGGGATGGAGTTTTTTCTCTCTGCTGTGCGTGAATCTGTGGGTTCGGTGGGGTGGTTGGTATTTACCAGCACTTGTTCGTTTTTTTTTTTTATTTGCTGATGGTCGCAGTGAAGAAAAACCTGCCAAGGGATGGGATGCGAAAGCTAGGATGAAAGAAAAAAACGAAACACGCATGAATATCTGGATTGTGGGTGTCAGGAACGGTTGTGTGGGGTTGTGTGATGAGAGAAGGAAAAAAAATCTAGTTAAATACTTTGAAAGGGCATGTATTAGTGGTCTTACATCTAACAGCTTGCACAAAGAAAATAAGCTTTGGTTATCTCAAGCTGCGCGTTTTTGTTTTATGAAAATTGCAAGTAATTATGTGGCCTATTATCGTTTTTTTTTCAGAGATCATGTACACAATGCAGGTTTTATCCCTTTTGCTAATAACTAGAAACACATACACAATTATCAAATAATTAATTTCAATTCAGCTGCACGGCAAGGGATCGACTAAAATTATGCAAATGAGCTAGACCTCGATGGCCTTTTTATCCGTTTACGGGACCCTTGAAGCTTCGTAAGCAGGATTATTTGGAAGGTCTCGAGTCTCGGTTTTTTGACACCTCGTGCCGTTTAGGCCCCTCTTTCGGAACACGCTGAAGAGGGTCGTTGCTGTCCGTGCATTTAATTGTGTAATGATCGTATCGGTAATAGGTGTTATGATTTAATGCCTAGTTTTTTTTCCCGTTCCTGATCCGGCCGTTTGCTGGTTGCATAATTTGTTTACCGCTTGTTTGCGTGTGTCGTTATGGGGTTTGATAAATGTGTGTCAAAATATTATTGCCTGACGACGGGTGCTTTGATTGTGCGGTAGGGGTGACACCCTATGAATGGATGTACGGTTTTGTTTGCAGCAGGACAGCAGTGGTACTGAGTGGAACTCGGTGGGTCCTATAATTGAATAATTGAAACATTACATTTTTAATGCTTGTTGATATATTGGGATGTGAATGACGGTTTTTTTTTTTAAACTGGACTGCTTTGTTGATTATGCAAGATGTTATACATAAATTGGACTTAATGGATAATGGAGGAACTCTCCATTTCATCATGAAAAACGACAAATGTCATTGAGATGGTAGAAACTATAGCTTCCATTTCCTGGCGGCTTCCACCATCCTAAGAAATCATTTGTCGAGTATGTTTCATTTTTTCCACTGTTGATTTCCTACGAATTTCTGGGATGTTTTTATTTATCTCTTGTCGACATTTTAAAGCCAGTTTATGTTTTGTTTGAAGTTGCATTAAGACATGCTGAAGCTTCCGAATGATGTTTAGAATTTTAAGCAGGTATATGAAGATTCTGGATAAAGCAATGATGATTTTGGCTTCATACTTTAATTTACACACGATGAGGAAGAGAAAGATAGCTGATCGCTGCGTGCTGCTGTCTTCTCCCGTCATGTCTGCTGAGGAGTGCGCAGGGTTATATTCGTATTAGGTAGTGAGCGGCTGGCATCTTTATGCGAGAGGTATTCAATACCGCACATCCCCCTCCTCCATTAAAAAAACATCAATACTGTCAAAGACAACGTTAGTAGAATCTTGAAAAGAATGGCTTCTCGGAAAAACGAGGAAAGGAAAACGGTCTCTTTTTATTACCTTCATTCTTTCACTACATCATCATCATCATCATCGATCGCACACCGTTAGGTGATTAGTAATCCATCTGATCTCCTGCTTTCCCACATTCAGCGACCGGTTTCGCATTAAAAATCGCTGCCTAAGTAGCTCACTTAGTAGTACTTTATAATTTATAAGCAATATGTTTTAGCTGTAAATTTGTTTTTTTTGGTTTCTTCCTGGCGGCACTTTTTCTAATGTTTATTTATCTATATTTGACCAAATCAGTTTAATATCAACAAAATCTCCCCTCTAGGAGTAGCACGTACGTCGCAAGCCAGGTGTAACCATCGTCTTTTGCGGAGATAATTTCCAGTTTGAACAGTTTCATATCACGTTTTCTTCACATATTGGTAAGGTTTATGGCCGAGTTTATCACAACATACTTTACCGACTTGTCATTGCTATCCAGTTGACTGTTCTCCTCATCCTCGAGTATCTTTATCTCTACCAGTTTCTCCTTTCCCTTTTCAACTGCTTTATCCAATGCTCCAATGAGATCAAACATATCCACCTGGAGTGTCTTACTTAGGTCCAATGGTCTATCAGTTGAGTAAATGCAACGATCTTCAAGTGTACCTCAGATGTATCGCTCTGATGGATTTCTTTTTAATTAATGCACAAGGCATCATGCACAGCTCCTTAAGCGGAAGGTTCCACTTGTGGTTCCCGTTTTGCTAGATATATGGTCCACCCCCGATGCTGCCCGGGTGGCAATTCAACCACGAGATAGAAAGATATCGGAGTGGCTGCCCCACATTATCGGGACCGAGACTGACCATGATTGTCTTCCTTCACTGGTACGTTTGACATTCAGTTTATTTATTATTTTGCGTCCACCTTACGATACCTAAACCTCCTTGTCCACTCAACCCGTATTTTAAATTTGCTTCTGTACGTTTTTTTTAAGGGCTCAATTCATCCCACCTCGTCAGACATTCCACAGGGTTACTATTTCGCCAATGAATTTGACTGAACTTGATGTAAATAAGCTTCATCAAATTATACATTTTCCTGTTCAGCGATTCGTTCAGCTTTAGAAACGTGCCGTTTACCCATATTCTGAGTTTGTTCGAAATTAAATCATTACTCATAGCTGGGTATACTGTTTTAAGCGTGTAAGCAGAAAACATCTCCGGAGTGATTTGAGATTTGGGCGTAATTGCTTTTGTAAACAAACACACCAATTACTGATTTCTCTTGAATAAAAACTCATTCTCACAAACAAACTATACCAAATGAAAGAGGAATCATTCCTCTACCTCAAAATGTTATTACTTTTCGAGATTGAACTTTTATTCGTGAGACATCGGTGATTGACGTGTTTGCTTACAAATGCAATTACGCCCAAATCTCAAATCACTGCGGATCTGTAAAAAAATGATTGTATTTTTGTGGCACTTTTTGGCTCAGCTCTGGTACTATCCTTGGTCCCAAGCTAGTCGATGCACCCCTTGTAACATGGGAAAATCCACGAACCCCTCATTTTATCTGTCAAACTTTCATAGCGAATAAAAACAAACATAGTGTAGTACTAGATTTTCGACTACAATGGGGTACGTTAATCGATTTGCTTGGGACCAATAGACTAGTCAAGTAGTGAGCCAATTTAAAATCGTAAGTTTCCACCGGTTGGTAGTACTGCATCTCACAACTACATTGGAGCCTGGTCAAACAGTAACGTACATTAATGCCTGCAACCCTCCTTTGAGGATTTGCATCGCACATTTTTCTTTCGATTTCCATGCCTCTAACGCTTCGCTCCGTTTTTCTGCCAAATGCACCACAAACCACTGTTTGTGCAACGTCATCTACATGTATAACTACCCTACCCACTGTAGCTACTATACAAACGAATACAATTAAACAATATACAAATACAGTAGTTCGTATGCCATGCCGCCATGCCAGGACCTAGGCGGGAAATATGACAGGTTGGCAGGAACTCACGGTCTTCCAGTGTTAGTGAGTTCATTGCCGTTAATGTTCACGAAAAGTTCACTATTTTGCCATACAGAAATTCAAAACTAAAATATTTTTGGGCGAATTTGGACGGTTTTTGACCTGTTTCATAAGGCTGGAAGGTGTACGCTGGTCACAAATGCCGTGCCAAATTGATTTCGTACGCAATTAATCAACATTTGATGTGAATTTCGCTAATAAACACGAGGAGCATTTCTTATAGCAAAACTTGCCATAACATAATGGGCATAGTTCATTTTAGTAAACAAACTAACACTTCTTCCTACTGTGTCACCTATGTATTAGGCGCCTGGTGCCAGGACGGCCAAGCACATTGGTGTGATTTATTCCATTTATTCGTCTCCGTACTTATCCGTACCGCAACACAACGTAGGGATCCCACCCGTCCACGATCAACCACTTTCAAGTAATCTTTGGGCGGTCCAGATGCACCATTAACCATGTTCGATCGATTTTCCGGTGGCCTTCCAGACTAGTTTGTACTAGTCCCAGGAATTACCTGGCAGAATCGCCAATATGAAGTTCGGCCATTCACTGAGGAATCCGGTTGCAGGTTTTGCCAGCCACTTACCCAAGCATCAACACGCGATGACGGTTCGATTACGAAGAGGAAGAGAGTGCGCAGGGTTATGTTCGTAGTAAGTGAGCGGCTAGCATCTCTATGCGGGAGGTATTCAATACCGCACACCACACCTCTATTCATACCTCAATTAAATACACCTTTGGTTTTAAACACACATGTTTTAATTTGGCTTAATTAACATATTACGAAAAGTTAGATAAGAATGGTTACACGATTAAAATAAAGTTTTTTTTTTAATTATAAGCATTTATAATTACATGTCAACTTTTGCCATTTCTGGACATGATCCGAGTACTGCCGCAAAGCCTGCCTCCGAAGCATAGCCTGCTGAACTTGATAAAAACAATCTTTCTAATGGTCTACTGGATGTTGTAGTGGATGTATGTTGCCTGTTATCAAGTGTTAAGTCTGTGCTATTATTCAATATTTCTGATGTGAAGTAACCCGCGACTACCCTTAGCTACGTGACTGTTCTAATTTACCTAAATTTTTTAGACGTAATAAACCATCATTCAATTTTCAACCATCAAACCAGAAGCACTCGTTTTATTCTAACTCTGCTAAGGGTAGCTGGAAGAAAATTCAAGGAATTTAAGATGCCAGCGAGCGGCGCCGGTGTTGTAGTGGTAAGCGTGATTACCTCTCACCCAGCAGGCTTGGGTTCAATCCCAGTCGGCGCCGCCGGGATGTTCTGAGGTATAACATCTCTGATCACGCCTTCCTTCGGAAGGGAAGTAAAGCCGTTGGTCCCCGCTTCATGAGTTGATGGGTCGATAGGTAGGGTCCAGGTGTGGGAGCTGCCTCCCTGGCGTCGGTAGCATTGGTGCTCAGCACGGAAAACAAGATCGACGGAAAACAAAGCAAAGGAAAAAAAAATATGCCAGCTGATGTAGGCAGAAACGGAAGAGTTACGACGGGAGCCATTGTGATGCCAGCCATAGAGAAGTTGAAGGGGAGCGAAAACTATTCCACCTGGGCATTTGCGATGCGGATGATTGTGATCTGTGAAGGAAGTTGGAATGCCGTTGGGTTTGCTGAAGGTGTAGTTGTTGCAAATGATATCAAGATGCGAGCGTTAGCGACGATCTATCTCAGCCACAATTATAGTCTCATCCAAGATGCGGTGGATGCAGCAGAAGCTTGGAAAAAGCTAGTGACAGCGTTTCAAGATACCGGATTAACGTAAAAAATTGGATTGCTACGGAAGATGACCTCTATCCGTCTGATCAATAGTTCAAGTGGGGAGGAATACGTCAACGAGCTGATGAGTACTAGTCATAAACTAGCTTCGAATGGTGTCAAGGTTGATGATTCATGGTTGGTAGTGTTGCTGCTGATGGGGTTACCAGATCACTACGAGCCGATGATTATGGGGCTGGAGGCCACAGGAGCGATACTTATGTCGGATTTGGTGAAGGCAAAGATGCTGCAAGATGTGAAGCACGGAAAGGGACCTACAAGTCCCAATACAAGCAGTGACGACGGAGCATTATACACACAAGGTGCGAATTCAAACAAATTGTTGATTAATAAGAAGTCCACTTGTATGTATGTATGTGCTTTAATTGCCTTTTATTGCGACATACTGTTTCGAAAATGAAGTGGAACCAAGATATTCCATTGTTCGTCGTATTCGCGTTAAGAAATTGCAAGTTGCTGGATCTGATCCCAAGTAACAATTTAACAGCCTTTTGGCTTTCACTCTGATTTATTGTTGTTTTATAACGGTAATGAGCAATCTTTTTAGTTTAAATACAGCATTTAAAAGTGCAAAACGTTCTTGATTAGTAATTCAGCTTTATGCTGTTTTAAAAACCTTTCAAGGCCTGACCAAAAAATCAAAAAGTTTCTGGTTTTAAAAATGAATTTAATGCGGCATTCTATGCCTTTATAAAACTGTTCAGTAAATCAATAGGTATTTGTTTTATTGATGTCACGACATAATCCATAAAGGTGTTTTATCATTATAAAAGAAATTATGAAACCGTTCGGTTTCAAACGGGATCAAAAAGCATATATTGATGCGTTTTGGTGTCAATGAAGTGTGTCACAAAACCACCCACTGTTTACAAATAAAACTATAAAGATGGATCCGCCTAGAGACAGAGAAAAACATAATCGAGTGGGGCTTTCAAACGCAGAGTCACAAGGAAATGCCAAAGGATAATCGAATAATGATTCTAGCAATGCTGTCGATGGAAGAGAAAAGGAATCCAATTCCAGAACTTTCTGGGAGGGCAGCTCCGACAAAATTGGTCAACAAAAACAAAGCAGCCGACTGAGAGGAGCGAAGTGAATGCGGTTTTCGAAGCATTGATGGGAATACACAGCATATTGTCAATGGCAGTCTTCTTCAGAAATAACGTTGAGGTGTGATCCGAATAGCATCAGTGCCAAACTGGGACTGCGAAAAACTGCTTACAGGAAACTTCAGAAGCTGTCCGTCAGCTGGAAATCGGCTGCCTTCCGAGCCATAGCAACGATTTCATTCGGCGAAAGGGTTAACTGTTCCTGGAAACTTAATTGTTACCGAAAAGTTTTCCTTCTTCCGGATGATGCGATGAAGTTTATGTGCGCTTATCAAGGATGACACGCAACTTGTTGATCCAACGCTGGAGTAGAACATCGTTTCCCAGGCAACTTTGCCACCATTAATGCCGTCATAAAATTGAACGGAATAGGATCAAGCAAAATGGCTTCAGATAAAAACAATTCAGTCTGCAAATTGTTTTCATAAAAGCCGCATTAAAATGTTTTGCATTTGTTAGCGATTTCATCAAAGCAAAACAGCTTTTTCACAAATGGCTTATGGAAAATTAATGTTTATGCTATCGCCATATTGTTATTATTGCATTTGCTTTTTTACAATCTTCGTTTTTCAAGATGTTTTTCCTTTAAAATAATGTTATTCTCATCAATTAAATAATAGAGATTACGAAGATCATCAATTTGTTTCGGCTGGGAGCAATGATTAATATAACATATAACTATATTTTATTTCCTAAATTAAAAATAATTAGTCATATCATCGTTTTCCGAAGGCGGACTTATTTTTATCGATCTTCCGAAGCACATTTCACATTCGATTTAATCTGTCACCTAAAAATAGACTACAATATGAGTTTCGATAATTTTAGTAATTCTTTCACTTTAATGGTGAGGAAATTTATGAGGATTTTTGACAGATTCATTTTTGAACAATGAATTTGGCAAGATCGGACGATATTTATGTATCCCTTTTTATCTTGATTGATGCTTTATTTTTAGCGCGCTTAGCAAGCATCAAAGGCAAATGGAACAAGTTTTGATGCCAAATGGCTTTTATTGTACTTTTAATAAGGATTTCAAATGGCTCTCAATGCATTCGTCATATAACCTTTTTGCAGCAAGTCATTCTTGAAATGTCTCGATAATGCACTCTTTAGAACCTTCTTCAGGGTGGGCCAACTAGACAGATTCTAGTCTTAATAAGGTTTTGGTGGATGTAATATAGACAAAGCTATCTTGACCAGGGTTTTATGAATGTTGTTTTATAGAAGCCTTGTAGTACTTCATAAAACGTTAAATGTTACTTGGGATACTTGGCTACCTTCACTCGGATCCAGCAATCGACTACAGCCGATTATCTTTTATCCCAAGCCGGAGTTTTCTGCAAACCGGCCGAGGTCGAGTTTACCCGATTCGCCATTTGGCGGGGAAGTACTCTTTTATCCCTCTAAGTTTAATTCGACCATTTGCCCTTCGACCTTTTGTCTTTCGACCTTTTGTCCTTCGACCTTTTGTCCTTCCATCTTTTGTCATAGATTCATCTACATTTTTTTTATTAATTACTTTATTTGTACAGGCTCAATCGAATAAACTTTACAGAGCCGAGTTATCATTTTCGTTATACATTATTGATGTCTTATATTTAAAGTTAGAGGAGCTGGACCGGATTCTCGCGGTTGTCTCGAGGTTAGTGGATATTAACAATTTTTTTGAATGGAAAAAGGGAGAAGAAGGTTTGAAATGTGGTTTACGATACAAATGTTTAATTAATCCTAAAACATGAACTTATTTCTATTCATCTTGAAAACAAACATAAACCGGATAAAAATAACCATACAATTACAATAAAATACCAATAAAATACAATAGATTCTATTGTTGACAATTAATCTTATTTTAATTCTATTGTATTGGTCAGATAATTAGATAGTCACCACAATAGATTTACAACAAATTCTATGGAATCAAAATTTTGCACAATAAAAAAACAATAAAATTTATTGTAATAAGATCAAATTTGTTAGAGAAAAAAATGATTTTTTTATGGTTACGGTAACTTCTATTGTAAATGTCTCATAAACAAAAGATTTTATTGCACAGAACAATAAGTTCTATTGTATTTTTATTGTTTTTGACAATAACATTTATTGTTGCTACAATAGGTTTTATTGTATTGTAACAATAGGTTCTATTGTTTTTGTATGGTAAATTTTTATTCGGGAACCCACACGTACAAAATACAAACTAAACACAAGGTTAATCAAACTTACAAACTAAGGTTAATATTCTTAAAGTAAACATATATGAGCTTCATAAACTCCAGATCACGTCTATCCAAAATATCCCGAACTGGAACATTAGGTTGTCTACCTCGAGCCCGAAGGGAATCGTACAGTTCAGATCTGACTCCGCGATGCTCAGCACATGACCAAATAATGTGATCTGCGTCCTGGTAACCTTGTCCACATTAACAGAGATTGCTGTCCTCCAGCCCAACACGGAACAAGTGAGCGTTTAACGAATAGTGATTGGACATGAGGCGAGACATCATACGAATGAAGTCTCGACCCACATCCAACCCCTTGAACCAAGGACTCTTCGACACCTTAGGGATGATCGAATATAGCCATCGTCCCAAACTCCCTTCACTCCACTTATTCTGCCAGCTGACGAGTGCCTGTTGACGATAAATGAAGAAAAATTCATCGTAGGCGATTTGTCGATCGTAAATATCGCCTCCCATAGCGCCCACCTTAGCAAGTGAGTCAGCCATGTCATTGCCCGGAATCGAGCAATGAGATGGGACCCATGCAAAGGTGATGACAAAAGATCTTAAAGATAAAGCACTTAAAAGCTCTCGTATTTTCATGAGAAAATACGAGGAGTGCTTTACCGGCCTCATGGAGCGAATAGCCTCGACAGAACTGAGACTATCCGTAAAAATAAAATAGTGATCTGGTGGAATTGAGGCGATCGTTTCTAGCGTATAATATATTGCCGCCAGCTCAGCAACATATACGGAAGAAGGAGCTTGAAGCATTCGAGAGGCGCTATGAAATTCGTTATAAATACCAAAACCAGCGGACGCCTCTATTAGTGATCCATCTGTGAAGAACGATCTTGCGGAATCAACTTGGCCAAACTTTGCAGCGAAAATTGACGGAGCAATCATGGAACGATGATGCTCTGGGATTCCGCGAATCTCTTGCGTCATAGATAAATCAAAACTGACTGAATTGCCGAAGTCGGAGAAGCATACACGATGAGGATTATGCTGTGAAGGGCTGACATCCTGTGTTATGTACACGTAGTACAATGTCATAAAACGAGTTTGAGGGTTGAGCTCAAGAAGCTTCTCAAAGTTTTCGATTACCAGTGGGTTCATAACTTCACAACGGGTGAGGATCCTGAGGGATAATTCCGAAAACCGATCAGAGAGTGGCAACATGCCCGCCAACACTTCGAGACTCATCGTATGAGTCGAGTGCATGCATCCTAACGCGATACGAAGACAACGATACTGGATACGTTCCAGTTTGATGATGTGAGTTTTAGCCGCCGACTGGAAGCAAAAACTACCGTACTCTAAAACCGATAAAATCGTTGTCCGGTACAACGTTAGAAGATCTTGCGGATGGGCTCCCCACCACGTTCCGGTAATTGTTCGGAGAAAATTGATCCTTAGTTGGCATTTTCGTCTCAGATACTCAATGTGGGATCTCCAGGTGCATTTGGAATCGAACCAGACCCCAAGATATTTGAAAGACATGGAATGAGTGATCGGCTTACCCAAAAGTTTAAGCTTCGGTTGTGCTGGGATATGCTTCCTAGAAAAAACGACCAACTCAGTTTTCTCCGTGGAGAATTCGATACCTAGCTGAATAGCCCAAGTAGACAAATTGTCTAAGGTATCCTGTAAGGGTCCTAGCAGGTCGGCCTCTCTGGGCCCTGTCATAGACACTACTCCGTCATCTGCAAGTTGTCTCAGCGTGCAGTTGTCACTTAGACAATTGTCAATTTCTCTGACGTAGAAATTATACAAAAAGGGGCTTATACATGAGCCCTGGGGGAGACCCATGTAACTAAATCGAGAAGCTGTAGAGTTTCGATGAGAAAAGCTCATATGTTTCTCTGACAGCAAATTGTACACAAAGTTATTTATTAATGGAGAAAGGCCACAAGCGTGGAGTTTGTCTGAAAGGACTTCAATCGATACTGAATCAAAAGCCCCCTTGATATCCAAGAATACAGAAGCCATTTGCTCTTTTTTAGCAAAAGCCAACTGAATTTCTGTGGAAAGCAACGCGAGACAGTCGTTCGTTCCCTTGTCCCTACGGAAACCAAATTGAGTATCTGAGAGTAGGTTGTTTGTCTCAACCCATTTGTCCAAGCGAAAAAGGATCATTTTCTCCAAACATTTTCGAATTCGCGATGGGACGATACGAGTTGTGATCTGACGTGGGTTTTCCAGGCTTTTTAATGGCTATTACTCTCACGCGCCTCAAATCATCCGGAACAATATTAAGCTCCAGGAACTGACCAAACAAGTTCAACATGCGCCTTTTAGCGACGTCTGAGAGGTTCTTCAACAAGTTGAACTTGATTCTATCAGCCCCCGGAGCCGAATTGCCCCACGAAAGGAGTGCGAGTGAGAGCTCCAGCATTGAAAAAGGCTGACTGATCTCGTCTACCGAATTCGTCGTTTCGCGAGGAATCATCTGTGCCGGCACGGAATCAGGACATACTTTTCGCGCGAACTTGAGAATCCAACGATCTGAGTACTCCTCGCTCTCGTTGTTCGAAGACCGGTTACGCATCCTTCGCGCCGCGTTCCAAAGCGTATTCATCGACGTTTCGCGCGATAACCCGTCCACGAATTGCCGCTAGTATCCGCGTTTCTTGGCTTTGATGAGGCTTTTGAGTTCGCGTTCAAGAGCCAAGTACGCTTCGAAATGCACGGGTGTTCCACGTTTCCGGAAAAAGCTTAAACGCGTCGGACTTTTTACGATAAACCTCAGTGCATTGGTGGTCCCACCAAGGGGAAGGAGGTTTCTTTCGGAAAGACGTTCCAGGAACCGGCCGAGTTTGAGCTCGAAGTGCGCTGTCCAAGATCAGATTGGAGAGGAAGTTATGTTCCTCCAACGGTGGAAGCACTTCTACCGACGACACGGCTTCCTCAATCGCGGTCTTGAACGTTGTCCAATCGATATTACGGGTGAGGTCGTACGCAACGTTAACGGATTCCGACGGATTAAACCCACTGGCAAGCGAAATTTTGATCGGCAAGTGATCACTCGTGGGGATCTTAGATCACATTCCACGTGCAATCCAACGATAATGAGTTAGAGCAAAGTGTGAGGTCTAATTTACTTCCATTTGAGGATGGACCAGCCAAACGTGTTACTTCTCCATTGTTAAGAATTGTCATATTAAAGCTGTCGCAGATGTAGAACGGTTGTCATCATACAGTTCCCCCCAGCCTGTACCGTGGGAATTAAAATCTCCCATAATCAACCGTGGAGCAGGAAGTACCGAACATATATCTGAAAGTTGTTTTCGATCAACAACGGCTCTAGGAGGAATATAAACAGAAGCAATACAAAGGCTCGTGCCATTAAAAATAGCTTGACATGCGACAACTTCAATACCTGGAAATTGTGGAAGATTTACTCTATAGAAGGAATGGCACTTTTTGATCCCCAAAAGTACCCCTCCTCCACGCGAATCCTCACGATCCAGTCGAATAATGTTAAAATCATGAAAAGGAAGATCTTTATCTGAAGAGAGCCAAGTTTCACAAAGAGCAAATGCATCACAATCATTATTGTGAACTAAAAACTTAAAAGAGTCTAATTTTGGAATAAGGCTTCGGCAATTCCACTGTAGAACAGTGATCAAATCCCAGACCTCGTTTGGAAAATTATCCATCGAAGGAAATGATTGCAGCAAGGAGGGGCCACTTCAATGTCAATTGCTGCAAGAGGGTCTTCACAGTAGGAAGCATTGCCAGAACAATGCTTTTCAGAGGATCAGAAATATCGAGGTACTTGAGGATAACGTCCACAATGTCATCAAATGAGAACAACCCAGATGAAGAAGGGGCTTCTGTTCTTAAAAATGGAGCATCAGGGGTTTTGGATGTCCCCGGGAGTGATGGAAAATCCTGGGTATAGTCAGTTCTTCGGAAACCGGGAGGAGTTGAAACTTCCTTTTTTCCACCACTCCTTGATTTGTGCAAGCTGGTTTGAGGTTCCTGATCAGTAACTATCCGTGAACGGATGCGTCTTCGTTTCCGTGAAGAAGCTTCCGGAAAACTGAAAGGAATTCCTTCCTCAGCCAAGTCAGAGTCAGACACGTCATATGACAAAAGAGCGAAGCGATTTGCGTCGTTGGTCGATGGCTTGGCTGTCTTAAGCATTTCTGCAAAAGACCGCCTGGAACGTTCCTTAAGAGAGCGTTCTAGTTTCTCCCCGCGTTGTTTGTACACCGGGCACGACGAGAGACCATGAGGCGGAGATCCTTTGCAGTACACGCATTTTAGTACAGTAGCTGCACAAGCGCCATCCTCATGCTTCTCCCCGCATTTGGAACAGCGTGCCTTGCTGCCACAGTGGGAGGCCGTATGTCCCAACTGCTTACAGTTTTGGCAGTTCATGACCCGGGGAACGAACAAATGCACAGGTAGTCGAAGTTTTCCCAGCTCGATGTAGTGAGGAAGGGCTGAACTAGAAAAGGTTACACGAAACGAGTCTGTGAGGGTAAAACTCTTTTTACCCTCGCTGACAGATACTGAGCCCAGTTTTTGGACATCCAGTATCTTCACCGGGGGAAGCAAGGGGTTCTTGAAACGGCCAACCGCCTGCTTCTCCAAGATCTCGGGGGTCAGACTCGCTTCGGTAACCACACCTTCAATCTCCACATCATGAGCTGGGATGTAAACTCTATACTCGAGAGTAAAGAGCTGGGAGACAGCAATCTCATTAGCTTGCTTAAGGTTAGAGACGGAAACCCTAAGTTTGTTGTGCCTAACCTACGTGATTTCGGTCACGGCCGGGAATCACTTCGTCAAATCATTTGAAATTTGTACCACATTCAAAGGTTTGTTTTTGGGCTGAAAGTAGACAACCCATGGACCAGTCGAGTTATTTGGATAGGCCCGTGATCGGAAGCTTTTCTCAGCCTGCCTATTAACAGACTGAGATGACGAACCAGGGATCACATCATCATTTTGTTTAGATGATTGGTCATCTATGTCGTCTTCCGACAAAACTTCCATTTTGTCGTACTAGTGGGAGCGCAAAACGCTCTACCACTGAAACTCGTACAGACACAATACACAGAACACACTACTAATGGGGGCTGGAGCTGAGAGCTTGAAGTAGTAAACAAACAATCTCAAAAGTCATAACTGCAGGGTTGCCAAACTCATGGTATACTGAGACTGACATCTTTATTGCGCCACTTTGGCTCGTTCAGCACAACGCATGGCACACCTTTTGGCGCAGATGAAGTACTGGGCACAGATTGAGATGCGCAGAGTTGAATTCCGCTTGGCTGTACTATTAAAAGCTGTATTTAAACTAAAAAAATGCTTATTGTCGTTATAAAACCACAATAAATCAATGTGAAAGCCAAAAGGCTGCATAATTGTTTCTTGGGCAGCTAATTTGCCGAAGGAAACAATCGTAGGTAAATGATCTCAAGTAAGAGTTCAATGTTTTTTTTTTTTTATATTTTCGCAACACTGGTAAACCCTTCATAAATCAGAATGTTATATGGAATGCTAATCAAGCAATATACCAATTCAAAGTTATATTTTCGAAAACCAAAAATCAAAATGTTGAAAGTCTACCCATTCCCATACCAACAATTATGATGTCATTGCTAAAACTGACATCCAGCCGGTCCGTGTAAAAACACGACCGCAAGCAAACCACTAAACATGCCAATTGTCGCGCCGTCAGAGGAACGCTTTGAAACCTGCACAACACGCAATTTGCCGTGTCTGAAATTTCGAGCGAAAAAAGCTAGTCTGACACATCTGAATAATCGCTCGTAGGAACTAGCTTTAGCGTCAAGCGGCTGCATTGCCGACGACGAAGGAAATATCAAACTGTCACAATGATTGACTTAAATTAAAATTAAATAAAAGAATGATGTATGCAACTTCCACCGCTCCACCGGGGAAAGCGAAATGGGAAAGTGAGATGGAAAAGAATGAGAGAAATGCTTTACCATTTTCCGGCGTCACAGGCTCAACCTACCTCCCCGCAGACCCAAAGTGGAATTATACTTTCCATTCGGAGGCAACAACAACAAAATCACGTACAAAACGCAATTTTGCTCCTTCATGTGTGTGCATTTCGGTGCACCACTCACTGCGTTCTTGGCACAAGAAAAAGAAATTCCGGAACTTGATTTGCGTTGGTCCCTGGGTTGGCTGTCGGTGCGAGGGTACTCGGGGGGCAGGAAATAATAAATGACGAAGAAAACGGAAAATATGAGCAATTTTCCTTCATCTCCCGAGAAGAGGACGGACACACGCCCAGATGTGGGGAGCAATTTTTCTCGTCTCCTGATGGGGGGCGCTGGAACGTACCATTGTTTACCGGGACGATGTCTTTTTGATTTATACCGGGTCTGAAAAGCAAGAAATATTGTGACATGAAAGCATTTCCCATCCCCATTAGCATGCCTGGCTTGGAGCGAGGCCATTTCCATATGAAAGGCTCCCAGCCAGACAGCAGCGATGCGAGAAGGGTAATTTTTCTTTGCTTTGTACAGATCGTGTGCCTTGTGCAAATTTTTCTATTATTATTATGGACATTCTGGCGTCATTTCTTTCATACTTTGCTTTTGTTTTTGCTGATGCTTTGCGAATGCTTTCAGACTGTCCGAAGCAAAAATAAGCAAGACGAATTGCATTCCTTTGTTCAGCGGGTTGGAAGAGACAATCTGAACGGACGATATGTGGTGCTGGCTGTATGAATAATTTTGGATTTTTCAGATGAATCTTGGATGTGGAAAAAATGTCCATCACTCAAATGTCTATTTACCGTCGTGGCGGGCTTCTTCGGACTGGAGGGGATATTTTGGACACTTTAAAAATTGTTGATCTCCAACTGGTTTCTGGGATTGTAGCTTATTCAAACGTAAAACATCAAGAAAGATACAACGAAAGAAAAGTAAGAGAAAACAGAGACGTGAATATAATTGATGAAGAGAATCGAAAAGTTCATAAAGCAAAATTAAAAAGAATAAGACAAATGAACTACTAGCACCATGCATTCATGAAAATATGTATGTTAGATGCATATTTTTTGGAAATTTATCAAAATTCTACATGTAGCTAGTAAATGCCTGTTTCTGATTATTGGATTCTAAAATATTTCGTATATATATGCTTTTAGGTAACGATGAAGTCATAGATACTATTTGTGGCACTCGTCACTCCATGTTTCGCTTCTGGACTAGACGTCTATAACAAGACCATCAAACACCTGGTACACATCTCGAAGTCACGGATCTGAATGGTAATCCAGGTATCGTAGCTCTTAAGATTGGCAAAACTTTCATAAAATTAGGGTATGATTGGCTCGTTCATACGTTTAGACTAGATACGTTTCAAGAGAATTTAACACAATATAACATAATGATTAGTCAATTAAATTCAAATACAAATAAAATAGAATTTAAAGATATTAAAAAAAAATAAAATTCACTCAAACAAGTCAAGCATTTTAAAAACTCAACCCTTGAAAAAAACAAAAGAGCTGTCAACATTCTACGCAATATAGTATAATCAAAAGATTAGTTATTTACATCATTTAAATGCGCAACTTATTATTATCAACTACGAACAAATTAAAATCAATAATCAATTTCAAGCTAGAATTAACAATTTTCCAACAATTATTTATAACGAAAAAGAAGAAAAAGGCAAGCTTACAAGTCAGATTAGTCTTTAGAAATTTTAAACTATCCTGGGAACAGTTACAACATTTCCTGAGGATTGTCTTGAACATGGACGTGATTCAACGACATTTGGATGATATCTTGGATTCAATCGTCATGGCTAAGCTAGGCGGCGTTGAATAAAAAAACATTCACCACACAACATAACTTGATTTCATAATCGAGAAGTTAGAAAATGCAGGAATTTCTACAAACAACGATGTACAGGTCTATGAATTTCTGGAATCAGCGGCGGTTCTTCCATTGTATTCCATTTTCACCCATGCAGTGTTAGGGGCGAATGCAACATTTGTCATGAATGATACATGCGTTAGCATCGAACGAAATATCATATGCAATTTACAAATAATGAAAAATGTGTATGATCATAAATGCATACACAAATTACTAAGAGGAAATCCAAGTAACTGTCCTTTTAAGAAATACAATAGACATCGAGAAATTCAGACTATTGGAAATGGAAAAGTACTCATTCGCAACGCACTTAGAGCTATGCAATTAAATAATAGTTGTGGTTACGGTCCAAAGAACATTACCGGATCATTCCTTATCACATTTAGAAACCGTTCCATTGAAATAGAAAATGAGACATTCGAAAACACCCAATTTGACGTTTTGGAAATGTTACAACTACAATCAACGTTAATCAAGAAATCGAAGACAATATTAACAGAAACACAATCTTTGCAAGAATTACATATCAAGAATAGAAAACGTATCGACGAATCAGAAACAATAAATTACCATGTTTCGTATGGAGGAATTTTCATAATAAACATATTCCGGATAACATCTGCTTACCTGTTCAGAGAAATAAGGACGATTTGGCCAAAAAATATAGTCAAACCAAGTAAATTGTCAAACAACAGCATCGAGTTGAACGTTAATAGGGAGAAGTTATGTACGAGATCCTAAACCATGAAGTATTCCCACGCATAGAACATTTGTCAAGCGAATCTGACTAGCTCATCGATTCTTCCTCATAGTTCTCATCAGCGGCAAACGAAATTGCAGCGACGATCGTAACACGGCATCTGGAACGTGACGATGAGACCGAACACATTGCGGCGCTAACGACGGTTTTCAGATGACTTCAGCAATCTAGATTAGGAAGCTAGGTTTCGAGACGTCCTTAGATAGGAGCTTTAGTTAGTTAGTTAGTTAGTGAGTCTCGAAAATAATGTTGTAAAAGTAAGTTTAAGTGAAAGTAGTGAATAAACAAATAGTGCTAAGTGCAATTGGAAAACCCTTTTTTTTTATAAATACTCGGATTACATCCGCTAAAAAATGGGCTACAAAATGCTGAGTTGAAAACCTGGAAGGAGCGGAATACCTAGCCCTGGTCCCCGAGTCATATGATAACAAAAGACTACCAGCTGAAACATGGACACAGTTGGGTGGCGTAGCCTGGGCAATGTTGCCAGTCCGGCAATAGCAAAGTTAAGAGGTGCGACGCGAACACTGGCGCGGTAACCATAGTACGGTGATAGAGAAAATGCCTCATCAAACCCGAGCGTCTGTTCACCATGGAGGTGCGGCTCAAAACGGCATCTGTTCTCCATGTTAGCAGCGGCTGATCACCGTCCTAGTGCCAGCATGGGACTCTAAACAGAGCTGTACACGATGGTCCCCCGGCGAGACAGGGGGTTGGGACAGGCCCAACAAGCCACCCGGAAAAAAAAACATAAAGTTGCAAATACGGAAGACAGAAATACGGATCGGAACCATCGGCACAGACCTATGCGAGGAAATGAGTACTACAATTGGAAACTCGGAACATGGAACTGCAAATCACTCGGCTTCCCGGGCTGCGATAGGTTAATCTATGACGAACTTTAACCACGCAACTTCCAAGTCGTAGCACTGCAGGAACTTTTCTGGACGGGACAAAAGGTATGGAAAAGCGGACATCGAGTGGCTACTTTCTACCAGAGCTGTGGCACCACCAACGAGCTGGGAACCGGCTTTGTAGTGCTGGGTAAGATGCGCCAACGCGTGATTGGTTGGCAGCCGATCAACGCGAGGATGTGCAAGTTGAGGATTAAGGGCCGTTTCTTCAACTACAGCATCATCAACGTGTACTACCCACACGAAGGGAGACCCGACGACGAGAAAGAAGCGTTCTATGCGCAGCTGGAGCAGGTGTACGACGGCTGTTCGCAACGGGTCGTCAAAATCGTCATCGGCGACATGAACGCTCAGGTAGGACGGGAGGCAATGTATAGACCGGCAATCGGGCCAAACATGCCGTATCGAACGACAACGGCCAACGATGCGTGAACTTTGCAGCCTCTCGGGGTATGATAGTTCGAAGTACCTTTTTCCCCCGCAACGATATCCACAAAGCCACCTGACCAACACACAGAAAACCAAATCGATCACGTTCTAATCGACGGGAAATTCATCTCCGACATTATCAACGTCCGCACGTACTGCAGTGCGAACATAGATTCGGACCACTACCTAGTTGCAGTATGCATGCGCTAAAACTCTCGACGGTGCATAACACCCGTCGAAGTCGAACACCGCGAACCAACATTGAGTAACTACGGGACGCCGGAATTGCCCAGGACTACGCGCAACAGCTGGAAGTTGCACTACCCACGGAAGAGCAGCTTGGTGCAGCTTCTCTTGAAGATGGCTGGAGGGACATCCGTTCAGCCATAGGAAGTACTGCTGCAGCGGCACTAGGTACTGCAATCCCGGACCGAAGAAATGACTGGTTTGACGGCGAATGCAAACTGTTAGTAGAGGAGAAGAATGCAGCACGGGCGAGAATGCTGCAACACCACACGAGATTGAATATGGAGCGATACAGACAAGCGCGGAACAGAAAAAAACTCGGTTTTCCAAAGGAAGAAGCGTCAGCAGGAAGACCGAGATCGCGAGGCGATGGAAAATCTGTACCGCGTAAACGACACACGGAAGTTCTACGAGAAGCTAAATAGCTCGCGCAAAGGCTACGTGCCGCAAGCCGATATGTGCAAAAACTTGGACGAACGAGTGTGAGATGATTGAGAGGTGGAAGCAGTACTATGACGAGCACCTCAACGGTGAAGCAGCAGAAAACGAAGGTGGAACGGCAACAGACCTTGGAGCATGCGCAGAAGACGACAGGCTACCGGCCCCTGATCTTCAAGAAGTTGAAGAGGAGATCGATCGGCTGAAGAACAACAAAGTAACTGGTGTAGAGCAACTACCAAGTGAGCTATTAAAATACGGTGGTGAAGCACTAGCTAGAGCGCTGCACTGGGTAATTTCCAAGATTTGGGAGGATGAGATATTACCGGAGGAGTGGATGGAAGGTGTCGTAATCTAAAAAAAGGGCGACAAGTTTGATTGCTGCAACTACCGTGCGATCACACTGCTGAGTGCCGGCTACAAGGTACTCTCCCAAATTCTATGCCGCCGCACACTGGGGCAGATCAGTGATTTTCTCGGAAAAAATTAATAACTTTTGAACAAAGCATTCAATCAGAATACTGTCTTGGGTAAAGTTGTTTGTATTAGTTAAGCGCTTCTTCTGAATAAATTAATTAGTTCGCAACTTGGTCGTAGAGATGGCGCGCGAATCTAACTTTTGAATAAAGCATCCTAGACGTATGGTGTTTTGAACAAAGTTTTTTATCTATTAAAATGAAGGAAAGTTGCAGAAGACATAAAACTTCCATAACCTTTAGTTTCGGAGATATAGGGTTTATTGAAAAATATGATGTCAAAATTCTTATTTGTTAACTTTTTTGTATATTTTCATATGTTTGCTCTGGTTTCTGCATTTATTCCAACGAAAACAAACTAGGTGCGAATTTTCATTGAACTGTTTGTGGAATTTATAGTGGTTTTAGTGAAATATTCTCGAAAAACATGATATTTTGCCTCTATTTTAGGTGGGTGGGATTCTCGAAAGGGCAGCTAAGGGCAGCTGGACTTTGTCTCTTTTGTTAGCTCATGTCATCTAGACGATGACACACATACCAGAAAACTGAAGACATGATATTCGATGATTTTTTTTAATTTCACTTTATATATACCGATAAAAACATCCTTTGCATTGAAATGAACTGTTTCACATAATGAAAAACATTATATAAATTTTTGACATGTTACCATTTTCAAATGCTGTGCTGAATTTTGAGATTGTTTACTTATTATGAGCTGCCAGCGAACCAGGGGCCTGGCTGGCGGCCATGTTTTTGATGCTATCATCTTACTACACGATTATCCGTCCCTTTCCACCATGTATACGTCAGCTCAATCAGCTGCATTACCCAGGTAAAGTTGTATATGTGACATCATCGTACAAGCTGTGTGTTGCCGTGCCAACGTGATCGTGTACAACGTACAATTATCGATTACTTTTTCGAAGAGACGTATCAGCTTTTGTAAACAATGAATTTGATCGTCGGTTTGGTGTAACTGGTAGCTCATCCACGCATACTAACACCACTATCATGCAGGAGAAAATTTCTCATATCTGATGGTAGTGTTAGTATACGTGAGCGAGCTACCAGTTACGCCAAACCGACGATCAAATGCATTGTTTACAAAGCTGATCCATCTCTTCGAAAAAGTAATCGAGAATTATTAATGTACGTCAATGTTTCAGTAGTTGGTATTCATAAGCGTGAATTTTTTTCTCGTCTCAGTTCAGTGATCAATTTTCGGTGTTGAGCAATAATCCACAAAGTTGCTATAATGGATTCACCTTCAATGTAAATTTTCAACAGTTGTTTATTCTATGCCATATGCTCAACATGCATTTCGTTTAGTGGTGTCTCAAAATTAATTTTAGTAAAGATAATAGATCACACAAGCACATCAAACTATTTTTACAACCAGATCCATTAATTAAAAGTCTGCGAAAAAGACCGAAGAAAAATTCAGCCCAATTAATAAAAAAAATAGCGAGGTATTGGCATTATTACAACCACCGGATTCATTTGACAAATAGTGACTTAAGAGATAGTTTAATCTTTAAACCATTACTGCTTCTGCAATTTAAAAAGTTTAACGAATAAAAATTATACATAACTGACAGGTTTCCTTATTAGTAGAGATACTTGTAACGGTTTACAAAAGGTGAAATTAAAAAAAATCATCGAATATCATGTCTTCAGTTTTCTGGTATATGTTAGACAATGACATGAGCTAGCAAAAGAGACAAAGTCCAGCTGCCCTTTGCTGCCCCTACGAGAATCCCACCCACCTAAAATAGAGGCAAAATATCATGTTTTTCGGGAATATTTCACTAAAACCACTATAAATTCCACAAATAGTGCAATGAAAATTTGCACCTAGTTTGTCTTCGTTGGAATAAATGCAGAAACCAGAGCAAACATATGAAAATATACAAAAAATTACAAATAAGAATTTTGGCATCATATTTTTGAATACACCCTATATCTCCGAAACTAAAGGTTATGGAAGTTTTATGTCTTCTGCAACTTTCCTTCATTTTAATAGATAAAAAACTTTGTTCAAAACACCATACGTCTAGGATGCTTTATTCAAAAGTTAGATTCACGCGCCATCTCTACGACCAAGTTGCGAACTAATTAATTTATTCAGAAGAAGCGCTTAACTAATACAAACAACTTTACGGAAGACAGTATTCTGATTGGATGCTTTGTTCAAAAGTTATTAATTTTTTCCGAGAAAATCACTGATCTGCCCCAGTGTGCGCCGCCTGTCATTATTTGCAAGAGAGTTCGTGGGGCAATACCAGGCGGGATTCATGGGTGCCCGCGCTACCACGGACCAAATTTTCGCGATTCGGCAGGTTCTGCAGAAATGCCGCGAACACAACGTGGCTACACATCATTTGTTCATCGATTTCAAATCCGCATACGACACAATCGATCGAGGTCAGCTATGGCAGATTATGCACGAGTACGGATTTCCGGACAAACTGACGCGATTGGTCAAGGCGCCGATGGATCGAGTGATGTGTGTTGTTCGAGTATCGGGGACACTCTCGAGTCCCTTTGAATCTCGAAGGGGGTTACGGCAAGGTGATGGACTTTCGTGTCTGCTGTTCAACATCGCGTTAGAAGGTGTGATCAGAAGAGCTGGGATAGACACGAGTGGCACGATATTCAGGAAGTCCATCCAGCTCCTTGGCTTCGCCGATGACATTGACATTATGGCACGGAACTTTGAGATGATGGCGGAAACGTACATCAGACTGAAGGCTGAAGCTAGGCGGATTGGACTTGCCATCAACGCATCGAAGACAAAATGCATGAAAGGAAGAGGTTCTAGGGAAGACAATGTTAGCCTCCCACCCCGAGTTCATATTGACGGTGACGAAATCGAGGTGGTCGATGAGTTCGTGTATTTAGGCTCACTGGTGACCGCCGAAAATGATACCAGCAGAGAAATTCAAAGACGCATTATGGCAGGGAATCGTGCCTACTTTTGACTCTGGAGGATGCTCCGGTCGAATAAAATTCTCCGCCGCACGAAGTTGACTGTCTACAAGAGACCTGGATTATGCTCGTGGAGGACCAACACGCCAATGTTGCAAACACGACCTCGGCCAGGAAGAGAAGGCCTTGGTCGGACCGGCCAACACAGCAAAACGCACCACAACTGTCAAATAAGTTCCACACGTAAGTTTTATTCTATCTCCAGTACTACATTTCTTGACTATGCAGTCCTGCGCTCCTATAGCTTATGCCCTACCGAGCTTCCTACAACTTTTCTTTATAATCTTCTTCATTTTCGTATTCGTACTCACGGTACTGCATCGTGTCCTCCCTACGCCTCCAGCTGCGCTGCCTGCAACTCCGACACCGCACCACACGGTTGATTCAAGCGGCAGCC
This sequence comes from Ochlerotatus camptorhynchus, assembly GCF_037179485.1. NCBI lineage: Eukaryota > Metazoa > Arthropoda > Insecta > Diptera > Culicidae > Ochlerotatus > Ochlerotatus camptorhynchus. The sequence goes on along the minus strand of NW_027040556.1, from coordinate 2,671,025 downwards.
TGACACGGCTCCGATCCTCCTTTCCTCGTTGCTCGTCCAGGAATGTCCGACTAGCAGATTCTTCGTGGCACTTGTCCCAACACCACGGTATGATTTAGGAGCCTGTCAGCTCGGAATCGATGGCTGATGGTCTCCCCGTACCACCGTCTTCTCCGGCGCGCGAACTAGTGCGCCGCTTCCTTCAGAGCTCCTCGGATCTTGGTTTGGCGGTCGGTATGGGCAGCAAACTGCAAACTGCGTGGTTCTCAAACTGACCTGTTTATGCCACCCGTCGGCCCGTACGACTCACTCACGTTCGCTCCGTGTGATTCGGACAGCAGCAATCGGAACTGTAAACAAAAAAGCCTTCCCTCTGGAAGGCTTTGTTCCTAGCGACCAACGTCGCTGTCTCTGTCCGATCGGCTCGCTCGTTTCTCGCTGCGTTGAGAGGATTCGGTTGATGTGTTGCCAGGTCACCAACGACAAGTTCCCGGTGTAATCTCGGCTTTGACCTCCGTGCGTCTGTCGTCCACTTCACTCTGCTTAGATCTTGTCAGCAGAGATTGAGGATCGTATGTCGGTTGTGCCGCTCAGCGGTTACTGCCCGGTTGAAAGGCAAACGATCCGGCGATGTAAGATGGCGGAGCGTGTCGCACATGTATATTTAATAGGTTTCTCGAGGCGTGAATTGTCGACACCGGTTGTGCGCAACGGAATACTCTCTAGCAGCAGTTTTATTTTTATGCTGGATTCTCACGTCCTTGTTGTTTGTGCACGTTTTTTTTTCGTTTTGTCTGCACGGGAACTAGCACCAAATGAATTTTCTCCTCTAGCTCGCTTTCTGTCGAGCACGATGACGGCCCCGTACGCAGCTGGTTGTGTGCTTGGCGGAAGCTGCCAGTCGTATGATGACATCTGTCACCAAGGTGTCGAATCTTGCCTTTGCAGCATATACACACTTCCAAAATTCTACCTAAACTTGGTTAAAACAACTTGCATGCAATCTAACGTAACACAACTCTACCGTAGCAGAAGAATTCTTTATGAATCGATGATCAAACGATTCATAAAAAAATCAAAAACTCATCCCTCAGGATGTTGATCAGAGACTTATCGGTCAACAAAACTCTTGAGCAGACCTCAAGTTTACATTCGACTAAATCGAAAACATAATACGTACGCAAGCCTCGGCTGCTTGCCAGATCTTAATCCCCCATAACTGCCTACACTGCCTTATCATAATGCCTATAATCGCCAGCTGCTTCTGGCAGAACTACTTTTACCTTTCAAAACGTCTCTGATCTTGTCCTTGTTCAAGTTTCCACAAATCTGCGCCCACTACGGCGAACATTCAAACGGATTCTAGCCTATTTATGTACTATAATAGGCTCAATCTCACACAAAACGAAAAGAAGCTGACATATTAATATTTGGCTTAACATACTAATATTTACAAGGACAAATTGGTTTGTATTGGTTTGTGCGGTGCAAATGAGAAAAGTTGCATTTCCGCGACTAAATCGTCATGAGCCCAGAGTGAGGGATTTTACCGCGCCCCTGAATCGCGTTACTTTAGGTTGGAAGTTTCATGACGACCTTCAGAGTTTTAACCTTTGGGAACGCATTCGAAGTAACTGGACACACATGAGGAAACTTGTGAACACCAATTCAGTCTTGGTTGGGTTTTGCCAAGTTTTGCGTTTACTTGGTTAGTAGCTGGTGTAGCTCGTAGCTCTGTTGTCAGTGGTTTGAGTGGTCGTAGTTGGTGTTGTGCTCGATTTGTCTCGATCGGCTAACGGCATGACCACTTCGTGTGTTTTGGTGTGAGGTTTCCTTCTTGGTTGGCAATTGTTTGCGGCCATAGCTTGCTGATTTGCGCAGTTTGTGACGTCTGGCAACGGCATGTCAGCGCGAAGCATAAACATGATCAGTTTCTCTCGCCCTGACTAACGGCACGCCCGGTTGGGCTTCTCCCTTCTCCGTGTCGACTTCGGTTGTCCGTGAAGCCCGTTGGTTTGAACAGTTTGTCACGTCTGGCAGCGGCATGTCAGCGCGAAGCTTAACATGGTCAGTTTCTCTCGCCCTGACTAACGGCCTGCCCGGTTGGGCTTCTCTTCAATCCGCGTCACCGAGACCTCCATCGTATACATGCCAGACTGATGATACGCACCAACTCCCTGCAGCCCGTCTCCAGCCTGTCAGGGTACGATTTATCGCGTATCATGAACGGCTCGCGTGGTTGTACTAAGATTTGATGAACTGCAGATCATCTAAGACTCACCAAATCGTGCTTGTCAAGAAAGAGAGGTAGTTAATTACGTTTTTGCTCATCGCACCTGACGGAAGTTGCCCTTGCACCCGTTTGGCTTATGGTTTTTTCGAGGCTTTCGCTCTTCGTTGACGGTGGTGTTTTCGAACGGAAGGTGTTGTGTACCATCTACGGTGGAGTGCAGATGGATGACGGAACGTGGAGGAGGCGAATGAACCACGAATTGCACCAGCTGCTGGGAGAACCATCGTCCACATTGCCAAAAATGGGCGACTACGGTGGGCTGGGCACGTCGTAAGAATGTCTCACGACGACTCAGGAAAAATGGTTCTAGAAAGCGACCCAACAGGAACAAGAAGAAGAGGCGCACGGCGCGCAAGGTGGATCGACCAAGTAGAAGGCGACCTGCGGACCCTTCGCAGACTACGAGGCTGGCGAAGTGTGGCCATCATGGATCGAGTAGAGATGAGACGATTTCTTCTGACAGCTCGAAAATTACAACTAGCGTTTAATGCTGCTACTATATATGTTTACAATATTCCTCGCTTTGAACATTACGTGAAGCTGAGAGAATGTACCCAAATGTACAAAATTCTGAATGAAGGTTCTGAGTAGTTGCATAGTTTCTTTTCATTTTTGAGGTCATCTTGCTCAAGAAATTTAACACTCGCCAGATGTCGTACAGAGATTTACAGATTTTTTTTCATCAACATGCTGTGAAATTATGGAATGAACTTCCTATGAGTTGCAAACAGGCTGCCTCATACGAATACTTTAAAAATCAATGGAAACAATTATTTTCTAGACGGAACTTATCATCTCTCAGTGTAGTACGAGTTTGAAGAACTCATGCGGTTATTTGTACTACGCTTCATACATGCATAAATAAATAATCAAATAATTAAATATTAAGAGGTTCGACCATGTGGAGCCGGATCTAGGAAGTGTGGAACGCTCAAGATACTGGAAACAAGCAGTCATGCACCGAGTTAGTTGTCGCAATATTGGACAGCAGGTGGAGGGACGTAGAATCAGCTAAATTGAAAGGTTAGATCTGATAATATCGATATTATCGATAGCTGCTCAGCCCTGCTTCTGACAACAGAATCTGTTCATGCGGTGAAACCCTAATTCAGTAGATTTTTGGACGTAGGATTACGTCTTTCGGCGACATATTGGGGGTGCAATTTCAAAAAAACCAAAATTGACCGCATTACGAAAAGTGGTTAGGTTTTGACTACATATAACCATAGAGGTAACTCTAAGACTAGAAGGTCCCAAAGAAACGTGCTCAACTTTTTGGCTCAGCTCTGGTACTCTATTCGGTCCCAAGCTAATCGATTCACCCCTCGAAACATAGGAAAATCCACTAACCCCTCATTTTATCTGTCAAACTTTCATAGCGTATCAAAACAAACATTGTGTAGTACTAGAATTTCGACTAGACTTGGGTACGTTTGCTTGGGACCAATAGGCTAGTCAAGTAGTGAGCCAATTTAAATACGATAGTTTCGTATTGATTGTTGATATAACTCTGTCAATAGCGGATGGATTTTTATTCTAAACAAGTCAATCGATTAGAAATTTAGCTACGAAAATTACACAAATGTCCAGCTATTGCAATAGTGATCAAAATTACTCTCTCACTCCTTTGGTTTGTTTTTTCCGTCGATCTTGTTTTCCGTGCTGAGCACCAATGTTACTGACGTGCCAGGAAGGCAGCTCCCACACCTGGACCCTATCTATCGACCCATCAACTCATGAACCGGGGACCAACGGCTTTACTTCTCATCCGAAGGAAGGCGTGATCAGAGATGTTATGCCTCAGAACATCCCGGCGGCGCCGACTGGGATTGAACCCAGGCCTGCTGGGGTGAGAGGTAATCACGCTTACCACTACACCACCGGTGCCGTTGTGTGATCAAAATTATCACCGATTGCCTGCAAACAGCGCATTCCCTAACACAGATTTCAACATCGAATTCGATCCTGTCTCCCTGAACGGTGCTTATTCAATCACCGTGAGTGGTGGTGTCCAGTTGGTCGTCAGCAGTAGCAGCAGCAACAGTGCTCCAAACAATCTAGTACCATCATCTGATAGAACAAACTTCCTTTAACGAATGGCAATTTTAGTTTACGTGGTAGTGTTTTGATTCTCGAGAATGTGGTGTTTAAAGCCATTGCATACGTTGGATTGTTCCGCCTATTTCAATTGTGGGTCCAGAAAGATTTCCGAGCTACCGTGAGTGCAGCGAGGGTAGCGAATGGAATGAATGAACATGTTAAAAGGCAACAGGAGAATACGATAACATCACCAAGGGATAATCCATAAGCGGAGTAACTAGTGCTTTCACTAGTTTTTCTCTCGTACATTCTAAGTCAGAAATATAATTTCGTTTATGCACTCATAAAACACTTAGCGGAAAAAAATATCAAAGATTTTTGTGGCTGAGTCTGAGTAACCCAAAAAGTGGTCCCCAAGTTTAAAAAAAACATCAATCTCTCAAAATGTTACGTTCTCTGGGAATGGTCCTATGGACCATTGAATGTATTGTTGTGTATTATAATATTGAATGGGAGACGAACCAGCCCAGGGCTGAAAGTCTCCTTAATAAATATATTAAAAAAAAAATAATGGAAGAACCGTGCATCAATCAAAGGCCGTGCGTGCTCTCTCCGAATGCACAACAAAACTCTATATTTACGCTTTCACCGAGGCCATCCCGAAGTTCAAAATGTTGTTTGGTGAGCAGAGCCGATGTAAATCACGCCTCACTCAAGAACGAACCCCGCATCACTCATCGTGAAGCGTGTTTGTGGAAGTCCAACTTGATCAATCAATCTGTGCTCGAGCTCTTTTGCGCTCTTTGGACTTGACATCATTGCTCTTTATATGTGAGGGATGAACTAGCTCACGATGAATGAGCATCTATACGGCATAATCTGAGTTCGAGGAGTTTAGACAAGCCTGCGTCACACTCGTTCCAAACAGCTCGCCAGCCTCATCCGTTGAACACCCTAATAGCTCAGCATTACTCAAACAACACGACAAAACGGTCCTTTTCAGGACCACTATACATTTGATAAAGAGTATTTTTAGACATTGACATGAACTGACATCGGATGTCAATTTCCATATGTTAAAATCTAACATACCTTTTATTTTTAAGGCAACATTGGCAGTGCAATTGCAGAATCCAAAGTCGGTTCTGGCATGAAAGTGGTCTGATTTTGATCCAGAGTTGATGGGTTTTAGTTCTGAATACGCAAATTGATAGGAAATTTTTCTACGAATCTGTTAAAATTAAGGATTTATTGAAAATTGCATGGATGTGCAATCATAAAATGGTCACCGAATGCCTGCAAAAAGCGCTTTCCCTAACACGGATTTCAAAATTGAATTCGATTCTGTCTCCACGAACGCTGTTCATTCAATCACCGCGTGTGGTGAGTGGTGGTTAGGGTGCTTCATTCTGAAAAAAGTGATGAATTTCTGATGGGCCACCCTCCAGTTCGATTCATAGCCCCAAAATATGAACCTGTGCAAAAATTGGTAAAGATTGATGAAGGTTTAGAGGTCGCGCCAATGATTTGAAATTTGTATGGGAATTACTGTGGAAGAATTTAAAAAATCGCTTATATCGCTATAACTTTGCTTCTGCTTGTCCAAATGTCGAAAAAATTTAGTATGTTATTGCTATGGCAATAAACAAAAAGCCTACAGTTGCTACGCTCAGTTTTGCAGCGTATCAAGAATTATAAAAATGTGAAAAAATGGCAAAATAGGGTAAATTGACAGATGAATATGTACAAGGCAACAACGCCAATTTCATCGCAACAACAACAGGCTTGTTGATCATTGTCATGACAACCACATATTTTTTTTTTTTCAACGTTTGGACAACTACAACCAAAGTTAGAGCAATGTAAACGAAAATCAATAATTTCCCATACTAATTCACCAAAATCTCCATACAAAATCCAAATCATTGGCGCGACCTCTAAACCTTCATCAATCTTTACCATTTTTTGCACAGGTTCATATTTTGGGGCTATGAATCGAACTGGAGGGTGGCCTATCAAAAATTCATCACTTTTTTCAAAATGAAACACCCTAGTGGTGGTGTTCTCCAGTACATAACGATAAGCTCGCCGCAAGCAACTATCTATCAAGGCTGCCCTCAACCGCTGATCGGATTCAGTTGGTCGTCCTGAGCCGCTGTGGGCCATCTATGCCGATCGCTTCACCCTTGTTCCAAACAACATACAGCTAGTCAGTCTCATCCGTGTTGAACACCCTAAGAGCTCAGCATTACTAAACCATCACGACAAAACGATCATTTTCAGGACCACCATACATTATTGTTGTTTAAGAGTTAATTTGCATTCAACGTTCGCTGGCATTGCTGAGAGCCACATCACCCCCAAGGATCTTTGATAATGTACCCAGCAACCAAATGTTTGTGGTCAAATGCACCATGTATTGAAGTGGTACATAAAAATTCTCGCAATGACCGACTACCACATGACCATGTCAAATAACCAGTAACACTTCGTAAGGTTTTCTTTAGGACGCTAGACAAAGCAAACATGTCTCGAATTTATATGATAGATTTCGAATATCTCGCGATTGGAAAATTTTATTAAGAAATTCCTCCAATCAACCTACCTTTATGCTTTTTTATGCAAATTCCTCTATTAAGAGAATTTGCATAAAAAAGCATAAAGGTAGGTACTGTCTGGTAGGCTCAGATTCAATGATTGATGTGTTTTCCCTAATACATATTTTTTTTTCATTTCCGCACCGCTATCATCTCCAAGAGCATCGAGGACACATTTCTACAGCATTGTTCTAAACTGGCTTTCAAGCTTCCAACCCATCGGTCCTTTTCAGGACCACAAATGACTGATAAAAGACTTAACTAAAGAGAAGGAGCTTGAATCCAAGACATATCGTCCAGGATTGGCTTGTACTACATGGACATCGACAGAGCACCTCACATACAGAACTCTCAAATTGCTTCCGAATTTCAACCTTTTGAACTGTTTCTCTGATAACGAGTTAAGAAATCAATTTAATATATACTATACTTTTGCTGTGACATCAAAACTACCTTTCGCAATCCTACGTCAAATCTACGGTCGTGTCTTGGATACAACCTCTTACTTTTTTCTACAAATCTGTAATAGAATCTTACGTTTCCTGGATGGGTGTGCCTTAATCCGTATGCTTAAAGTAAATCCAATGATGTTTAAAAGTGTTTGGACAAAACTGAAACTCGTATGATGGATTTGGAATCAAGAAGCAGTGACATATTATCAATATGATTTCAACCATTTGTGACTCTTTTGCCAATCAAACGGGCATTCATGTACCTATTTATTATTCAGGGGTAAATTTCTGTGGAAACATTCATTGTTTTTTGTACGAATATATGAATAAAAATGAAGGTGTACTGTGGGTACTCAAGGCATCCTTTCACTCTAGGAGTAAACAGATTTTAACAAAAGTTAATTTAACCGGTGCAGTTTAAATATTCGGTGACCATATTTTTTCATTATACAACCACAAAGCATGAAAACATAGTTTCAAATCAAAAATATTTCAACCTCCAATGAAACTAAAAACAAAGTGAAAATCCAACTCAAACACCATGCTGCGTCAGCATTAAATCAAACACTTCGAGTTGATTACGCAAAACATTAGCTCAGTTAAAATTGCGATGGCGATAGTTTTTCCCCCGCACTTGTACTCCGTCCCACAGCTAGGAAAAATTGCCCGAAAAGTTTGTGTGTGCACTTGTGCGATCAGTCTAAATTAACGAGATGCACACGCATATTTTCCAGTCCCATTTGTTATCGTTTTTTTTCCTCCCACCCAGCAGTACTTTTGCCTCGCAGAGCCATGGTCGATGACTATACCTCAATCTAGTAGTGCCTTTCGCACCGACCCGGGGATGGCTTCTAAACGCAGGCCTCCTCCAATGAATGCGCGCAAAACTACCACCTCCAACCGCCCCATCGACTTCTTCTACTTCTATACAAACACACACTGCACTTGAGCGAGAAAAAAAAACCGGAAAACCTGCCGAAAAAACAGTTCACATCCGCGCACTAGAATGCACTTTTGCTGCACTAAAACTGCATCCTACGTCGGGCACTAGTCTCTATGGCACACACTAGCAAAAAAATCAGCGAGTCAACATCGTACCACGCAGTTTCCGCTAAAATTATCGATTTTTTTGGCATGTACTGAATCTTGCACATGAACGCGAGCGTCACTTTGGATTCACGTTTCCACACTCGACGCACTTAGAAACTACTACCGACACTGACGGCGATTTTTAGTTTCCGAAAAACGGGAAATTTCACATCACGAACCTGATTAGTGTAATGACGACGCTGATGAGCGGGAAGCTTCTGGCTGACGCGGTTGCAGCGCACCTTTAATGCATTAATGAAAATGGAGTCTGGCTGGCGAAAAGTGCATTCCCGATGCAGCCAGCAGTGCCAAGCCCGATGCCCGAAAAATTATTATATACATATAACCAGGCTCTTAGGTTTTGTTTTTCATTTTAGTATACCCCAAAAAAACAATAAAAAAAAAGTCAAGTGGAACCAGTTCCATATGATCGATTGGAATCCAATTTTTGTTGCCGAAAATCGAAAAAAAAGCATCGCTGGTGGAGGAGAGGAAAAAAAATAAAATTAATAAAAATTTGCATCGAGTCCGAAGTGAGCGAACGACATCAGAAAAAAAAAATCCCCCGGTTCAAACGATTTCCCCAAAAACAATGCCCTTCCGAAGGGGGGAATGGGTAGCCATTGCGGGGAGGAAAGGTAGTTGGGAAAGGGGTTTTTAATATTTTTGTGCATACTGCACTTTAGGGGATTCACCCCACTTTGCCTGGATGCAGCGCGGGACAAAAAAGCACGATTGCCAATATTGGTTTGCAATATCGACTGGAACAAAAAAAAACCAACGGACGATGACGGCGACGCATCCCAGCAACCGATGAGGGGGTGGTGAAAAAAAAAGTATTTTCGCGCTTTTTCGCGGGCTAGAAAAAGGCGAAAAAGAAAGGATGGTTGTGAGTTTGCGCGGGAGCTACCAGCCAGTCCGTGCCTGAAACAGTGGGGAAAATTTCTTTTTGTAATTTGAGTTTTTTTTTTCTTCTCTGGACCCGTTGCAATCACAATTAATATAGTCCAAGTTTTTGTTTACGTACGGGGACGCTGTCGTCGTTGTCTTTATTTTGCAATCGAAATCGATATTATTGGGGCAATAAATCGAAATTATTTCAAGAGCCAAATGAGACTTTAAGCCGGGGTTGAATGGATGGTTCGGAATTTGGGGTAGATTTATTTGATATTGTGAATTTTGAAGTGGTGGATGGTCGGGTGTTTGTAATGGTTCATCAATTTCAATCGCAATATTTCAACAAAGATTTTTAACTTATCGCTGCGTGATGGTATCTTGCCAGAAGCGTGGAAACTTGCGTCGGTAAATCATATTTTTAAAGCAGGCAACATGCACAGTGCTGCTGCTCTCACCCTTAGAAAGAGTCAATTCGATCAAGGATTTAGGAATCATTTCCGACAGCAAGTTGCAGTTTCATGAACACATCTTGTTAAAAGTTGCTAAAGCGTATGCGATGCTTGGATTCATATGCCGCTATACATCTCATTTCGACGACGTATATATTTGGAAGTCGCTGTCTTGCTCATTAATCTGAACTGTCCTTGAATATGCCATACAGGTTTGGACTCAACATTATCATGTTCATGTCCAACGAATCGAACGAGTTCAGAAACGATTCGTAAGGTACGCTTTACGGGGTCTACCTTGAAGTGATCCCTTCAATCTACCACCTAACGATCAACGGTGTGCACTTATTGGAATGCAAACTTTAGAGAGTAGACGGTTGATGCTCCATAGGTTGCACATGAGAGTGATGCAAAATTTGAAATTTTCGCTCCACAATACTTAAACGATTCCAAATCGGATCCTGACAAACATCTCAAAATTTGAACCCATTTGGTGAGAAACTGAGATGGCACAAACCATTTGAAGTTTGTATGGGAATTACTATGGTAAAACCAAGATTTTTGTTCATGTCTATCTAATAATTCACCATATCGGTCTGCTTCAAAAGCTTTCAACTGTACTTGTAGGAAACAGCTACAACTTTACTGAAGATCACTTTTTAATTAAATGCAAGGATCGAAAGTTATCAATGGTTCAATGCGCTGATGTCTTATGATTATGCTCAATCAACTGTTGTTGCCTACAGAGCAGCTGCTCGATCATGTCATAAGTTTACCAATCTCTTAAATAATTAATAACTTTTTCCTGTCTCGTTTTACATAGAAACAATTTTGAGCAAAGTTGTAGCTGAGAAAATTGTCTATAAGAATGTATATCGAACTGTTTCGCTGCTCAATATGGAAAAAGACTGGAAGGCAATAAACAAAAAGTTGAGATTTCCCTTAGTAATTTACATGTAAACTTCAAATGGCTTGTGCGAAGTCTGTTTCTAACCAAATGAGTTGTAACTTTGAGAGGCTAATCAGGACCCGATTTGAAACCAATTAAGCACTGTGGAGCGAAAAAGTCAAATTTTGCATCAGTCTAATGAGCATCCATAGAAGGAGGAAGGAAGAAGAAATCTCGATGAACATTTCAAATGGTCCTATCTGCTATGATCGATTCTCTTCATCGACTTTCTCTTTCGTTAATAACTCAGCTGCAAAACCTTTCCCTGTTGTATTTGACGTTTTGGACGCTAGATAAGAACCTCCTTTATCAAACTATGTGGTAGAATTAGCGCGAAATCTGTTTGCATAGCAGTGGTTCTAAAAAGAGAAAGTCGATGAAGAGAATCGATCAAAGCAGCTAGGACCATTTGAAATGTTCATCGAGAAATCGCACCGTAATTGATTTTTTTTTAATTCTTTATTTAGGTTTTAAAAACGAAGCTCTAGGCTTATGTGGAAATATTATAAGTTGAGTTTTGGAAGCGTTGGGCGAAATCTTCCATTTTTGTAAATAAGAAGAGAAAATATCTAAACTTTTCTGCAGTCTGCAGCAAATAACACGAAGACTTCTTCCTTTACCGGAAATGCCTGTGTCATCAGCGAACAAAGATTTGTGGCAACCCTGAGGCAAATCAGGGAGGTCTGAAGTGAAAATGTTATACAATATAGGCCCAAGAATGCTACCCTGAGGAACTCCTGCTCTAACAGGTAGTCGATTAGATTTGGAATTTTGATAATTTACCTGCAGAGTTCTGTCAGTTAAATAATTTTGAACTAATTTCATAATGTAAAGTGGAAAATTAAACTTTTTCAATTTAGCAATCAAACCTCCATGCCTAACACTGTCGAATGCTTTTTCTATGTCTAGAAGAGCAACTCCAGTTGAGTGGCCTTCAGATTTGTTTGAACGAATTAAATTGGTAACTCTCAAGAGTTGATGAGTAGTTGAATGCCCATGGCGAAATCCAAACTGCTCATCTGCAAAAATTGAGTTCGTATTGATGTGAAGCATCATTCTATTCAAAATTATCTTTTCAAAAAGTTTACTTATTGAAGAAAGAAAACTTATTGGGCGGTAGCTAGAAGCTTTAGCTGGATTTTTATCCGGCTTCAAAATTGGAACAACTTTTGCATTTTTCCATTTATCAGGAAAGTATGTCAAATGGAAACGTCTGTTAAATAATTTTACCTAGAAAGACAAGGTACTCTCTGGGAGTTTTTTGATGAGGATATAGAAAATTCCATCATCACCTGGAGCTTTCATATTTTGAAAATTTTTAGTTATAGACCTTACTTCGTCCAAATCAGTCCCCCAGGAATCATCAAAAATATTTTCCCGAGAGAAAATATTCAGAAAATCCCGAGCAACCTGATTCTCAATAGGACTAGTAAGCCCCAAACTGAAATTATGGGAACTCTCAAATTGCTTAGCAAGTTTCTGAGCTTTTTCCAAATTTGTGATCAAAATTTTACCACCTTCTTTAAGCGCTGGAATAGGTTTTTGAGGTTTTTTTCAAAAAAATTTCAAAAGTGTTTGGAACTCGGGTCTAATTTAGAAACATTTTATTTTCAAAAGTTTTGTTCCTCAGGGCAGAGAATCGTTTTTTAATTTATTTTTGTAAATCCCGCCAGATAACTTTCATGGCAGGATCGCGTTTTCTTATACATTGTCTCCTATGGACATTTTTAAGACGGATCAATAGCTGAAGATCGTCGTCTATTATAATTGAATTGAATTTAACCTCGCATTTTGGTACTGAGGCAGCTCTTGCTACAACTATAGAAGTAGTCAGAGATTCAAGAGCATAATTAATTTCATCTTTGGTTTGCAAAGGAATGTTTGGATCGAAGTTATATTCCATAAATGTTCTATATTGCTCCCAATCAGCTCTATGTTAATTGAAAATAGAGCTGTTGAGATTACAAATTATTTCTTGGGATATTTCAAAAGTTACTGGAAGGTGATCAGAACCGAATTCTGCATGGGTAACCAATTGGCTACAAAGTTGACATGAATCAGTTAAGACCAAATCAATAGTTGAGGGATTTCTTGCAGAAAAAAAGCATGTTGGACTGTTTGGATATTGAATAGTGTAATAACCTGCAGAACAATCATCAAACAGAATATTACCATTGGAATTGCTTTGAGCATTATTCCATGAGCGGTGTTTTGCATTAAAATCACCAATAATGAAGAATTTAGACCTATGACGGGTAAGTTTCTGGAGGTCACCCTTGAGAAAATTCTTTTGCTGGCCTACGCATTGGAATGGCAAATAGGCAGCTATAAACGTAAGTTGTCCAAATTTTGTTTCAACAGAAACTCCCAAAGTTTCAAAAACTTTGGTTTCAAATGAAGAAAAAATTTTATGTTTGATTCGTCTATGAACAATGATGGCAACGCCACCACAGGGTTCATAAAGACGATCATTTCTATAAATTAAATAATTTGAGTCCTTCTTAACCTTATGGTCAGGTTTAAGGAACGTTTCAGTTATAACGGCAATATGCACGTTATGAACTCTCAAAAAGTTAAATAGCTCGTCTTCATTATCTTTAAGAGATCGAGCATTCCAATTTAAAATGTTTAAAGCTTTAAAATCCATTACTGAATTTTAAAGTCATGACAATATTATTAGCAAATTTGACTCCAGTTTGAATAGCATCAAACATGGAGTTAGATTTAAGCATATCAGAAATAATGTCAATTAATGATTTCTGTAAAAATTCCATTTTAGGGGCAGTAATGCTTCCTAAGTCAAAATTGTCAAAATTTCCGTTGGAACGTTTCTTAGTATTTTGATTTCTAGCTCCATTAACTCGTTGAACATTGTTAGCAGCGAGGGGAGTAGGTACAGATGAAACATTTGAAGCAGGGGTGATATTTGTACCTACGGGTAAGAATGTAGAATTTGTTCCTCGCTGACCGTTGTTAACAGCAGAGGAATTTGTACCTGGTCGAAAACGTGGAGCGTTTCCTACCTGTCGCTTACAACGAGATTGTAGGATCGCTTTGCGAGTCTTACATTCCCAAAAATTGGATTTGTGGTTTTCACCACAATTTGAACATTTAAATTTCTTAGGATCTTCCTTCACAGGACAGTCGTCCTTTGCGTGAGAGGAATCACCACAATTCATGCATTTAGCTGGCATGTAGCAATTTTTAGTTCCGTGACCCCATCCCTGGCACTTACGGCACTGAGTGAGGTTTTGGAAATTTCCTCCAGTCTTCCTGAAGTGTTCCCACTTCACTCGGACATGGAGCATAAGGCTAGCTTTTTCTAAGGCCTTAAGGTTGTTTAGTTCACTAGACTTGAAGTGAACTAAATAAAAATCATTAGAAATCCCGTTGCGCGAATCGCCAGGACGGGATTTCATTTTCATTTTGATTACTTGGAGTGGCACAACTTCAAGTAATTTTACCAGTTCATCTTTGATCTGATCCAGGGATTCACCACTGGGCAGTCCTTTCATGACAACCTTGAACACACGTTCAGTTTTGGTGTCGTAAGTAAAAAATTTATGCTGCTTCTCAGTAAGATACTTGAGAAGACATTTAAATCCGTCCAAGGTTTCAGCCAATACACGGCATTCACCCCGACGTTCAATTTGTAGTGAAAACTTAACTTTCACGAAATTCAAAAGTTCCATGCGAAGAGCATGGAAATCGGAAGTGGTTATCACAATAGAGGGAATCTTTTCCTTCTTGGCATTAAGCCGTGAAAGTTTACTAGAATTTTTCTTGGATGATGGATCATTTTCATCATCCGTGAGCAAATCAAATTGATTACTCAAATTAATTTCATCAGAAGGGGGGTCAAGAGTTTGCCTCTTTCTTTTGCGTTTAGGCGCCATGGCGGCAGTAAATTTTTATCCAAATCGACTTCCAAGCAGATTACTATAAGAATCTGAAGGATCGAAGAGGAATTTTCCAAATCGATATCCAAGAAGGATTACCACGGGTAGGGTCCAAACAAGGATCGAAGAGGAATAAGAGTTGAACAAGGTAGAAAACTTTTACAGGTTGAGCACTGAAAAATGCTGTTTAAGTTTGTTGTAGCTTTAGGTAGTAGTAACACTTCCTTAAGCAAAAAGCAAATAGATCCGCACGGCAAGAGAGCACGATGTGGACTGCACCGCTATTGATCGGAATCAGTAGCTCTTCGTCAGTCGCTGTGGGTCATCTATGTCTCATGCACGTCATACTAAAGAGAGAAAAAAAAAACAATGTACATCTTCGACATTATACTACAACAGTATACTTCAACATGTGTGCCTATATGTGGACGAAATCAGCAAACCCTGTGGATTCCTAGTCACCTAACCATCCATTAGACGCGTGCAGCACTGCCTTCAATAAAGTCTGCCATGCATATGATTTCAACATTAGTATATAATAATAGGATCAAGTCATTTTATTTAATCTGTACGAACACGTGGTTTAAGGTGCTGATAAATGAATAAATACATAAATAAATAACTGAGTGAATACACAAAAAAATAAATAGGGGAAATGACGGCTTCGGCATGACAGACTATTTTCGGCAACACAAATTGAAACATTATTTTCTCTGGATTTTCTTACGAAAACACTTCGCTGAATGCATGCAAACGATTCTTTATGCTTTCAGCTTCAATTTGACTTTATTTTTACCAGTGAGAAAAAGCAATCTAGCAAGGTTTTCTTGAAATGCAACACACGCACTACAAATTGTAGCTGTTTTCGAGTTGCCGATAATAGAACAGCAGATTTACATGCAGTTCAAATGGAACGGTTGCCGAAGAAAAATTGGTTGCCGACAATACTCGCTCTCACTAGAGGAGATTGGAGCTTTGTAAAAGCGTTTCAAAACAGTTTTTGACAATTCTTTCGACTGAACTTGTTAGAGCAGCTGGTAGCAAAAGATTGTAAACAAACCAATACTGCACATGTGTGCGTTCCTTAGAGAAAAAGGCTATAGAAAGAAGGTCGCTGCTTAGGTTGCCGAGAATACGTAAATTCCCCTATATTAATATTGAAATCAACATATACATAAATAATTAAATAAATAAATTAACAAATAAACAAATAAATAAATAAATAAATAAATAAATAAATAAATCAATAAATAAATAAATAAATAAATAAGTAAATAAATATATAAATAAAACAGTAAATAAATAAGTAAATAAATAAATAAATAAATATATAAATAAATAAATAAATAAATAAAAAAGTAAATAAATAAATAAATAAATAAATAAATAAATAAATTAATACAGAAATAAATAAATAAATAAATAAATAAATAAATAAAAAAATAAAAAAATAAACAAATAAATAAATTAATGTATAATTAAATAAATAAATAAATAAATAAATTAAATTGGAAATTAATAAATAAATAAATAAATAAATAAATTAATTAATCAATAAATAAATAAATAAAATAATTAAAAATAAATAAATTGATAAATAAATAAATAATTAAAACATAAATAAATTAATAAATAAATAAATAAAAAAATAAATACATAAGTAACTAAATAAACAAATAAATAAATATAAAGATGAAAAAAAAAATTGAATAAATTAATAAACCAATAAATTGAAATGAAAATAAATAAATAAAAAAAATAAACAAATAAAAAAAATATAAATAAATACATAAATAAATAAATAAATCAATAAAAAAATCAATAAATAAATTAATTGATTATTTAATTAAGAAAATAAAAAAAATAAAAAAAATAAAGCATATTAATGAATAAAAATAGAAACAAATAATACCAAATAGGGTTTACTACCCCATTTCCGGCCTATAAAGCACAACCCGCACTTAGTATTTCTTAATCTAGCGCAGTTTGGCAACAAACGGAATGTTTTCATTACTGATGGCTTTCAAATTTATTTACCCTTCCGTACGTACCTTAAGATTGAATAAAGAGCAACCAATCGTTGAGATATTGTCAAAAGTCTAATACGGCTTCTTGACGCCAAACTCGGTCTACGGATTCTAAACTCGGCCTAACGCATTGAAACACCATTGAAACGCCAATGAATTCACTTCGGCCTATCGGATGAAGATAAAAATTGATTCGGTCGGAGCGCTTCTTTTGTTTTTGGGAATAATGGGTGAAAACTTTCATATCACGTGTTCTCATTAACTTCGTTCCGTAGCTCATGAACTAAAGTATCGTACCAAACGCATAATTGACTTGTTACCTCTGAAATCATGGATTTATTTGAAGTTTTCTGCTAGATAGGCCCAAAATGGGCGATTAGGCCGAAGAAGTTCTCTACCCTATATAGGTGAATAAATAAATGACGAAACGATTTTATTTTACTTTTCTACGATTACCATGAAACTTAGTATAATTGTTCACAAGGGACAATGAACAAAGTTCTTGCTGGAATTCAGCGAAATTTTTCAAAATGGCGTGTTTGATATTTACCAATAAATCATAGCACGAAAATGGCTCATCTAATCCCATATCGATTCTGAGACAAAAGTTGTGCGAAACTAGATTGCTTTCTTCAAAATGTTGATGGATTTTTGATATTTTAATAGTATTAGTTTTTTTGAGAGAAAAGTTATTTTGAGTAATTGAGTATGAGCCTCGAACGAAATGCGAAACGTTAACGATTCTGAAACATTAACTTATTTGAAAGTCTAGATTTAAAAAAAAAGTAAGAGGTTGTATCCAAGACACGACCATAGATTTGACGTAGGATTACGAAAGGTAGTATAGCAAAAGTATAGTAAATATTAAATTGATTTCTTTTCTTAACTGAACTTTTTTCTTATTAGTGAAAAATTTCGAAAGTTTGAAATTCAGAAGTAATTTGAGAGTTCTGTTTTTGAGGTGCTCTGTCTGTTATTTGAAGTCTTCAATAAACTCTTTTATCAATCATTTGTGGTCCTGAAAAGGACCGATTGGTTGGTAGCTTGTAAGCCAGTTTAGAACAATGCTGTGGAATTTTTTCCTCGGTGTTCTTGGAGATGATAGCGGTGCTCATGCGTTGCACCTGGAGCTATTGGTGAACAGTTTGGTGAAGGGCGTTGGCATAGTAGTCCTCAATTGATGTTCTTCGAGAGGGTGGAAGCAGTGTTCATCCGTTGCATATAGATGATTGACTTTATCGATAAACTCGCAAACAATTTCTCAATTATTTTAGTTAGTTTAAATGATCTTTATTCTAGTTTAACTTGGACGATTACCATATAAATTTTTACTAAGTGATTTAATTGCTTTCTTCATCTTTAGGTATGGGCAAAATTCAAAATTTGTTTTACAGAATTAGTCCTAGACTTAGTACACGGTCGACCACCTTGGTGGGATTGGTTTGTTTTGTTTTTAGAATTTGAAGAGAAACTACTTAATACTACTATTGACAGCTTAAAACTAACCTACTCTACTATATACACTTAACCTACTATGTACAAATTGCTTATTAAAGCATGTTCAGAAAGATTGCATTTTTGAATAAATTTAGTTGTCATATCATCAATTTTGGAATCTACTTTGGGAATTTCTGCCTCTTGATGGAGGTCTGCTATTCTTGTGTCGAATGGACGATCTAGGATCATCCTCAACACTCTATTCTGTGCAACCTGGATTTTGTTCCTGTGGGTCTGAGCGCACGATTCCCACACCGGGGCGGCATAGAAGATCGCGGGGGCTATGACCTGTTTGTAAACAGCCAGTTTGTTTTGCCTTGAGAGGCGGGATCTGCGGCAAATGAGCGGATACAAACACCTAACCAAGGCGGAGCACTTAACTAGGGTTTTCTCTATGTGCGAGCGGAACAGGAGCTTCTCATCGAACAACATCCCGAGATAAGTAACATCAGTGGACCACTCGACCCTTGTACCATCCATTATTACGGTACAGGAGGGAGACGGTTTAAGTTTTAATGATTGTCTGTGAAGGAACATGATCGCTTGGGTTTTCGAGGCGTTGATTTTGATTTTCCACGTGGTGGCATAATCAGTAAAGGTGTCAAGGCATCGTTGGAGCTTGTTCGTAATTTCACGAGGCATCCTACCCTTGACGGCTATCGCGGTGTCATCTGCAAACAGAAAGAACACGCAACCGTCTCCTAGAGGAGGGATGTCCGACGTGTAGATGCTGTAAAGCAGTGGTCCCAGCAGACTCCCTTGCGGAACACCTGCTGGGATCGGAAATTGTCCCGAAAGGGAACTATTCAACGACACCCTGAACGACCTTTGCTGGAGATAGTTACGGGTGATTTTCACAAGGTATGGTGGAAAGTTGGAGTTACAAAGCTTGTATATAAGTCCGTCGTGCCAGACATTGTCAAACGCCTTTTCGACGTCTAACAAGGCCATGGCTGTGGACTTGGATACAGCTTTGTTACTCCGGATGTTATTCATCACCCGCACTAGCTGATGATTGGTGGAATGCCCCTTACGGAACCCGAACTGTTCCGGAAGAAGAATGTCATGTTCCTCCACAAACTTGTTTAGTCGGCTGAGGATCAATTTTTCGAACAGCTTGCTCAGCGCTGAGAGCAGGCTAATCGGTCTGTAGCTTGACGGTAGTGAAGGGTCTTTCCCAGGTTTGCGGATCGGGATGATTTTTGCCACCTTCCAGATGCTTGGAAAGTAGTGCAGCTCCAAGCATCTGTTGAGGATGGCAGCCAGCAGCGAGTGCACCCTCGCGCTGAGATTTTTCAACTCTAGGTTGAATATTCCGTCAAACCCGGGAGCCTTCATGTTCGTACTGTGTTTCAGCGCTGAGCAAATTTGTTCCTCTGTAATCCGTTCTTCTGGAGGGACGGCACAAGGGGAGGCATCTAACGTCTGGACGCACTGCACAACCTGGTTCTCGAGTGGACTTGGGATTGTAGAGCTAAGCAAATGCGACTGGGAAATGTGCTCCCCAATTGCATTGGCCTTCTCTTCGTTGGTGATAAGCCGTTCGTCATTGACTCTAAGTGGTGGAATGGGCTTGGGGTGAGACTTCAGCACCTTGGCAACCTTCCAGAATGGTCTGGAACGGTCGTCCAGGTTCTGAACGAGCCGCCCGAAACTCTCGTTCCGGATTGAGACCATTCTGGAAGCGATCTGCCGATTCAGATCGACCATTTCGTATTTACGCTGCAGATCCCCAGTCCGCTGAAACTGGCGTCTACGAACATTTCTGAGCCGAATCAAGAGTTTGGTGTGGGAATCAATTGCTTGAAACTTACCCCTCACAGGAACTCGTCGAACGCACTCTTCGTCAGCCACGGATATGGCTTGATGGAGACCCTCCAGGGCCCGGTCGATGTCCTCCACTGTGTCGAGCGGTGGGTTGTCGTCGATGTGGCGGTCGACCACGCGTCGAAACTGGACCCAGTTGACTCGATGGTAGTCCTTTCGCTGGCACGGTGCAGGGGCCACGTTGTAGCCCAGCTCGGTCAGCACCGGTTGGTGGTCCGAACTCAGGTCGTTGACGGCAACCGGCTTGGCTAATCTGGTGTTTGCCAAGAACAGGTCCAGCGTCGATGGGTTGCCCGTCGGTGATGTGAAGGTTGGTTCGTCCGGAAACCAGACGGAATAGAGACCATGCTGGGAATGGTCGAATAGCAGGCGGCCGTTCAGGTTCTGCTGGTAGTTCCGCCAGGCCTCGTGCCGGGCGTTCAGGTCCCCTCCGATTACAAAGCGGGCATTGGTGTGGGTTATGATGGCAAGGTCGTTCTTGAACTGCTGTGCTGTACCATTGCTAACGGTACATTGCCGGGGGCAGTAGACAACGATGAACCGGACGTTTCCGGTCGATGTTTCCACCTCAACGCCGACGGCCTCGATGATGGAAGTGCGGTAGTGGGGTAGGGTGCAGTACTTGATGCCTTTCTTGATGATGACCGCGACACCGCCCCCCCTGGAGCTGGTGCGATCAAGCCGGACAATGCTGTGGTCGGGCAGCCAGAAGCTGTCACCGGTCTTGAGGTGGGTCTCGGTGAGAAGACCCACGTCGATGTCGTGCTTGCGGAGGAAGTCTGCAAGCTCAATGTTTTTCGCCCCTACGGAGCGAGCGTTCCAGTTGGCGATCTTTATGGGTTCACGGTCCATAATTAGCGACGAAGGAGATGATAGCTTGGAGCTGTTGTGTTCTTGTTGCGCAGGTGCGCTTGATGATGATGGCCTGGGCCAACAGTGTGACGATCTCATCCGTTGACAGCGGAGAATCGTCTGTAGCTTCACCGGTTGTACCGGCCAATCCCGGAGCAGGGGGATCCGTCGATGGCCCGGAGGCTTGACCGGGTACTGCAGCGGCAGCCAACTGTTGGTTGAGCGGGAGCGGCGGCAACACTGGAATTGGCCGTGATTGGACCGGTGATAACGGAGGAAAGTTCTGCGCGTTGTTTTCTGGAACCTTCTTGCGACCGGGCTGGCTGTTGGACGAGGCCTTCTTCCGGATCTCGGCGTATTCGGCCCGCTTCGGACAAGCCTTACTCGTGGCCTTGTGGGCGGCACCGCAGTTGGCGCATGTGGGAGTGGCTTCCTCGATGCTGTCGCAGTTGTCGATCTTGTGGTTTTTGCCGCATTTGATGCAGCGGCTGGCCATGCGGCAATTCCTGGTGCCGTGCCCGAACAATAGGCAGTTCGAGCACTGAGTGACGCCACGGTGGGTGGGTTTATACCGCTCCCACTTCACTACGATGTGGAACAGTGTGCGTGTCGTCTGGAGATCCTTCACGGTTGTGGAGTTCTTCTCCAGATGGACCAGGTAGAGCTGGTCACGATACTTGATGGCCTTGCTGCGGGTCATCTTGTGGACTTCGACCGGCTTGAGGCCGTTCGCCTTAATCTCGTCCATTAAGGTAATGGTGTCCATGTCGTGGAGCCCGCGCAGCACCACTTTCAGCGGCTTGGTGGCCTCGATGTCGTGGGAGAAGTACTCCAGCTTCATTCTGTCCAAGAGGGCCTGAACTGCGTTGAAGTGTTTTTCGGCCGGGACCATCAGTTTGTAGCCTTCCGTGCACCGTTGAATGGTGCAGCGAAGGCCCTGCTTAATGTAGAAATCCAGCTGCTCCCATAGCCCGGGAGGGAAGCCCTTCACATAGAAGGGTGGCAACTTAACTTTTTTCGGCACCGTCTCAGGGTCCGACTGCGGCTGGGCTCCGTTCTGCAGGGCGGAGAACGGATTGTTGCTCAGCAGCTTTTTTGCTGCTGATACGGTGGCGCTGCTGTCTTCAGGTCTGGGTCGTTTAGTTCCGGGAGGCCCCGGCTGCGGGTCCGCAACGCCTGTCGGGATGGGCAATGGGGTTTTCTTCTGCTTCTTCTGGGCTGGCTCGGTGGTCGCGCCGTCTCCTGGGAGAGTCTGTTTTCCCGGTAAACCGGCACTCGCGTTACCGCGCGATTTCTTACCCATGGCTGGGTCAGCGAGAGCGTCACTACACAACGCGGAGCTAATTCGACTTGCGAACGAACGAACGAAACTAGAGAGAATTCAAATCGACTGAACTGCTCAACAGTCTGGCAGCGAATGTTTCTCAATTATCAATTACTTCGTACAATTGTAGAAATTTGAATAGATTGAACTGCCCATCAATTTTGGTATTCGGAAATGAAATCTGCATACCGGACGGTACTTACCTTTATGCTTTTAGATGCAAATTTTTAGCCCCTCCTACTAAGAGAATTCAGCAAGATTTGATTTTGGTATAATTCTCTTAATAGGAGGGGCTACAAATTTGCATCAAAAGGCATAAAGATAGGTACCGTCTAGCATGCTATCACGGTATCATGGAAAAGCTTCGTTTTATGATGACGTAATTACGCATTTCCGTGCACAAAACGCACGGAATTTTTGGCTTTTTCCATAAACGAAAAATATGCGAAAATTGATTGTAGGAATCTAAGATGGGATACCTCGACAAATGTTCAAATAATACTCTTTAAAAAATTTATGGTGGTCCTGAGAAGGGCCGTTTTGTCGTGATGGTTGAGTAATGCTGAGCTGGGTGTTTAACACTGATGAGGCTGTCGAGCTGTATGTTGTTTGAAGCGAGGCATAGATGACCGACCCGCACGGAGCGACTCACGAAGAGCTACTGATTCTGATTCTGATTCCAAGCGGTGGGGCTTCTTCTTCCTATAGTTGCTTATGTGGGCTCTGCAGCTCGCTGTTTGCAGGCAACCTTTCGTAGCGTACGGGAGAAAATGTTCAACAACACGCCGAAAGTATTGCTGCTGCTGCTGCTGCTGCTGCACCACACACGGTGATTGAATGAGCACCATTCAGTGAGACAGGATTGAATTCGATTTTTAAATCTGTGTTAGGGAATGCGCTGATTTCAGGCAATCGGTGATAATTTTGATCACCATTGCAACAGTCGGGCATTGGTGTATTTTTCAATAGTGACCTATTGAAAATTAATAGTGTTCATTTTAGCAGATTGGTAGATAAATTACCAATCGTTTGGTTTGTTTAGAATTAAAATCCATCTGCTATTGGTAGAAACCTGACCAATTCAGGCCTTACATTAATTTGATAACGGCACAAAAGCATTTGTAAACAAACTTTCTAAGGCCTTTTACACGCAAACCAAAGTATGCCCGCGCAAACCAACAACATCATCGGATAGGGGCAACTATCACCTTTCCGAAAGTGGTATTGGTTTGCGTGGGCGTACTTTGGTTCGCGTGTAAAGGGCCTTAGAAAGTTTGTTTACAAATGCTTTTGTGCCGTTATCAAATGTTATGACTGAATTTTCGAAATGCGGTCGATTTTGATTTTTTATTTTGTAAATCCTGTGGAGATCTATCTAGCCCTGACGTATGTAATTTCAAGTAGGTCCTAAGTAACATTGACAGATTCTCTTCGTCCACTTTCTCTTTGCATCCCCACGGCCACGTAAAGATATACCCAGGTATTTTCAGCACACAGATCGATAAAAGAAGCTTTTATCTAGCATCTTATACGACAAACACATCAAGAAACGGTTCTATGCTAAAGTTATTAAAGAGAAAGAGAAAGTCGACGAAGAGAATCGATCAATGTTACTTAGGACCTAATGCAATGTTCAGCTTGATTTGTGAAAGTAAAACAAATCCTAGCTAGCTCTGCATGATGATTTTGTTTGATTGTATTATTTTGTAAAGCCGCCGGGAAATACCAGCTGGTGATTTGTTTTTTTTTTATGATATCTCCTTACTAGAAAACAGGCAAAAACTCACAAACAGGCTTCTTTTCATGGTATACAGTGTGATAATTAAGCAATCAATCAATCTCAATTAATTATCTCAACATCTGCCACTAACCATTCATAAATTTCGGTAACATACAAGAAATTCAATAATTCATATTAAATTTCCTATGTAAGCGTCGATCGAAACAAACTTTTTAACGTCACTACAAGGCTGATTGAGTAAACGAATGAAACTAATCGTGCGAAGCGGAATGAACATCGAGTGAAAACGAATTGCACCAATACATTCAGGCCTACAATTCCACACCTTCTAAGACCAGGTTGAGCTTTGATAATTAGCTGCTTGCGGGAACTGACATCCGATTGATGACCTTTACAAATGTCCAAAACATACTCTTTAACAAATTTGTGATGGTTCTGAAAAGGACCGTTTAGTCGTGAAGGTTGAGTAATGCTGAGCTATTAGGGTGAGGCTGGGGAGCTGTTAATTGTTAAGAGCAAGGTTGACACGCTTGGCATAGATGACCCACAGCTACTCACGAGGAAACTGATTTCGATCCAGCGGCTTCTTCCTCCTTCTATGGGTGCTCATGTGGGCTCTGCAGCTCACAGGCAGAGCATCCCGTGGTGTACTGGAGAACAATGTAAACGCCGCACGCTGAAAGCAATGCTGTTGCTGATGATGCTACTGCTGACGTTGACGACCGGACACCACCACACACGGTGATTGAATGAGCACCGTTCAGTGAGACAGGATCGAATTCGATTTTTAAATCTGTGTTAGGGAATGCGCTGTTTGCAGGTAATCGGTGATAATTTTGATCACCATTGCAACAGTTGGACATTTGTGTATTTTTCAATAGTGACCTATTGAAAATTAATAAAGTGTTCAATTTAGCAGATTGGTAGATAAATTCCCAATTCTTTGTCTTGTTTAGAATTAAAATTCATCTGCTATTGACAGAGGTATATGTGGTCAAAACCTGACCTATTTTCGTCCCGCGGTCGATTTTGGTTTTTTTGAAATTGCACCCCAAATATGTTGCCGAAAGACGTAATCCTACGTCAAAAGTTAAGGGTTGTGTCCAAAGCACGACCGAATTTGGTGACGGTGGACTACGAGGTTATTTTTTTCTGCTACATTCAATAATACAGTAAATTCTCCATAACTCGATATTGAAGGGTCCATCGAGCTATATAATTATTGACTTGTAGAATATTCTTAAGAAAAATCTCGGATGATTCGAAAAATTGTGCTACAAGTTGTGCTAGTTGTTCAACATAATCACATTCAAATAATCAAAGTTCGTGATATTTAATCCATCACATAACGAGTGTTGCTTCTGGTGCTCAGTCTGGTTTTGGTCACATCGCTGAGGGAATATGAATAATTTCTGAATCTGACACTAAAAACTTATTTGAGGAGTCTCATGATAGGTTTTGGAAAGTATTGCATATACGGACTATTTTCCAGAGGACTCTAGAAGCTTTTTTAGAAAAGGGCCGAAGGATCCCAAGTACTTAATATAAAATAGTTTTTTTTTATACAATATGTGGGTCAACTTTTACCATATTGCATATGTAAACAATGGGAATCAATTTGAGCGATTTTTACTATGGACTATTTTTCATTCAATCCTATTGTATGAAGAATATCGATAAAAAGTGTATTTATGTTCAAGATACCTGATGGAAATTTTGTGTAGAAGTATCAAAATTAAGGGAAAAGCGTTTTCTTTAAAATCGTGGAGAAATTTCTTCTTCCCTCTTGGAGGAATGTCTTCTACCCTCTCGGAGGAATGTCTTCTTTCTTCTCGGAGGAATGTCTTCTACCTTCTCAGAGGAATTTCTTCTACCTTCTCGGAGGAATGTCTTCTACCTTACGGATGAATGTCTTCTACCTTCTTGGAGGACTTTCTTCTACCTTATCGGAGGAATTTCTTCTACCCTCTTGGAGGAATGTCTTCTACCTTCTCGGAGGAATGTCTTCTACCCTCTCGGAGGAATGTCTTCTACCTTCTCGGAGGAGTTTCTTCTACCTTCTCGGAGGAATTTCTTCTACCTTCTCGGAGGAGTTTCTTCTACCTTCTCGGAGGAATGGCTTCTAATTTCTCGGAAGAATGTCTTCTACCTTCTTGGAGGAGTTTCTTCTGCCTTATCGGATGCATTTCTTCTACCTTCTCGAAGGAATTTCTTCTACCTTCTTGGAGGAGTTTCTTCTACCTTATCGGATGCATTTCTTCTACCTTCTCGAAGGAACTTCTTCTACCTTCTCGGAGGAATTTCTTCTACCTTCTCGGAGGACTTTCTTCTAATTTCTCGGAGGAATTTCTTCTACATTTTTGGAGGAATCACTTCTACCATCTTGGAGGAGTTTTTTTCTACCTTATTGGATGAATGTCTTCTGATTTCTCGGAGGAATTTCTTCTACCCTCTTGGAGGACTTTCTTCTAATTTCTCGGAGGAATGTCTTCTACCTTTTTGGAGGAATCTCTTCTACCTTCTTGAAGGAGTTTTTTTTACCTTATCGGATTCTTCTACCTTCTTGGAGGAATGTCTTCTACCCTCTCGGAGGAATGTCTTCTACCTTCTCGGAGGAGTTTCTTCTACCTTCTCGGAGGAATTTTTTCTACCTTCTCGGAGGAGTTTCTTCTACCTTCTCGGAGGAATGGCTTCTAATTTCTCGGAAAAATGTCTTCTACCTTCTTGGAGGAGTTTCTTCTGCCTTATCGGATGCATTTCTTCTACCTTCTCGAAGGAATTTCTTCTACCTTCTTGGAGGAGTTTCTTCTACCTTATCGGATGCATTTCTTCTACCTTCTCGAAGGAACTTCTTCTACCTTCTCGGAGGAATTTCTTCTACCTTCTCGGAGGACTTTCTTCTAATTTCTCGGAGGAATGTCTTCTACCCTCTCAGAGGAATGCTTCTACCTTCTTGGAGGAGTTTCTTCTACCTTATCGGATGCATTTCTTCTACCTTCTCGAAGGAATTTCTTCTACCTTCTTGGAGGAATTTCTTCTAATTTCTCGGAGGAATGTCTTCTACATTTTTGGAGGAATCACTTCTACCTTCTTGTAGGAGTTTTTTTTCTACCTTATCGGATGAATGTCTTCTGATTTCTCGGAGGAATTTCTTCTACCCTCTTGGAGGACTTTCTTCTAATTTCTCGGAGGAATGTCTCCTACCTTTTTGGAGGAATCTCTTCTACCTTCTTGGAGGAGTTTTTTTTTTACCTTATCGGATGAATGTCTTCTAATTTCTCGGAGGAATTTCTTCTACCTTCTTGGAGGAATGTCTTCTACCTTCTCGGAGGAATTTCTTCTACCCTCTCGGAGGAATGTCTTCTACCCTCTCGGAGGAATGTCTTCTACCTTCTCGGAGGAGTTTCTTCTACCTTCTCTGAGGAATTTCTTCTACCTTCTCGGAGGAGTTTCTTCTACCTTCTCGGAGGAATTTCTTCTACCTTCTCGGAGGAGTTTCTTCTACCTTCTCGGAGGAATGGCTTCTAATTTCTCGGAAGAATGTCTTCTACCTTCTTGGAGGAGTTTCTTCTGCCTTATCGGATGCATTTCTTCTACCTTCTCGAAGGAATTTCTTCTACCTTCTTGGAGGAGTTTCTTCTACCTTATCGGATGCATTTCTTCTACCTTTTCGAAGGAACTTCTTCTACCTTCTCTGAGGAATTTCTTCTACCTTCTCGGAGGACTTTCTTCTAATTTCTCGGAGGAATGTCTTCTACATTTTTTGAGGAATCACTTCTACCTTCTTGGAGGAGTTTTTTCTACCTTATCGGATGAATGTCTTCTAATTTCTCAGAGGAATTTCTTCTACCCTCTTAGAGGAATGTCTTCTTTCTTCTCGGAGGAATGTCTTCTACCCTCTCGGAGGAATGCTTCTACCTTCTTGGAGGAGGTTCTTCTACCTTATCGGATGAATTTCTTCTACCTTGTCGGAGAAGTTTCTTCTACCTTCTCGGAGGAATGTCTTCTAATTTCTCGGAGGAATTTCTTCTACCTTTTTGGAGGAATCTCTTTTACCTTCTTGGATCTACCTTATCTGATAAATTTCTTCTAATTTCTCGAAGGAATTTCTTCTACCTTCTCAAAGGAATTTCTTCTACCTTCTCGGAGGAATTTCTTCTACCTTCTAGGAGGAATTTCTCCTACCCTCTCGGAGGAATTTCTTCTACCTTATCGGATGAATTACTTCTACGCTCTTGGAGGAATGTCTTCAACCTTCTCGGAGGAATTTCTTCTTTCCTCTCGGTAGAATTTCTTCTACCTTTTCGGAGGAATTTCTCCTACCTTCTCGGAGGAATGTCTTCTACCTTCTCGGAGGAATTTCTCCTACCCTCTCGGAGGAATTTCTTCTACCTTATCGGATGAATTACTTCTACGCTCTTGGAGGAATGTCTTCAACCTTCTCGGAGGAATTTCTTCTTTCCTCTCGGTAGAATTTCTTCTACCTTCTCGGAGGAATTTCTTCTACGCTCTTGGAGGAATTTCCTCTACCTTCTCGGAGAAATTTCTTCTACCCTCTTGGAGGAATTTCTTCTACCTTCTCGGAGGAAATTTCTTCTACCTTTTTGGAGGAATTTCTTCTACCCTCTCGGAGGAATGTCTTCTACCTTCTCGGAGGAATTTCTTCTACCTTCTCGAAGGAATGTCTTCTAATTTCTCGGAGGAATGTCTTTTACCTTTTTGGAGGAATCTCTTCTACCTTATTGGAGGAGTTTTTTCTACCTTATCGGATGATTTTTTCTACCTTCATGGAGGAATTTCTTCTAATTTCTTGGAGGAATTTATTCTATCCTCTTGAAGGAATGTCTTCTACCCTCTCGGAGGAATTTCTTCTACCCTCTCGGAGGAATTTCTTCTACCCTCTCGGAGGAATTTCTTCTATCTTCTCGTTTTACACAATGTTTGTTTTTGATGTTTATTTTGTCGCCTCAGGGATCATGAAATTGTGATTGTAATTCGATTAGATGTGTAAGGATGGCGTGATGCATTGGATGACTTTATCAACTATCTCAATCAATCGAAATTCGAGCAGGAAGTCATACTTTTGATCCATGATGGCATAGTCATTAAGCAAATTGATATTTTTCTGTTCTCATACAGCGCTGCCAGGGCATTTTCAGAAAAATCTGGAACAGGTAAAATATGAAATCTGGAAAAATCAGGAATGCTCCAAAAAATCCTCTTTTTAACATAATGCTATTGAAATCAATGTGATGTGCCAATCTCCTGTAAAAATAGGTGATCATACTGACCTATCTGGAATTTATTGAAAGTACTAGAATGGTTATAAATTACATAATAATAAATAATTTATTTATTTAAAGCAAATAACTTGTAAGAATTGCTAAAATCATCCAAAAGTTGAAAAGTTTTGATACGCTGTGCCCAAAAAGTTCAAATATCTATTACGCGGCATTTCAAAAATTGAGTCAAATGTGGGTAAAAAACAGCATAAAATATGGTTAGAATTGTATTTAAATCTGTAACTTTTTTTTTAAAGAATGAGAAGCAAAGAATCAAAGAAATTTGATGG
The DNA here is from genome assembly GCF_037179485.1 of Ochlerotatus camptorhynchus. Lineage (NCBI taxonomy): Eukaryota > Metazoa > Arthropoda > Insecta > Diptera > Culicidae > Ochlerotatus > Ochlerotatus camptorhynchus. Next base: position 2,641,541 of record NW_027040556.1, on the reverse strand, counting down.
GATGGATTTTTTGAACTAAAAGTCGATGTAGTCCTTACTTTTTGATGCAGTACCAGAATTTAAAGATTTGATTAGTTCTAAATAATTCTAATATTACTCTGAGGTTGATCAGATTTACAGTTTAATTCTTGACATCATACAACACACAACACCCAGCAGACTAATAGGCAATTTTATTTTGAAGCAAAACTCACCGGGCTGAAGTGGGAATCAAAGCCTCGTAGAACTCTCACACAGTTTACCTAAGCTACGGGTAACTCCACTATTCGCATGACCATTACGAATAATTTTATGCCAAAGAATAATTTTATTATGTTACTAAAATGAAAGTCTGATAGTTTTATTTCTGACGTATCAGGATCTTGCAATGATTCTAAATTCCCGAATTAATATTTTTCCTGCGTTCCAGATCATGAATTTCTTTGTCAGTCTGAATTTACTTGGAACTCTTCACAGGATATCTTTGCCTTGTTTTTTAGATCAATTTGAATCATCCTAGAATTCCATCATATTTCTTTTGTATATTCTCCTAAAATAATCTTGATATCATAATAATTCTATGAGTTCTTATCATTACCTCTTGAAATCTCTTATAAATCATTCTCTTATTCCACAACTCCCTCAAACTAACAAGAATTGGCACAATTGTGTGTCCATTTTTCACTTTGAAATTCTCAAAATATTCTTAACAATTTCCTAGGTACACTCATCAGACTGACCGCCTGAAATCCTTTTCAGTATTACCTAAGTACTCAAGTACTTTGCCAAAATGGTTTTGAAAGTCTCCCAGAAATTGCGCTTAAAATTTAATAGGTAATCTCCATAGAAACATTGGACATAATTCCATTGAAATTATTCAGCATACGCCTTAAGTTTCATCATAAAAAAATTCTATGATTTATCTTCCGGATTGTATTTCCTCTATTGCAAAAATCTCCATGCAATTGTCATCAGAGTTGAGAAGACAATTGATACCTTCTTCATCCAGAAGTTGTACAGACTGAATATTTTACACTAGACAACGGACAACACACAACACCAATTAGACCAGTAGGGAAATTTTCAGGTTGCTAAAATTTAAACCGGGAATCGAACCCTCACTTCGTGGCACTCGCAAGCCTATAAAGATGGATGTAATTCTACTCAGAAGTAGCATGAAATTCTCCTTTGAATTCACAAAGAATTCAGCTCACACTAAACTGTGAACTATTTTCAGAATTACCATAAAATTCCTATAATGTCCAACGTTGATGGCCTTTAATAATTAAAGTAGCAAGTTTGGTTTTATTTTATTTTTTTTTTTTTTATTAAAGTTTAAATCAATTGCAGTGATATTTTTAAAGCAACATGTATAAACATCTGGAACATATTTAAAAAAATCTGGAAATATACGTGGTCTGTCTGTGTATCTGGCAAGACGACTAAAAATCTGGAAAATCCAGATAAATCTGGAATACTGGCAACGCTGCTCTCATACGCTCTCAATATCACGTGATATATTGGAGGGAAATGCGATGCTTGATATTGATTTTACTAGAGTCGGTGTATAATGAGTCACGGCAAGAGAAAAACAGCTGAACTCGCATCACGGTTTTCGGAAGATTCCCTTTCTTTTCACTGGGCAACAGAGGACTCCTACATCAACTTCAAATGACTTTTAGCGAGAAAAAAATAGCGACTGTAGTAAATCATTATATAAGTGATTTAATCAAATTACCTGGACCAAAATAGTAGAAATTCTCATAAGTGATCATTACCAAACGTTTCCCATGACAATTTATTGCTCACTGCGTGTTAATGATCATTTCTTCGATTATATTTTATATTTTTTGCAATACCTTTTGTGCATCTTTCATAGCATCGTAATGTTTGTTTACTTTGCACGATAGGTAGCCGGTTTGACAGTTCAATAGGTAGACTTGGCTTCACTCTTGGCGTGACTCATTATACACCGACTCTAGATTTTACAAGCTGCTTTGATATTGCGAGACTATTCACAACGTGCAAAGTTGAAGCTGAGACTTGAATCGGCGCAAAAATGATTCCATTGCACCTATTTTTTTTTAGAAAGAGAAAAATGCTATCTCTTTTTTCTCTTCACCGATGGCAGACACAAAGTGACTGCTGCCAGCCGTTATGGTCGACTCTTCGAGTTAAAGCTGTAATTAATCAGTTTGTGGGTTGTTAAAATGGCTTGATTCAACAAATCCAAAAAAAAAAATAATTAACTATAGTACCCATCACCTGTGGTATGGTTAATTAAATTATAAGAGAAACTTACATCCCTTCTAGCGATCAAGCAGAAATGTGAATTCGAAATTAACAAAGAATATGGAACAAAATAATATTAAATTCAGGAAAAAATGGGATTTGGACTTAGTGCTCGTAGCTGCTCAAAAGGATAATAAGTGGAGGAAATGGCTGCTTCAGTGCCCGAACAAACAGCAAATAGATAATCCTTAACCACGTGATGAAATCCCTGCTAAATGAACAGAAACTAGGACCTTAATTACCGCCACGTGCTACAATGGCAATACAATCGACTGCCAAAACAAAACAGCACACAAACATCACCCATCAGAGAGGAGACAATGATCTGTGGCCATAATGATGGGAACCCATTTTCGCACAATTTACTCTAATAGGTGTGAAATTGACACTTGCATTTTTGACACTGCCTCCTCGATGTTCGTTTGCTGCTGCAATCAATTAGTGCAATTGACCACCCCATGTAACGAATGGAGCAATTGTTGTAACGCACGAGGGAAGTAATTTCATTACAAAATGAACATCGGTTCGAACACGTGGTTACGGTTAGTTGAAATTGATTGTTGTTTTCGTTCACGACTGGCATCGGTAAACAATTATTGTAGCGATTGACAGTAGGGTGCTAATTGTTTGCGTGATGTAAAACATGCTCTTACACATAGTGAGTGATCGAACCAATTGAATTATGATTCAATTCAATATTGTAACTAATATCATTTCGGGTGATTCACTGGGAGAACGTAATCCTTTTATCTGTGATTACAAGGGAAACTAACTCGTACGGCGGGCACCATCTTAAAACAGTCAGAAAACCACAATGTGATGATTAAATCTCATCCCGAACAGAAAGAATGAGTTGTAGACTGTCTGCACCGCACTTGGCACGTAAAGGTCTTTCTCTGGTTACGTGCAGATCCAGAATTAAGCGCTCCGAGAGTTATAACAACGTTAGTTTTTGCGTCGTGGTTTTCTACACCTACAATTTATTTTAGTCGGCATGGGTTGTGGTTGTAAACGGGGTCGAGGGGAAGACCCGGCTCGAGGTGGAAGATTATGTAAGCATCTAGGGTTTTCGGCTCCAGTAAACTGCTGCGCATAGGGGCGGTAAATACGTGCATTTTTAACCAACTCGAGGAAGAGTTGTAGACGGTAAAGACAGAACAAAAAATTCAGTGTGGTTTTTTAGCATGATGTATGGAATGAAAGTTTTAATTTTGTTATCCTTGCAGATCGTTTCTCATCTGTAACTTTTCCTTGAATGTTTTCCCCTGCCATGTTCCGAGTGGCAAAAATGAGTTTTTCCATTCCGTATAAGTCTTTCCTCTCAATTCCCTCGGAAAGTGCTTGGGAAATGGTTTCTGGAAAGTCGGAGCACTGGGCAGGAAGGGAGTGCCTTGAAATTTTAATATGAAAACTTTTCTACTACTGTTACTACTTTGCACTAACGTATAAGCTTTCTTGAAATTTTTCAAATTAAATGTTCTTCCTTTGCATGGGACTTCCCTTATCTCAGGTGGTAAAGGTCCTCCCCCTCCTTCTTCGCATTTCAAGCTTATTGCATATCGCATATTAGCTTATTGCGTGCTCTCAACATAGTGTTCTAGATGCACTTCCACAGTTATTAATTGAGAGCTTTCGATGCCTGTACCATTTTTGCATTGGTATAATTGTGTGGCAAGTCCAATCATACTTCTATGCCCAGGGAAGTCGAGAAAATTTCCAACCCGGAAAATTCCAAGACCGGACCAGGAATCGAACCCAGCCACCTCCAGCATGGTCTTGCTTTGTAGCTGCGCCTTTGCCGACTGAGCTAAGGGAGGTCCCGCAGTTGGTAAAGGTGCAGCTATGAAACAAGACCATACTGGAGGTGGCTGGGTTCGATTCCCGATTCGGTATAGGAATTTTCGGGTTGAAAAATATCTCGACTTCCCTGAACATAGTGTATGATTATACTTGTCACAGAATTATACTAATGATCTCGAAGTACCCACCCTCATCGATCTGTGACCTAATCCTCCTTAATATCTAAATATATTGCCTTGTTCATACTACACGCTTTGTTATGTTTATTTTATGTTATTTTATTCAAAATATGACCATAGAACATGTATCATATTACTACCCAGATCACATGTGTCCAAGTGATATTGAACTACATTACAAAGATTGTAGTAGAAGCAACATTGAGCAATCAATTTTATAAGTTTGACAATGTTGTGTAATATAACTTATCTGAATAATACACTATTATTGAATACATCAACAATTTCGTAATACTCGCGCTCTAGAATCCAAATTATCTTGGGTGGAAATGGAGAATCATCGCTTTCTTGCTCTTAATTAATTTGTTGTTGACTTGCCATCTTCGCGAGTAAAGGCCGGCGCACAATAGATACGTTTGGCATGTGCGTTTTTGACATTTGCTTCAAAAAGCAAAACTAATCAAATTCAATGGATGAAAACAGTGGTGCCAATTTACATGATAATCATTTTTATTTAAAGGTGTTATACAGGACATATGTTTCAATGACAAATCACTTTGTTTCAAAATGCAAATTACTTGAAAATCAATGATAAATCACTTGAGAATCAATGATAAATCACTTCGATTCGTAGTTCCGCATGACAGACTGAGTCAAGTGCAAGCGCATTTGGATTAGATGTGACAACTTTTTACCGCGTCTAATCGGTGCACACTAATTCACCATTTAAATTGAAGGAGTGCGAGCAAGAGGGAAACATATTAATGGGAAAACAAACCTTCCATTCATCCCTGTGTGCTATAGATAGAGAACTACGGTTAAACGTTAAAATGGTCTATGGTAATCTGTCATGTGACAGTTAGAGATGTGACCCGATATGTTGGAGATATGATCGATGAAAAACGATATTATTCAATTTAAAGATTCAAACGCGATTATCTATATAGGGTAAATGGCTCTAATTTTGGCCTATGGATCTAAGGTTGAGCCCATCACTAAAAATCTGTTATTTATCAATTTTATCTAGATGAACGCGTCATTGGGACGGTACTAATAAACGGTAACAAGAAAATTTCTGTGAAACTCAACAACAAGGTGTACATATAATCACTTGTTAAATTAGTTACGGTCAATGGCGTTCCATTGAAAGTATTCGATTGTCCTGCGCTTCGCAAAATCTTGGATCCGGTAGAGGAAGGTTTGATGGAAAAGTTTGGTCAAGGTACAGAACGCGTTACTTCTCGATCCATTAAACCGGTTCTGGGAAATGTATCCGAAAAGCTGAAGACTCGAATCATGGCTGAAGTGAACGGGAAAATGATTTGCCAGAAACTTGAACTTCTTTGTTTAACGTTTAATTTATCGAGAAGAGCACAATAAAAATTCGCACTTTGTCTATGGTTGAGCTTAAGGACAAGATCGGCATACAGCAGAGCACCTTGAAAATACGCTGCTTAAAACTTTGTCGGAAAACAACACAAACGTGTCACAAATATTCTGTTGCAAAACAGACAACGGTTCCAATATACTGGCATGGCAACCAACAAGAGATTTGCAACTAGGCAACAGGAGTCGGAAGTCTTAAACTTAATCAAGGACGAAAACAATCTGAACGGGTAAGTATGATTTGGATAGATTGATTGGCAAATACAAAAAAAAAAACACTTTACAGAATTAACGCATTAAATGATGCTTCAGATGACGACAGCGATGATAACACAGAGAATTCGACATGAATGAATGAATGCATCGCGGAGATGTAAAATGTCTTTAATAAACAAACAAACAAACAAACAAAACAGAGAATTCGGATGGAAATGATGATAACGAATCGGAATGATGATGCCTTACAAGAATCTGTTCAAACTGAACAACAAAGAAATTCCTCAACTCAGTTGCGAGATGCGTTGGGATTCATGGTACAATATGGTTGTATGTTTGGAATCTCAAAAAAAAAAACATTTGCTCGATAACCTACCCAACGAAACATGGAGCTTCATCGACAACTTTGTCGAGGGTTTTGAACCCATGTCACAACTGACGTAAGCTCTCCAGTCATCTCAACTCACGTTCGGTGATTTTTATTTGCTGTGGCTGCGTTGCAAGTTGCTCCTGGAGAAGAATGATAACCCACTATCCAGGTAATTGTTGACAAAAATGAAAAACCGAGAATCAGCTCGGAACAGTTCTCTGATTCCTAATGTAAGCTATATTTTAAACACAATACTATTTGCAGGAACACTTGAAACAAACTTGGCGGAGCATTCAGCTCATGGCCGTTGAACAAACGTATCCACGGAGGACCCCATGGAAGGACTAAGTTCAAACGACGACATTTTGGAAGATTTCTTTCGTTGACATGATTTTGCACATGATTACAGCATCTCGACATGTTTTGGTTTTTGTTTTTCAGTGGAGGACATAGGGGGTAGCCCCTTAGATTTGAATTTTTACACAAACACATTCTCTTGATCAAGGCAACCTAAGGAGTATCGAAGTCAACATTTGTTTTTGTTCATTCATGGCTGGAAGTTTATAATCGCCTGTGTTGTTGTTAATATCAATATTCATCTTCATCTTGGTGGGGATGATTTTGAGGATCAAATGCAAATTGATTATTTTCATGTTACACAAAAACAGCGCTGGTTTTTATACACAGATTGATGGAAAATTATTGCCTCATGCTAAATTGATGATAATATCGTGGCGTTAGCATAGAGGTAACTCTAAGACTAGTAGGTCCCGTAGAAACGTGCTCAATTTTTTGGCTCAGCTCGGTCCCAAGCTAATCGATGCACCCCTCGAAACATGGGAAAATCCACGAACCCCTCATTTTATCTGTCAAACTTTCATAGAGAATCAAAACAGACATAGTGTAGTACTAGAATTATGACTAGAATGGGATACGTTAATCGTGTGCTTGGGACCAATAGGCTAGACAAGTAGTGAGCTAATTTCAAATCTATAGTTTCGTATTGATTGTTGGAGTTAGGCTCTGGATTCGACATTATTCAAAGTAATCATTTTGCTCAAAATGAATTTGATTATTTTGCTTTTGCGGATCGCTTCTGATTTTGACAATTTTGGGTTGGATACAGTGGTGAATATCAACAAACGCGTATTCGTTGATGTATGATGTGGAACAGTGGTGAATATCAACGAACGCGTATTCGTTGATGTATAATGAACTAATTTGTTTGTTTCGCTGTTGACTTTACGCAGAAGTTATACTAAAAAAAAAACATATAGTCAAAGGGTATAATAATTTCAGATAACGATTTTTTTTTAAATCAACGGTACATCCCATCAACATGAAATTTGCAGCAGTGGAAAGCCTCCGACGTTTGTTGTTGGAGATTCCCCATTATTACTTTTGTTACCACCGTAACATAGATATTAGAATCGATTTTCACACGTCTTGCCATCCACACAAGCTATCTCACCTGCAGCGAATGCAAACTCGTAAAGCCACCAACGATACAGACAAGTCAGTTGCTACGACTACCATGACAAACTCTCTCTGTAACAGAGCTCGATCAGAGTGGTAGAAGGATAATGATATATTGCTTGCCTGCTTTGTTGCAATATACACGCTTGATCTGAATCGAGAAAAGACATTACGAAAGAAAATCTCATTAACACACGTGTATCATATTCGGCTTTACTTCGTGAAGCAGCTTGCCAACAATTTGCTCGTTTCCTTCTACCGGTCCGAGTGAGCTGTTTCGCACGGGCTGCTTGTCATGAAAAAAGGAAGAAGATTATATGAGCATGTCGTTTCATCGTTAAATTTCAATTTCTTCAATATTTGTTGATTGACAAAATTAATGACAGCTTAACTTTATGCCATCAATATTTTTGACAATATTTCCCTAATTTTTCTAGGAATATATTGATCAGTGTAACTAGCGCTTTGAATCTTGGTCTATACATCATCCTCATTCTTAAAATCGCTATCAGAAACTGGTAATTCACGAACAAAACTAATGAGACATTACCTTGTTCAGCGACGTCGGTGGTGTAGTGGTAAGTGTGATTACCTCTCACCCCCAGTAGTCCGGGGTCCAATCTCAGTTGGCACCGCCGGGATGTTTTGAGGCATAACATCCTCGATTCGAATAGCTGAAACGTCTATACATGGCTGCAGGGACACTTGCCTTACCAACCAGACTAAGGTCTTGATGTCTCCACTTTACTCGATCCATGGCCATATGTCGCCAGCCTCGTAGTCTTCGAAGGGTCCGCAGGTCGCCTTTAACTTGGTCGATCCACCATGCTTTCTGCGAGCCTCTACTTCTTGTTCCTGTTGCTTTCGAGAACCATTTTCACTTACGACGAGGCAGCCCACCGTAGTCACCCAATTTTTGCAGTGTGGACGATGGATGAGCTCTCCTAGAAGCTGATGCAATTCTTGGTTCATTCGTCTTCCCACGTTCCGTCATCCATCTACACTTCACCGTACTCAGATGGTACGCAACACCTTCCGTTCAAAAACACGAGCATAAATAGTCTATGTCGCATGGCCGTAGAAGACCACTGGTCTAAACAGCGTCTTGTAGATAGTGCACTTCATGCGGCGGCGAATTTTATTCGACCAGAGCGTCCTCCGGAGTGCAATGTAGGTACGATTCCCTGCCGTAATGCGTCTTTGGTTTTCTCTGCTGGTATCATTTTTGACCATCAGCAGTGAACCCATATACACGAGCTCACGCGAACTTGACCACCTCAATTTCGTCACCATCAATCTGAACTCGGGGTGGGAGGCTAACATGGTCTTCCCTAGAACCTCTTCCTTTCATGTATTTTGTCTTCGATGCGTTGATGGCAAGTCCAATCCACTTAGCTTCAGTCTTCAGTCTGATGTACGTTTCCGTCATCGTCTCAAAGTTCCTTGGCATGATGTCAGTGTCACCGGCGAAGCCAAGAAGCTGGATGGATTTCTTGAAGACCGTGCCACTCGTGTCTATAACAGCTCTTCTTATCACACCTTCTAACGCGATTTTAGAACAGACACGAAAGTTCATCACTTTGCCGTAATCCCCATCGAGATTCAAAGGGACCCTCATACTCGAACAATGCACATCACTCGATCCATTGTTGCCTATCACGTCAGCTTATCCGGAAATTCGTACTCGTGCGTACTCCGCCGTATGCGGATTTGGTGTTCAATTGTATATGTATTAAGAAGATAAGAAGAACGCGATGAAGATCGCTCCTCTTAGAAGTAAGCAGGATATCACATTGGCGATGCGCCAGGTATGTAAATCTTGAAGAAGCATGAAATCAAATATGTCATGTTTAATTGACTTGTAGCTCGTAATGTTCATGAACTACACAGATAAAAATTCTGAATTTTAATTGTGATGTAAACATTCATTCACGTAGACTTGTATTTCATTTCACGCAACCGAGCAACTTGCAAACAATGTTGTTTACAAAGATGGGCTTTTGTATACAATATTTGCTACATTGCATGAAATGTGTCAGAACTTTACATGATATATAATGTAAACGTATATGATATGTGACGCTCCATTTATGTGCATCATATTGAACAGAAATTTACACTACTTTTTCGAACTGTGTAGATCCATCGAATCAGAACAAAAACATAGCAAGCACTGAGTCTTCTATCTAGGAATACTATCAAAAAAGAGATTTTACTGGGTAACAAAGGTTCTATTCACCTTCCCGGTGGATCAATATGGGTTTTAACATAGATAAATTAACGTTTGGAACATCCAAACACCCTTCACATCTCGGTTTAGGCCTTATTTACGGAGGTAAAAGATTTGAACTTCTGTCTGTAGATTTGAAATACCTAAACATCCATCACGTAGGTAATCCTTGAACAATCATTACGACGGTGATGAAATTTAGTTCATCGACTAAAAAATTGATCGCTTCATCCAATTCCTGCCAAGTGCCTCCAAACGCAATCCACTCAAAAACCAAGAAAACTTTTGCCCCCGCCGCCATTTTCCCCCGACCTATCGAGCCAACCCAAACCACACAGTGTGCCATTATGTCCTGTGCAGTAGTCGCAGCTCAGCTCTGTATGCCCGCTCCGTTGCACAGTGGTGCCAGGGGTATCAAAACGTGCGTTTTATTATCTGCACTGAAATGTGGTTGATCGTAGGAGTTTGATGTACTGGAAAATGTTTCTTCGTACGCAAATCTCCTTCTTGTGCTATAAGCAGATCAGCGATTAATCCCTCTACAAGTGAGAAGGAAAGTTTATTTTGGGTAATAGACGAGCTATGGACTAGTTGTGTTGAGCAAAGTTGTAGAGGGCAATACTTTAGACAACTTTAATGAAAATCATACACAGCAAAAAATAAATTTTAATATTACATCCAAGAGGATGCACCTCAATCATGTCGCAAATCTCATGTACTTTTTAGGGCCACACAAATAAACAAATGTAGTAAAAGCAACGTAATGTCGGCTCATGCACACTGCCTTTTTTGGCAAGTAATATTACACCATATTTTCGACACGATTGAAGTGCATCCACTTTGATGTAATATTAAAATTAATTATTTGCTGTGTAGCTTTAAGCTCATGAAGCTCATGAAGCTCTTGTAATCTATAAGCTGTAAATATTAGGTAACAGGTGTTGTCATATAGGTTGTATTCTTGTGCGAAGAAACTGGTTTGTGTCTTAGATATGTGTACGTTTAGGAATAATAAATAGGATGGCTATAGAGGAGAATTGCTAAATACACGAAAGAGGTAGAATTCAAATGAACATCTAAATAAGATGGCTAATCGACATATGCTTTCGCGCCATATCTGATCCTTTTATCTTACAGAAAACTAGTGGTTTCTTGGGGGTCAAAAATGCTAATCTCGTCCATTTATAAAAGCAAATGAGTGTGGTACGGTTTTTAAGTTAGAAAAGTGGAAAATGTGAAATTAATCTACGTGTTTAAAAGTGATTACACACTTAGAAAAAATCGTGTAAATTTAGGTGCCCTGAGACTGACATATACGAGCGTCAATTTTGACATAAAATTAAGTCAAATTGGACGCAAAATTCAGCTCAATCAAACCTACTTTTCGTCGGGTAACAAACTTTCAGTCTCGGAGCACATAATTTTACACGACATGTTTGTTTACGTCTCATCCTTTATGTCAAAGATAGATTCCGTCACGTGTAAAATTAGGTATTTCTAAGTATGTAGTTTTAAAGGAAGTGAGTTGAGCCCCAGCATAGTTATCTTTGGGTTAATTGTATCAGTCACAGTAGTTGCGTCGCAAACAGCAACATTTTAGTGTTTTATCGTACAAAAGGGTAATTCACAAAAACCTTAAAATATAAGCAATTTTGTAATTCATATTTTCGCGTTGGACAGCTCGTTGAACGGACTTGTTTGTACGGGCTGGATTTTTGACGACTTCGGCAGTCAACATCGCTATCTGAACATCTGAATGCGCATCACACCTCTTGGGGATCACATAAGACTGACGTCTGCGGTGAGAGAGTAGAGTCCGTGATTGATCTGGCCATAGCCTCTTGGGATGTAGCCAGCCAGTTTATCTGGCGGGTTGAAGATGACTTACACGGAAGTGATCAATTCCCTATTTCATTGTCACAGGCTGTAGACCTTCCGTCTACTGTGACAAGAGTTAGATGGAATCTTTAGAAGGTAGATTGGGACGGCTTTGGCAAAGAAGTCTGTTGCCAACTGCCTGGTGATGACACGATACTGAGACCAGGTGACTGGACCCAAATCTTGAGTATGGCCGCTCATCGTCACATCCCAATGGCTCAAGGTAGGGGAGGTATGAAAACTGTCCCTTGGTGGGGTACAGAAGTTCATACAACGATTAGGGCTAGACGTAAAAGTCTAAGGGCGCTGCGTAGGTTGCAGCTTGATGATCCTTCTAGGGCCGACAGATTGGGTGAGTTTCAGCTCGCTCGATCTAAATCTAGAAGCGTAATCAAAGCTGCAAAGCGGGATACATGGTCTGCTTTCACCGCTGACATATCGGAAACCACAAGCTCTGGTGAGCTATGGCGAAAGGCAAAGTCTGTCGGTGGTAGGAATGGACATGTTGAGAGTGTGATTAAGTTGTATGTTGATTACACGAAAGACCCAGGACTTATCAGTGAGGCCTTTGCTGATCAATTTGCCAAGGTGTCGGCAAACAGCAATCGCAGTGATGAGTTCCTGTGTGGAAAGTCATTGGCTGAGGGGGAGTACCGCTACTCCCGTGACAGGTAGTGTAGTCTTGTTGAAGACTATAAGAGGGTATTCGAACTTGAAGAGCTCAACTGGGCCCTGCGCCGTGGCATTGGTAAGGCTGCGGGCCCTGACGACATGGGGTATCCCCAGCTTAGGAGATTACATGTTGTCGGCCGATTGGCTCTTCTTGACACAATGAACGAGGTCTGGCTTTCTGGCCAGATACCGAACGAGTGGAAAGAAGGGTTGGTTATTCCCACTTCCAAACCTGGGAAGGATAGAACCCTAACGGATGGTTATCGACCGATAACCCTGCTGAGCTGCATGGGAAAAACACTCGAGCGGATGATTAATCGTCGTCTGTCAACTGAGCTGGAGAGGCAAGGACGGATCCACCCACAGCAACACGCATTTTGATGCGGCTTTGGATCGGAGACGTTCTTCTCTGAGCTCGATCATTTATTGGACAAGGCCTCGTCGGAAGATGTCCAAGGCATATGATATGACATGGAAGCTTCCTATCTTGACTTCCCTCAAGAAATGGGACTTCCAAGGATGTATGTTTAACTACGTAGAAAACTTTCTATAGAACCGTAGGTTCCGAGTTTTGAACGCTGGCGCAACCTCTTCCTCGAGGTTGCTGGAGAATGGCATCCCGAAAGGGTCTGTCATCTCGGTTACACTGTTTCTCATTGCGATGAACTCAGTGTTTGAACGCATTACTAAGGAAGTATACATTATTGTGTACGCCGATGATAGTACCTTCATCGTGTTAGGTAAATACGGTAGGGTGGTTAGGCATAAAATGCAGGATGCAGTGCAGTCTGTCGTTGACTGGGCAGATAGTGTTGGCTTAGTGATTTCCCCCGAGAAGTCCAAACTGTTGCACGTCTGCTTTGGTCATCATCACAGACCGAGTCTGCCATACGTTAGTATCGGTGAGCATGCGGTCAAGGCCGTGCGAGAGATGAAACTGCTTGGTGTGACTATTGATAGCAAACTCCGATTTGTTAAGCACGCCAAGTTGGTGAAGGATAACGTCAACAACAAGTTGAATATCCTTCGGACCCTAAATGGTCACTTTTCTGAAGCCCCTCGTAGTACATTGACCAAGGTTGCTAGGGCTCTGGTTGTCCCTAGAATCCTTAACGAAGCGGAATTGTGGAGCAGGGGTCGTGTCTTCCTGCTCAAGATTTTGGAACCTCAGTACAATGAGGCGTACAGAATTTGTAGTGGAGCGCTGAGGTCTTCACCAATAGCTTCCCTATTGGTGGAGAATGGAAAGGTACCTTTGGTGAATGTTGTTACCGAAGACCTGGCCACTAAGGCGCTGAGGTTGTTGGAGAGGGATCCCATTCTCAATGATAGGCCCACGGTTGCTAGGGCGAGAGGATGGAGGAGTGACTTAACGGGAGTAGATTTTCCCGCGTTAGCCCAGCGAGTTTGGCTGTGGCAACGGGCATGAAATGCTACTGCCCCGAAAGTTGATTGGAGGGTTAAAGCTATGTGCGGGGTGGGGGTCAGCTCTGGTGTGGCGAAAGCTGCATTCAGGGAGGTTGCTGCCTCATACGAGGGAAGGCTCATGCTATATATGGATGGTTCTTTGATCGACGAGGAAGTTGGTTATGGGGTGTCTGGGGAGGCCATAAGCGGCTGCGGCCAGTTATCCGGTCTCTGTGGTATCTTCTCAGCTGAGGCCTATGCTCTCCTGCAAGCTTGTAGGCTAGCAAATGGGTCTCAGGCCGTTGTATTCATGGGCAGGTTGGACAACCGTGGTTGTTGGAGGTGCAACGGTACGCTAACACAACCTTTGTATGGGTACCTGGGCACGCAGGTATACCAGGGAATGAGGCTGCTGATAGACTAACTAATCAGGGTCGTCTTGCTCAGCTAGAGGCCACTTCGGTGCCCTATAGTGACGCAAACCTCGCGATACGCATGGAATGTATCTTGACATAACAACCGTGATGCATTCTTGCGTAGAATCAAGAACACTACACAAGAGTGAAAAGATGTACCCAATTCTCGAGATCAGAAAGTTCTGACTCGGCTGAGGATTGGTCATACACGGCTCACTCATGGACCTCGTTTAAGCGGCAGTGTGGCCTACTGCCAGGGATGCGGTGCGGTTGTAGATGGAAATCATCTATTGGTGGAGTGCCCGGCTCGAGCACAATTGAGGGAAGAAATGGGTGTCGTTGGTTCAATCCGTGAGGTATTGTACAACGACAGGAACTCAATTTCTTGCGGACGGTTGACTTATACGATATGATATAAGCATAAGTAGGTTGAAGTGGCATTAGAAAGAAAATGATTTGTATAGTCACTTCACTTCTTTTTGATAAGAGGGTAGTCTTGAGTCCTAAGGACAATGGTGTGTGAGGGTAAGCGATAACGGGGAGTTATTGATGCTCGGAATGGTTGCTTTGTGCCGTCTCGAATGAACTTAATTCTCCTCTACCAGGGGAACAGTTTAAAGAGACGTTAATAGACGGAAGCACGGAAGCATCGCCGGAATTTTGGCTTTGTGGTGTTATCAAGGCCACATTTTCATACGCGAAGGACGAATCAGACCCGTGTGCTAAGCGAAGAGGTGAGTGAAGACGCTAGTATCTTCTTAGCTAATTGTTTCCCGATGGTCGCTAAAACCTGGAACCGGAATTTTACGAGTGCTCGGACCGTAAAAGTGCGAAGACTGGGGACTTTGTCGCAACTCCGCAGTCCGTTTCAAATCGGAAGCCTTCCGTCCAGCCGCAACTCCCTCCGCCCCTTTAAATTCGACCATACCGCACGCGAGTCGTTTTCCGGTCGCTGCACGCCTAGATTGTGGCGCCAACTTCCGGCCTTACCAATTCCATACCAAGAAACCGTTCTAAAGGCATCAAACTTCCACAATCAACCAATTTCAAAGCAAATAATAAAAATCACCTTTTGATACCCCTGGCACCACTGTGCGTTGCAGTGAGTGGTCGCAAAAAGCTAACTTTTTAAAATGTGGTAATTTGGCTTTTCGAGGAGAAATATAATTTTCTAACTTTTTCTTCCGCTCCACGGAACCGTAAAGGAAAGCTGGTCGGCGAGTGAATTTTATGAACTAAAATTTTTCATTAAATGTTGTATACGTACCATAATGGTGGTATGGCCGGTGCCGAAAGGCAAGAAGCCCGCACCGAGTGTGGATACTTTTAGCGCTAGTAGTGGGTGGCACTTGGTATACAGAAAATGGCGCAGAGTTTATCCTCCCGAAAACCAATCCGGGAGAAGCGGTGTGACGGAGTGAGAGAGATGCCTCAAGAACATTGTGTACACCGCATACGAATTATAATTTCCTTTTAGTTTTTCCCGCTGTAGCAATTCCACACTGACTCGGTGGAAATTAAGGCGAAACTTTTAAATGAATTTATTTACATGAAATGCGCTCGGATAATGGAAGTAGCCCCTCCTTGCATCAATCATATCTTTCGATGGATAATTCGTCGAACGAGGTTGAAGATATGATCACTGTGCTACAGTGGAACTGCCGTAGTCTAGTGCCTAAACTAGACTCGTTCAAATTTTTACTTCACAATTCTGATTGTGATATATTTGCTCTCTGTGAAACATGGCTTTCTTCCGATAAAGAACTCAACTTCCACGATTTTAACATTATTCGCCTGGATAGAGACGATTCTTATGGAGGAGTACTTTTAGGGATCAAAAAGTGCTACCCTTTCTACAAAATTTCCCTTCCTGCTCTATCAGGCGTCGAAATCGTCGCTTGCCAAATAAATGTGAAGAACAAAGATCTTTGCATAGCTTCAGTATACGTTCCACCAAGAACCTCCATTAGCCGTAGTCAACTCTGGAATCTAGTTTCAATTCTTCCATCCCCAGTATTAATTCTGGGTGATATGAACTCCCATGGTACTGGGTGGGGCGATCTATATGACGACAATAGAGCGGCTATTTTTTACGATTTATGTGACGATTTCAATTTGACTATTTTGAACACTGGTGAAGCGACACGTATAGCAAAACCTCCGGCTCGAGAAAGCCGACTCGACCTTTCTTTATGTTCAAGATCGCTATCATTGGACTGTCAGTGGAAGGTTATCAATGATCCCCATGGTAGCGATCATTTGCCAATCATCATTTCAATAAAGTGTGGCCCTCACTCTGCAGAACCATCTCGGGTTCCATTTGATCTTACAAGGAACATCGACTGGCAGAAATATGCAACGGCGGTGACAATCGGTGTCGAATCAATAGATGCGCTTCCACCATTGGAAGAATATCGATTCCTAGCCGATTTGATTTACAAAAGCTCACTGGAAGCACAAAAAAGAAAAGTTCCAAGTGCACCCTTTAAAAGGAGACCAGCCACACCTGGTTGGGACGAAGAATGCACAAAATTGTATGTAGAAAAATCTGATGCTTTCAAAGCTTTTCGTAGACACAAAACCTCCACTTACTTCGAGGAATATTCAAAGCTTGAGACAAAGCTGAAACAATTAATCAAAGCAAAAAAACGCGGTTATTGGCGCAATTTCGTCGAGGGACTCTCACGAGAAACCTCAATGAACACCTTGTGGAGGGTGGCTCGCAACATGCGTAACCGCTCATCTTTCAATGAGAGTGAAGAATACTCCAACCGATGGATATTCGATTTCGCTAAAAAGGTCTGTCCGGACTCAGTTCCAGCACAAAATATTCTTCGAGAAGCGTCTCCTAGCGGCGGCTCTCTGGATAGACCATTCTCAATGCTGGATTTCTCTATGGCTCTTCTTTCATCGAACAACTCCTCACCGGGAAGCGATATGATTAAATTCAATCTTCTGAAAAATCTCCCAGATATCGCTAAAAGACGCTTGCTAGATTTATTCAATTCCTTGCTAGAAAACAACATTGTACCGCCTGAATGGAGACAGGTCAAAGTAATAGCCATTAAAAAACCTGGCAAATCAGCGTCTGACCATAACTCATACCGTCCGATTGCTATGCTTTCGTGCATTAGGAAATTGTTGGAGAAAATGATCCTTCGGAGACTCGATCAGTGGGTCGAATCAAATAACTTGCTATCAAATACACAGTTTGGGTTCCGCAAGAGCAAAGGAACAAACGATTGTCTAGCGCTGCTTTCCACAGATATTCAACTGGCCTTTGCACACAAGGAGCAATTGGCTTCAGTATTCTTGGACATTAAGGGGGCTTTTGATTCAGTTTCCATTGAAATTCTGTCAGACAATCTGCACAGATGTGGACTTTCTGGAATTTTAAATAATTTCTTGTACAATTTGTTGTCAGAAAAGCAAATGAACTTTTCTCTTGGACAACTGACAACTTCCAGAATTAGTTACATGGGCCTGCCCCAAGGTTCATGTCTCAGCCCTCTTCTTTATAACTTTTATGTCAAAGATATCGACAACTGTTTGGCAGAACAATGCACGCTAAGACAACTTGCAGATGACGGTGTGGTTTCCGTAAGAGGTCCACATGCCGTGGACTTGCAAGGACCATTGCAAAATTCCTTAGATAACTTGTCTTCTTGGGCTATGAATCTAGGGATCGAATTCTCGCCGCAGAAAACTGAACTGGTAGTGTTTACTCGAAAGCGGTACCCAGCCCAAATGCAGCTTAATCTTTTGGGCAGAAACATTACCCAATCATTGTCTTTCAAGTACCTTGGGGTCTGGTTTGATTCAAAGTGCACTTGGAATGCCCATATTACGTATTTGAAGCAAAAATGTCAGCAGAGGATCAACTTTCTCCGTTCAATTTGCGGCACATGGTGGGGTGCTCATCCGGGAGACCTCATAACGCTTTATAAAACAACTATTCTCTCTGTTCTAGAGTACGGCTCTTTCTGCTTTCTCTCGGCAAGAAAAAGTCACCTAATAAAATTGGAACGAATTCAATATCGTTGTCTGCGTATTGCTCTAGGCTGTATGCACTCAACGCATAACATGAGTCTCGAGGTTCTGGCAGGAGTAACGCCCCTCCAGAACCGTTTCTGGGAGCTCTCTCTCAGAATACTAATCAAATGCGGAGTGACAAACACACTTATAATTGCTAATTTTGAAGAAATTCTTGGGTTGAACACACAATCTCGATTTATGAGAATCTACCACCACTACATATCATCAGATATGTGTCTTCCTTGTTATACTCCAGACCGTGTTCACTTCACCAATCGCAGTTCCTCAATTGAATATGATCTGACCATGAAACAAGCAACTCATGGGATTCCCGATCAACTTCGACCTATTATTATTCCGCGTATTTTTACTGAAAAGTACCAACAAGTCAATTGCATGAAAAGATATTTTACAGACGGGTCTCGTCTCAGTGGATCCACTGGCTTCGGTGTCTTCAATGAAAACTCTAGCGCCTTCCGCAAACTCCAGGAACCTTGTTCCGTTTTTGTTGCTGAGCTGGCAGCAATCAACTTCGCATTGGGGATGATTTCCAACATGCCCGCAGACCATTACTTCATCTTCTCGGATAGTCTCAGTTCGATTGAGGCTATTCGGTCGATGAAACAAGGTAGGCACTCATCTTATTTCCTTTCAAAGGTAAGGAAGCAGATGTGTGTGCTGGTCGAAAGATCATATATGATTACCTTTGTATGGGTCCCCTCACATTGCTCAATCCCAGGCAATGAGAAGGCGGACTCTCTCGCAAAGGTGGGCGCACAGGAAGGCGAATTGTATGACAGGCAAATTTCACACGATGAATTTTACCATTTAGTGCGTCAGAGTACCTTTTCGAGTTGGCAAACCGATTGGGACACTGGAAATCTTGGACGGTGGTTACATTCAATTATTCCTAATGTTTCTTCGAGAGCGTGGTTTAAAGGCTTGGACTTAAGTCGTGACTTCATTCGCGTGATGAGTAGACTTATGTCCAACCACTACTCGCTAGATGCTCATCTCAATAGAATAAACCTCGTGGACAGCAACATCTGTCGGTGTGGAAACGGTTACGATGACATCGAACACGCAGTTTGGCAATGTACGGATAATGACGCCGCCAGAGAGCGACTTTTGAATACCCTCGAGGCCCAAGGAAGACAACCCTATGTTCCTATCAGAGACGTGTTGGCAACCCGTGATCTCTGCTATATGCAGTCCGTTTATGTTTTTCTTCAAATGTCTAGTATAAGAATTTAATTCCTTTTGTCTTTTGTCTCTCTTTATTAGTTTGTGTTTGTCTTGTCCCCCCGTCTCGATGAGTCTCATCGTCGCCCACTGGTCACCCACCATAGCCGGTCGAACTCCGGACGAAGCTAGAACAGCACTACCGTTCATACTGGCGACAACGCTCTGATGAGACAACGAAACCCTACCCCAAGCTCCTCCCCTGATCCTATCCTTCGAAAATGTACCCTTCTAACCTCGAGTAAGCCGCGAGTAATCGGCCCAACTCCTACTAGACATAGAATTAAGTGAATTTTGTTACACACAGTGAACAATGAATTATCGGCTCCGTAAAGCTAACGCGATTGAGCCTTCCAAATAAACGAACTAGATAAAAAAAAAAAAAAGATAATGGAAGCCGTCGTTGTGCTGCTGCCTGTTGGTTGGTTGGCGGAAAGTTTTATTTTTAGTAATAATACGGGTTTTCACATCACGACGGCGACATCAGCGGTTGGAGCTGCATTGTGTGGTTTCCGGGAGAAGCACTGTAGCTTGATTTGTGGAAACACACTAATGGTGTTTGAGCTGAAGTTGAGAGACTTCCCAGCTCATTTACGGAATTTCGTAATTGACAAAAGAAGTGCTTAGTGAAATTAATAATTATAGTTGACTATGACAATCACATTTCACACATCTCTTCAGCACATCCAAACCACCCAAATTTAGCAAAAGCACTCAAACAAACCATAAACCAATCGAAATGGCAAACAAAACTGGTAGTGCAGTGGCAGACTCCAACTGATCCGATCGATGCAATCCCAGGTGCAAACTGCACCATGACAACAACTGGGTAAATGTACACGCACAGCCTCCTGGGAAAAAAATATACCAGTTCCAGTACTTGGGTTAAACTGCCTAAGCCAGTTGAAAGCAATTTGGTCCAGCCAACCAAAGAACGCTGAAAAAAAAATAAAAATCATCCATCACCAAATACCGACCGATCGGTGCATCGGTTTTGCGGCAATATCTGCGGATTGAGTTCCAACTCTTGGATGGAACGAACATCTATTGTTCTATCAAATAGCCCGCTGCTGCTACTGGCTGGAGCGGTTCTTTTTTTGTTGTATTAGCTTAGCAAGTCTCCCATTCATCGCCCAATGCACATGCATTGCATTGCGGGTGAAATTAAACATAAATGTAATAAAGCTCTTGCGTGGCTGGTTTCTATTGTTCGAAATTGACCAATAACGTTACCATTACGACAGCTGCCGTAGCTGTGGTGCGGTGCGGTTGAGTTTCAGTTTTTTTTTCTAGACAGAGTATAACACTTTGCAGTGGCTTAGAAATTGATGAAAAACTCATGGAAACAGGAGTGCCACCGGGGTGAGTCCGGGGATTTCAAGATGGGCATAAAAAAGATGATTACAATCTACCGGAGTGGTGAGAAATGGGCATATTGATTGAGGGGTATGAACAATTACGGATCGTGGAGGGTTTCGTAGAAAGTCGAATTAAGTAATTTATGTCGAAGGGAATGAAGTCAACTGACAGTGATCAATCATTACCCACCAACACTGCAAATCCGTTCTTTTCTAAGGTATTCAGCTGAATACTACATTCCACGTGGCAGTTTTTAAGAGGTTTAAGACCCCTCACTACATTTGCGTGAAAAATCAAATTTAAAAAAAATACAACGGCCGTGGACATTTGCTTTTCACCCTTCGCCCTAAACTGTCCACGTGGTATTGGTCGGTTTAAACCAGTGCTAGTTTATTTATTTATTTATTTATTCGTCAATCAATCAAATCGTAGACCACACATTAACATTAGGACTTTTGTTCTATGACTTCGCAGGGTTCTGAAATATATTTTTAATTCTGTTGAGGGCATTTTAGGTCAATCATTTCACAATGATGATTATAAACAGTCATCATCTGATTTACCGGTCCAAATTTAGCGTAATAGGTCCGTTGGTAATCTACTGCGAACAACTGTCGATTGCGTAATTGTCGGGAAGGTGCATACAAATTTAACCTTGACAATAGATCAGCAGCTAACGGCGCCGGTGGTGTAGTGGTAAGCGTGATAACCTCTCACCCCAGCAGGCCTGGGTTCAATCCCAGTCGGCGCCGCCGGGATTTTCTGAGGCATAACATCTCTGATCACGCCTTCCTTCGGATGGGAAGTAAAGTTCATGAGTTGATGGGTCGTTAGGTAGGGTCCAGGTGTGGGAGCTGCCTTCCTGGCACTTCGGTAGCATTGGTGCTCAGCACGGAAAACAAGATCGACGGAAAAAACAAACAAAACGGAAAAAAAAAAAAAAATAGATCAGCTGAGTCAATGCGTTGCGAAATGATATTGTTTAATAAAGAAATCTTTGCGTAATCCCGACGTTCTTTCAATGTTTACTTTTTTTACTAGTCGTTGCTACTCCGTTCAGACACATCAATGAAATTACCGGGAGTCCGGAACGGTAGGGTGTGTTTGCTGCGAGCTTTGATTATTTTTTTGAGCTTGGGCTACCTTTGTGCTGACGTGTGGTTTTTTTTTTGTGCTCGCATCTGTATAGTGTTGTGTCCCGGGCGCGATAATTTGATTTATAATGGTTCGTGCTGATGTTTTCCCCCTGCTGCTAAGGTGCTTGGTGTGCTCTCGGCAGGGCCGTCAAAAGTCATTTTCAATGAAAGATCTCACGCGATATTTACAGAGATACTTCTGTCACTATCATCGGATGAGAAAACGATGATAGAGATTTTCTTCAAAATCTCATCGAATTTTTTGTCATGACAGAAGGTGGCAGTGTTGTGATCATCGTAATGACTAGCTCATTTATTGCTTCTAAGGTTACTTGTGCCAAGAAAATCGTAATAATATATTCACTCTACCGATTACATACAGTTACTTGCTTGAATTAATCTAAATCAGTTAGAAATGTAGATGTTAAAACTGCAATAGAATTATTCTCATGAGTGCTTGATCATTGGAAAATGACAAGAAAGCTAATGATAGGTAGTTTTGTCTCGTGATAATGAGAGGACCTGTTTTCTCATTCTCACATGACGGCCGTGATATTTGCCAGCTCTGGCCCTCGCTTCCCTTTGTTGCCGGTGTGACTCAACCGCGCTGATCTATTGTTAGGTTTTTGCGATGTGCATTGCTTTTGTACACAGAGTGATTTGAAAAAAAAAGTGATATTTATGGGATGTTAACATCTGTGCGGATTTGCTAGCGCTAGTGTCCTAGCCAACTAGCAGGAATTTCAGTTGTTCCTGAAATCTCATGCTGGTAGACGCTGATGCCCTGTTTACATTATGCTAGTGGGCTTTTTTTGCTAGCAGCTAGCTCATATGCGCTAGTGAATAGCATAAGTGTAAACACCCCACCAGTCAATGTGCGGCTGACTAGAGAAAAATATGCGTGGAAGCATCGGGAATGCGCACCCGGATATATATTGATTTGGTGAGTACGTACCAGTTGAAGATTTTTCTTATACATTTCACGACTTCATTTTCGAGGAGACATGTATGATTTTGTAGTTAGTGCGTTTGATGGTGCCATTATCAAGTAGGGAAAAATTTCCCCTATCTGGTGGTGTTGACATGCGTGGACGGGATGCCGGTTACGCCGGATTGGAGATCGCATGCATTGTTTGCGGGAGCGGATGCGTCCCTTCGGAGGAGTAATCGAGATTTATTTTCATGGTTCCCATTTGTCAGAGAGATGACCTCGATCGCATGAAGTATGTTCCTCGGGTTTTTACGGTTAGGTGTCTACAAATAATCCATTATGTTTTTTTTTTTCATGTTGAAGCATGATTCGTTAAGAAAATAAATGTCGCGATCGAACATGCAAGCTTGGCACTTGACCGATTAGTTTGTGTTGCGTTGTAAGGTGTGTCCTTAACAAGATCATGAGTTAGCGGTGCCGGTGGTGTAGTGGTATGCGTGACAACCTCTCACTCCAGAAGGCTTGGGTTCAATCCCAGTCGGTGCCGTCGGGTTGTTCTGAGGCATAACATTTCTAATCACGACTTCCTTCGGAAAGAAAGTAAGGCCCCGGTTCATTAGTTGATGAGTCGATAAGTAGGGTCCAGGTGTGGGAGCTGCCTCCCTGGCGTCGGTAGCGTTGGTGCTCAGCACCAAGATCGACGAAAAAAAACATTATCGTCAGGCCCGTGGTTGAAGACTGACGGCGAGTCGTGTTTGATTGTGAGGTTTGGTGGTTTTGACGATGAAATATGAAGGAGAAAACAATCGTTTTAAAACGCAATAGAGTTCAGTAAAGATAGCTTAATGTGGTGTTTACACTAATGAGCTCGGTGCTTGCAAAAACGCTCACCAGCATGATAAGAAGTGTTGACATTATGCTAATACGCTAGTGAGCGGGTGCTGAGAATGTTTATTATGGAAACGAAGTCAAAAGAGGATTTTCTGTTGATCATTTCGTCTGGTGACCGGTTAATTGCTCAATTAAAAAAAGGCTCCAATAATATATGATTGTGCGTTCGATGTTGTGTGCTGCTTGTTAGATATAGAAATCTGCAATTCTACGAATACACAATCCAGAAACCGAAAACAAAACTGTTCGGTCAGTGTGGGTTAGACCTTGGATGTTTCATTTTGTAGTCGGGATTTGGGAAATTCCTACAAACATGGATATTGCTCGTAAACACGGATCAGAGCAAGCATTTGCAGGTCCCGTTTGTAGGAGCGACACGTTAACATGTCTTGCTCTTCTAACATTGTGTTCACTACTGTCGGGCACCAGCTTCTCATCACCAGCATGCAATTTCAGAAGCGCCTAAAATTGATGCGTGAGTGGAAATTAGCTGCTGAAAACTGTTTAAACCATGCTGGTGAGCGTTTTTGCTAGCAGCGAGCTAATTAGCGCTAGTGAACTAGCTTTAGTGTAAACACCCCAATATTGTGCAATATTTGTACGTTGGTAAAATCGTCGCGTCAGTCGTAATTTACTTAGTAAAGTAAAAATGTGAAAAATGTATGGATTCTGTTCCCGTCTTACGTAAGGACTAGGAATCCTATAATCAGAGCTTCGCGGAAGTATTATCAGACAATTTGGCAACGTGATTTGTTTTGTTTACTTTAGCACCAACACTTGCCATGGAGCCAAATGTTCCAGCTTTATGCGTGACTTTATCGTTGTCTACGCTACGATTTTGTTAGTTTGTGTTGTTCGAATTCTCAGTGAACTGGTGAACTATATTTTCCTTAAATTTAAAATACCATTTATTAAATATAAAGTGCATTGCTAAGTTTTACCCTGGATCACGATCGTGGAAATGCAACAAAGTGTAACAATGTGAGTTTTTTCCCGATTTTCGGAAAAATACTGAGCTTTTGCAAAAAATGGCGGGAGTTTTGCGGAATACCATCGACTACCAAGGATTCTATGCATTTTTGCAGTGTATGTTATAATGATAACTAGATGGTATCTTGTTACGATCTTATGCTTCTTCCAGTAGCACTTCTAGCACACGCAATATTATTTTGCTAAAGAAGGTGGGAGCCATTCTGTGACGACGCAAATAAACACTACGCATTATATTTGTTTTTATTTTCTAGATAATCATTTCAGAAGGTCCTATCTGCATTGATCGATTCTCTTCGTCGACTTTTTCTTTCGTCAATAACTCAGCTGCAAAACCTTTTACTATTGACGGATTTCACGCCAACT
Source organism: Ochlerotatus camptorhynchus (assembly GCF_037179485.1). NCBI lineage: Eukaryota > Metazoa > Arthropoda > Insecta > Diptera > Culicidae > Ochlerotatus > Ochlerotatus camptorhynchus. The sequence continues at coordinate 2,616,290 of NW_027040556.1, read as the reverse complement.
CGTCTTCGGAGTTGGCAGCACCCTCTCAGAACCTTATGAAACTTTGTGGGTGTGGAGACTTAGCAATTTTAAGCAACTTTGAGTACTTATTTTTTTCAAAATTTATCTCGCCTAACATTTGATAAGGGTCAAAGTTTTTTGTCGATTTTTTTTTTCAAATCGATATAGCTTAAAAATGACAAGCCCTACAAAATAGTGATGTATGGCGAACTTTTAGCAAATAATCTGAAATTTTATAAAAAAATTTAAATAAATTAAAAAATTGGTTTCTATACTCTAAAAAAATATATTTAAAAATTAAAAGTAATTTTCCCAAAAATGGTACCCCTCAGATTTGCTTGATATTTTTTCTCATGAAAGGCAATATAATTACCTAACTTTTCTTGATACATCGCAAAGTGGGCGCTTTTAAGGAAAAAAAGTTGTTCGAACAACAACTTTTTCATGTTAATTTATTTTTAGCGTGTTTCACTCAAAGTCGAATAGTAATACGCGCACAACCTTATTAAAATCCGTTGAAACTTAATGAGCATAAAGATTTTGACCTTTTGATAATCTGGGCGTGCTTAAAACAAAAATCTAGTCTAACATTTGAAAGGGCCTAATACAGAGGATTTTCCTGCATTTCGAATGGTGTTTTAATAAATGAAAACTCTAGTGTTTTTGTTTAGTGCATAATTTATTTTCCTATAATTCTCCATACATAATTTGAGTTTTTCATTGATTATTAGTCTATCGGAAACAGAGTGAAATTTTTCGGAGTTTCCTTTGAATGTGAAAATCGCTTAGTAGAAATTATGTTTTGAGAAATAGGTACAAAACAATGAAATTTTTGTGTACCAGGTATAGTTTTTACATGACTGAACAGCTCCTTGAGTTCATCGGACATCTTTGTGTATTGATCATTTGATATGAAGCAGAAGTTCAATTTTGTTATGCTTGTATCTGTTTGTTTAACTGCCCAGTCATACAGTTCTTGTGGAGTTGTGATTGTGTTTCCATAATCTCGAGCAAGACTTGCTCTCTTTGCCATTCGTTTGAGAGTTCCTCCAATTGCGTCACATGGGCCTTTCCCATGAGACGTTGCGAAGAAGTGCCATTCTGCTTCCAATCCATACTTGGACTTGAATTTGCACAAACTGGCAAAATTCTTTTTATTTTTGTAATGAGCCGCTGCTCCATCTGACATGAAAGTAATTTTTGTGAAACTAATAGATTGTTTAATGAAATCTAACAATTTTGATATAAATAATTGAACTGCTATTGTATCATGGGTCAATACTTCTGAAATAATAATAAAGCTTAAATTTTCCAACTTGTTTTCTTTTATGTAGTAAATTTCGAAAGGATGTATCGTAGCTTGATTATTGTTCCAATGATACCCCTGTGCTGAGTTTTGAATAATAAATGAATAATTTTCAGAAAAGTCGCAAATCACTAAAATTTCACCGTTTTGAAGAGAATTTTTTTTATTACTTAGGTAAGATGATTGCTCTTTATGAATAAAATCATGGGTTATGAGCTTTTCAACTTTTTCCGTCAAATATTGAACAAACTCATCTGCAGGTTTAATAATAGTTTCCAAATTACAACGGTCGGTAGTCAACCACTGTTGAAATAAAACTTCTTCCATATCATCTGCTTCTAATACTGATGTAAGTTCCCTCACGATACTATCTGTGGAAATGCATTCTTCACATGTACGATAAAAACAATCTATGGTTCTAATAGGACTACTGCAAAGTATTTTGTCTGCAATTTCTTTATATGAATCAAATTTTACACTATTAATAATCAATTTAACATTTTCATGTATAGTACAGACACATACATTATGTGTACCTGTACTATCCAACAGTATGCAATGCTTTGGTCGGAGCTGAGTGAACGAAGTAAATCCGATTTTAACATTTTTGTATTTCTCTTCAAAAATCATAAAAGCCTCTTTAAGAGACATCATCAATAAACGTTTCTGAACATGCTCTTTATAGGGTTACGGTATGTAATGTGGGTCTAGTCCTTTCATTCGGCCTATCACGCAAATAAATAATTAATTAAGGAATATTACACAAAAAATAAGGAAAATATTGATCACTGATGATTGATAAATGTGTACCACACACAAATCAATTTATATCACAACATTTCAATACATTTTCAGCTCTCGTAAGTAATAAAACTGGTTGAGAATATCACTCTGTTCGGAGTTTTTAGCCGCCATGACTTCTAAGGTTAAGATGGGAAGGTTGCACTGACGATCATCAAATGGCCTGATTATGGCATTTATTGAATGGAATTACCTGTTAATACACACTAGACGTAAAACTCACAGTTACTGTTTGAATATTTTATGTTTATTTTAATTGTTTAACAACGTTTTCACAAGTAAATCATGGACCCAACTTTAGGGACACATTTCTTTTCTATGTTCCTAACTTTGGCCCATGAAATTCATTTGACAGCATATAGCAATAAGAGTAACGTCAACAATGTGGTTTGCATTTGGATGATAAGGAACGAACAGGAAGGGAGATTTTTTCTGCCAAATCTGTATAATGAACATCACAATGTTTTGATTTAGATATTCTGCGGTCGAAAGACGATAAGCGAAATTTTTAATTTTTAATTTTTAACTTGAGTGATTTAATGTAGTTTTCGTAAAATTTTCTCTAAGAAATGTTTTGAGGAATGAAGAGTATTAAGTTAACAGTGATAGTGATAAAAAAAAATACATAAGAAAACGTTACCAAGAGCGTTTTTTTTGAGAATCAAACAGGATAGGACGAAGTTGCATCCATAAATAGACCCAATTTGGGGACAATAGACCGATATTACATACATTTCCCTGGTGAGTTTTTGTCTTAAAAAAAGTAAGTTTTTCAACTTTTTGCGGTTCCTGATAGCAAACGACATGATAAGCATATCTAAGCATACCATTTAGCAGTAGAATATCGTTTGCAGGTAAATTAATTGATGAGTTATGATTAAAAACGTAATCTATGGCTGCATATTAGACCGAGGTTAGGGACGTATACCCTATCCATTTCGATATTCAGAAACATAATCATTACTTCCTGGCATAGGCCTACTAATATCATCACTGTCAAAGAAATTTAAAACAATTTGTTTTTCAGTATCATTAAATCCATGACCACTTCTTGCTTTCTTACTACAAAGAATAACTTGTTCTCTGACTAGCCTTTTCATCTGTTTCACTGTATGATGGGGTGCATTAAACTCATTAACTATTTGATTCACTGACCATGATTTAGGGAGCACTGATAACACTTTTAATTTGTCATTTGTACTCGTAGAAGGCAAATTTAATTTCTCCTTTAACTGCATGATCATTTCGTCAAAATCATTTGATTTGTTGACATCGTCTGAATCCATCCCAAATATATTTTTACGCACTGCCTTTGTGATCTCTGCAGATTTTTGAACACGATAATTCATACTTCTCATACTTCTCGATGAAATTGGTGATAACTGTAAGGTTGAAGCTATACAATTGAATTGTTCCACATTATATGGACCTTGGATCTGATCCGCTGATGGGATTGATTCTAGCGATGGATCTGTATCTGTAAAATTAAAGAAAAGAAAAAAAAAATATTACCACACATTAATATATAACGCTGTTAAGGTGATAGTACCATGAACGGGGGTGGTTTTGATAATAGGGGTAACTTTGGTAATGCAGCTAAGCCAAAAATTTATGACTTAAGGCACATCGTACGCAATATTTTGGATAGGAAACCAATGTTCCCTTCCAACATAATGAATACCAAGAGCATTAAGTCATAACTTTTTGGATCAGCTGCATTATCAAAGTTACCTCCATTATCAAAGACATCCCCGTTTACGGTACATCGAAGCCGCATCTGAATTTTCCCCATGTTTGTGGAGCACGAGCTGCATAAACCGCATATCGTACAGTCGTGAAAATTTGATAGATTGTTCACCGAGGTTGGCCTACCAATCGATCAAATTTGTACGATAAGCGGTTCATCCAGCTCGTGCTCTAAAAAAATGTTGAAAATGAAGTTGTATCTTCGATGTACAATCTTTAAACCACACAGTTGAAACAGTTAAAGTTATTATTATTTACCTAGTGTATCATCAAATTCCTGATGTTCTGATTGCTGATGACTTGTTGATGGTTGCGGCTCTTCAAACTTCCGAGCATGGCTTGATTCTTTTCCATCCGATCGCCTCTTTTTCGGGAGAGGTGTCCTATTGTGCACTAAAATTCCACGACACGATTCACAAATACGCATTGTTACATCCAATTGATGATCAAAGCCCCATGAATGTATTTTCTCTATGAGACTTGATGATAAATTACGTAAATTATTGCGGCTGCAATTGGGATTGTTTATGTTGGCACTACATTGCACCCTTTTAATAATCAATTCAGCCGATTTTTCCATTGTTGTATATATAAACACTTTTTCGTTTCAACAACTATGCAGCACTACACTTTCAACAACTATGCACTACAGCAACTATGAGCATTGTTGTGATATCACCAAACTTAAATATTAGATTATGTCGGTAGAAACAGACTGCGGTGCTTTAAGTTTATACCTTATATCTCTCATGTGACTACCTGCGTTGTTATATAACTGCTATATAGCAGGTAACTTAACGATTATTTTAGGCATGCCTTAAATAATCGTTAAGTTACCTGCGCTATTATATGTATTCACTTGAGAGATGAGGTATAAACATATATATGCATATTGCTTACTAATGGACACACCTAATACATAAAAATAAATGAATGATTATTTTTCTAATTAAATTAATCACAAATACATGAATTGAAATCTTTTCATGAATAAAACATACTAAGTGATTTTTACTTAGTTTACCTGTTGATTTGGAACAATTTGAGGGTGGTTTTATAGAAGTTGGATAGAGTGTATGCATATATTATAATACAATCCATCACAGGAAAGTGCAAACCATGCTGAGATGGCTGTTCCTCATTAGAACGTTTTGTTCTGAACTCTTATTGGACGATTTGCAGGTAACTTCTCTGTACCCTTTTCAAATGTTAGGCTAGATTTCGCCCAGATTATCGAAAAGTATACCCATAAAGTTTAATCGAATTTTAATAAGGTTGTGCGCGTATTACTATTCGACTTTGAGTGAAACACACTAAAAAAAATTAACATGAAAAAGTTGTTGTTCGAACAACTTTTTTTCCTTAAAAGCACCCACTTTGCGATGTATCAAGAAAAGTTAGGTAATTATATTGCCTTTCATGAGAAAAAATATCAAGCAAATCTGAGGGGTACCATTTTTGGGAAAATGACTTTTAATTTTTAAATATATTTTTTTAGAGTGTAGAAACCAATTTTTTATTTTATTTAAATTTTTTTATAAAATTTCAGATTATTTGCTAAAAGTTCGCCATACATCACTATTTTGTAGGGCTTGTCATTTTTAAGCTATATCGATTTGAAAAAAAAAATCGACAAAAAACTTTGACCCTTATCAAATGTTAGGCGAGATAAAATTTGAAAAAAATAAGTACGCAAAGTTGCTTAAAATTGCTAAGTCTCCACACCCACAAAGTTCCATAAGGTTCTGAGAGGGTGCTGCCAACCACTGGATGAGTTGGCGTGAAATCCGTCTATTGTATTTGGCGTTTTGGACACTAGATAAGAACCTCCTTTATCAAACTATGTGGTAGAATTAGCGCAAAATCTGTTTGCATAGCAGTGGTTATCAGAAGAGATAGTCGATGAAGAGAATCGATCAAAGAAGATAGGACCATTTGAAATGTTCATTGTGATTTGTATCTTTCAGACTCTGCTAAGCGCCGATGGTCTCTGTTTACACTCCGAAAACGATGCCTCCGGTAAAATGTGTAACGGCAAACGTACAATGTTTGAAAAACCATAGCTCATTGATTAACCAATCAACGAATTTCAAATCTATTGACGCCATTAGAAACAACATACTTTGAAAATTTATTCGGTATCAATAGGTTTAAAATCTATCTGAGCACTGATTTTTCATACATTACCAATTTTCCGTTACACATTTCCTAGGCATCGTGTTTGGAGTGTTAAAATTCATATCGTTGCTTATTGTGGCTCAATCTCCTCAGAAAAGGTATTCTACTAATAATACGGACAGCTCCGCCATGCCTACCGTACTCATCAACAGAAATGAAAAATTAAACTTTTTGGTTGAATTCATTAGGCCCCGATTACAATATTTTTCAACTGAAACATTCTGGCAAACGATAAACATGCTCGTTTGGCTCACATTTTGACAGTTTTCGCTGCTCGATTGGCTCAAAATGGTCGCTTCCGTAAATCTCTTCATTTAGGATTACTAGTAAGGACTAAATCGAAACAACGAACGTTGCGTAAAAGTAAAATTTAATGAAGACATAAGCACTTTTTCGTAGCTTCTTTGTCTCCAGGTTTACTACCATCGGTAGTACACGGGAAGTAATCCGATTCCATTTTCATGAATAAAAAATCAAGAAATGATAAAACGTTCCATGCCATGCCATGATCGACAATTTTATGATGGAAATTCATGATTTCATAATGCAGCGGAATTATAACCGCTACAAGCGTTACACGTACCAGGCAAACCGTGTTCATAAATTGCACCATATAGATAGCTCTTATACGCCTTACTGATAGTCTAGTGGTTAATGTATGGGTTTAATGATCCCAATGTTCTTGGTTCGAATCCAGTCTGACGTTTTATTTTATTTTGTTTTACATGTTTTGGTTTAAAAGTTGAAAGTTAAATTCATGGTTTCAACTCGGATGATTCATGATTTCAGGAATCATGACTGCGTTACGCAAAAATAGCTCGTGATATCATGAATATTATTCATGGTGTATTTTCATAACATGAAAACACGCTATGTTCATGAAATCATGAGTATTTTTTCTCGTTTTAGTGATTGGATTTGTTCCCGTGTAGAGGCTTGGTCTTGTGTAAAGGGCACCACCTTGGAGAAAATAAACAGCTTTGTTGCGTATGCAACCACTCGACAAGAAATATAATTACATAAAAATTATTTAAAAAAAAATATTTTCAGCTCTTCAATGGTGAAACATCTTTTGAGCTCACTGATGACGGAACATCTTAGGATTTATATCGTAATGATTAGTTTTTTTTTCAGCATTCACCCTGGTTGGATCCACTGTTTTATATAATATAAGTTTATTTTCAGCTCTTTGAATCTTTGACATTATTAGATTTACATAATAATAATACACATATTATATATATTCACTTTTTCACCTTAGAGATGAATTAGCCTACGGCTAAAAATCTCTTTAATCAAAATTTAAAAGAACTTTTTAACCTCATTGACCTGGTTGTATGAAAATGAATTTTCAATTCATCGATTATGGAACACTTTTAAATTAACATTATAATGATTCCCTTTGTTTTTCAGCTCTTTGGTGATGAAACATCTTTAGAATTATATTGTAATGATTCAATCTTTTCAGCTTTCGCTCTGGTTGAATCTATCGACTTAATTTGTCTAAATTAGTTCTCAGCTCTTTGATGATGGGTCTTTGGATTTATATTACAATGGTGATTTTTTTTCAGCTTTTGCTGAAACAAATCCAACCCACACCTTATAATCAACACCTCAGTGATTTCTCCTGGAGAAGTGGAGGATTTCTCGGCTTCGCACAACACGAGTTTTTACGTCAACATATTCCTACCCATTCCTTAATTGACCTACATTCGGACGCGGCCGGCGATGGTATTGCCTTTTAAATGTATGAAGTAACCAGTTTTTACACATTGAGGATGAATGCTAGTCCCAAGCATTATCTGTTGGTTCTCTGTGTGAATGCAGCTGATCTGGCAGTAGTGGAGTAGGGGACGCGGGCGGTCAATCATGCTCATGTTCATATTTCATGCAGTTTCTACCAAAGCCCTGACAGGTTCGTGTGGATGTCAAGCAGACCGTCTACAATTATAATTATCACGTAAGGAGGAAGGAGATACCTGCGATTGGTCTAAGAAAGTCTACGAGGTGGCCTGTTGCTGTTTGTGCAGCTCCACTTGGTTAGGTGGGTTAGATTATTCCTTTTTTTATTTATACAGTAACCCCTCCATATCATTAGTACATAAATTCAGCTTATCGTTTACCAAAACGAACACTGCTGCAAACCCTACCCTCTTACCCAACATCCCAGTGATTCCTCGTGAAAGTGCACAGGATTTCTCGGCTTCCATCAAAGCGAGTGTCACGTAAACACATTCTTGACCTGTGTTCGGGCGCTGATATTGCCTAGTTCGAGATCACCAGTTTTTACACATTGAGGATGATTGCTAGTCCCAAGCATCGTCTATTGGTTCTCTGTGTAATTACAGCATATCTGGCAACAGAGTAGCAACAGTAGGCGGTCAATCATGCTCATGCTCATTCTCATACTGTAAAGGGTGCCCCCACCGTGGAGTTTGAGTTTGAATAAATCCCAGGTCCTATTATATTATTATTATATATTCAGTGATAAATATTTAAAACAGGATCAAAACACAACCGGAAGTAGCAACGCAACTGTAGTAGAGTTAGTGTGGAATAAAGAATGAGTAGAATCGATTAAGCGTGACGCGTGATAGACCGTATGTAAACTGAATATCATTGGTTCGAGAATTTCGATAAGCTAGCAATTATAAATATGAGGTACCTAAGCCAGGGATGCCAAAAATACAGAATAATTGCATTTATACAATTTCATACAAGAAAATCAGAGCGCTTGGTTGAAAACCCACCGAGAAAAAGCGGTGGGTAGAACTCAGTGGGTAACGCGTTCTTCGGGGGATAGCTGTACATTGTTTTTTGGATTACTAATACAGCTATCCCCCGAAGAACGCGTTACCCACTAAGTTGCACCCACCGCTTTTACTCGGCGGGGTTTCAACCAGTCGTTCTGATTTTTTCCATGTGAGTAGTGCCAATGGAGAACCAGTCACTCGCAGAAAATCAGAGTGGTTGAAAACCCACCGAGACAAAGCGGTGGGTAGAACTCTGTGGGTAATACCCCGGACAGACTATGGCTTATATCATGTAATATAGGTTGGCTTGCAATGAGTACTCATATCTAGGATTTCCAGTGAAAACTAGATGTATGAGTGCTCATCAGGGTCGCCAAAAGGGAATCTGTGTTTTTGTCCAAAAAATCTTTGCATCTTAATTTTTGTCCAGAAAATCTGTGACGATATCTGTGTTGATAATTTATTAATTGAATCCTTCAAAAATGTCCCTTGGAAAGTGATTGAGCCATTTTTCAGACAGAGACAAAAAATAGATAAAAATATTTGTATAAGTAATTTATGGTTTGGCAAAAAAGAATACCTCTGACAGTTATCATTCTCTTTTTTCATTCCGCAAAAAAGCATGCATAGATATAAAATTTGGTGATGATAAAATTACACTGAAGTGCAAATTATGTTTTTTTTTTATTAAACGTCTCAAGTTTAGTTTTTAAAATGTTTGATCATATTTTAAAATCTGTGTAATCTGTTAAAGTCCTAGAAATCTGTAATCTGTGAACACAGAATCTTGATTTTAAAAACTCTGAAAAATCTGTAGAAAAATAGATTTATCTGTAGTTTTGGTAACCCTGGTGCTCATTGCAAGACAGTCTATATTACATGATAGAAGCCATAGTCTGTACGGGGTATAACGCGTTCTTCGGGGGAAAGCTGTACTTGAATGGTCTTATGGCGCACAGATAAAAATTCTGAATTTATTGTTATGTAAACATTCATTAACGTAGACTTGTATTTCATTTCACGCAACCGTGCAACTTGCAAACAATGTTGTTTACAAAGATGGGCTTTTGTATACAATATTTGCTACATTGTATGAAAATTGTCAGAGCTTTACATGATATATAATGTAAACGTATATGATATGTGACGCTCCATTTATATGCATCATATTGAACAAACATTTACACTACTGTTTTGAACAGTACGGTATTCACCAACTGATATTATCCTCGGTTTAAATCCAGATAACGAATGTTGGGTTGAATTGGTATTGACGGTGCTATTAACCAATTCAATATTAAGGGGATTTTCTCATTTAGATATCCAAAAAGTAAGCAAAGTTTGGATTTTTTTATGAGTCAATGAAAAAAACATAGAAGGACGCGGTTTTGAAACATAAACAGGTAAATAACTTCAAATTTGATGAAATGGTGCGATCTCAAACTTTTTGGTCGATTTTCACCTCTTTTTTCCCTCTTTAAGGCTTCAGAAGAAATAGTGAATACAAAGGATTTGTAGATTTTATAGGTCCTTCCTACAAAGAAAAAGGTTTTTTTTTTCGAATGGTCAAAGGTAGAAGTCGTTAAATTAATCGTTTTCAAATGAGATTGTACGTAGTTTTTAAAAATCATGTTTCGAAATAAACGGGTTTAAAGTTTCAATCTCGATCGAATATTAGTGCCGGGACCCCACTTCTTTTTTTTTTTATTATTTATTATAGTCACTTTAACGCTCTTGGGTCATTCGTGACTTGTTCGGGGGTGAGATTTGAACTCGTGACTTTGGCGTGAGAGGTATGGATGCTAACCACTACGCCGGGGTCGCCCCCCATGGACGCCGCTTCGAACAATAGCGTATAGAAACTTTGCGTGGATCGCAAAACCGTTTCAACACAATATAGTAGACATTTGAACCTTTCAAAAAATGCAACAACCAAAGAATCGATTTTTTAATAATTTTGAATTAAGCAAATATTCGGCAGATTTTCCAAACAGGGATGGTATTAAAAGTAAATCCGAGTTGACGCTTATCGCTATTAATGTATTCGGCTCTAAACATACTAACTCGCAAAAGTGCACTTTTATGACTGTTACCAAACTTCCAACTTAAATACATATTATAATGATTCACTTTTTTCAGCCTTCGTTCAGGAAAATTCAAAAAAAAAACATTGTAATGCATGATTACAATTGCATGAAAACTGTTAACTGTCCAAATAACCTCGATTTTCTAACTATTGATGTGATACAAGTTTATCAAAAGTATGACATTTCATGTACCATTTACCATTTCCCTTCGACGGCTTATTCCCAATGAAAGGAAAAAAGTCACAGAAATCAGTCACATAGTTTCATTCAGTCGCGGCACAAATCTCCAAATTGCTGCAGCTGATGCACTTCGCGAAGAACTGCGTGTCCTGATGCAGTAGGTACACCCGAACCGTCACCCAAACGCCCTTTGAATCGGTACACGTCGAACTTCAACACAGGCCGCTCCGTACCCTCAACCACCTAATTGGAACACATCTATCTGTCTCCATTCGCGGAATTGACCATTCAATACGATTGGGTCCGGTGAAGTACATTTGCAAGCCACCTCTTCCCAAGTTGTAACGAACCGTTCGATTTCGAACCCATTGCAGACGAGGGAAAGGAGACAGTGCACTTCTAGAACCAGACCCAGACGATGACGACGACGACGACGACGACGATTGCCATGCAACAAAACGCAACGCGCTGCATTGAGCGCAATTTTGTGTTAGACTTCAGACTGCCGGCAATCCTTCGGCCGGGTCCGGGGATGCAGTTAATTTCCATTTGTAATCCGACATGTACGCCTAAATTGCATTATCTTTTATGCTGCAATTGCACCGGAACCGTTTTTGCTGCAGAGAAACACGCAGGTGGGTGGAGTGAGGAATTACTACCACTCGATGCTTGGTGCGTTGCAATCCTGCCAGATTGCTAACGAAGAAAAAAGGCGTGCAATTCGAAGAGCTTACCGAGCGTTTACTGGTGCGGTGGACAGACAGGTAGGTGCAAAAGACATAGTTGCAGCGTGGAGCAATAAACGGAGATTGTGAGTTATCCATTCACTGCTGGATGCATTGAACCGATGCAATAAAAGAATGATCATATTGATAGAGGGTTTTGAAAGGTGCAATTTTTCCGATTCAAATCGAAGCAAAAAAGTGTCTGGTCGCTTTGAAAGGATGAAATTTCCATCCTGCATTACAATTCCGATTTAACAATTCAACATCTTGCTAACAAACTGGACAGTAATAATCTTGTATTCATTTGCATCCGTCCGAATGGGAAACCTCAATCTCTGTGGCAGCACATTGATTCACGGTCATCATGTCTGACGGTGATGATCATTGTGTATGCATCTATGCATATGTAGCGTAAGTTTGCACGATGTTGTGCCTCCTGTTGCTGGTTTTTCGCCTTAGACGGAGTTTCCTTTCGTCAGCTTCCGATAGTGCATCGATTGCTAATGTAGGTGGATTTTGATAGACGATGGCATCGCATCGATGTCTGATTGCAGCTGCGGTGCTACAAAGTGCCTCGCAAACATTGGTATGATTCCTTCGTGTGGTGCAGTTTGGTAGAATGGACAAATGCAATCACCCGGAATGAGCTCTGTTGTTTAATCAGGATCCGTCAGTGCAGCATGGTGTACTTTGTCATGTCGGTGTCGGTAGGTGGTTCTCAACACTGTTTATTTGATTTCTCGTGTACGCCACATGAAAATGTGGTCATCTTATGTATTCATGTGTTTAAGGTTCGTATAAGGAATTGCTCAGTTTAGAAAATGGACAATACTGTATTTTTTATTCGGGATATGTATAGATTATGATCGAAACAAAATTATGCATTGTTTAAATTAATGTCAGTCACACGCATAACTTCAGACTGAACAAGCAAAGCAATTCTTTATAAAAAAAAAATGCATTCAAAAGATACCAAAAATATAATATTCTGTACTATTTCCATCTGTGCGTTTTTTAAACCTTGGCATAATTGTTTGTTTAAGGCAATGATTCAAATTTTTGCTATAATTCGGTCGTTTTGGATCTTTTAAAAATTTCAAAATGATGTTTTTAGATATTCAAAAATAAAATAAAAAATAAATTTGATATTCTAAATCTCTCAAAATGACCGTTTCTGATTTTTAAAATTTATTTAAAAAAATCAGCACATGTAAAATGAAAATTTCTGAAATGTCGCTGCGTGTCCAAATCGATGCTGCGTTAGGTGAAAATTGACTTATGTGTGTTTTCTGTTTATTTATTTATTTATTTACCATAGCATAAGGTCAACAGGTAAAATATTCACCCCAATGACAGTAAACTTATTCTAGACAAGCTCACCATAGACGAGTGCACGGATGGATTTGAGTTCACTCACTCGACAAAAAGTGACACAACAGCGGGGCCCTGTTTACTAAAAATGAACACATGAATAATACTCACGTAACATTCGAAACGGGTCTATCAACTTATGTACACAAAACTTGTTAAGCCTTTTTCGCACGAACCGAATACGTTCACGCAAACTAACAACACCATCGGGCAGAGGAAATTCTCCCCTTCCCGATAGTGCTCTTGGTTTGCGTGGGCGTACTTCGGTTCTCGTGAAAAGGACCTAGAAAATTATGTACAAAACTTGATAGGCCCTTTTCAAATGTTACGCGAGAATTATTCATGTGTTCATTTTTAGTAAACAGGGCCCCGGTGTTGTGTCAAAAAAATTTCAGTACATGAACTAAAGTTCACGCGTGCACAGGTCTATTGCTACGTTACGTCTCGCATCCAAAAGCTACACACAAAGAAATACCTAATCTTACACGTTACGGAATCCATCTTTGACATAAAGGATGAGACGTAAACAAACAAGTCATGTAAAATTAAGTGCACCGAGACTGAAAAGTTCGAAGCTACGTTTGATTGAGCTGAATTTCGCGTCTGTTATGACTCAATTTTATGTCAAAATTGACGCTCGTATATGTCAGTCCCAGAGCACTTAAATTTACATCAATTTTTCTAAGTGTGTAGATTTCTAGGGTCATTCCAGCGAAAATGCCTTAAAGCATACCGGATGAACTTCCGTTGTATAGCTTCAATACGCATGGTTTCATTTTGGTAGTATGGAGACCACACGACCGTCGAATACTCCAAAATAGGTCGCACCAACGAACAGTATAATGCTACATCTTTGAATTTTTTGGCGAAGCGGAATATGAACCCGAGTTGTGAGGAAGCTTTGAATACTACGTATGCTACATGATCCTTGGAGCCAGTGTTGGGAAAATATTAAAAAATCAAATCTCACCAACGCCCAAGATCACGCTTGATTTTCGTAGACAAAAATCAACAAGCAAACAACTGCGGTTGATTTTGCAAGCTGTGATATTGCAGCTCGGAATATCAAGCTAACAAAACTCACCAACTGCAAATCTCACCAAACTGTGGTGAGATTGAGTTTAATGATTTTTGCTTTACTCCCGAATGCAACCGATACTTCCATAACGGCTTGCAGCAGTCCCTTCGCGTCTGTCATCGGTGAAGATTAAAAAGAGATAGCAAACTATGCTTTCTCTTTCTAAGAAAATGTTGTGCAATGGAATAATTTTTGTGTCGAGTCAACTATCAGCTTGATTTTTGCACGTTGTTAATAGTCTCGCAATATCAAAGGAGCTTGTAAAATCAATATCTAGCATGATATTTTGTTCCGATATCACGCGTGATATTGCGAGCGCATGAGAGCGAAAAAATATCAGTTGATTTCTGATTTTGCCAACACTGCTTGAAGCTGAGCTTGGAGTCAATCAGTATTCCCAGATCTTTGATAGTCGAATCACGTTTCAAAGTTATGCCCGTCAGGGTGTAGTCATGGTGAACGCTTGCGGTCAAAGGAAATTGCACAGCATTTTGAGACATTCAGTGACATGCGATTAATACGACACCACTCAGCGAAGACGTCCAATTGTTGCTGCAAGAAAATGGCATCACTAGGTTATTTTATCACGAAGTAGAGTTTCAAGTATGGCATTTGAAGATGGTATTGACGTCATTAATGTACAACAGAAACATAAATGGCCCAAGATGGCTATCTGGGGAACGCCGGATGTCACGGGGAAGGATGAAGAAACATAGTCCCCAGTCTTGACAGACATGTTTCGACCAGTCAGGTAGGAGTAGAGCCAAGTAAGCGAGCCATCGTGAACACCTATCCTGTCGTATTTAGCCAACGCAATGTCATGGTTCATTTTGTGATAAACGAAGTGAACGTAACTAAATTGGTCGTCGTGGAACGCTTAGGCATGAAGCCATGCTGAGAGATCGAGCATGCGGTTGTTATGGTTCATCTGTCCGATTTTTTTTTTAACTCTTTATTTGTTCCAAATTCAAAATAAATTACGTTTCATTTTAACCTAGGTGCTCCAGTTACTGCAGTTACTTATCAGCCTTAATTGTTATGATATATAGCTGTGTTTTTACATTGTTCCTGTCTTGGCAATTCAGTATTTTAAACAGGTTTTTTAAACCTGCATGTCAGTATAACAATTGACATCTTAAAACTAAAAACTTAAACTAAATCTTTTCTAAGTATTAAGGGAATTAATCGTTGCAATTGAGGATTGCAACGATTTTTGCCTGAAATTATTAATTATTTTGTTGGACATTTGTTCTAAAGTCTCAACATTCGAAATTCTATGTACTTCTGTAGTACTGTACCCAGTGTTGGCAAAATCAGAAATCAATTGATATTTTTCCGCTCTCATGGGCTCGCAATATTATGGAAGTTTCAGTTGCATTCGGGTGTAAAGGGCGAACACGAAATTATTGCGACACCGAAAATGTAATGCCAATTTTCTTATAATGTTTAGAATCAAACCAAAATTTTAGGGTAGTTTTATACATATATTTACTTCAAAAATCAAAAGAAAAGTTAATCGATGGAGCCTTGAGTGTAAAATTGAACGCATTTTCGCTTGATGCCCTCCATCAAAGTCTTTACAGTGTCATCCGGAACCAGTTTCTCAGTTTTTTTTTTCCATTTTCTTAACATGTCCTTCTCGTCTTTGACTGTCTTCTTGCTCTTCCAAAGTTCCCGCTTCATTATTGCCCAGTACTACTCCACCGGGCGCAGCTCCGGACAGTTTGGCGGATTCATGTCCTTTGGAACAAAATAGACAGAATTGGCCTCATACCACTCCAGGACACTTTTAGAATAGTGGCATGATGCCAAATCTGGCCAAAATAGCGGAGCTTCGTCGTGCTGCTGCAAGAACGGCAAAAGGCGCTTCTCGAGGCACTCAGATTTGTAGATCTCGCCATTTACTGTGCCCTTTGTCACGAAAGGCTCACTCCTCAGTCCGCAAGAGCAGATGGCCTGCCAAATGAGATATTTGGAGGTGAACTTCGACATTTTCTTCTTCTTAAATTTGTCGTCCATATCGAACTTGCTCTTGCCGGTGAAAAACTCCAACCCCGGAATTTGCTTAAAATCGGCTTTTATATACGTTTCGTCGTCCATCACACAGCAGCCATATTTTGTCAGCATCTTCTCGTAGAGCTTCCGTGTCCGAGTTTTAGCCGTCGATTGTTGCCGCTCATCGCGGTTTGGGAAGTTCTGTACCTTGTATGTATGTAGTCCAGCTCTCTTCTTTGCATTCTGGACGTAGCTCTGCGGCATGCCGATCTTTTTAGCCAAATCACGGCTTGAGACGTTGGGATTTGCTTTAATCATCCGCTTCACCTTTCCCTCCGTTTTTTTGTTCTCCGGTCCCGGTTTTCTTCCAGCTCCTTTGCCGTGGTCCAACGTCAACCGCTCTTGGAACCGCTTCAAAACTCTGGAGACGGTTGAATGGTGAATGTTCAACATTTTTCCCAACTGCCGGTGCGGCAGGTCAGGAAAGTCCAGGTGTTTGGAAAGAATTTGTTCTCTCAACTCGCGTTGGTTCACCTCCATTTTCGTTGAATCGAAAAACACGACTTCGAGTTTGACAGCATGTACACAATACACATCAATGAGAAAGTGTGCAAAATTTGGTTGATTTTTACCCAATGGTAAAAAAGTTATGCCCTGTTGAATGTGTCGCAATAATTTCGTGTTCGCCCTTTAAAGCAAAATTCATTAAACTCAATCTTACCACAGTTTGGTGAGATTTGCAGTTGGTGAGTTTTGTTAGCTTGATATTAAGAGCTGCGATATCACAGCTTGCAAAATCAACCACAGTTGTTTGCTTGTTGATTTTTGTCTACGAAAATCAAGCGTGATCTTGGGCGTTGGTGAGATTTGATTTTTTTATATTTTCCCAATACTGACTGTGCCAGGGAGGCAACTTCAAAATCATTTTCAGAACTTTGTTCTGAATCTTTTGAAGTGCTTTTTCCCTGGTAGTGCAACAACAAGACCATATTGGCACAGCGTAAAGCATGGCCGGTCTAAAAACTTGTTTAAATATTAGAAGTTTATTCGTCAGGCAAAGTTTGGATTTCCTGTTTATAAGAGGATACAAACATTTTATATATTTGTTACATTTGGCTTGAATGCCCTCAATGTGATCTTTAAAAGTTAATTTTTGGTCAAGTATTAATCCAAGATATTTCACTTGGTTTGACCAGGAAATTGGAACTCCGTTCATAGTGACTATGTGACTACTACTAGGTTTCAAAAACGAAGCTCTAGGCTTATGTGGAAATATTATAAGTTGAGTTTTGGAAGCGTTGGGAGAAATCTTCCATTTTTGTAAATAAGAAGAGAAAATATCTAAACTTTTCTGCAGTCTGCTGCAAATAACACGAAGACTTCTTCCTTTAGCGGAAATGCCTGTGTCATCAGCGAACAAAGATTTGTGGCAACCCTGAGGCAAATCAGGGAGGTCCGAAGTGAAAATTACATACAATATAGGCCCAAAAATGCTACCCTGAGGAACTCCTGCCCTAACAGGTAGTCGATTAGATTTGGAATTTTGATAATTTACTTGAAGAGTTCTGTCAGTTAAATAATTTTGAACTAATTTCATAATATAAAGTGGAAAATTAAACTTTTTCAATTTAGCAATCAAACCTTCATGCCAAACACTGTCGAATGTTCATCTGCCCGAGTCTTGCAGTACAATAGGCATCTAGAAAATTACATGATGCCTGTTTACCCAGAACGAAAGAATCGTTACTAGTCTATGTGTCCATCTACCGTTCTCCACTGTGTTCCACGCCTGCTGCCACTTAGCCAACGACTCCGCTCACATAACTTCCCGAACTCGTCCAGCTTCTTTCCGCCTGTAGCACTCGCTGTCCTCCGCCATTCTGATGCCTGTACTCGAAAAAAATGCACCAGACAAAAGTGTTCGCCAAAAATTTATTTTAAGTCGGATTTTCTTGAAACTTTCAGGGAATGAACTAATACATATGGATTATGTTTCGGCATAATTACTTTATTCAATTTCCTTTCCATCGCTGAAAGCCCGCACCTTTCTCTTAAGACCCCTCATTACATTTTGTGCAATGGAGGAGCCGACCTTTTTGGTCACTTTCATCCATTCTTTATTCAACTCCAGCTCGTTACTAAACACCTTGGACGATTTTCGAACTTTGGCCTTCGTTATGGCCCGAAATCTTTCCACCGGACGAATCTCTGGTGAATTTGGGGGGTTGGCGGTTTTTGGTACGTTATTGTCTCTGTACCTATCCAACGTCGATCGCGCGTAATGACATGATGCCAGGTCCGGCCAAAATAATGTCCCGCCTCCATGGGACCGCAGGAAGGGCTACAGACGCTTCTGGAGGCACTCGGTGCGGTAAATTTCACTGTTGATGGTACCCATTGTGATGTACGGTTTACTCAGGCCTGCCAGAGCAAGTATTTTTGGCGAATATGTCCACTTTCTACTTCCTTTACATACACACATACATTTATTTGTACAACATCACATTTAAGATAAGACATAATCAACAATAGTACGCCACAATACTCGGTTTGCGGCTGCCGCTTTCCATCCTCGGTCATGCCCAATGCTCGCTAGATCACGCTCTACCTGGTCCGTCCATCGCGCTCTCTGTGCTCCACGCCTTCTTGTGCCAACCGGATCAGTAGCGAATACCAACTTTGCAGGGTTGTTGTCCGGCATTCTTGCAACATGCCCTGCCCACCGAATCCTTCCGGCTTTGGCCACCTTCTGGATGCTGGGTTCGCCGTAGAGTGCAGCGAGCTCGTGATGCATTCTTCGCCGCCACTCACCGTTCTCCTGCACACCGCCGAAGATCGTCCTTAGCATACGTCGCTCGAAAACTCCGAGTGTTTGCAGGTCCTCCTCGAGCATAGTCCATGTCTCGTGTCCATAGAGGACCACCAGTCTTATTAGCGTTCTGTACATGGTACATTTGGTGCGGGGTGAATCTTTTTTGACCGTAGTTTCTTCTGGATCCCGTAGTAGGCACGACTTCCACTGATGATGCGCCTTCGTATTTCACGACTCACATTGTTGTCAGCCGTCATTTAGGATCCAAGGTAAACGAATTCCTCCACTACCTCGAAAGTATCCCCGTCTATCGTGAAATTACTTCCTAGACGAATCCTGTCATGTTCGGTACCGCCTACTAGCATGTACTTTGTTTTTGACGCACTCACCACCAGTCCGACCTTTGCTGCTTCGTGTTTCAGGCGGGTGTATAGTTCTGCCACCGTTCCAAATGTTGCGATAATGTCCATGTCGTCCGCAAAGCACACAAATTGACCGGATTTCGTGAAAATCGTACCCCGGCTGTTGAGCCCGGCTCGTCGCATTACACCTCCTATAGCGATGTTAAAGAGTAGGCATGAGAGTCCGTCACCTTGTCGCAGTCCCCGGCGAGATTCAAATGAACTGGATAGTTCACCCGAAACCCTTACGCAGTTTTGCACACCGTCCATCGTTGCTTTGATCAGTCTGATCAGCTTCCCAGGAAAGCCGTTCTCGTCCATGATTTTCCATAGCTCTGTGTGGTCGATACTGTCGTATGCCGCCTTAAAGTCGATGAACAAATGATGCGTTGAGACCTGGTATTCACGGCATTTCTGGAGGATTTGCCGTACGGTAAAGATCTGGTCCGTTGTCGATTGGCCGTCAATGAAGCCGGCTTGATAACTTCCCACGAACTCGGTCATTTTAGGTGATAGACGACGGAAGATGATCTGGGATAGCACTTTGTAGGCGGCATTCAAAATGGTGATCGCTCTGAAGTTCTCACATTCCAAATGGTCGCCTTACTTGTGAATGGGGCAGATTACCCCCTCCTTCCACTCCTTCGGTAGCTGTTCTGTTTCCCAGATCCTGACTATTATCCGAGGCAGGCAGGTGGCCAACTTTTCTGGGCCCATCTTGATGAGTTCGGCTGCGATACCATCCTTACCAGCTGCTTTGTTGTTTTTGAGCTGCTGAATGGCATCCTTAACTTCCCTCAGCGTGGGAGTTGGGTCAGTTCCGTCCTCTGCTGTACTGACGTAGTCGTTTCCTCCATTGCGATGGTCTCCCGTGCCTACGTTCTCCTCGCCATTCAGGTGCGCATCGAAGTGCTGCATCCACCTTTCAATCACCACACGTCCGTCCGTCAAGAGGCTCCCGTCCTTATCCTTGCACATTTCGGCTCGCGGCACGAAGCCGTTGCGGGATGCGTTGAGCTTCTGGTAAAACTTCCGTGTTTTTTTGGGAACTGCACAACAGTTACATTTCCTCGCACTCCGCTTCTTCCAGGCGGCGTTTTTTCTCCCGAAAGATGCGGGTCTGCTGTTTCCGCTTCTGTTTATACCGTTCCACGTTCTGTCGGGTTCCATGCTGCAGCATTACCGCCCACGCTGCGTTCTTCTCCTCCAAAATCGCTCTGCACTCCTCGTCGAACCATTCATTCAAGTACGTACTCGTTGGTGCTCTCGGCTGCGTCGGTGATGGTTGCTTTTAATGTACTCCAGCAGTCCTCTAGAGGGGGCACATCGAGCTCGCCCTCCTCTGGCAACGCTGCCTCGAGATTCTACGCGTATGCTAAGGCGACATCCGGTTGCTTCAGTCGTTCTAGGTTGTACCGTGGCGGGCGTCGGAACCGTACATTGTTGATGACGGAAAGTTTTGGGCGCAGTTTGACCATCACCAGGTAGTGGTCAGAGTCGATGATAGCGCCACCGTCCATCAATCAGAACGTGGTCGATTTGCGATTCCGTCTGCTGTGGTGATCTCCAGGTGTAACGATAGGGGAGGCTGTGTTTGAAGAAGGTGCTACGTATGGCCATGTTCTTGGAGGCGGCTAAATCGATGAGTCGTAGGCCGTTCCCGTTCGTCAGCTGGTGGGCGCTTAACTTTCCAATCGTCGGTCTGAATTCCTCCTCCTGGCCTACCTGAGCATTAAGGTCTCCTATGATGATCTTGACGTCGTGGCTTGGGCAGCGATCGTACTCGCGGTCGAGCTGCGCGTAAAATGCGTCCTTGTCATCATCAGTGCTTCCGGAGTGAGGGTTGATTATGGTAAAGTTGAAGAATCGGCCCTTGATCCTCAACCTGCACATTCTTTCGTCGATCGGCCACCAACCGATCACACGCTTCTGCATTTCGCCCATCACGATGAAAGTCCAGCTCACGTGTGTTGCCGCAACTCTGGTAGATGGTATGATTACCTCTAAACGTTCACACCATGGATCCTGTCCAACACACCTCCTGCAGCGCTACGATGCCGAATCCGCGGTCCTTCAGTAGATTGGCGAGTATTCGGGTGCTCCCGATGAAATTGAGAGATCGACAGTTCCACGTGCCGAGTTTCCAATCGCAAGTCCTATTTCGTCGCTGAGGTCGTTGCCGTTGGTCTCGGTTCGTATTCCTCTGTTACTGATTTTCCGTTGCAATCCTTTTTTACGGCTGGCTCGGAGAGCCTGACACCAACCCCCTAACTTTCCGGAGGACCAGGGTGCACAGTTGTGCTTAGAGTCCATCACTGGCACTCAGACGTAGATCAGCCGCCCCTAACATGGGGAACAGACGCTGTTGTGAGCTGCTCCTCCTGGAGAACAGACGCTCAGGCTGGCCGAAGCAACCCCCCCCCCCCCTTCCCTGTCAGCCTAAGACCAAAGTTCCCACCGGGGTTGGCTACCCGATCTTCCCTAAGGTTGCTCACAGTTCCCGGCCGGTACCACGGGGAGGTAGGGATAGGAGTTGCTGGGAAGAGGCTAGTAATCTCAATGGGATCTGTATTGCCCAAGGACAAGAACCCTCCCAACACGCCAGAGCTCCGCCCAATTGAGAAATACTGGGCTATTGTCAAGCGGAACCTAAAGAAGACCAAAAAAACTGCTAAGGGCGAGCAGCAGTTCAAGGCAAACTGGCTTTCTGCGGCGAAGAAGGTGGACAAGGTGGCTGTACAAAATCTGATGGCAGGGGTCAAGCGTAAGGCCCGGCAATTCGGATTTGGAAAAGCGGAAGCCTAACTGAATATTTTTCCTGAATTTTATACTAATTGAACTTGAAAAAGAAATTTAATTTGATTTTTTAAATAAACGATTTCACCGATTTACACGCGTTTTCCCTTGACCAAATTTTGACCGTATCACCCTTTACCCAGCATTAACCGACCTTTCTTCTTCCTTATGTCTTCCGGAACATCAAACCGTGATTTGGCAACGTAGAACACCAGCCCCGGTATCTGCTTTGCGTCTGCCTTAATGTAGGTTTCGTCATCCATAACCACACACATCGGTTTCGTTAACCACTCTCGATACAGCTTCCTTGCGTGGGATTTGGCCGCCGTGTTTTGTTGATCACGCCGGTTCGGTGCCTTCCGGACCTTGAATACATGAAGCCCAGCTCGTTTCATGGTTTGCTGAACGAACCAGGTGGAACACTTTGCCTTCAGAGCCGCGTCGCGAATCGAAAGGTTCGGATTACGCTTGAAATAATCCAACACCTTCCGGGCCTTCACAGGGTCAGCTGTCTTCGATTTTCTTTCACTTCCAGCCGGCCGCTCGGTAGTCTGGGACTCCTTAAACGATTTTTCCACCCGAGATACAGTTGTATGGGTGATTCCCAGTTGTCTTCCGATACATCTCATGGTCGCAGTCGGATTTTCCATGACAGCGCTCAAAATTCTCCGGCGATTTTCTTCTTGTTTCGATGACATCTCAATAACCATTGAACCGATTTTTATGAAATGTTGCACATGTAAACAATTCACTCCAAACTAGTTATACCCAGATTTTCATCAATAGGTGATTGAGCTTCCACCTGTTCCAAGGTACGTAGAAACACTTCCTGAGTAACTGCCTCCAATAGATGAAAACCATCCTTACCAAGGATGTCACGCAGCTTGTTGATCCAACGCTGGAGTAGCACATCGTTGCAATGATCGCACAACAAAACTATCGAAAGATAAACATATTTTGACGTTTAACTATTGATGTAGAACTACGTCTTTGATTTCTATATGGGGGTACACTTTGTGAAAACCGAAAATAGAACATGTAACAAAATTATGAAAGATTTTGAACGTTAATAACTCAGCTGCCCCTGAGCCAATTTCAATAATTTTATCACCAATAGATTAAAAATATTTCTACGCATCTGTTGAATTAAGACTTTATCATTTTTAAAAGGTTGCTACTGAAAATTGCACAAATTTGCAACTGTTGCTATGATCATTAAAATTATCAGCGATTGCCAGAGAAAAGCGATTTTCCTAACACAGATTTCAAAGTTAAATTTCATCCGGTCTCACCAAACGGTGTTTATTCTCCAGAACACAACAAAAGGCTCCCCGCAAGCAGCTAGCTATCAAGGCTGCCCACAGCAGCAGCAGTGCTTTCGGCGCGTGGCGTTGAACATTGTTCTCCAGTACACAACGAAAGGCGGTCTGCAAGCAACGAGCTGCAGCCCAGATGAGCATCCAAAGAAGGAGGATGAAGTCGCATCGCTATTGATCGGAATCAGTAGCTCTTCGTGAGTCGCTGTGGGTCATCTATGTAAAGCGCGTCATACTAAAGAGTATAAACAGAGAGAATCCAGCTCAAATTTATATTTCTACACAAAGCACAAGTTCCTGCAGCAGTTAACACATAAGATTTATTATATAAGACCACGTAGTCCTACGTCACCATTGCGTACAACCCCTGTCCCTTATAGTTTTTTTTTTTTTTTTTATTCTGACGGTTCGATTGGAACAACTTTTGACAGACGTTTCATGGTCAATGGAAATGTGCCGGTAATTAATATGCGTGCGAACGGTACAAACACAAAATGCACAGGGCAGGAACAAAAAGCTTCACCCGTTTGCGCTCATGTCGCAAATCACCCAAAATTGGGCGACTACGGTGGGTTGGGAACGTCTTAAGAATGCTGGACGACGACCCAGCGAAAATGGTTCTCGTAAGCGATCCAACAGGAACAAGAAGAAGAGGCGCGCAGTGGACAAGGTGGATTGACCAAAAAGAATGATGACTTCTTCGGACAGCAGCGGACCTCAAGGCCTTAGCCTGATTGGTAAGGTAAGTATGCCGAGTTTGGAATCAAGAAGGAGTGATCGATTTTTAACAATGTGTCACATTTGGGAAGGTAAATACATTTAGAGAACATTTATAGTAGAAACATTCTATTTTGTGTAAAAATCGGAAAATATAGGAGGGGTGTGCTTTGTAGGGCCAATACAAGATCTAAACCCTACCCTTGCTGCTACAGAAGCTTAAATACCAACTTTATAATGCCCTCGTTCATCTTAACGCCAGCATACGCTACTGACTACTCTTCAGCGGAAGTGTATCCATTTGCTAGTCAGCCGTGAATGGAATAACAAAATAGCCTTTTACATTTCCACAACGATTCTCCAGATGCTGCCCGGTCATTCTAAATTGCTTTCGTTTTAGCCACTGACAGACCGAACAAAAACGAAACTAACAATCCATTTATTCAGACTCTATGGGGTACCTTCACTTGGCTGTGCCACTGCTCGAGAAGCAAAGTTTCCACCCACCTTCTCGGAAGCACTTAATGGAGATGCTGTGAAAGCATCGCTTCGAACTGCAACCGGTAGCGGAATAAATTTAATTTAAAAAGTTTTATAAAATAACACAATAAAATATTAAAACGGCAACTTTTCCCCATCTGCATGTATGGGAGATAGCATCGCCTGCGATCCGCTTTCGAGCGGCAGTCTTTTGTTTCAGACACTTTTCTCCCCGCCCGAAAAGTAAGATAAATGGCTCGGTTCTCTGCACCACCGGTCTCTACAGAGACTATCATCCTATTTAGATCCTTCCGCTCGGAAAGACGACCCAGGATACAAGTGTGTTCCTTCAGACTCACCCACGCCACCTCTCTCCTGTCCGCCATCTTTTTTCATTAAAAATGCACCTTCAAGCATTCATGTTCCCATCCCCTCTCATTCTTTCTAGTTTTTCAAATTATAAAACTTCTTTTTAGCATTCACTCCTACCACCTCGCCACTGAAACCGAGCTGCTATTGCCGGTGCTGGCTCCAGCTTTTGCGTTTTTTGTTCATTAGAATTTTAAACATAATTTATTTCCATCCTCTCTCCCAAGCTCTGGGTATATTCATTAGGTATTCCGGGACTCCCAGTAGTGGTGGTGGTCCTCCTCGGGTCCATCTCCAACCTGCAACGGCTTAAGCTCACATTTCAAAGTAGCAGAGTAGTGACCGGCCAGGCACCTACTAGCAAAAAACCAACCGGACCGAAGATCTGCTTCTGATGCCAGAAGAGATAAATCTCAACCCACGGAATACCACTTCTCACACACACACAGACCGACCCTCCTTGGAACCAAAGCAGAGTGAGGCTTGAGATCGAGCCAACCCGAGGGTGTTGCCACCACTCGGACGGACGACTCAAACCATAACCGTCTGTTTCCGAATGCCGAGAATCCTTCCGATGTGCATCCAAGCAAAAGGAAAACCAAAGGGGTCGACAACGGGGGAACACAGAGAGATAGTTGATACGATTCTGCTGAACCTTTAAATCCCCAAAGAGGCAATGCCGGGTACTCATCCTTGTTCTTTAACCATGATTAAGTAGACTTGCAGTGTGTCTCATTTTTTTTTCCTTTCTTTGCTCCGCATGGAAAGGAAAGTTGGTTCTGGCCACTGGATGAGTGGAGGGTGTTGCCATAGGAGAAAAATATGGAGATTTTCTATCGAGTTTTTCTTTTTGTTCGAGGTAATCCTGCGTTGAATGGGGTGCCATTGCCGTCGTCGAGTATGGTGAGGAACATTATTCCTCACCAGCCAGTGAGTTTGGCACTTGATGGAAATCGAATCCAATTTTGTGGGATGGATTTTTCATTCAGATAGTTTTAATTTAGATTCAGGAACTCTCACGGTTGACTTGAGTAGAGTGAAAGAGATTTCTGCTGTTTACATTTGAAGCGGGTTTTGGGGGTGTAGAAAGGAATTAATGTCTCTGGTTCTAACCGTTAAAGTGAATCAAATTCAACTGGCAACTCATAATTTCGGTAATGACGATCATAATTTTACCACTAACCGTTATCAGCACTGCAGGAACACGCATTTTTTTTATCTCGCCCACCAGCGGTTCTCATCTTGCCTACAAAGCACAAACTTGATTATGGCCCAACAAAGCATTGTCCTTTTTAACCCGACCCAAGCATCCTCATCTCCACCTTAATCAGAGAGCAGCAAGGCCGGTCCTTGCGGTAACCTTTATCCCAAATTTACCGAGAATTGTTGTTACACTTTTTCGCCAGATCGACACCGGAAATCCTACATACGCGCACTGCGTGAACCTTTCCGTAGTAGAAAAAAAAAATCGGACCTGGATCAGCAAATTTTCGCCAAAAAGGGGCCGAAAAAGTTTCTTTTACAATCGTTTTGAATAATTTGGCAGCATAGCTCGGCAACGCCAACGCAACGGTTCAGTTCGGGTCCCCCGGCTTCCCTGGAAAAATATAAAAGAGATTTTGAAAAAGGTTCAGCAAACAGCATAAACATTTCGGGACTGTGTACACGGATCCTTTTTTTTTTGTGAGTGAGACGGGCCGATGCGGTCAAACTTTTAGGATCCTTATTTTTCCCGTGGATTTTGTGTTGTTTTCACATTATGCTAAGCTACCTCGTTTTTTTTTAACGAGGGTAAGGGTGGTGGCGGGTCATGACAACGATGTGTCCGCCCGAAGGAAAGGGATGCCGTATACCTCTCCGAAAAAAAGAACCACACGGTCTGACCATGTCAGAGAAAATTTTCATTTATTTTCCTTAATTATTTGCGTATTTTTTGCTGCTAGTGCCAACAGCGAGGGGTTTTGCTGCAGAAACCGAAACGATAGGTACGAAACATATCTCGTAAAAGAAAGGGGTTCCTCTGCGTCGTGGAGACTTCTACGCCCGGAGCATGATTTGGGAAAAATGCGAACATGTTTCGGGGTGGATGCTTTCCCCTGACCGGTTGATGGTGGGTGGAAAGTTGGAAGGATAGCTCGGTGGGAAGAAAATGGCGCAATTGATAGGGGAAACAACGGGCGGCAATTTTTAAATCCACACGATTTAGCATAATTATGATAAATGATATAGATATTTGTTGCAACGTGGTTGTTTGCTATGGGAAATTTTACGACCACAGGTTGGGCAATATCCGAAAGCTAATTGTAAAAAGTTATTTTTGAAGCGGTGATTAAAGACTGCTGTATCCTTCGCAAAAATTATCAGCAATGAAACAATAAATGAACAATTACGCTTATGGGTCATTCCAGGTGAACAGTACGGAACATATTTAGTGTTGTCTTGGGAAATTTAGATCTGTCTACTCACAGATTTTTAAAATGTTCACCCCTTTTAAGGTGCGTCCATACCTGTAATATCAGAATGTACACAACATTTAGTACCCTCTAATTAAAACTAGAATACGGGTAAACTTGTCCGCAATCAGCATGCCACAGAACTAGATGAGGAGATGAAAGTATAGAATTGATAGTTCCATTATAGTACGGTAGTGTGAAAATTCTATATAGAAAGTAATAAGTGAGCAAATGACAATTTTGAGGAAAGTACGAATTTTGAGGAAAGTACGGAAGCACACATGATGACAAGGACGCATTTTACGCGCAGCTCGACCGCGAGTACGATCGCTGCCCAAGCCACGACGTCAAGATAGGAGCTTTAAATGCTCAGGTAGGTCAGGAGGAGAAATTCAGACCGACGATTGGAAAGTTCAGCGCCCACCAGCTAACGAACGGGAACGGCCTACGACTCATCGATTTTGCCGCCTCCTAGAACATGGCCATACGTAGCACCTTTCACCAACACAGCCTCCCTTATCGTTACACCTGGAGATCACCACACCAGATGGAATCGCAAATCAACCACGCTCTGATTGATGGACGGCACTTCTCCGACATTATCGACGTCAGGACCTATCGTGGCGCTAAAATCGACTCTGACCACTCCCTGGTGATGGTCAAACTGCGCCCAAAACTTTCCTTCATCAACAATGTACGGTACCGACGTCCGCCACGGTACAACCTAGAGCGACTGAAGCAACCGGATGTCACCTTAGCATACGCGCAGAATCTCGAGGCAGCGTTGCCAGAGGAGGGCGAGCTCGATGTGCCCCCTCTAGAGGACTGCTGGAGTACAGTTACAGCAGCCATCACCGACGCAGCCGAGAGCACCATCGGGTACGTGGAAAGAAGTCGACGGAATGAATGGTTCGACGAGGAGTGCAGAGCGATTTTGGAGGAGAAGAACGCAGCGCGGGCGGTAATGCTACAGCATGGAACCCGACAGAACGTGGAACGGTATAAACAGAAGCGGAAACAGCAGACCCGCATCTTTCGGGAGAAAAAACGCCGCCTGGAAGAAGCGGAGTGCGAGGAAATGGAACTGCTGTGCCGTCCTCAAGAAACACGGAAGTTTTACCAGAAGCTCAACGCATCCCGCAACGGCTTCGTGCCGCGAGCTGAAATGTGCAAGGATAAGGACGTGAGCCTCTTGACGGACGGACGTGTGGTGATTGAAAGGTGGATGCAGCACTTCGATGCGCACCTGAATGGCGAGGAGAACGTAGGCACGGGAGACCATCGCAATGGAGGAAACGACTACGTCAGTACAGCAGAGGACGGAACTGACCCAACTCCCACGGTGAGCGAAGTTAAGGATGCCATTCAGCAGCTCAAAAAACAACAAAGCAGCTGGTAAGGATAGTGTCGAAGCCGAACTCATCAAGATGGGCCCAGAAAAGTTGGCCACCTGCCTGCCTCGGATAATAGTCAGGATCTGAGAAACAGAACAGCTACCGGAGGAGTGGAAGGAGAGGGTAATTCACAAGAAAGACGACCATTTGGAATGTGAGAACTTCAGAGCGATCACCATTTTGAATGCCGCCTACAAAGTGCTATCCCAGATCATCTTCCGTCGTCTATAACCTAAAATGACCGAGTTCGTGGGAAGTTATCAAGCCAGCTTCATCGATGGCCGATCGACAACGGACCAGATCTTCACCGTACGGCAAATCCTCCAGAAATGCCAGGTCCCAACGCATCATTTGTTCATGGACATTAAGGCTGCATGGACGAGAACGGCTTTCCTGGGAAGCTGATCAGACTGATCAAAGCAATGATGGGTTTCGGGTGAACTATCCAGCTCATTCGAATCTCGCCGGGGACTGCGACAAGGTGACGGACTCTCATACCTACTCTTCAACATCGCTATAGAAGGTGTAATGCGACGAGCCGGGCTCAACAGCCGGGGTACGATTTTCACAAAATCCGGTTAATTTGTGTGCTTTGCGGACGGCATGGACATTATCGCAAGAACATTTGGAACGGTGGCAGAACTAAACACCCGCCTGAAACACGAAGCAGCGAAGGTCGGACTGGTGGTGAGTGCGTCAAAAACAAAGTACATGCTAGTAGGCGGAACCGAACATGACAGGATTCGTCTAGGAAGTAATGTCACGATAGACGGGGATACTTTCGAGGTAGTGGAGGAATTCATTTACCTTGAATCCTTACTGACGGCTGACAACAATGTGAGTCGTGAAATACGAAGGCGCATCATCAGTGGAAGTCGTGCCTACTACGGGCTTCAGAAGAAACTACGGTCAAAAAAGATTCACCCCCGCACCAAATGTAGCATGTACAGAACGCTAATAAGACCGGTGGTCCTCTATGACACGAAACATGGACTATGCTCGAAGAGGACCTGCAAGCACTCGGAGTTTTCGAGCGACGTGTGTTAAGGACGATCTTCGGCGGTGTGCAGGAGAACGGTGAGTGGCGGCGAAGAATGCATCACGAGCTCGCTGCACTCTACGGCGAACCCAGCATCCAGAAGGTGGCCAAAGCCGGAAGGATTCGGTGGGCCGGGCATGTTGCAAGAATGCCGGACAACAACCCTGCAAAGTTGGTGTTCGCTGCTGATCCGGTTGGCACAAGAAGGCGTGGATCACAGAGAGCGCGATAGACGGACCAGGTAGAGCGTGATCTAGCTAGCATTGGGCATGACCGAGGATGGAGAGCGGCAGCCGCAAACCGAGTATTGTGGCGTACTATTGTTGATTATGTCTTATCCTAAATGTGATGTTGTACCAATAAATGTATGTATGTATGTACGAATCGGGTCGTGCATTCGCTTTAACATACTCATCCGCTGATGAGAGATGGTGAGGGGTGTTCCCTTGCCACCACTGGCAAAAAGAATGATCACCGATTCGCTCATGTACCTCCGATGTGTTGATCGATCATCGAATGTAAATCCATAAATTCATGCAAGAAGTAATAAAAACATGATTAGTTAAAGGACATATACTGCCGATCATAAGTTTTGGGTCACCTTAAAGTAAAAGATTTTGCTCACATCACTGCCATTTTGTGACCGATTTTCGACTTTTATAGGTCATTTAAAGGTATTACCTGACACTTAGTTAGTTGGTACATAGTTTGATTGTGAAAACTAAAGCTAAAGTGAAGTGAGCTAAATTTAAAGTTTAAAGGAGTTGTAGAGGAAGTTACCACGTACAATTGGACAGCCAGGCTCTCGCGGTTTTACCGTAACGTTTATGTATTTAACGGATTTTTTCGGAGTCGACCACACCAATCGCCGGTAGTGTGTCCGAATCGTAGATCGTTAACCTGATCCCACAGCTACAGTGTGCGCCACCAATACAGGCAAGCCAACTTACCCTTGTAGTTCGTTGAAGCCTCGAGTCCGTCACTATACTCGAGGGGCGTACGGGACAGGCAGAGGCGTCTACCCCTGGCCCAAGAAGGTGACGCGGTACCAGAGGATGGAGAGGAACGACGACGACGGCAGTGGCAGGAGAAGGGGCCCCAAAGAAAATACGAAGAGTAGCGCTAGCACAAGGTAGGAGTAGTCAACGAAGGAATTGGGAGACGTCAGAGTCTAGACCGTCCGTGAAGTGAGAAGGAAGTGAAATTAACAAAAGCGAATAAAGTGGGAGTTTTTCAGGGGTCTCATCAGTGCTGGTAGTAACACCGCACTGTTACACCTATTTGATATATGTTTCACATCGAAAATGCGTCACACAAACCAAAACGGCCAGGCCTACTGTGCTATATTTAAGGGGCAAGATTATTCAGAAAACATCGGAAAACGTTGCTTCAGAATCTAATAAATGAATGAAACGTGGATATCTCGTACCGTAGGTTCTGTTTTAGGTAATTATATGGCTAGTTGGTCGTTGGAAGCATCTAAGCTATAAAGGTAAAGTGATGCTACATTTTCTTCTGACGGTTGAAACAAGAGCACTACCTCTTATCCTAGCCTTTTATGGCTTATGGCTATAGCGCTATCACTCGTTTTCTGAAAAGAGATGAGGGAAAGGAAAAGGAAAGCGGCGCACACTAATGCACCACTTAAATTTAAAAAGTGTGCGAGCAAAAGGGAAACAGATTAGTGGTAGAACAAACCATCCATTCATCCCTGTGTGCTTGATAGAAAAAGACGATTATGCTCCAAAAAGGGCTATTAGGTTCTGTAGCGTGACGCGTCACGAATGAATTCTATATTAATCGGCTGAACCTTTTTGACAGTTTACAAGCAATATTTTAAAATTTCCGAATTTTAATATGAAAATTGTTGAGGAAATACGCGGTGAAAGGATGTTGCTCGTGGACATCGCAGAAGTGTGGTTTACATCTCAATGCATTCTGAAAAATTATCGATACCCGGTTCAAGCTTTAGTTGGCGGCGGTGGCTCTTCTTGACCTTTTACCCCCTGAGTATTAAGTGTGAATAAGGGTGTCTGCATGTTGTTTTGATGTACCTAGTGCATCCTGTTCCCTTAACTTGTTGAGGACACCCTGTCTTGCCTCAAAAGTTACCCTTTTTGAAGTACTAGTCTTCACAACATAAAGGGCACCATTACGAAGCATGAGATTTTAACAAATTATTCGCAGTTCTACTTGTCCAACGCCCCCCCCCCCCCACACACACACAGAACTAAAGGAAATTGAGCAGTACGTTCCGGCTCATGTCCATGCGAGTCGTGAGTGCGTACATAACCATTTCGATCAATCAGTGCGCCCGGTTATCAGGCGGTGGCATGATGGCCTTTTGAAGGTTTCCTCCTTGCCAAAAAAAAAACACCCACACACACCCGTTTTAATGCGGTTCGCACAACCGAAAGAAACAGATATGGCTGACGGGAGCTTTCCTTTTTTTGATCAACACAAATCAAATTCCTGTGCTGATTTAGCCACCGTTTCCACGAAAAGTCTTCATACTGACCAATAATTAATTAAAATCCAAAAGCTTACACTTGCTCTCTCAACCGATTTTGAGTTATCACCATAAAACTAAGGGTCCGGAAAATTTTGGTTCTACATCTCTGATTTTTGAAATTCACATACCCTATATAATCTATAGCTTTTGAACAAAGATATAAGAAGAAATTTACTATCTTTGTGAAAAATTAGAGAATTATTTCAGCTATCGATAAAAAAATATTAACTGACAACTGTTTTCCTTGAAAATTTTCACGTTGGTGAAAAATTGAAAAAGAAAAACAGGGCAAACTATTTTTCGGGTGATGATATTTTTTTCACTAGCTTTTCTTTTTCTATTTCTTATCTTTCACTACTGAAATTTTCAGAGTGGTATCTTTTGCCGTTTTTGTGTAATTACCGAAAAACTAAAGTCCAGTACGTGCCATTCTACGCAAATCATAAATCAAACAAGAAAACGATAATTTTCATAGCTTTCCTATAACTGGTCGTCGTTAGTTTTTCGGTCATATCTAGAAAATAATAAAAGCCACCACTCCGAAATTTTCACCAGTGAAAGACAACAAATTTTCAAGCAGAACAACAATCGTAAGAAGTATTTCTATACACTAATAATAGTTTTATCCTAATTTTCCTCCATTGTGATCATTTTCGGTGAAATTTTGTCGCAGATTTTATTTTTTATGAATTGCTGAGATAATTTCCCTTTCATTTTAATACACAACTTTTTTCTATGATCATGAGTTATGAATTTTCAAAGTACGTTATGTCCGGAAATCCTAAAACTTCAACTTAAACTTTCCGTAAAAATTGATTACCCGAAAAATAATTCATCGCTACCCATTTTCTCGTCACTTTCAGAACTGTCGCTTACTTAACTTTCACCATCGATGCATCGGTAGATGGAACTAGAAGGGTTTGAGCATCTTTGGACAAAGGCAGTTTTGCTTGTTTCAAAAGTGGTCTTATTGTTGAAATTAACGGGTCAGATGATTCAAGCAGACGATTCAGAAGGTCGATGTTTGCCGAGATTTTTCGTGGTAGGTCGATCCGAAAGCGCCTTATGTCTTTATTTATTTACTCCTCGGTCTCCTCAGATAACTGCCCAATTGGAACAAGAAAAGATCGTATGATCGTCGAGCCATGGATAAGTATTTTATGCACCGTTACAGGCAAATAAAACCGAGGGGGCGACACATCTAAAATTCCATTTAGATTACGCACGATGTGCAACTGATTATTTAGTTCAGTGTACTCTTGTTGGATTTAATTTCCTACCATTCGCTCGAGCATTCGCTGGTATAGCTGCAAACCCTACGGATAGGATTCCTCGCTAAAAGTAGACGTGCGTGTATTTATTTATTCATTTGTTTTAAAAAGCGGTGATTCACGTAGCAGGCGAGGCTGCATAAGTAAGTAGCTTTTTTTATTGACGCAAAAGTTGTAAATTTTCCTGTTTATCATTGCAGCAAATTCTTTATGTAGATGTTGCAGCGACTATGGCGAGCCAATTGAGAAGCCATCAGCACTACCTCCCATCATCTGGATACCGATTCAGCGCATTCTCATACCGGAACCGAGTTATCAACATCAACTTTGTCCGTACGATCACCGCGGTAAAGATGATGGAAATGTTCTTTATGCATGTCAACATTGCTTTTATATGTAAATCAAGAACTACAAAAGACTTCCGGTCAAGGAGAATATACTGAAGAAACGACTGACCTAAAACATCAAGGGAGTGGACTTCATTGACGACTACGATTTAGATCAGGGTCTTTCCGTTACTTCCACTAGCTTTTCAAAGGATGACCAAAATACTGCCCGGTGAGTTCATTCTTCAATAAGACAGTGTTTCGATGGCGAAGTATTAGAAGAACAGAAGACGTACGAATTAAAACCAGTGGACAATGTGGAAGCCTCACATAGCTCAAAACTTAACAACTTAAAATCATAGTGCATTTCGGTCAAAAGATGACACACATTTTTAAGTTGATTTAGATGAATATAAAAAAAAAAAACATCATAGGTATAAAAAATATTCCTTATGAACTAAAATACACGTAAGATAAACAAAACTGCTATCATCTCGATTCTCGAATGAACCTTATTGTAAAATTCAATATGATATCAGACGTTATTCAATTTTCTAGGTTGCATAGAAGTATTTTTTACACGCAGAGTAAATATTGTCAATAGTGCTCATGTTTTTTTTTTAGTATTTCAAAACATTTTTTTTTCAGATTTTTTTAAGGATTTCGTGGGATAATGGATAAAATCTAGCTCTCAGAATCATAAGGACTTAACTTCGATGATCGATCCTTTTAATCGATGTTGTGTTTTGATAATAAATCGGCAGGATTTACATTTATCGATGCGTTTGTTGACATCTCTTATACGTGGTCACAAACTCGCAGCTGACTTGAAAAAAAAAAAATAAAGATCAAGAATCACGCTACCCATCAGTAAAAAAATACGGTTGTAATTCAACAAATTATAATCGACACCCACCTGTAGAAGTTAAAAATATATATTGTAACTTCAACTTACTGTTTTCTTAGCAAAAGGGTACAGGTGATGCATTCGAAAACTGCCTCCTGCAGTTCCCCTTTGAACAGAATGAAGAAAATATTCTCCCGGCCATTAGTGGCACCCTGCCAAAGGTCACAGAGCACTCTTCCTCAATGGATTACTTGAAGCAGTCCAATTTGCGCTTCGAATAGTCAAACAATACTTTGTAAAATTGTGATATGCACTGAAAATGCTATCTACCAATAGTGAACAAGTGTGGTTTCACGCACGCACCGTATAGAAATTTGAAAGTATTACCATCAATATGGCCCATCTGAACACTAGCCGTTTGATAAAGTAGCAGATGCTTAGGGGGAAACGTATAAACCAGCATTCCAGGATGTGGATTCATGACTTCTTTGCAATTCGGTTCGGATTTGAATGCAATTCGGTAATTTTCAATTCAGCTGCCCTTTTCAAGTTATTTGGAACAGGTTAACTTCTGCCAGGGTCAGATCTGGTATCCGATCTGCCTAATGCTTTGCCGACACTTAAACGGCTATTAGCTATACATCAAAAACAGATAAAATGTCTGGATCCAGTTTTCTTGATCTAAAAAAAAACTATACGGATACGTTTTTGATCATCGGAACAAATATTCGAAACAAACCTCTAATGTGTTAAAATGGTAAAAATCCGTTCCTTTCGAAATGTTGGACCCTCTAAGCTTTCCAAGCGATTCACTTCCGGGAAGACAATATGTAGAAATCGTCCCGTCAGTGTTTGAAGCACAATAGATCCCGATAATAGTCACGGCTTTAACAAAGAATTAGTCAGGTCGACAAAAGCTGAAGTGTAATCGCCTTCTGTGAACCGAACGTTATGGCAATAAAAGAATGGTAATATAACAATGATTAAAATAAAATTAATCCATCATAGCTTGAAAACTTACTATCTATAATCTTTCCGATTGAACCATCGTTCGATGTCACCAGTTTACCCTCCGAACAGATTTTGTATCATGAAACTTTCAGAATTCTGATTTTGAACTTGTTCAATTTGCTTCAATTTGTTCATCAACTAGCAACCAAATGTAAACAAACAACATTGGTTTGCTGACGTTTACTGTTTTTGTTCGTTCGGCGATTGATTCTTTCACGAGAAGATGCGGGCGATGTAAAAAAAGATGAAAGATGCGAGAGTCGATGAAATTAGATGTCACAGATGGAAACAGATAGTGAAAAGATAAATAAATGATTAGTGTGATTTTTAGTAAAAAGGAGAAAATCTAGATGTGTCGCCCCCTCGAAGAAAACCACGGGTATTCTGTTCGTTCAGTCAACCGGTTACTACAACAGACACCGAGAATCACATTCCGGTAAGAACAAGGACCACGGTTTGTTCAATCAAACGGTCACTACTACCGACACTGTAAATCACCTGCCGGAGGGAACATAGCCCAATCATAGTTCAGTCATTTTTTGTCACTACAATAGATACAGGGACTCACCTTCCACGAAAAACAAGAATCACTGTTCATTCAGGGATTTTCCGTACAGTTCAGCAAAGTTGCGACATCTTCAAAGATGCTCCAAATATTTCGAGGAAGATCAGATATCTTTAGAGCAGTTCCATTAATTAATTCATTCCAAAAGTTCCGAAGAATTATGGAATATTCAGATAATTTCAGAAATGTTCAGAAAGTTTATTAAAATACGCGGGGTCTTTAATGACAATTGTTGGAGCGCTTGAGGCGTTCCGAAAAATTAGGAAACGTGAGATGAAATTCTAGAACTTCTTGAAAATTTTGGAAAGTTCTAAGTAGTATCGAACACATCAGAATAAGTGTGGTAGTTTAAAGAGCTTCAGGCAGGTCAATTATCTTCAGGAAAATTGCGTCAACTTTTAAAATCCTCTCAGGAATTCAGAGCTAGAGAACATTATTTAAGTTCAGAGATCTTCGGGGCAACTTGAATTGCTCCAGGGAAGAGAAAACTTTAGAAAAGTCTAGATTTTCGGGGATGTTCATTATGCCTTATGAATTTTCTTTTGGGTTTCAGCCATGTGTTAAAGTTTTATCATTATTTTAGTAGAATTTTGTGAAGAACTCAATGAAGGGAAATGATTTTAAATGAACATTTTTATGAAAACATTCTATGGAAATGCTACAAAGATTTCTATGTGAGTTTTTGAAGGTAGTTAAACAAATGTTGCTGGATTTGTAATTACTTATTTTACCTACCGATCCTTCAGCTTAATCGCAGTCAGCGTTATGTTTCATTTAAGAGTTTAATTTGCTTCTTCTTCGCATTTCAGGAATATTGCATAGCTTATTGCGTGCACCCAACTTAGTGTTTTAGATGCACTTCCATAGTTATTAGTTGAGAGCAGAGCTTAAAATTATTGACTGCCTAGGCTGAGTGTGAAAGCACTGCACTATTCAATCCAATGTTCTTGTGCAGACCGTTTGTACCAAACGGTAAAGGACGAGGCAATGAAAGAGCCAACAAAAACATTCAGTCACTCACGAGCAGGTGACGCACACCGCTTGCATTCACTCACACAGCATGTAATTGAGTCATTTTTCCATAGAAAATGCACGCTTAGTCATTCAAAACAAATATTGGGTACCATCACGGCAGAATAAACGTGTTGACTGAGCTACCGACTGAGTGCTCGGCTGTCATTGACTCTCACGAGGCCGTGAATGATGAGGCAGATGGCAGTTCATATTCATATCAAAATGACTCAATGAACCTGACTGTAGAGAGTTTTCGATGCCTATACCATTTTTGCATTATTATAATTTTGTGGAAAGCACTTTCATACTTTATGCCCAGTGAAGTCGAGAAATTTTCTGGACTGGTAGCGTACCCGGGCGAAAAGCCCTACGTTGGTGGAACGAGGATACCAAATGTGCGGTAAAAGCACGACGCAAAGCCCTACGCCGGCTTAAGCGCCTAGCCTTAGACGATCCTGGTAGGGAGGAAGCGCTGAAGGTCTACCGAGAACGCCATCTCTCGTGCAGACAGGTGATCCGCGACGCGAAGCGATCCAGCTGGATGGACTTCCTGGATTCAATCGATGAATCCCAATCGTCGAGCGACTTGTGGAATCGCGTCAACGCTCTCAGTGGCAAGCGGCGATCCACTCCACCTACTATCCAAGCTCATGGCAACACGATCTCAGAACCGAAGGACATCGCTGACAATTTAGGGAACTATTTTGCCGGCCTGTCCGCTATCAGTGGATACGACAGCGATTTCGTCCAGCGCGTCAAACCTTCCACAAGCAGCATTCGCGACCTGCGAATTCCATCCGATGTCCCTTCCCTCCAGATCAACGATGCTCTTACCTTCCGGGAGCTTCAGTTCGCCCTCGGCAGCAGTACTGGTAAATCTGCCGGGCCGGACGAGATTGGATACCCGGTGTTAAAAAACCTCTCCCTCGACGGAAAAACGAGGCTACTCGCTCTCTTCAACGACCTATGGCTCACTGACTCGTACCCGGACCTCTGGAAACAAAGCCTGGTAGTGCCCATTCCAAAGATCAACGCGGCGAGTGGAGAAGCCTCCTCCTTTAGGCCGATTGCGCTCACTTGCTGCGCGGCAAAAGTGATGGAGAGAATGGTAAATCGTCGACTTAGGCAGTTCCTGGAGTCAAACAGTCTCCTTGACGAACGGCAGCATGCATTCCGACAAGGACACGGCTCCTCCACTTACTTTGCAGCCCTCGGAAATGTACTCAAGGAAGCCCAGGACAACGGTCACCATGCGGAGTTAGTATCCCTTGATATTTCAAAGGCGTTCAACAGGACTTGGACGCCCGGCGTCATCAGGCAGCTCATCGGCTGGGGCCTGAAAGGCCACATCACACATTTTGTACGGAATTTCCTCCTTGATCGTACCTTCCAGGTGACTGTCGGGAACACTCGATCGGATCCGTTCCCCGAGGAAACTGGAGTGCCCCAGGGATCCGTCATAGCGGTAACGCTATTCCTGGTGGCAATGAACGGGGTGTTCAGCCGACTGCCCAAGAACGTGCACGTAATCGTCTATGCCGATGACATACTCATCGTCGTAACGGGACGAACGACTATACGGACCAGGAATATAGCCCAAGCAGCTGTCTCCGCCGTCAGCAGGTGGGCGCTTTCTGTTGGTTTTCAGCTCTCCGCACCAAAGAGTGTACGGTGCCATATC
The DNA here is from genome assembly GCF_037179485.1 of Ochlerotatus camptorhynchus. Lineage (NCBI taxonomy): Eukaryota > Metazoa > Arthropoda > Insecta > Diptera > Culicidae > Ochlerotatus > Ochlerotatus camptorhynchus. Next base: position 2,577,066 of record NW_027040556.1, on the reverse strand, counting down.
TGCCACTCGGGTCATCTGATTCGGGGACCACCGATCACCATCCAGGACCATCCAATTCCGCTTAAGAAAACAGTCCGCGTTCTGGGGGTAGTTCTGGATCGGACTCTAAGTTTCGACCAACACTTCAGAACGGTGAAAGAAAACTGCCGTAGCCGCATCAACATCGTCAGGACAATCTCCCGTCCGCACCGCTCCAGTAACCGCGAGATCCGCCTTCGTGTCGCCCGGGCTGTTATCGACAGTCGACTTTTCTACGGCCTCGAAATTACCTGCTTAGCCACCGAGAAGCTGAACCGCATCCTCGCTCCGGTATACAATACCTACGTACGCATCGTATCCGGCCTCCTACCTTCCACGCCCGCAGACGCCGCTTGTGCAGAAACCGGAGTCCTCCCTTTCCGCTATCGATCTGCTGCAGCCTCTGCCACCAAAGCCGCTGCCCTCGCTGCTAAGACATCCGGGAACGATAGGGTCTTTCTCCTCAACGAGGGGAACAGAGCCCTCCGCACTGCAGCCAACGTAGACCTCCCCCCGGTGGCCAGGGTCCACTGGCATGGAGAGAAAAGTTGGCGATCAAACGTTATCAAAATAGATAAGCGGATTAAGAGAGGATTCCAAGCCGGAGATAACTCTGTAGCGTTGAGGCGCTCTGTTGCAGAACTTCTTAGGTCGGTTTATCCGGGGCACGTTCATCGCTTTACGGACGGATCGCGATCACGGGCCGGAGTGGGACTCGGAGTTGCAGGACCAAACACCGCAACAAGTCAAAGTCTTCCGGAGGAGTGTTCCGTTTTTTCCGCAGAAGCCGCTGCTGTTCTTGACGCAGCCATCACTCCTGCAGATCAACCGATCCTTGTGCCAACGGACTCACACAGCGTCATCCAGGCGCTGGAAGCCGAAGCCCCGAGCCACCCCTGGATACAAGCCATTACACGTTTTGCCCCACCCTCAACCGTTTTTACGTGGATTCCCGGGCACTGCGGTGTTCCTGGAAACGAGTCAGCGGACAGGCTGGCGGGATCTGGTCCATCCGGACCCCGCTTCACCAGGAACGTACCACTCCTAGACGTCAGGCGTTGGATTGCGAATATCATCATGGAAGCCTGGCAGGAGGAATGGTTTCAGTCACGCACCACCCTCCTGAGAAAGATCAAAGAAACCGTACGACCTTGGCAAGACAGCCACAAGTACAAAGACCAGCGGATTATTTCAAGACTCCGGACCGGCCATGCGAGGATTTCCCACAATTTTGGTGGGACACCCTTCCACAAGGTTTGTCCAATCTGCAGCATCCCTGCCTCGGTGGAACACGTGCTGTGTGTCTGCCCAGAGTTTCAGAGGCTACGCGAACAACACCGACTCCCAGAGAGCATCAGGGAGCTACTTGGCAACGACCCCTCGACGTTGACTGCGCTGATTGCATTCTTGAAGGACGCTCACCTATACAACCAAATCTAGCCCTCTCGTCGTGGGCTGCGCTGTCCGTGTTCTTTCACCTTCCTATTTTCCTGCCGTCGGGGTATCTCTGCCGGACTGGGGCACTGTCTCTTACGGTGGAGCTCTACCTTGTTCGCGCATCCATTCCTCACCACAGTCCCGATGTAACTCCCACTTTACATTAAGTTTTTTAAAATGTTGTCTGTCCCTTTTGGTGGGTAATCAGAGCCAGTTGTACGTTATGTAATGATAGACTGAAACGCTTTCTTTCGAGGCAGGCCCTAAGCCTGACCCTCGATTATCAAATGTGATGAACTAGCCTACGGCTAAAAATCACAAAAATAAAGAAAAAAAAAATAATATCGAGAAATTTTCCAACCCGAAAAGTGTCTAGACCAGACTGGAAATTGAACCCATGATCTGCTTTGTAGCTAAAGGAGGCCCCAATTTTTCCATAGTTTAAGCACCATTTCTGTACATCTTTGACTTGAAATTCATAAAAAAAAACTTGTGCAAAGTTTGTTTGTTGATTGAGTATATTTTGAATAATAATCGAATTCATATTCAAATCATATTCAAATCTTCCTCACATCTTATTCCGAGATCATGTCATCAACAGATATTTACAAATAAAAATACGCTCGACTATGGTTTCTGTGGCCAATATATGAACCAGCATTCGCATCATTCCCCAGGAGTTCCATGCCTTCCATGCATGCTCGACGAGAGCTGAGTGACACCATGCAAGTGCACTGCACGCGTGAAAGTAAAATGGAATGCAATTAGCCGTATATTGTTCCATATCCTTTTTCATTTTATTTATTTTTTTCATTTTTGGTCCCATCCTACGCTAGATTGTACAAAGCATCAGACGTATTTCATCGCGTTGAGGAGAGGAAGATTAAAAACCGAACCGAGTTCTTATCGATGCGGCCCCCTGAAATTGATAAATATATGGTCTAGCAGTAGTGAAGCGTTAATATGTGACGCCAACGTGATATTTAGTGACAGCAATAATTCACTTGAAGTTATAAATAACTGAATTGAGCACTCATTTCCACATTCTTCAAAACTGATAGAACCTGCCTGTGGGATTTCGATTTTTGACGAGTGTGTTTACCCTGAGCCAAGATAAAATGCAATTTCGTCCCCCTCGGAAAGAGCAAATTAAAGCAGAAAAGCCAATCTCGATCTAGACACAGACCCAAAAAGAAAGCAACGAAATCACCCTTCGGATTTGTTTTCACGATTTTGATCACCCCTTTTCAGGTTCACCCGAGCAGATCCCTTGTTAAAATATTGCTTAGTGCAAAATTGTACATACTACATACCTACTAGCTCCTGGCTGTGTCGCTTTGTGCACTGCTAATACATAAACCATCTCATTGCTTATCTTTGGAAGCAAACCAAAAGACCGATACCATCGTGTACGTGTGTCTTGCCTTTCCCGAGTATGTGTATGTGTGTGTGTATCGGAGTACCCATTTCACCCACTTTCGACAACGCCGACACAGCATCCAAGGCAGCAAGGAATGGAACATTTCTGCACCTGCTCCAAGCAGCTACCAACGACGGAAGGATCGACCGAACGAGGTGGGAGGAGGTAGGAAACGACACCCTCCGCATTTAATTCCATCCCAAACCCAAAGAGAGTTTCCACTTTTCTCGTTTCCAGCAGAAGCGACGCAATGATTTCCTGCCTTTTTCTGAACCTTGTTTTAGGACGCCATTCAGACTGCCACCACCACCATCACTACCCAGCAGCCAACAACAACAACAACATCATTACCGAGCAGAAGCAGACCTTCAGCCATCTTTTTCGGAATGGAAAACCCTTTTGCATACTTCTGCTTTTCTATTCCCCCTCACTCCCTCTCAGTTGGACGGAACGTTGTTGGCTGGTTGGTTGGTGTGTAACATTTTCGGTATGCCGCTTCCGTCTCTCCCGCACATGATCGCTTTCTGCGAGGAAGCTACGTGTAATCGTGAATCTCGTGTATTTTAAAAGGGGAATAATATTTTATTAAAACCCCGCTCGACCGAACGTGCTCGACAGAGAAAACGCTGCTGCCTGTATCTCAACTTGTGGTCTTCTTTTTAATGCTAAAAGGGGTGGGGAAGTGGGCGGACGGACGGGGAAAGGAATTTCGTTGCGAGCGGATGTTTGCACACAGGGGGTTTATATACTCCGGGCCAGGGCTTTGCGTAGGACACGGCGAAGGAGAGAGCGTTTTTCTGCTTCGGAAGGGGGAGTTGGATTTGCATAACAATTTCGTTAGGAATTGATTTTTCTTGGACCTGTGTAAGAGATGTGGTAGAGCGAATGCTGTCGTGAACATAACGGAGCTTCATAGTAATCTTGAGGCGAATCATTTAGTTTTAATAAATTAAAAGTAATCACTTTAGAAGAAGATCATTTGAACAAATTGATCGCAAATTCTAATATTTGTTCTTATCGCTTTGGATGCGATCTTCTCGGATTTTCAAAGCTTTTGTGCTGCTTTAATTTCGAGAGTATGGACAGGATACCTTGGCTGACTAGCTCCACATATTTTATGATATTTTCATTTTCTTGACTTCAGATCGCTGGTTCAATATTTTCAGAGGCCGTGCCTTGAGTTGACTGCCAGTCAGTTTGTGGAAGTTTTTAATTTGAAATGCCACATTACTCTTTGATGCAAAGTATAGGCCACAGTGCACACGCGTTCTGGAAAAAGGTAAACACTAAGAAAAAAAAAACAAAATGAGCTAAAATTTCAGACTCGGCCCTTTAAGATTACCATGAAACTTTGCAACTTATTCGCTATGGGAAATCATTTACACTCCCGATCAAAAATTTGGATGCACCCCACAAATAACATGCCATTTAACGTACAATTTCCATTTTCTGTTTGTAATTTGAAAGATATTGAATGAAACTTACTTCGTAGGAATTTGGATCCATATACTTTGCAAGTTTTGCAAAATAAAAATTCACCTAAAGTAACAACATTTTCCCAAATTCACATTGAACAATCATGACTGATTTTCTCAGAATTGGTTTTGCCAAATTTTTAAATCAAATTGGTAGTAGCTGAGCAATGGGCGATCTTGGACCGAAACACAAAAGATCGTTGCTTTTGGTTCGATTAATCGATTTTTTGATCGATCTCAAACACGACAAAAGTCGACTGGATCGATCCTTTTCATTCGATTTTTGTTTCCAACCAACAAAAAAAAAAAAATTCAGTGCATTTGCATTTGCAATTTAATTTTGACCTGTACCTGGAGTCTTCAGCTCATGCTTGGGCAGTTCAAATTGTGTTTGAGCAGATCTACAGTACCGAAAGAGTATACGATGATTGCACACATCCCCACCAAAACCAACCGGAGGCCTGTGGGATATTCATGACGAAATGGTAAAGAAAGTTATTAATCTACATATGTACAAACATTCACTTCTTAAATATGACATATTTCGGGTTCATCAGTCCTCTGCTATGTCAGAACTGGATCGCCATGGGGGCATATCGGCAGAATTACAAAATATCTGGCATCAGCATGCTTTCACACGTTCTGCCGATCCTTTTCAAGCATGGGAAAAAATCCTCAGTGAATATACCCATGTATACCCCATTGCTCGAGACTATTTATCAATAATGGTAACAAGTGTTCCGTCAGAGAGGCTATTCTCTGAAACTGGTGAAACCACACAGAATCGATATCGGCTCAATGCTAAACGCATGGCTCAATTAGTTTTCTTGGGATCCCTCTCGGATAAGTTTTGGGATATCTGAATTAAATACTTTCCGTACTTACCTGCATTTACACTCCGACCATCTAATCGTATGTTAATCTTTCGTTTTTTAAATCGAAAATCGACCTGTTAAATCACTTACCTAATCAAAAATCGTGAGCAAAAACTTTGCAACTTTTTCTGGCTTGTTGTAAATATGTTGATCGATTATTTAAGTTAACTTCTACGTAAGATTAAAAAAATATTACATTACCAGAGAAAGCCACTGCACCTCATGGAAGAATTTTGAAAGTGAAATACGATTTAGGTTTGGTAACCCTAACCGTGACCGCGGTATAAGAAGTCAGTTATGAGAACTGAGGAAAAAGAGAGGTGAAACTTTCGTGGCATTTGTCACAGAAGTTGAAAAGCTTAACCTGTGCTTGAAACATGCCCACTCATCCCGATCAATCTTTGAAATAGAATGGGAGAACATGAGACCCTACTACAGGTCCAAATTAGCGACAGCTCAAGTTCATAATTAAGAACATTTATTGAATTCAATCATCGAATCGATGCCAATGATCCCATCTTACATCGGTCAAATTATAATAGGGGAATTTACGTATTCTCGGCAACCTAAGCAGCGACCTTCTTTCTATAGCCTTTTTCTCTATGGAACGCACACATATGCAGTATTGGTTTGTTTACAATCTTATGCTGCCAGCTGCTCTAACAATTTCAGTCGAAAGAATTGTCAAAAACTGTTTTGAAACGCTTTTACAAAGCTCCAATCTTCTCTAGTGAGAGCGAGTATTGTCGGCAACCAGTTTTTCTTCGGCAACCGTTCCATTTGAACTGCATGTAAATCTGCTGTTCTATTATCGGCAACTCGAAATCAGCTACAATTTGTAGTGCGTGTGTTTCATTTCAAGAAAACCGTGCTAGATTGCTTTTTTCTCAGTGGTAAAAATATAGTCAAATTGAAGCTGAAAGCATAAAGAATCGTTTGCATGCAGTCAGCGAAGTGTTTTCGTAAGAAAATCCAGTGAAAATAGTGTTTCAATTTGGGTTGCCGAAAATAGTCTGTCATGCCGAAGCCGTCATTTCCCCTATAAGAAACGAGATGCATAACTTGGAGGCTCAACATAATTCTGACGATGAATATTCATCTCCGGATGAAGTTGCTATTAGCATACTTCAACGTAAGACTATAACAGTATCGGACTCCCAAAAACCAAACTACTCAACCAATACGCAAACTTCTCAAGCGGCAGATTTTTCAACAGTGAAATGCTGGAATTGTCCAAAGACCGGACATCGCTGGAGGTCCTGCAAGGAGCTAAAACTTATTTTTTTTTTGTTATGCTTGTGTAAGTCTTGGTCGAACCACAAGAACATGAGAGCGCAATCACCCCCAATCTTATCCTAACACTAACAACCAAAATTCCACAAATTCTCAACAGCAATCGTTAAACTAGATGCAAGGTGCACTAAAGGGAACCCGTCCATCTGACGAATGTTAAAAGTGGTCCCTAAAACCAACAGCTCTGAACAATTTAAAAAATATCATGAGAATTTGCATATAATTTGCATAAAGATCAACCCTAACGTTTCTATTTTGGACACAGATATAATCGCTTTATTAGACTCAGGCGCAAGTATTAGCGTGCTGAATTCGACAAAAAAAACTCCAAAAACATGAGCTAAAATTATTTCAGGCAAACGTGTTTGTCAGCCTTGGGTACGCTAACGTCCCTTACACATTTGCAGGCGTTACCAAGGTAATTCCGACCATGGTTGTTCCCCAACGTTCGAAATCATTAATATTAGCGATCGATTTCTGGAATGCTTTCGAGATAAGGCCAATGACCAAAAATGACGATTGGGAAACTGACGTTAATCTATTGGATATCAACGGGCAGCCCATGATTAATTTAATCTCCGCCGATCATGATCGACAATTGAACCCCGCCGACTTAGAATCTGAAATTTGTCACACTTAGAAATAACTATTTTTACACGTCCATATTGGACGTAAATCACAGAACGTAAACAAACATTTCATGTGAAATTAAGTGCTCTCAAACCAAAACATCAACTAGTTGACGAAGAGAACGTTTGATTAAATTGATTTTCACGATTCTTTCAACTGATTCTTATGTCAAAACGCCCGCTTACATGTGTCGGTCTCAGGGAACCGAAATTTACATGACTTTTTAGTAGTGTGCAGAACAAGACGAATCACTAGATTTGCCATCTCTAGAGTTACCGAGAAATCCCGAACAAGAAATTGAAAACATAGAAATTGAACATGATTTAACAAGACAAGAGCGACAGCAACTCACAGAAGTATTAAAATGTTTTCAATGGACTAGCGAAAATAAATTGGGTAGAACTATTATTATTTATCTTTATTAGGGAGGCTTTCAGCCTTGGGCTGGTTCGCCTCCATGGGTAGAACTACCCTAATAGAACATTAAATTGAAACGATAGATGGCGCAAAAATGCGGGACTTGCCGATGTACAGATATTCGCCTAGTATATGGGAGAGCATAGAAAAGGAACTGGAACGATACGAAAAACTAGATGTGATCGAAGAGCGCACTAGTGAATATGCTAGCCCATTAGTGCCGGACAAAAAGTCAAATGGAAATATTAGAGTCTGCTTAGATTCAAGAAAAATTAATTCAATTACCAAAAAAAAAAAAACGCATACCCGATGTGCAACAGGAATGACATTTTTCATAGGCTACAAAAAGCAAAATATTTTAGCATCATTGATTTAAAGGATGCCTATTCTCAAATTCCCTTAAAAGAAAATTCCAGAAACTTTACAGCTTTCCGAACTCCAAAAGGACTTTTTCGATTAAAAAAATATTGTCCCATTTGGACTATCAAACGTCCCATTTCCGATGAGTAGGCGAATGAATAAAGCCATGGGCTTCGATCTTTAACCCTTCTTATTCATCTACTTAGATGACATAGTGATAGCTTCAGAGTCCATGGAGGAACATTTCCGTCTCTTGAAATAAGTGGCAAAACGCTTAAAGAAAGCGAAAGGTACAAAAAAGTCGCTTTTGCAGACGGCAAGTCAAATATCTGGGGTATCTATTAACAGAAAGGCCTGGCAATCGATAGTACAAAGTTAGAATCTGTACTTAATTACCCCCGCCCTAAGTAAATCAGGGATGTCCAACAACTTATGGGATTGATGGATTTCTACCAAAAATTTATCAAGAGCTATAGTCACATAACTGCACCAATTACAGATCTGTTAAAAAGGAAAGAAAATTCAAACGGACCGATGCAGCAGAACGTGCACTTGCTGAATTAAAGTCGGTACTAACTTCCTCAGCTGTACTTGCAAACCCTCGGTACGATCTCCCATTCATAATAGAGACCGATGCGTCCCAACTGGCTGTCGGAGTAGCCCTCCTACAAGTTCAACCCGAAGGCAAAAGGATAATTGCTTACTTTAGTAAAAAAAAAAACTCTCAAGCACACAGTCGCTGCTGAGAAAGAGTGTCTTGCAGTTCTACTTGCTGTTGAAAATTTTCGACACTATATCGAGGGGACAACTTTCACAGTCATAACCGATGCCAAAAGCATCACGTGGTTGTTCACGCTTACCGCGGCTAACGAAAATTCAAGACTACTCCGTTAGGCCTTAAAACTCCAATCCTTAATACAGTGCAGGAAGGGTATGGACAATGTCCTTGCTGATTGCTTATCAAGGATTGAGATCATTCAAATAGGTGATAGTAAGTATGCCTATTTGCGTACGAAAATTAGTAGCAACCCTGATCAATTGGTTAGTGGCAAGATTTTCAAATTTATCCACAGCACAGCAACAATTGAGGATAAAAGGTTCCTTTGGAAAGACTATCCTCCAGCACAAGAAAGGAGAGATATAATAAAAGCTGTGCACGATCCAGCTCACTTAGGCTACGAAAAAACAATTGCCAAGCTAAAAGAGAAACATCATTGGCCTTGAATGGCCCTAGAAACAAGACAGTTATGTAAAACATGTTTGCCCTGTAAAACTTCCAAAAGTACAAACATAAATAGTAACCCACCCATGGGCACCCAGAAACAGCATTGTGACCAACCATGGCAGTTCACTACGTTGGATTACCTGGATCCGTTTCCACCGTCAGGTAAAACTCGAAGTACATGGCTTCTTGTGGTTACCGACGTATTCACAAAATTTGTTCAGGTGCAAGCTTTTACATAGGCAGCAGCTTGTTCACTTGTTAAATTTCTTGAACAATCTATTTATCTTTTATTTGGTTAACCAGAAATAATATTAAGTGCATTTAGAACACTAAGTTGAGAGCACGCAATAAGCTAATATGCGCTAAGCAATAAGCTTGAAATGCGAACAAGAAGAAGAAGACGACAATGGTAGCCAATTTACCTGCTCGAGAGAAATGAGATCTCCGACGGACGAGAATATGAACCACTTAAAGAAACGGGTAGCGAGCAGCACACCATTTCAGCAAAAGAAAGAAAAATCTTGTACGCACAAGTCCACAAAAATTTAAAGGAAGCGTACCAAAAGCAAGCAAAATATTATTACTTAAGATCTAATTCAAAAGCACCGGAATACGAAGTAGGTGAGAAGATTCTCAAGAAAAGAACCTTTATGTCTGATAAGGGGAAAGATTTCTGCGCAAAATTAGCTCCCAAATACATGGAAGCAGTGGTATCTAGAGTCCTTGGGGATAGCTATTCATTATTAGCTGATAATTCCGGGAAATCGTTGGGTATCTTCCATGCCACATTCCTCAAAAAGATCTAAGAAAAACAAAACAAAAAAAGCTTTGAAGTTTACTTACTACTGGTGATGTTCCCTAACCAAAATACGTCTGGACAAGTTCCAATAAAACGGCAATCGGTTAAAAATGAGATAGTTAGTAACATGCATTTGTAAATATAACGAGGATTATACTGTTTATAATGCAATATTCTACTTGTGTGTGTAGACTCACTTAGAAAAAATAATGTAAATTTATGTGCTCTGAAAGTGACATATACGAGCGTCAATTTTGACATAAATTTGAGTCATAACAGATGTGAAATATAGCTCAATCAACCGTACTTTTCGTCGAGCAACGAACTTTTTAGTCTCGGAGCACTTAATATTACATGACATGTTTGTTTACGTCTCACCTTTAATGTCAAAGATAGATTCCATTACGTGTAAAATTAGTTATTTCTAAGTGTGTACACACTTAGAAATTATTATTTTTACACGAGACGTAATTCAGCTTTGACGTAAATCATGGAACGTAAACAAACATGGCATGTAAAATTAAGTGTCCGGAAACTGAAACATATGTAACTCGACGAAAAATGCGTTTGATTGAATTGATTTTCTCGTTCTTTTCAACTGATTCTTATGTCAAAAGGGCCGCTTGCATGTGTCGGTCTCAGGGCACTTAAATTTACATGTCTTTTTCGTAGTGTGTAGATTAGAATAATTTGTGATTCACGATTCGATGAGATTCAGTTCGATTATCTCTTTTGTAGCTATGTAATTTCGTTTCATATCAGCTGAGATGAGACTTTTGCTTCAAAAGCATAACTTCGCTTCTTGATCTGGAAGGGGACGTGCTGTCATATCAGCCTACTGATCATTCGTGTATGAAATTGATTCCAACTGTAAACAAACTATGTAGGTTTCTTATAGCTTGTTTACGTTTGGAACCAGTTATACGAGGTAGGCAACGATTGTTCGTATTTGACAACCACATCCCACCCCTGTTCTTAATAGAATGTAGTGGCAAAAACGAAAAAACGTTGTCATAAGATTAGGCCTCATTGTTATTCCCGAGAAAAAGTTGCTTTCGGATGCTCCTCCGCAGGCATGGAAAATCATTTGCATTCATTTCATACCTTCATCTACATTCATTTGCCTCTAACTTTTTTTCTTCAACAGCATTTCGCAAAATGATGCATAGAGCTTTTGTAGGTTTTGTTATTAACTACAAGTTTTGCTCATAACTCAAATCTGTATCTCATATGCATCACGAACTAGAGGGGGCAGAACTTGTTACTGTTTTTTAGTGAATGTAAAATACATTCACTGAAAAACAGTAGTGGCTTCTGTTCGCTTTGCTTCGTCATGCAGAAGAGATACGGATTTGACTTGTTTACAAAAGTTGTTGTTAATAACAAACCCTACAAAAGCTCTATAAGTCATTTTGCGGAATGCTGTTGAAGAAAAAAGTTAGAGGCAAATAAATGTAAATGAATGCACGAAATGAAAGCAAATGATTTTCCATGCCTGCTCCTCCGGAAGTATCCACCTGAAATACAAAAATAATAGGATAAAGTATGCAATTTATAAAGAAATGGTAACCACACTCCCCAATTTTTCACGTTAGTAGTTGTTTTTTTCGAACAAATTATGGATGTTCAGAGAACGTGTGTCCACATTTTTTTCTTTCTTTCCACTTGTCATGATTTATTTTCGCTTTCATCGCTCCGTCAAAAGTTATGCAGGGCTGAACGCAATGCTGTCAGTTAGTGCTGCGATTTTTTTTTACATCTGCCGTTAGTTGTGTTCCATAATTTTTTTTTTGAAGTCTGTCAACAAAATTTTGATGTGGTTGAATGTTATGGTGCATCTGTTAGAGGAACTGGAAGTGCTAGATAATCAATATGTTTGGATCAATTTTAATATTGATGTGGTTGATTTCAGGCAATCTTTGAAGCTTGCGTATAATTTTATTAGTGGTCGATATGAATCGATATTGTAGAATATACGTAATGCAGATTTTCGTTCAGCTGCGTTTAGTTGCGTTACGTTGTGTTTATCTATAAATTAGTTGGGGTCTTACCAATGAAGTAGATCAAAGCGTAGCACTGATAGAATGTATTGAGATCAGCTTGTTGCTTTACGAGACATTACTTTTCATTGAGTAACAGGTGAAGTTCTATGCAGTTTGTTTAAACAATATATTTATTTGATAAGGCTCAACCGAATTAACTTTACAGAGCCGAGGATTTTTGTTCACTATACAATACATCTTATAACTATAGTCAAAAGGAACAACACAATAAACATTTTATTTTCCGCTATCCAATAAGCCTCCTATACCAAAACGGGAGCCGCTTCCAGTGGTTTCATTGTATGGCAGATTCGCCAATGGGGAGCAGAGCGCTTCCATTTCAGCAATGGACGCAAAACGTGGTCAGCACTCACACTTTCATCACGAAACGGTTGCTTTCCAAAGTCGACGACGCATCGACTGAAAGAACTGCTGATGAAGAACAATGAGGAGGACCACACAATGGTTGCTGTCGACATCCGAGTGAACACTGATTTTATGCAGTTATCTTTCATAAAAAAAAACTAGAACATATTTTAGGGTTATGAAAATGTGATCAATATCACATTGATCAAATTTTCATATAATTGTGTGGTGTGAGGTAACGTTTTCCGGCTTGTTTTAAATATGTTGATCGATTTTTTAAATAAAACGTTAGATTCTACGTTAGATTAAAAAAAAATATTACATTATTAATAAATTAATTCTATAGCAGTAATTTATTGAACGAACTACAGATTCAGCTTTCTTGCCCTCTCGCTATAAAAAGCTTATTAAATTTAGGATAAAAGCTCTTGCGTATATTGTGTACAGATTCTTGGTGTAACGATTAAACGGAGATGGCCCGCATATTTAGAATCACAGTGTACTGTGGTAATTCGTGTAATTTAATTGATTAAGTAGTTGTAAAGTTAAAGGGAAGAAACGATGACTATTTAATTTGAAGCTTTATCGCTGTTTTTGATAATCGTATAGGGCATTTCAGTTTCAAGTCGGCTTGTGAGCAGTAGTGAGTTCATTGATTTTAATTTTATCTTTCCATTTTTTTGGAATTTATCTTGAGGTGTGTAAATTGTAAAATAAAGCTAAAGGTAGAATATTTTGTTAAATGTGCTTAAGTGAACTAATGTCTACTGTTTCTTCTGTGTAAATTAATAATAGATTCCGGAATTTTCGTTTAAAATTGAGGTAAATTATCTCACAATTTATTTCTTTGCATATTATTTTAATATTCTTTTCGCGTTGGACGTCAGCGTCCAACGGGTGCTTTTAATATACGGCCTAAAGGCTCGCCTTTTTCCACCATCTTTGTCTTGAGTGTGCGTGACGAAGGACCGGTTTGGACCTTCGCTTGGCCCGCCAGATTGCTGGAGGACGGGGTCGAGAGGAATCGACTGGCCTGCCTGCGTTCGGAAACGAATGATCGAGTAGAGTTCCGGTCTTGCCGACATTCTCCCCCGCGCCTTTAGTTCTGCCACTGTTCAAAGAAGCATCCCTCGGCGACGCTAACGACTCGCAGCGTCCAGATCGTTTTGGTCCGGAAACGAATTCGACCATCTCACCGTGCGACGGTGAACTCATCGCACGCCATCCGTGAGCCCCCCGGGAGATCATCAACTGACAGCCAACATAAACCCTGCGCAGGTACATTCGCTCATGGCCATGACACACAAATCAACACTCATACATACACCGCCAACGGCACCGGTGGTGTAGTGGTAAGCATGATTACCTCTCACCCCAGCAGGCCTGGGTTCAATCCCAGTCGGTGCCGCCGGGATGTTCTGAGGCATAACATCTCTGATCACGCCTTCCTTCGGATGGGAAGTAAAGCCGTTGGTCCCCGGTTCATGAGTTGATGAGTCGATAGGTAGGGTCCAGGTGTGGGAGCTGCCTTCCTGGCACGTCGGTAGCATTGGTGCTCAGCACGGAAAACAAGATCGACGGAAAAAACAAACCAAAGGAAAAAAACATACACCGCTATGCTTAAAGGAAAGAAGAATTAATATACATGAAAATGAATTTAACATAACTTACCTTTTGTAATTCATTTCTGAACCAAGAGCCCTGTGGTGCATCAGTCCATACGATAATTCTAGCTTACCGTTCGCTTTGCAACATTTTCACTTCGAGCACATTCACTTTGCGTTCACTTTTCTTTATTTTACGTCCACCTCGGTTATCTTTATTAGGAAATTTGTGGCCATCTAGAAAACCGTTGAGAATCCCCGGAGAATGTCGCTCATGCTTCTAGCAGTTAAGTTGGGCAACCTTATTAAACACGAACAGTGGTCTCTCGTTTTCGAGAGTGGCGCATAAGCCACTGCGTTTGCAGGAGTTCTTACAGAACAGCGGTTACTAAGCGTCATTAGTCTAATAAAATTAATACGATTATTTTCAAGCTTTCTATGCTATAGTTTTATGCAATGCACCTTTTTCACTGACCAGGCATATTTTATATATGATTATAATGAGTGAGTCATTAAAAGTTTTAACTTTGAGTTTTCTCGCTCAATTATATAATTTTTATTTCACTATCAAATACTTAACTTTAAAGTCGAAAAAAATGATGTTTAATTAACATCACACTAAATGACTATTATAGGTGAAATGTCATAACAAGATAGCTTAAGTAACGTAATATCAACTCTAGACTAAACTTGGCTTAATTTGCACCAACTTTACTATGATCCGCTATATTTGAAACATTGAAACATGATTGATTAAATCGGTGAATCGTTTATTTTCAAAAAAAAAAAATGAATCGATTCACTAATATCGATTCTTGCCTCAAGATCGTGTTGGATAAAATAGCAGCGCATTCCGATTTTCATACAAAATGGTCAATTTTGACATGATGTAACTTTGTTATCTTATGATCAATTGAGCTGAAAAGTTCGCCAAAGAACTACAAATATGTTCAATTTTAAGATTGAAAATATTATATTTTTGGAAGCACCTGCCGGAAAGTGAGATCCCAGTTGTTTAAAATAATTTTACGGTACCTGCCGAAATGCTTTTGAAAGGTTTATATGATTCCTCTACTAAACCAGATTCAACTCCCTATTCAAGTTCCTTGTAGAAGCTTCATCGAAAGTCCACCCAACGTGATCTTCATCTGGCTAGCAAAGTCTAGAAAATGTCCAACCCGAAAAGTTCCTCGAACGGATCATGAATCGAACCCGCCGCCTTCCTCCAGCATGGTATGCCACGCCTTTACTGACTAAGCTATCAGCGGACCCATTGAGTGGATTCGACCGGGAAAATTATGAATCCTCTTTCCATTTTTACAAAACCCATTCGTCAAAAGCGTATACCAACCTTGTTTGTTTGACAAGGTCTCTTCCCGGCCGGCCCCTTCTAAAACACTGCCTGACGTGTGCTTTTCCCATAACCTTTCACCTCTGGCAAAGGGGGAATGAAATATACACACGATTCGTTTGCAGAAAAATATACCCCATATCATAATGGCGTACAGGGCTCAAGCTGCTGCTGTGTTTGATTTCAAGATGTATGTTTAATATACTTCAAAGCTGATACGAGAGGCCCCTAATTTTAATGAGAAATTTCCATGACGGAAAGCACCGGAGATTTTTTGCTGAGAGCTACGTCAGCACAACTTCACCGTCCGTATCTGGACCGTATCATATAAAATATTTATAAAAGGATAATTACGTTCACATTTCTAATGCATTGTAGGTGGACTTGACGGACACGGAATTGAGGCTTCTTTGCGATTCACTCCCCCTCCCCATCTCACTCGCTCCTCCCTCGTTGGCTTGATCGAAAGGATAACACGCGCTCCGGGCCCACATACACAGGAACACGTCAGCAACATACGGTTTTCGCTTTTTCTCTCCGGACTTTGAAAGGATCATGATGATGATGAGCACAGCAAAAACAGAGGCTTACCCTTATTTAATGTTGAAGTGGTTTTTTTCTGCGTTTCATGCTTCTTTTCTAATGATAACGGACTCATTTGGCTGATGAGCTCAGATAAAATGGAAAGCTTGAACTCTTTTTGATGGCAAGGAGCACCCGGAATCAATTCACCATTACTCTGTGCGGGGTCCTCAATCATACTTACTGTCACATTCGGTGGACAACCGACAGCCTTCAGGGTAATTGAAAAACCGTAGGCACCCAAGCGAAAGATGCTCGTTCTAAAATTCTGAAAGGAAATTATCCGACCCAGCTACGTTCCACGGTCTGCAGCTAGAGTTGCACGTATTTAGTTTCATAACCCCCCGCACACCGCAAATAATTACTGAGCGAAAATATTTCAGCATAATGCAGCGACGAGCGCGAGGATGTTGGCGTTAATAGTTTTCCACCTCGCCGGGTTTCCTTGTGTTCCAAAGCGCAGCTCCTTTTGTCCGCACGGTAAGCAGTTTCTGGAAAGCAGTGAAATTGTTTATCCTAGCGAGAATGCATTATAAAATTCAGACTTGTGTCTGCGCAGCTTTCAGCCCGGAGTGGAAAAGTCGTTCCGGTGTTGTAGGTAGGATACTTTTCCCAGCAGTAGTAGACAGTACCTATAGTGGATAGAACTCTGCATAGTCAAATCCGGATTTGCAGTAGCATGTGAAATTAAAATATTTTCCCGTTCCTCCGTGGTCAGCCGGGTGGAAGTGCATTTTCTCCGAGCTGCTGCAGAAAATGTTAATTTCGACTTGCTATTTTCTCATTACGCTACGGTGGATAAATTGTTATAATCCTGCACCGGAGATGGTTAGTAATGTTGTTCTAAAGTTTTGGTTATTTGGAAACTGGTTGGAACATGTGGAAAAAAAAATGTTTTCAAATTATAATATTATTTAAGCCTCACTCAGTTCGTGGCTGCTGAAAAAGACCGGCATCGAAAGCAACCATTAGGCCTGCTAATCACTAGACTGATGCAAAATTTGAAATTTCCGCACCACAGTGCTCAAACGGTTCCAAATTGGGTCCTGATTAACCTCCCAAATTTGAACTCATTTAGTGAGAAACTGACTTGGCACAAACCATTTGAAGTTTATATGGGAATTACTATGAAGAAACCATAATTTCGGTTCATATCTATCTCAAAATTCACCAGTTCACTCTACTTTAGAAAATGATAGCTGAGCTTGTTGAAAATTTTCTCAGCTACAACTTTGTTGAAGACCACTTTTCGATCAAATGTAAGGAATATTAATGATTCAAGTTACTGATGTCTTATGATCATGCTGAATCATCTGTTCAGCAGGCAACATTGGTGTTTATGGCGCGTAGAATAGAGGACAAAAATCATGGCTACTATGTCACACTGCAGAATACAGTGTTGCCCACAATACAGTTGCTTCATTTTGCCATAAGATTATCAATCTCTTAAACAATTAATAACTATTTAATTTGACGTTTTCTGAAAAATGAGTTTCTTCAAAGTTGTAGCTGATAAAAATTAGAAGAATAGCAATAGAATTTGTTAACAGTACAATATGTAAAAAGACTAGAATACAATGAACAAAAAGTTTTGTTTTCCCATAGTAATTTCCATGTAAACTTCAAATGGTTTGTGCCAAGTCAGTTTCTTATCAAATGAGTTTAAACTTTCGGAGGCTAATAAGGACCCGATTTGAAACCGTTTGAACACTGTGGAGCGAAAATTTCAAATTTTGCATCAGTCTACTAATCACCTTTATACAATACTGCATGGCTCCGATGTTTCTTAGAATTTTTCGAGAAATGTGAAACTTTTGACGTGATCAGATAATCAGGTTTGCCTGTATTAAACATTTTGGACGCCTAAGTCAAACGTTGTGTATAGCCTAATTAGGACCCTTTGCTGTATAATATGATATAGGGCATCTAAACCTTATATTAGTCGTATTTCGTTTAGTTAGTTCCAGAATAGTGAATAAGCTTACTGCCGAATTGGGAGAATCTGTCCCCTGACTTTAGGTGGGTCTCAGTTAGAAAGCCCACGTTGATGCTGTTCTTGCGGAGGAAGACGGTAAGCTCAATCTTTTTTGCTCTTACAGAGCAAGCATTCCAGGTGACGGTAGCTAGCGGTTTAGACGCCATACTGGATGATGAACTTACCGAGGACTTGGATCTGTTCGGGCTTACTTCGGCACTTACGTAGAGCACCGGTCATGTTGACGGAACTTTCCATCACTTCATCCGCTGAGAATAGATCGGGGTTGTTTTGCGCTGTTGCGTTGTACAGTAGAATCACCGGAAGCTCCTTGAGGGGGAGCGGGTTGCGGCCGCGAATTTACTTGCCTTTGCTGGGGAGCACGAAGAGACGGGAAATTTTCCGTCCTGAATGCCGGGGTTTTGTCCTTTTTGCGACCTGGTTGATTGTTGACTGTTTTCGTCTGCGTTTGAAGTCCTCGCGTTTAGAGCACTGCCTGTCGAAACCTCGATGCACACCACCACAGTTGGCGCATTTTAACGCCACAGAAGTGGCGTGTTCTTGAGCACTGTTGCTGCAGCGTGGCTTGATGTTACAGTGGCGGGTACCGCGTCCAAACTGTAGGCACCGCTGACACTGCGTTACGTTACGATGGCCGCCACGGTATGGCTACCACCGCACGATGATGGAGTAGATTGAGCACATGGCTTGCAGCGCATTGAGCGTCACCGTCCCTTTCTGGAAGTGCACCAGGAAAAGGCAATCCGGGTCTTGGAATCCTTCAACTATTTCACGGCCACCTCGTGCTCCACTTTCGTACGGAGCATCACCTTGGTGCCGATCCTGCTGAGCCTCAACTCAGCTGCGACGCCCAGCGATGTGGAATC
The DNA here is from genome assembly GCF_037179485.1 of Ochlerotatus camptorhynchus. NCBI lineage: Eukaryota > Metazoa > Arthropoda > Insecta > Diptera > Culicidae > Ochlerotatus > Ochlerotatus camptorhynchus. The sequence continues at coordinate 2,558,310 of NW_027040556.1, read as the reverse complement.
GCCAATCAGCGTTTTGAGTGGCACTTTCTTCACCACCCGTGGAGGAAGCTTTATTTTAGCCGCACTCAGGCCAGCAGAATTCTCGTTGCCGACGTTTTTCTTTTTGGTTCGTTTCACCGTGTCTGAGGTGATATTCTCAACATCGGTGGGATGAGTAGCGTACCTATTCGAAATAGGTACACTCACGCTACCCTCACCGCTGTACTTCTCCTTCGCTTTCTCTTGGAGCCTGCTCCGGGAGCGCTGTCTTCCCACTATACGAAGCAACGTGGAAGTGTGCGACGCGATTAAACTGCGAACGTTTGGAACAAACTATTATTCAACTTGCAGTAGTAGTAGTAAAATTATGTTTATTTCTGTTGATTATGGTAATACATTGATTTATCATTTTAATTGATTAGCCTACTTGGCTCTTCATCTTTGTTTAATTTGATATTCTAATTTAATATTTGCGTTTTTCAACTAGTTTACAGAATACTCCTTTGGGGATGTGTTTTATTAGAATTGAAAAAAAGTGATAACCTACCTAACTACGAGTATAACTTAACCTAACGTGCTAGATCACGTATGATCTGATGATTTGATCTCAGACAGGTGTCTCTGAACCTTTCCAGGATAAAAACTCTCCGTTCTTCTAATGTCTGAATTTCAGCCAGGAGGTGGATCTCAGAATTTCTAGTCCGCGGGGGACTGTTTAGGACCATCCTAAGGATCTTGTTCTTGATCCTTTGGAGTTTAAGGTGATGGCATTTTGCGCAACTCTCCCAGATTGGCATACCGTACTCGATTACAGGAAGGATGATTTGTTTGTAGACAACAAGCTTATTTTTCAGGGACAGGGTTGACTTCCTGTTGATAAGTGGATACAACGATCTTATTAAGATGTTGCACTTGGTTTTCGTTTTGTCAACGTGCTCCCTGAAAAGAAGCTTGCTGTCTAGTGTTAGCTCAAGGTACACGACCTCTTTGGACCATTCCACCACTGTGCCGTTCAGGCAGATCTTGTTATTTTCCGACGGAACAAGTCTAGGAGATTAAGAGTGTGGAAAGATAATGACCTGGGTCTTTGCCGCGTTGATACGGATCTTCCAGCTGTTGAAATATTAAGACAAGACGTCCAGGCCTCTCTGAAGTTTGGCAGTCAGAGCTCCGATGACCCTACCCATGTAGACGATGGATGTGTCATCTGCGAACAGAGACAACGATCCACCATCAGGGAGAGCCGGCATATCGGAGGTGAACAGGTTGAATAGGATGGGGCCAAGGATGCTTCCTTGTGGAACCCCGGCACCGATGTTGAAAGCATTCGATGTGATGCCATTCAGAGAGACTCGGAACGTCCTGTCTGATAAATAGTTGTTTATTAGCTTCACTAGGAAGATTGGAAGACCGTACTGCTGCAATTTGAACACCAGGCCATCATGCCAGACATTGTCAAACACTTTTTCAACGTCCAACAACGCCATGGCAGATGTTTTCGAAACAGAATTGTTCCTTCTGAGAATGTTTGTTACTCGAGTCAGCTGGTGGACGGTCGAACGACCTTTCCGAAAACCAAACTGTTCCTCGAGTAACAAGTTGTTTTCATCGGCAGATGTTAGGAGCCGGTGGTACACTGCTCTTTCGAACAGTTTTGATAACCCTGAGAGAAGGCTGATTGGTCGATAACTTGAAGGAGAGGACGGATCCTTCCCAGGTTTCCGGATGGGTATGACTTTAGCTGACTTCCAACACGAGGGGAAGTAGCCAAGTCTGAGGCACTGATTAAAAATCAGTGCCAGATGGTTGAAGAATCTGGAACTCAAGTGTTTGAGTTCCAGATTCAGGATGTTGTCAAAACCTGGGGCCTTCATGTTTTTAGATGATTTGATATAGGCCAACAGTTCGTCAGCCGTAATCTCGGATTCCTTTGGAAAAATGTTAGGAATCTGAAAAAGATTGGTTGCATTTTCAGCAACTTCAGATTCATGAGGGCTGACGATGTTTTGTCCGAGATTATGGAAGCTGACGAAGTGTTGACCTATCGCGGCAGCCTACTCTTCAGGAGTTATCAGATGAACCACTGGGTCGCCGGGACTATCCAGTGGGGTCAGTGGGGGAATGGGTCTAGGCTTGTTTTTAAGAATTTTTGTAAGTTTCCAGAAGGGCTTAGCACAATCTGGGAGAGAGCGGATCTTACTAGCAAAATCGTTATTTCTGAGATCCACCATCCTGGCCTGAATGATCTTTGTTAATCGATTACAATTGGTCTTCAAGTTAGGCAGGCCAGTACGCTGGTACTGCCTACGAGTGGTGTTACGGAGTCTAATGAGATCTTTGGTAGGGCTGTCAAGGTTCAGAGTGTTACTCACCTGTCTGGATACTGGCACGTGTTGTTCCCTGGCCCGGGAGATCGCCTCCTCGATGGTTTGTAGACACCGGTCAACATCTTCGGACGTCCCCGGTTGGACATCGTAGTCGATGGTTGTGTCGACACAGTGTTGATATTGCGCCCAGTTGACTCGATGACGCCGGGAAGCTTCGAATCGGTTTACCGAGGATCCAACTTCGGCCACCACCGGGTAGTGGTCCGAGCTCAGCTCCTGGAATGCCACAGGTTGCGAGATGTTGTGTCCCATGTTGCTTACGAAGATGTCGATGGTCGCATGAACCCCAGATCGACTCAACCGGGTGGGAGAGTCCGGGGACAAGATGGTATAGTGGCCCTCTTGCAGGTCTTCATTGAGGATGATGCCGTTTCTATTGCTCCGACCGTTGCCCCAAGCTTGGTGTTTTGCGTTCAGATCGCCAGCGATAATAAAGTTCCCGCTCCTCCGGGTGAGTTTGATGATGTCTTTCCGGAGGGCCACTGACGACCCGTCCTTGATGTTGGTTTGCTTGGGGCAGTAGACCGCGATGATGGTGATTGGGCAAGTGATGTGCTCACCTCCACTCCGATGGCTTCAATTGTTTTCAGCTGGAAGTTTGGTAGCAGCTGGCAACTGATGTTACGTCTTGCAGCAATGGCCACTCCTCCACCTCCAGAGCAGGTGCGATCAAGTCTGACAAGCCGTAACCCAAGCAGCACAAGCAACCCAAGCAGCATCGAAATAAGTTGCTGCAACTTGATTGAGACTGGAATGGGTTGCACACAAGTAACCACGATTGTTCAGTGACAAGTGTGCTGCTAGGGAAGTCGGGAAGGAATATGTTCAGTTCGGGTTTCAAGTGCGTCTCAGTGATGACAGCAATGTCGACCTCCTTGGTGTTGAGGAAATCGAGTAGCTCTCTATGCTTGTTCGTTAGTGAGCAAGCGTTCCAATTTGCAATTTTTGTAGCTTCACGGTCCATACTTGGTGACGAGTGACAAGGCAGCATGAAGCTGTTCAGATCGAGTCTTGCAGGTGCGCATGATGATGATGACCTCGGCCACGAGCGTCACAAGTTCCTCCGAGGTGAACGGAGAATCGTCGGCATATTCACCTGAGACAGCACCAGCGTATGATAAACCAGAGGCGGTGGATGAACCTGTAATTGGCTGAGTCGTAGCAACAGCGAGACTATGCTGAACTGTCCGACTGTTGGGAACCATTTGGATACTCGCAGGATTGGCTTGTAGGTTGTTGAGCGGAAGTGGGGCTAGGTTCGGAACATGTCGACGGGGCTGGAGAGCTGGGTACTGGACTTCCGTGAGTACAGGAGGCGAACGATGATTACGAAGGCGACCAAGCTGGTTGTTGATTGTGGCCTTTCGACGGATATTAATGAACTCCACTCGCTTGGGACATCCGCGATTGGAGGCTTGGTGGTTTCCACCGCAGTTGACACACGTTGGCTCGATGTCATCGACTTGCTCACAGGACGCAGTTGAGTGAGTTCCAGCACACTTGTCGCAGTTTGTCTTCATGTGGCAGTTTTTGGTGCCATGGCCATATGATAGGCAGTTCATACACTGCGTTACATCACGATGTTGGGGTTTGTAATGCTCCCAACTGATGATGACGTGAAACAGGTCCCGGATATTGGAGCTCAGAGCCGCAAGACTGGTGGATCCCTTCGTGAAATGCACCAGGAACAACTGATCACGGAAGCTGGTGTTTTGGTTGGGACGCCGGTTCATCGGGTACACTGCCTCAGGCTTGAGCCCGAACCGCTCCAGCTCGGATTTCACCGCAGTCGCCTCGAACAACGGTAATCCACGCAAAACCACCTTCAGTGGCTTGCTCGATGGCAGATCATGTGTGAAGAAGTCCACGTTGTTGTTCTTCAGGAAACTTCCTATTTGTTTGTACTCCTCCAGGTTGGAGCACATGATTTTGGTACCGATGCTGCAAAGCTTGAAGCGAGGCAGCAGCTTGTGCTTTGCCAGTTCGGCACCCAGCTTGGCAACATCCTTCACCGCTGTGAAAGCGGGGGAATCCGCTCTCTTCTTGCAATGGTAACGGCGTCACCATCGCCATTTTCTTCCGAGAGTACTGCATACTGGTTGGCTTGCAGTACTCGTTTTAGGCGTCATCCTGCGACGCGCTGGGCTTGATTAGCACCTTCTTTGAAGGGCCCGCTGCTGGCTCTTTGGCACGTTTACGCACCATTTGTTTCGTGTTTGCAAGCTCAATTAAACTTGCCAGAACGCGAGAAGGTGGCGACACTTCCACGGCGCAACGCGACAGCACAAAACGAAACAAAATCGAATCGAGGACTCGAGCGAAAATACGGACTGAACAGCTCGACAGTCGAGCAAAAAAAAAAGAATGATTATTCAACTTGCGTTAACTACGTGCTTTTTATATTAATGACAAGCGATCTGAGTACATACCGTAAAACGGGGTAACATTGATAGTTATTTTTTAAGTATGTTCTAAATAATTTTTGCAGCAATGAATGTTTTTCAAATTTAATTTTTTTTAAATCACATACAGAGGATCCAAGAGTCAATTCGTTAGTAACAGTCATGAAAACTGTTGACGCTTTTGATGACGTTCGCACATCCAATTTATGTCAGTGTTATAGTTCGTGTATGCCGATGACTACGACCCCATGTTCATCTAGCTGTTCACTGCTGTCAAATCATAAATGAATTTTCGGCTCGTACGTGAAGCTCGAACAAATGACTATGTTTTATCTCTGTCTAATGAACGTTCCGAACTGCTCATTGGAATAACAGACGCAAGTGAAAAAGTTATTTTATTTTCGTTTCTTATTAGAATTGCCATCGTAGAAAGCTCATCTCAAAACACACGGGATAGATTAGTTTGAAAGTCAAAAGACATTGTCTTGTATGAAGTATTATGCTCAGAAATATTAATGTAAGTTTCTCTATCAACAGATGAAGAAGGAATAAAGTGTACGACAATGTTTGACAACCATATTTTTTTTTAGGAATTACGTCGTCAAATTGAAACCTCGATTCTTCGCGGCCAATATGCCAATCTGAACTGGCAACTTCTTCAGGAGCTGACTGCACAGGTCAATTGTTGTATGATCCGGCGAACAAGTTCCATGCTTACCTGCTGCATAAGAGTGAAATGCCGTAGTATGCTGCATAAGACCCAGGTGATAGCTAGTCTGACTGCACTCTCGGAAGCGTCGGTGCGGAAGCGCGGTGCGGATACGTGTACGTTCGACTGGACGGATCAATGACGTGAAAGGTCGTGGACGAATTAAAAAAAAAACGCGTCGACGTAGTGTATCTTTATGCTCAGTTCCAAGGCGGGTGGTTGCGGTCACCTACGGACAAGCAATTGCTAAGGTCTGGCCTGATGGACCGAAAAACTTTGTTTCGTCTATTGACTTTTGGTTGTAGGTTGCATTCGGATTACCCACGCTAGTTCCTTATTTAAAATCGTTTTTAATTTTTGAAATAAATTTCCAGATGGGTACAACTGAGGGCAACATTTTCAAATTCCAAACTCAAAAGAAAGCTCAATCCAATACCGTGGCGAATAATGAGAACGGAATACGATGCTTCACCCAAGATGTCCTTAAAAATATTTTCAGAATAGACGAATCGATTCAAACCTATTCGATGTAAGTGTCTTCCTTTTTTGCACTCAGTGAACAAATCCTATCAACCAATACCACAGTTCCAAGTGCAAACGATGCGTCAACAACATCCAGATCAAGCTGCCACCGAAGAAAAGTGCTTGTACGTCAGACCTTCTCCATTGGTACCATCACTTTTCGAACAATGATTGTGCATACGGGAAAAGCACATTGTGTTCCTATTGTGGCTTAGACGTCTTCGAAAATTACTATAGCAACTTACTTTGGTAACGTAACAGCACCATTTGAGCGTTTACCCTACCCACCTAGGGTATGGATTCCGGAAATTATTGCAAAACTTATTTTTGAGATTATCAGCTAGATGGATCAGTGCTAGTTCAGTGCTATTTTTTTATGATACGATACAACATGTTCTGCATATAAGTACATCAAAATGAATTTAGGAGTGTAAATCAGATTTTCAATAAAACCAGGTGATATCGATACAATGGAGTAATTAATAAAGAGAAAAAAAAATATATGAAACATTAGAATTAAGGTAAAGTTAAATTCGATGATAAATGAAATGGGTTTGGAGGTATTGATCAAATCGAAAATATGATAAAAGCTCACTGCTCATGGAAGATCTTCATCCATCCAGTTGTACAATCCTGGAAGGATTTTATCGAACAGTTGCTTATTAAGCTTAATAAGCAAAATATTCTCCAGCGTGTCATCGGAAAGTTTCGTGCGCTTATCTGACAACACTAATCCAAGTGCACTGAATGCTCGTTCGACAGAAACTTGATTCGAAGGATCTGCAAGCAGTATCGTGGCAACATCATACAAATCAGGATGAGTATTCTTCCGGGAAAGCCAAAGTTTCCATACATCGAACGAGTGGTTCTGGTGAGGTTCCAAATCCAATGCGTTGAGCTGTCGCACAAACGAGTTTTCCGTTTTCTGTGGCAATCCTTGTTCAGGAAGAGATCCACCAAACATGTTGGTCAAGAAAGCATCTAGGTCGTTACAAGGCAGTGTTGTTGGGGCTGAATTTGACTGTGTAGCCTGCTCGGAATCGCATGCTTTCAAACGTTTAATCCGCTCCCACGTAGCGATGATAAAGGCCTATAAAATCGATCAAATCAAAATATATGTTTAGAATTGGTAGGAGTATGGTAAGTGCAGCACTTTTGGTCATATTTTCCTATTTTTGCCATACCTATGAAAAATAAATAAATCACAATCTCCGTGCATTTTGTCGGCGACATATATATCTAGCGTTCAGAATCATAAGGGCCTTACTGCGATGATCGATTCTCTTCCTCGGTTTTTTTTTCTTTTGTTAATAAGTCTTCTGGATTAACATTTCTTGGTGTGTTTGATGCTGCTTTTGCAAGCTAATACAACCTTTCACTACATTGTGTTGTAATAATTTCGAAAAATTGATTCACCACAGTAATGCGAAGAGAAAATCGATGAAGAGAATCGATCATCGGCCGAGTTAAGTCCTTATGATTCAGAACGCTAGATATGTACCCCGATGAATAAGATTTGAATCAACAATCTTAACATAAGTTAAGATCTCAAACATGTAAAAAACAAGAAATATCAACAAAACATGACCAAACTAGGAGCATGAACAAAATAGGTGCATTTCCTCTATACCTACCCGAACTTCTTCCTTCTCATCAGCACAAAATATTGTGGAGTTAAGGTAATTGAATCGCGGGTCGATAAGTAGTGCAGATTTGAAAACCATGTTGTCTTTCAATTGTTTTAGCCGCCTGGTAAGCGATGTGGCTAAAGGTTCTGCGAATTTGTTTGAGGTTATTTTACCGACCTGCATCACTGCCTTGATCCACGTTAAGTAGAAGTCACAAAGCGATGTGTGCATAGCTTGCATATTTTTAGTAGCTATGTAAATAGGTTCAAATACTGCGATGTATTCTTTAACAAAATCCCACTGATTTACAAGATCTGGAATGTGACATGAATAAATGGTTTTGGATAAATATGTACATATGTTAGAACAGTTATTCTTCAAAACATCCTAACGTTCGCCATATGATTGGTTTTTTGGGATTTTAAAATAATGCATAATATAATAGATAGCTCACCATAAAAAAAAAATGAATGACAATTAGGATGTAATAAAGAATAATCGTATATTTATGTTATAGTAACCTAATTCAGGATACTGTGATCCAAGATCTTCGTAGAATTCTTCGTGCTTGTTAAAGTGTTGTAGCATTTCGAAAATTCCTCCCCACCTAGTTTTTGCATAAAGAGGTGGCAGCGAGTGACTTCGCAAGTCGAATACTGGCTTATATGCAATTTTCCTGCAATTCTTGGCAACTGTAGTACAGTGACGTATGTCATATGCATCACATGATTTTATTACGTCTGTCACCGCTAACTGAATTGTATGTACAGCGCACCTGACAAGCGTTATGCTATTCAAAAATTCAGTGTCGATAGCTTCAGTTCAGTCGATGGAACCTTCCGCATCGTCTTCCATGACCTCTTCTGTGGTCAAGTTTAAAACTTGATGCTGCAAATATGACTGTAATTGTTTAACAGTGGCAACCATTTTTGCCCCGTTGTCACAGGTAATTGCAAATATTTGATCTAACAAAATTCCATATGAAGCAATTATCTCTTCAATTTTTGATTTAAGAAATTTCGCTGTATGGCGCTCGTTTATCTCGATCATACATTGAATTTGAAATAAGAAATTAATGACATATTCTATTTAGAATAAGGATAACATTTAAATTACCGATTGTGCAAATAGCAATTTCTTGTTCTTCCGGATCAAACAATTGAATATTCACACCGAGGATGTGACGTCCATAGCGCGTAGCACTGTCAATTTTCAAGCATAACAATTTTCCTTTGACAAGACTCTTAATAGAGCTACGGATCTTATCAGCTGTAGCAAGCAAGTGTCGCATGAGGTTAGGTCGGTTCATACGAACATTAAGTGAATTACTGATAGGATCGAGGAGAAGTCGCCAATAACAGCACAGGTCTATTATTACCGGTTGGAAACTAACGATTTTAAATTGGCTCACTACTTGACTAGCCTATTGGTCCCAAGCAAATCGATTAACGTACCCCATTCTAGTAAAAATTCTAGTACTACACTTTGTTCGTTTTGATTCGTTTTGAAAGTTTGACAGATAAAATGAGGGGTTCGTGGATTTTCCTATGTTTCGAAGGGTGCATCGATTAGCTTGGGACCAAAGAGAGTACCAGAATTGAGCCAAAAAGTTGAGCACGTTTCTGCGGGACCTTCTAGTCTTAGAGTTACCTCTATGCTATTATGTTGCTTTAGGAATGGTAACTGCCACTTTTCCAGGCACTCCTGGACGTAGATCTCTTGATTGATGGTTCCCGTAGTAATAAAAATGCCGCTTTTTAGACCACACGTGCATATGGCCTGCCAGACAAGATATTTTTTCGGGAACCTAGTTAGTTTGATGGATTTGAAAAATTCAGCCACCTTTATTTTTCCTGATGCGGTATAAAACTCCTGTCCCGGAAGCTGCTTGAAATCCACCTTCACATAAGATTCGTCGTCCATGAAGACACAGTGGAACTTTGTGAGCAGATTCGTATACATCTTTCGGGACCGCTGCTTTGCCGACGTGTTTTGTTTGTAATCTCTGTTCGCCACCTTCCCCTTCTTAAACGTCGACAACCTGGCTCGTTTCTTGACCCGCTGCACAGTAGTATCGGAGACATTGAGCTTTCCAGCGACGTCCCGGATGGAGAGGTTAGGATTCCGCTTATATTTCACCGCCACCTTCTCCGTCGTCGCTGCCACGTCCGGATTACGATTGCCGCCGCTTCCAGGCTTCCTGGTGGTCGACAGACCCTGCACGAACAAGCCTAAAACGTTTGTCACGGTCAATTTGGCCATATCCAGCAATTTTGCCAACTTGGCGTGTGACAACGTCGGATTCTCTTGCTGCGCGAGCAAAATTTTGACACGCTGCTTTGAAAACTGGAGAACAAACGATTTTTACAGAATACACCAATTTGAAGTTGACCAATTTTTGCAGACTTTATTTTAGGAACGAATACGACATGTGGCTTCCGAATTTCTAAGATCACAGATGGTGATAAACTGTATTTTTATATTCAAAGTGTTTTTATGTTACTTCATACGCGAAGTTAGCGATTTTCAGAGTTGGTTGGAAATGCTAACATGAAGCTTTAGTGTGAAAATTTATTAGCTAGAGAATGATCTTTAGAAGAGAGTAGGTGCTACGCTAACTTCGCGTATGAAGTAACATAAAAACACTTTGAATGTAACAACTCAAGGCGGGAGTAACCGTCAACAATGCTGATGATGGTACAGCACGCAAAAACCACCCTACTGCCATCTCTCTGAGATGACCAAGTTGGTCATGACGAGAGGAGCAACACAATAGTTGGGTAAAGAAGAATTGCATTATAACACACCATCGACTGGAAATGCTCTCGCAACGTGGGGCTTTAGGTAGTGATGAAAACGTCGCTAGAACTATTCCACAGCCGCAGTCAGTTTATGAGCAAAAAGAGGGACGCACATTTTTGCCTGTAGACTTGGAGACATACTTCAAGTCTCCGCGTACATCGTACGGGTTAGGCAAAGATGAGCGTCTATCTTTAAAAAAAAAAAAAAAAACTGTCGCATTAATGGCCCTTCGCTCATTTTCAACTTCTATTCAATTTTCATACTACCGTACTCTAACGGAACTATCCACCTACTCTCTTCTAAAGATCATTCTCTAGCTAATAAATTATCACACTGAAGCTTCATGTTAGCATTTCCAACCAACTCTGTATTTTAATGGTATTTTTGAAGCGTAATCGACGATTAATGACCGGAAGTCGATGGCTGACAAAATTTCGACATTCAATAGCGAATATCGGTTTTAGAAAAAAATGTCATATCCCATTTCCAGAAGGGAACAAACTTTAGATGACAAAAGTTGCTGCTTAACGCCATTTAAGAGTCCAATCTGGTTTTCGAAAAGCTATCCAATACTCTAAACTATGGGTATTTTAGGAATGTAAACAACGTATGGATGCAGGAAATTGAGGTCTGACACCATTCTGAAATTCAAGATATCAGTTTCCGGTCTAAGAAAAAAATAAATAAATCATGTTTGATCAGTTTAAAAAAAAAAGTGTTAGCTGCGTAGTGTAATGGTAAACGTGATTACTTCTCACCCCAGAAGGCCTGGGTTCAATCCCAGTCGGCGCCGCCGGGATGTTCTGAGGCATAACATCTCTGATAACGTTATTAGAAAGGCTGATTATAAAGGCTGACTGAAAGTTAAACAAAAATACCTGTAATTCGTGATTCAATAAGTCCATTAGTGGTTGCTTTACAGTACATTTAATAAAACTTCAAAGCTTCAGCATAAGATGATAACATTTATCCAGCTCGAACGAAATCTTGAGCCTTCCACTTGATGGAGTCCATCAGCGCCCGCACAGTGGAAACGGACACGGAATCAGCGCATTCTTCCATTGTGCCCGCATTTGCTGGGTGTCCTTGACTGCCCCGCCACTTCGTCGAAGTCGCTGCTTAGAAATTGCCCTGTATTTTTCGATTGGTCGAAATTCCGGGCAATTCCGAGAATTCATTACCTTGGGGACAAAATCGAGCTTGTTGGCAGCACACCACTCTAGAACCACCTTGGAGTAGTGGTAGCTGTCCAAATCAGGCCAAAAGATGACTTTGCCCATATGCTTGCGGATGAATGGTAATACAAGCTTTTCCAGGCATTCTTCGATGTAAACTTGGGATGTCATCGTCGAGGATATGACGAATGGTTCCGTTTTCAGGCCACAACTGCAAATCGCTTTCCAAATCATGGCCTTCTTCGCGAAATTGTCGGCAAACACGAACATGAATCTTCTCGGCACATCCCCACGTCCAGTCGCGATGTAAAACTTTTGACCGGGAAGCTGCTTAAAATTGAGTTTGACGCATGTTTCGTCATCGATCAAAGTGCAGCCCTTGTGTTTCGTCGAAACACGGTCGTACAAGAGCCTTGCACGCTTTTTGGTTACGGAATTCTGTTTCATGTTCCGGTTCGGATGTTTACTGGCTTTGTACGACTTGTATCCTTCCCTGGCAAGGCTGTTCCGCACCGTTTGAAAGTGGGCGTTGTACCATCTGGCCACATCTCGGGTCGGAAGACCAGGGTTGGCTTTAACGCACATCAACACCTTGCTGCACAGCTGACGATCCCTGGTTCCATTTTTTTCGTAGGTCCGTTGATTCCTTTCCATATTCAGGGTTTCCTTGTAGGTTTTGAGCGCTCGACAAACTGTTGTTTTCGGTATCTTCAGCCCATTAGCCAACTTGGAACCGGACCACTCCGGATTTTCCAGGTGTTTGTGCACAATATTTTTTCTTCTTTCGATTTGACGATTTTCCATTTGACGTTATTTCTGAACGCGATCGACTACTTTGATCAAACTTGCACCAGTTGTTCTCTATAGAAGTGTAAGCAAACCACTGTCAAAGATTTTCGATTCCCAACACTAGAGGCGTGCTTGTTGTTACTGCTAGAACCTTGAGCAATCCGCTCACCACGCCGTCCGATGCAAAAATGAGCGGATATGCAACAACCAAGTGGTAATCGATTTTGACGACTGGGTTAGGGAAAAAGTTTTTTTTTCTGAATTCTTTGATAACATTTAACACTTTTGATTTGTAAATTTTTCAAAATATATGTGCTCAAAACATGAAAAATATTTATTTAAGAAGATTTGTATTGCTATTTCCAAACGATTGGTGTATTTGGATTTTAATTTCATCTATAAATGACAAAGTTACAAGCGTTACATACCAAACACCTCTTTTGACGGTCGCAATTTTAGATATTCGTTTTACCCCCTGTCTACGTCACAAAATACAAGATCCAAATTGCCGAGTTTTTGTAAAATGTGAATGATAGCCCATAACACACAGTTATGAAAGTTTCATGCAAATCGGAGAAGGTCGATTTTTTTTTCTATTCGTCACAGCTCAGTGAGCTTGCATTTATAAAACATGATGAGGAACTACTTATAAAACAATTGCTTCTAGTAGAGATAAAATGGCAAATGCGAACCGGCTGAATGCCTTTTAGAATAATTTAGAGTCTGAACAAGCTTTCTGAAAGAGTTGAAGATAATGCAAATTCAATGAGCAAAAGCATCCTTCCACGAACATACTGCTGTAAACCATCATCGCTTAAATAAAAATTAATCACGTTTGCGAAAAGACTGTCGCAGCGAATGTGATTCCATCGTAACGAATCTAATCCTGTTTTCTAGAGATTGCACCTCCCCGTCCTTCAAATGCCTGTGCGTTCACCGAACCATGAAGCGAAAGAAATAATTAAATATGGCGCCACAGAAACGCTGTACGGCATCTCAACCCACCCCCCACTGTGTTCAGTCTTCTGTCCACTACTGCTGGCAAGCAATAAAATAAAATCCACAAGAAACTGTGCCTCGGTGCGCTTGCTTGCTTACTTGCTTTCTCCCCATGGCTGATCTCGTTTCGCAATCCTCCATCAACGTCACGTGTAGCCGTAAGCTTATGCATAAAACATGCGAGATATAATCCCAGGTACCTCTCCCCGGTTGGCATCCACCACTCATCCTCTCACCCATCCAGCAGTAGAATCCCGTGCGATTAGAGCGAGCAGGACACATGAGACGTTCGTAGTTGCCGCGGCACTGTTTTGGGGTTGTAAGAAAAGAAAAGGACCATACTCATATGGAAACGCAATCATTCCTGGCCGGAGCATGCTAATACCCACACCCCCGCCGATGGTGTCTTCACCACCTCGGACTGGGTGGTGGTAGATTATTCGAAATGAGCTCACCGACCATCAGTGCTGATGGTGCACCTACAAGCGCTCGGAGTAACTCAAATGCTCTAAGGTCGTCGTCGTCGTCGTCGTCGTCGGTGGAGGTTTTCCTACACACGAATGCCAGTCGCTTGGTGGAATTACTTGCACACACTGCCACATTCCTGCTTGATTCTTTCTGGCAGCAGCAGTTGGGAAAATTGGAGGTTGGAGATAGTCTTTTTTCCTCTGGTGGGGGGTGGTCGGTAGAGTGCAGTTTGTAGTTGTGGCTGGCACTAAAAAATCGTATGTTAATTCTACAATCATGGCAGCGGTAGATGACCGATTTATCCTGCAGAACATACTATATTATTTGTTAATTTATATTTCTCAAAACTAAAAACTATTTAGATAGATATTTCGTTTTCATCGAAATCGCAAAATCGAACCGAAGCCATAGAAATTCCACCCATGATGGCGACAATCTCCCTGTTGACCGCTACAAAATGAGAAAGAATGCTTACAACCCATGCAGGCAGGCAGGCACCAGTGTGGATGCTATAAAATGGAACCGAATTGAGCGAGGGTGAAAAATAAACGTGCCAAAAGAAAAAGGGGGAAAACTCAAAGCCAGGGAATGCTTTTTACAACATTGCTAGGCCAACCGACGACGACGACGCTGACGACCATCTAGGCTGAATCACAGCTTCTGCAGGGGGGTGGGGTGGGTGTTTGGAAAGCGGCTGGTTTTAGGATGCTCTGAATTCATAATGAAGGAGAAATAAGGAAAAGTTCACTATTATATTCGGCCCATTCCAGTTCCGCAGGGGCAACAGCACAGGAGGGCGTTGGGAATATTGTTGATATCGCCTGGACTGCAGCAGCAGCAGAACTCTGGATCTGAACCGAAGGGGGAATTGTAGGTAGTCACCTCTTACAACAACGGACGGGTGGATTTCTGGACGGTTTTCGCATCGCTGCCTGGTCCGGGGTGGTGACGGTGGAGGGACGGTTCACCATCTTTATTTTATCCCCTTGGTGGATGTGTGTTTTTGGGTAGCCATGATAGAGCGCTCCGATCGGAGTCCCGAGTCGGAGAGAGTCTTGCCGCTGGGTCGTTTGGACCGGTTCCTGTATGTACAGAGATAACAGATCTCAACTGAAAATAATGTGTAGCAATTAATGTGGGGAATGAGGGTGGATCGAGGCAAATCGGATGAGCCTGGATGGACGGATGCCTGCGGGGGATGGAAAAAGCCGAAAATTTATATTCTAGAAATGCTTTTTCCTTTTCACTGGTGCTCGATTTTCCTATTTCAGCTCTTTTTTGCAACTTTTTCGGTCTACATATTTTAGGATGCGGAGATAAAGCGATGTGAGGATTTTACAGAAAACCGAATCGGGGAGAAGGAGGATGGCGTTGGTTTGGCGGGCGGTGGACCGCTGGGTCGGTTTTGGTATGAGAAATCAACTTTTACAGACCTTTTGTGCCATCATGGTCCGGGTGAGCACTGCTGCTGCTGCTGCTGCTGATGCTGAGGGGGAAGAAGGCGAGTCTCAGCACGTCCAACAGTGTCCATGTATTCAAAGGGGATTAATTTTTTAGAAAGATAAAAGTAATTTTATTGGAAGTGATACGAAATTCCTGGAGAACGATTTTTTCCTCTGTTTGCACTGGGCAACGTAAATGGGCTCTGGTAGTTGCAGACGGTGGAGCTGTGGGGATTTGTTTTTATTTTGCGCATTTAGTTGAAGTAATTTAGCTGCTTTGAACCGTAGATAATCCAAACTGTGAGCAAAACGGTCCCTAGGAAAGCATAATGCATATGTTAAAAATGAAAATGAGTAGAAAAATATGTTTAGACTCAGTTTAGATAAAGTTCGACAGGGATTTCAGTTTATGACAAATTACAAACGTTTGCAGTGACAATTATTCACTTGTGGTCTCCAGCGGAAACATATGATAACCACAATAAAATAAAAAGTAAATTGACAATTGATCCTTGACTTGGTTGCACGTTTCACCGAAAATCATGCACTGGGATAATTAAATGCAATAACGTCGATTACTACCACGGATTTAACGGCCTACGAGTCAAGCCAAATTTGACATTAGAGTGCTTCATTTTGAAAAAAAAGTGTTAAATTCTGATTAAAGCTCGATTCACTTAATATCTGGATGCAAGAAATCAGCTCTATCTCGGGATTGTTCTGATGAAATAAAACAATTGAGCTGTCAAAATAAAGTTTTTGATTTTTATTGCAATTTCAGGAAAAAGATCAACAGTCTTATTTCGAATTGGTCTTGGACTTGAAATACATTGCGTCATCCTTTGGACATTCTGTTCATCAACTTGAGCGGCCATTTTATTCAACCATCTCTTCATCTTTGCAGCATCCCGAGTCGTTTTTCTTTTCAGCTTTTTCAGTCTTTTTCAGCTTCCGCTTAAGAACTTCCCAATATTTCTTGATTGGGTGAAAATGAAGGCAATTGGGTGGGTTGAGGTCTTTTTCGATGAAGTCCACCCTGTTGTCACGGTACCACTGAAGTGTCTCTCGATTGTAGTGGCAGCTGGTCAAAACTTTACAGGGTCTTTGTGTGCTTGGATGAATGATAGAATGTGTATTTTCAGTCACTCTTCCTTGTAGAACTCCGAGTTCCTTGACTCATTTGTAACGAAAACCTGCAGCTGCAAATCAGAAATTTTCTAGCGGACTTATCAGCAAAAACGAATTTATATTTGTTAGGGGCATTTCCTCGAGCCATGACCACATAAAACTCTTCCCCGGGAAGCTCCGCAAAGACCATCTTTACATACGTTTCGTCGTCCATCAGTATGCTTCCTGGGTTCGTCTTGAGAACCTCTCTATATAACTTCCGAGCGTGTGTTTTGGCCATTCGGCTCAATTGCCGATCGTAAGTTCCACTTCAGCGCTAGTTTTGCGCTTTTTTTTTATTTTAAGAAGGGTCGCTTTTTTAACTAAAAGAGGACCTTTTATGAAAAATTAACCAAAGTTCCCATAAGTTCAACGAAGATTCTTTAGCGGTGGTCCAATTGACTGGATTGGTCTAAATTTTTGGAACAGATCCAAATCGAGCTCTAGCACTGCTGTTCTAAATTTTGTTTTATTCTAGTTTAAAAATGTATTTTTTTGAAACCCGTTCTTGGTTTAATTTCAACTGATTTTGGACCAAGCCAAGCACTGTTCCAAATAGATAGGTGCTCTACTTCAACGTATTTGTTTTGTTTTGCTCTCGGTGTTTGGTTCCTGACAAAAGATTACGGACATTCAGAGTGCAGATTTCGGCTACGGATTCCAATAATGTTAAAAACAGAAATACACGGAATCTCGTCCCATCAGTGGTGATGCGGTTAATTTTTTTCGCGTTCGCGTGTGATATTGTTTATATAACTTTGGAAGTGGATTTTGCGAATGTTTTTTTGGAAGTGGAAGGAGCGAATGTTTTAATTAATTTTATCTTCACAGAAATTAGTAAAATATCACAGCGCGGTAAAAATTGGACCTGAGAGGAAGATGAGCACCTGTGCAGGTCATGGTTGCTCATCTCAAAAAATCCTGTTTAAGTAACGGACGAGCATCGAACTGAATTCTGGAAAAGCATCAAAGTCAATGCTGATTCAATGATGCTATCTTTCTGTGCTCGGCCTCCGGATGTTGAAGCAGTGGTTCAGTTCCATTAGTCACCAGGGTTCCAAATATGCTGATTGCGTTAATTGGACTGATGGTGCGGCTGCCCACGTCCCGGTAAAACCTCGGAAGACCTTCGGATACGTTCGAAACTCGTCACCTTAGATGGTGGTAGTAGACTCAGATGTAACATTCCTGACTTACGCCGATCTGGCTCTGAACACGGTTCTCATAAGGGACCGTGTCAACCCAAACATGGCCTCCCTGCTTGCATAGACAACCATGAGATCACGATAGGCGACTACTACAACGAGTGGAGATGGCGGTCTGGAGGGGGGACCCAACAGAATGGAGAAAACCGGCGAAAAAACCAAAAATAATGAAGAAAAAAAAATACAAAAACAAATACAAACGACGACGGCTGCACGCCGGACAAAGAAAATGGAGAAGCGAACGTGTTCGCAAGAAGCGGGAAGTTGCAGAGATCACCAGCGTCGACCCAGGTGACCACAGCGAGTTCAAGTAGTAGCATGCCCCAAGTGGAACAGTATGGACCCCAAGGAGAGCAGCTAGGTGCGGTGCCATAGCATAGCATAGCATAGCATACACACTTAGAAATACCTAATTTTACACGTGACGGAATCCATCTTTGACATAAAGGATGTCATGTAAAATTAAGTGCTCCGAGACTGAAAACTTCTTTACTCGACGAAAAGTACGTTTGATTGAGCTGAGTTTTGCGTCTATTACGACTCAATTTTATGTCAAAAATTACGCTCGTATATGTCAGTCTCAGAGCACCTAAATTTACATGAATTTTTTTAAGTGTGTAGCATATGCGATTGTACAAATCGTGAGTGGCTATATAATGGTCAACTAATACGTTTTGCAGAAAATATCGAGTGTTGACGCAGAAAATATCACTTGGGATTAGTGATTTTGCCCACACGAAAATAAAATCTACAATACAAGCATCGCATTATACACCTGGCCACATCCTTACAATCGCAGGGGAAGGGAGGGAAAGTTAATCCAACATCTACTTAAGAAGGTGCAGGGAACCCATACTACCTTCATAGGTGTCACAGGAAGGAAAGAGTTGTGTTAGTGGGAGGGTGAATGATTTGGCAACTCTATTCGTCAATATAGAGCATTTGATAAATCAGTGACAAAAAATAAAATATAAATAGATAAAATGGAAAGATCTCACCCGATTGGCCTAGAGACTTTGCAGCGTCATGTTTTCAGAAATGCTTTATTTAATTTTCCTTGAACCACCGCAATCACTGATAACGCTCTTCTAGCTCGTACGTACAAAATAACACACTCCACGCATAATCAAGGTCATGTATTTTCGGACTGTCTTCTTTAACACCACACAAAGAAGTTGCTCATCGCAGCAACAGAAAAATATATCAGCGTGATAGAGGTTGTACGGGGCAACAAAGAAAAACGCAAGACCACACCAAGCACCATTGCATAAGCAACAAGAGATCAAAAAATCACGCACGGTATTCAAAACTTTTAAATGCGATCACCAGTCCACCTCCAGTCACTCGAGAACAAAACGCATGCGAAAAGGTTTTCAGCAGCAAAAAAAAAGCACCTAAGGAACAAAACACATCCGTTTCGGTCGCTGGTTCAATCAGCACTCGAGAGCAGCTAGGTTTTTTTAGTTAGTTAACAGTTTTTTTTTTTAACAGTTAAATGATCTTTATTTCTTGTGTTTGTGTGGTTTACATGTATGAATTTTTCAAGTGACACAGATGCGTCTTTTCAACTTTAGTACAGTGAGCTTTTAATTATTATTTACAGTTTCTAGTCCTATCAGGCCTATTTTAAAGTATGACCACCTTGGTGGGATTGGTATGATAAGAGCAGCTAGGTGCGGTGCCATGCTAAATATTCACACCGAAATCCAGCAGTGGCAAACAGCAAGAATTGCAGTTTGGGAGAACCAAAATAACGGAGGTTAGGAGGAAGATCGATGAACTCTATGTGTTCGTGAAGGATAAGAACAACATACACAAGGAGGTCAAGCTACTAGCGACGGTCAGCAAATCCGGCATAGCTGTGGCACATCGGGAACTGCAAGAATGGAGAAGAAGAGCCGAAGTGACCGAAAAGGCTCTGCTTGAGGCCAAGGAGAATGCAATGCTGGCTGAAGCGCAGGAGCGGCCCAAGACACCAACGAATCCACGTCCAGAGAAAAGAGATAGGGAAACTCCAGGAGACGAAGAGGACCAAAAAGACGCAAGGACGACAAATACGGGGACAAGGCGAAAGAAGATGGAGAAAACAGTGATTCGCGTAAACAAAACGACATACGCAGCACTCCTCCGGAAAGTGAGAGAGGATCCGGAGCTGAAGCAACTAGGCGAGAACGTGGTGGAAACCAGGCGCACCCAGAAAGGCGAGATGCTCTTTGAGCTGAAGAAGGACCCGTCGGTGAGGAGTTCAGCCTTTAAGGTACTCGTCGAAAAATCTCTTGGTGAGGACGCGAACGTAAGAGCCTAATCGTAGGAGTCAGTGGTCGAGTGCACAACGGAAGACGAAGTACGATGTGCGCTAAAGGTGCAATGCAATCTGGGAGATGTGCCTATGACAATCCGGATGAGGAAGGCGTACGGTGGTACACAAACGGTGGCGATACGACTTGTGACGGACCCTGCAAACGAGTTGCTGAAGACAAGACGAGTCAAGGTTGGGTGGTCAGTATGCCCCCTGAAAGCTATCCCTCGGGTTACCAAGCAAATGGAGAGATGCTTTAAGTGTATGAACTTTGGTCACCAGGCGAGAAACTGCAAAGGCCCTGAACGATCGGAGCTGTGGAAATGCGGAGAGAAGTGGCACGTTGCTAAAGACTGTATGAAGCAACCGAGGTGCATGCTCTGAAGAAAAGAGGACGGAAACGGCCATACGACGGAAAGTTTCAGGTGCCCAGCTTACAAAAAGGTGATAGCGGGCCAATAGTAACGGAGATAACCCAAATAAATCTCAATCATTGTGACATAGCACAGCAACTGTTGTGGCAGTCGACAACGGAAACAAAGTGCGACGTTGCAATGATTGCGGAGCCGTATCGAGTCCCTCCCGATAACAATAACTGGGTGGCCGATAGAGCAAGGATGGCGGCAATACAAGTTATAGGCAGGTATTCCATACAAAAAGTGGTGACGGAGTGTTACGAAGGTTTTGTGATCCCCAACTTAATGGAACACTCGTATGTAGTGGCTACGCACCCCCGAGATGGACAATGGAGCAGTTTCACCAGATGCTAGATGGACTCACCGGGGAGCTCATCGGACGGAGACCAATCGTCATTGCAGGAGATTTCAATGCTTGAGCAGTGTTGACAAAGTTGGACGTCAGTCTAGCCAACGATGGAACCATCAGCACCTTCCGCAAAGATGGTAGGGAATCCATTATCGACGTCACTTTCTGCAGTCCGTCGTTAGTGGCAAGTATGAACTGGAGAGTGTGTGAGGAGTACACTCATAGTGACCATCAGGCGATTAGGTACAGCTTTGGCCAACTTTGGAAGACAAAGGTATTTGACAAGGATCTCTTTGTTGACAGCAGCGACCCAGACCAAAGCGCGGACGAGTTGACCGAATCGTTAGTGAGGACATGCGACACAATCATTCCAAAGAAATCGGATCCAAGGAACAGACGGCGCCCAGCTTACTGGTGGAACGAGGCACTTAGCACCATCCGCGCTAGTTGTCTCCGAGCCAGAAGGCGCGTTCAGAGAGCAAGAACTGATGCAGACAGAGCAGAGCGAAGGGTGGTGTTTCGAGCAGCCAGGGCCGCTTTAAAACGGGAGATAAAGCTGAGCAAGTCAAACTGCTTGAAGGAGCTGTACCGAGACGCGGATGCCAAACCCCGGGGTGACACATACCGAGTCACGATGGCGAAGATTAGAGGTCCAACGACGTCCGTTGAAATATGCCCAGACAAGCTGAAAGTTATCGTGGAGGGACTTTTCCCGAAGTACAACCCAATGACCTGGCCACCTACACCGTACGGCGAGGCAGAGGCAGACAACACCGAAGGTAGACAAGTCTCCAACGAGGAACTCGTAGCAGTGGCGAAAGGGCTGAAGACGAAGAAAGCTCCCGGTCCGGATGGAATCCCCAACGTGGCGTTGAAGGCGGCGATCCAGGCGTTCCCGGACATGTTCAGGATAGTGCTGCAGAAGTGTCTGGATGAAGGTCACTTCCCGGACCGATGGAAGATACAGAAGCTAGTGCTGCTGCCGGAGCCCGGAAAACCACCGGGGAATCCAACATCGTATAGGCCCATATGCTTGCTGGATACAGTCGGAAAGCTATTGGAGAAGATCATCCTCAATAGGCTAACGAAATGCACGGAGAGTTAGCACGGATTGTCGGTGAGGCAGTTCGGATTCCGAAAAGGGAGACCAACGGTGTATGCAATTCGGACAGTGGTCGAGATTGCCGTTATCGGTGGCGAAGGCCATCAATGCGATAGCTAAAATCATGCCGAACAACTCTGGACCAAGTAACAGCACGAGGCGTCTTCTGGCTAGTGTATCGTCGTCAATACTGAGATACGGAGGTCCAGCCTGGGATGCAGCGCTGAAAACGAAGAAGAACCAAAGAAAATTGAACAGTACGTTCCGCCTCATGGCCATGCGAGTCGTGAGTAAGTACAGAACAATTTCGACGGAAGCAGTATGCGTTATCGCCGGTATGATACTCATCGTCATCACCTTGGCGAAGGACACCGAATGCTATATGCGAAGAGATACCAGAGGAGTACGGACATTGATGAGAACGGAGTCGATGACTAAGTGGCAGCAGGAGTGGGACGCAGCGGAGAACGGTAGATGGACACACAGGCTAATACCGATTCTTTCAACCTGGGTGAACAGGAAGCATGGAGAAGTCTACTTCCACTTGACGCAGTGCTTATCTGGTCATGGCTGCTTCAGGAAGTACCTGCATCGCTTCGGACACGCAACGTCACCTCTCTGTCCGGAGTGTGGCAACGTGGACAAACGCCGGAGCACGTGGTTTTCGACTGCCCAAGATTTGAGGCAGTGCGAGTGGAGATGCCGGCCCTTAGCGCGGGAAATGTCGTCAGTAAAATGTGCCGGGATGAGAGGATGTGGAGCGTCGTCAGCAGGGCAGTGACGCAAATATTGTCAAAGCTGCAGCGAAAATGGAGAGATGATCAGCGAGTTAGCAACGCCGGCTAGCTGAGCTAAAGAGAGGTATGCCTTCCCAGCTAAGCTCCATGGTGCTCCAAGATGTTATGCTAAAACAAATTCGAGAAAAGGATTATTTAGAAAATGTTTCCTCTGAGGAGAAAAATCTAATAGACCTATTATATGGAATGAAATGGATAGCCAATTGCCACCTCACTAGTGAGTGCGAGTTACCTCACCTCACTCGCGGCGCAGAAAAGATGGTTTACCTGTACAATGTCGTTGATAAGCGCCGAACGATTAAGAATGTTGATGTCATTGCAACTTTCACGGCACCCGAAAGAAAAACAATGCCACTCGTAAGTGTCATGTGAAGCACAAGCCTCAAGCACGATGGTGGGTTTGCCTTCTAATAGGTAATATGGTATTGCCCATGTAATTTTTTTTTTTTACTAGTTCGTTTATTTACTAGACTTTGTCGTTTGCCCATGTAATTCAACTGGACAGTTTTTCCATGCCCAGTGCATACAATCAATTGATGCTATCATTCATGGAAACCCACGAAGGTTTTCTGGCCCGTAAACTTCTATAACTCCGGTACAAAATATCCTCAGTGTCAAAAGAGCTGTCTATTCCCCGATCCGTACGTTTTCTTCCAGGGATCCTGCAGATGCCCCGAATGCCAGAATCCGCAGTGCAGCTGTGCATTTCTGCAATGGACTCAAACCTATCTTTCCAGCAGCATCGCATCGCAATTTAAAAGATTCGTCATGGGCCTCAAGGTCTGACATGATGCGCAAGAACATTGTTTTCGGCATGCGGAGCCGACGGAGGAAAGGTTTCTCGTTATATGAGGAATTCTCGTTAATATAATCATCCATCAAACGTTGATGATTTCTTGGAAATATCTGTTAATATTGAGGCATCTACCCGATTGTGAACCACGTGCCGCTGATAGCTGTTCTGCAATCGAAAACAGAAGACATAAGTAGAGCATTTGATTTTCAACTTTATAATCGCCAATTTCACACATGAACTTACAAAACTATGATTAAGAAAGCTTTTAACTCTTTCCCGCTCATGGTTACTCAGGAGCACATTTGAAAATCCAGGCCAATATCTCAAGACACCCCAGAGATATTGGTTTTTAAAATGTAGGGTAAGGAACGACTTCAGCACCTCCCGGGACCCTATTCCAAGCACGGGGTAAACTTAACATACAACGCTCATTTTTTTGCAGTATGATGCTTCACATCATACAGCATCTTTTGGATCGATTAAATTTCCTTTAAAAAAAAAACCCGTGGGGGGCTGAAGCCGTTCCCTACCCTATTATGCCAAAAAAGCTCTGGGCGGGAATGCAATAATTTGTTGATTACAATCACATTAAATACATAAATACACGTTGCTACCAAACCGATACTAACTTCATCGTCGTCGTCATCGAATACCGCGGCTGAGTTGATCTCGTCATCAATTAACTCCTCAAAATCCATTATATCATGTTAAATGTGTTCTTTCAGTACTTAAAGAAAGATTTTATATTTGTAAAAAGGGTCAGATCTCACCATAACTGTATTTTGTCAAGCTTGTCAAGTTCGATGTTACTAATCTTTTTTATTAAGTCCTTTAGAAGAAGTAATTTTGATAAATTATATTTTACCGATATTTAATCGATGGCATAGCAAAACGTCTGCTGGCGCAACAAATCAGGAATGAGGATTTTTCTTTAACATTTGCGAAAGGGAGCTTCGTAAAACTTCAAGGGCTTCTAAGAAGTCCAGGTAACATCGTAAAAATTGAGGAAACTTATTATGAATTTTGGGAACTTCATAGATCTACAGAAAAAAATCGTACAAACTAGGAACTTGGAAAAGTGCTGAAAAAAAAATTTATAGAACTTAAGGGAACATTATTTTATTTCCGGGAACCTCTATATAATTTCAGGGCACTTTTTTGAAGCCTCATGGTATTGGAAAAGATTTGAAAATTACGTATTAATGCAAAAAAAAATCGTTCGTGGAACTTCGTGGAAAATCATCGAAAAACGTAGAAGTACAGCACGCTTTGTATAAGTTTTGCGAATGTCGTAGCATTTTGAGGAGCTGTGTAAAACTTCATACAAGAGTAAGGAATTCAGAAAAAAAAAGTTCAGGGAATTTTGTAGAAGATCTAAAGATAGTTCAATAAACTTCTAGGAACTTAAGGTATCCTCGCTTCAGTATAGGGCACTCCATTGCAGTTTGTCAAAGATCTTAATTCGAAAAAGCTCCATGAACCTCTTGGGGGTTTTGGAAATTCGTTAAATTTCCAAGAACTTTCCAGATGTTCAAGAATATTTGCAGATAAAAGGTGCCTTTCCAGAAGTACAAAGATGTTCAGAGATCTTTGTAAAATTAAGAGATTGACAAAATATGGCATTTGGACTAAATTCAGGGAACTTCGTAGAAGTTGAGGAAATTTAGTAAAATTTAAGGTAGTTTATAGATGTTACAGGATATTCTCTAAGACATCGTTCCTAGACAGCAAAACATATTCAAAAGATCCCAACTCTTAGAATTTCATATTGGTTCCTATGTCTGAGATTTAACTGATTTTCCTAAGTTTGAGATGATTAAATTTATGACATCCGAACGCTCTGTGATTTCATTGCCCGATCAGTCTCCTCTCCGCTCTTTCCAAACTATTCGAGAAGATCATCCTCCCGCGTTTGATGAACTTTGCGTTTTTCAACAGCATTGAGGGACATAATCAGGCGGAATAAAGCAGTCTCTAAGTCGTCAGACGATTGGCAATAGCTGGTACGATGGTCTAGTAAGCTGACATTACCACTTCGCGTTTTCATGTGCACCAATTTCATCATTCGGAAGCCGTGCAGATCTGAAAATAATACTCGATGTTTACCTGTCAGCAGCAAACTCTGCGTAGTATTTTCATCTTAACACGTTAGGGAAATCGTTAGTTGTGTGAGTGGGAAATTAAGAAGTAAAGGCTGACTGATTCAATAAGTTTAAAAAGTCCATTAATAGTTGCTTTACAGTGCTTTTATTAAAACTTCAAAGTTACAGCATTAGATGCATTACAGTTTGAACGAAATCTCGAACCTTCCTCTTGATGGAGCCCATCAGCGCCCGCACAGCGGAAACGGACACGGAATCAGCGCATTTCTTCCATTTTTACCCGCATTTGCTGGATGGCCTTGACTGCCCCGCCGCTTCGTCAAAGTCGCTGCTTTAAAATTGGCCAGTATTTTTCGATTGGTCGAAATTCCGGGCAATTCGGAGGATTCATTAGCTTGGGGACAAAATTGATCTTGTTGGCAGCATACTACTCCAGAACCACCTATGCTTGCGGATGACTCGCAATACCCGCTTTTTCACGCATTCGATGTAAACTTGGGATATCATCGTCGAGGATGTGACGGATGGTTCCGTTTTCAGGCCACAACTGCAAATCGTTTGTCAAATCATGGCCTTCTTCGTGAACTTGTTGGCAAACATGAACTTGAATCTTCCCGGCACATCCCCACGTCCAGTTGCTATGTAAAACTTTTGACCGGGAGCTGCTTAAAATCGAGTTTGACTCATGTTTCGTCATCGACCAAAGTGCAGCCCTAGTGTTTCGTCAAAACACGGTCGTACAAGAGCCTTGCACGCTTTTTGGCCACGGAATTCTACTTCATGTGCCGGGTCGGGTGATTACTGGGTTTGTACGACTTGTATCATTCCCTAGCAAAGATGTTCCGCGCTGTTTGAAAGCTGGCGTTGTACCTTCTGGCCACATCTCGGATCAAAAGACCGGTGTTGGCTTTAACGCACCTCAACACCTTGCTGCGCAGCTGACGATTCCTGGTTTAAGTTTTTTCGTAGGTCCACTGATTCATTTCCACACTCAAGGTCTCCTTGTAGGTTTGGAGCACTCGACAAACTGTTGTTTTTGGCCTCTTCAGCACTTTAGCCAGCTTGGAACCGGACCACTCCGGATTTTCCAGGTGTTTGTTCACAATATTTTTTCATCTTTCAAATTCCATTTGACGTCATTTCTGAACGCGATCGACTACTTTGATCAAACTTGCACCAATTCGACAGTGAGCATTCATAAGGGCGTATACGCAATGATCGATTCTCTTCATCGATTATCTCTTTTTTTAATAACTCTCTAGATTTAACGTTTGTCGGTGCGTTTGTTGTTGCTTTTGAAAGCCAATACAACCTATTACAACTCTACATTGAACAAATTCTACAAAATTGTTTCGCTTAGCTGTAGCAATGCAAAGAGAAAAACGATGAAGAGAATCGATCATCGCGTATACGCCCTTATGCATGCTCACTGTCGAATTGTTCTCTATAGAAGTGTAAACAAACCACTGTCAAATATTTTCTTTTACTTTTAGTCAGCCTTTAATGAAACATATTGTGGCAGAATATGCTTTCATTTATCATGTCTTCAATACAGGGTTAATTTTCAATAGAATAGATTCCTCAAACCCACAGCATCCAGTATGGTTTCCAAAACTTATCGTTTCCAAACCCAAATTTTACAAACAGCCGTTGCACCAGTCATTTTATTCTCGCTACTCAAGGGACTTATCCCAGAAAACTGATACGACATTTTCACCATACTAGCCTAATCTAATGAAATCCACCTCGAAGCGAAACCACCACCGCCAATTCACCACCAACCACCCTGCTAGCAAAGCATCTCCGTGTGGTGGTGGTGCGGCATGAATGTAATACACTTCAGCTGCGGCAACGGGTCTACTGCAACACCACATTCGAAGTGCATGCAGTTCGCGGAAGTAGCCCGCCATCAGCCATTCGCTGAATTATTTACCATGCGATAGCGAACGACCGCACTAATGGCAGCTAGCCAGCCGCACAAGCGACGTTCGTAGTCAAGCAAAGATAATGGAATCTCTATTCGCGTGTTGGTCAATGTTGTTACGATTCTGTGGGTGTGGTGGGTATCCTTGAAAGACGTTTCCAAATATCTAGGCTAGTCAAATGGATACCTACCAAATGATGAAATTTGACCGCGGCGACCGTTGAAAATTACTCTAATGACCTGATGCTGACAGATCATGTCCTGCCTGCCCCTTTTCGACCCTGACTGATTGAAACTCAAATAGCAGAAACCAGTTTCCTCCTTTCACAGGGGCTGAAATAATAACAGCGCATGCAACTAATTGCCATTAAACGCGATTTTTCGACAAAACCCCCCGCGAAAAGCAGCGAACTCGTTGACCCCTTTTTCCTTAACCTATTGCAGACACACGTGGATTAGGGGTAAAAAAAAGGTAGGCACATGCAAATCCTTCCTTCGATTAAAACGTGCTGCATGATGGCACTTTTTCCCTTGCATCCGAATAAGGTAGACCGCCGAGGGCCATGTGCATCTTTTCCGCCGAAAACCTGATTTTCCTTTTTGTCACTCGTCGCGCGATCGTTAGTTGCGCTTTATCTTGTGCCCTCGGACCGCCTGCCCTGCCGGAGTCCTCCACGCCGGTTTTGCATTTCCTTGTCCTCGTTGTTGTTGATGTTGTCGTCGTAGTCTATCGCTAATGCATTTCTCGCGCGATGTTGCTGCAAGGCCCTTTAGGCTTGGATCATTTTTTTTCTACCACGCGGAGCCTGAACGACTGAAAGAGGTAAAAAGCGGCAAGCATGCTTCAGTTGATACACATATGCAAAAATGCATTTTCCTGGTTATCTAAGTGGTGTGGTGATGGAAAGCGAAACATGAACCGGACTCATGGATACGTGGATGCAATCCTTGCCCGGGTCTAGGGCCGTTTAGAGGATGAGTCGAGCAAAGCCCATCGATATTCACTTGAGCGTAGCCAAATGAAGATCCATTCAACAGAAAAAGATGCACACTTTTTCCACCTCCAAACTCTTGCACGTCGAAGAGTCCACGGGAACGAACATGCTGCTGACGCCGAGGCTGCCTTCTCTAATCGAATTCGCGACGTTTACGCGTGAACAACGGCAGCAGGATCCTTTCTGATGACCGTTCAGGGATATTTGCAATCGCGTGCCAAGTGCGATAAAAATGCACATAAGTTGCAGCTTTTTTCCTTCGACGAATGCCACCAGCACTTTGCCTTTTGCATTCGGGATCCAGAGGAAATGGGATTTTTTTGTTTGTTTCGTGCTGGTGCTGCAGCTGCCAACTGATTTCTTTCATCTCATTCGCGAGGGCATTAATCTAAGAGAATCCGCGAGTGCGTTTCGTCGTTCGTTGGTCGTCGCCGTCGCCATGGCATATCTCGGAGAAAATGTGCAGTGATTTCTATTCCCACCCCGTCTCCCCGGTCGCCCTGCTGGGTTGGTTTCAAATGGAAGGCCCTGTAGGTGCAGATTTCTAGTTTCCAGACGGCCATGGCAGGAGGGTTTCAATGCATTTGCATCGTTCAGTTCGTGCTGGTGGGATGTGGGGCACAGTTGGTCGTAAAGGTTGATATCGGTTAAATTCTTTTAAAAATTTAAACAGCTTACACTTCTGACAACACTGCTGGACAGTTGTTTTTAACTTTTACCGTCTGAATATTTTTTAAGTTTTTCGTTTGTAAATCTCCGTATTAAGTATATATTAAGTTTTTGTTCTACTATCCATTATCCGTCGTGTCACAAAAAACTCAAGTTTAAACTAAATTGTGTATATTAGTCCAGCTAATTCATCACATTATAATTGTGCCTCTCTGCCAAAATCATCATGGCGAAAAACTGCGGAAAGTGCTCGAAGTCTATTCGTGGCATTGAGTTTGCGAAGTGTGCAGGCTTTTGTGAGCATATGTATCACTACGCTTGCTGTGGACTGACAAGGCAAACCCACGACACTATTCTGGCACACACCATTTGGATATGCAGTGAGTGTAAAACTACCGTCAACAACCGCTCGCTGAAGGAAATTTGCTCCAACGATGATGGTATCACGGCTATCGAAGACCTCAAACAGCAGATGCACGAGCTGAATGGAAACGTCCAGTCATTGTCCGACACCGTTTCCGCTTATGTCAACAACTCGAAGTCTGGATTTCAAAAGTTTGATCGTCAACTGGAAGGTACCAACAACAAAATTGAAATGTTCTTGGAGAAAGCCGGAATTGTGGAAGATGCAGCCAGTCACCAGAGAAAACAACAACATCAGAAACATCGAACCAGGGAAGCAACGTTCGCCGAGCAAGGGGCTGCGGATATCAATATCGACGGTCTGACTGCTCCACGTTTACTACCCGAGGAATCCACATCGCTGTTCTGGCTGTATCTCTCTGGGTTTCACCCACAAGTGTCCGTTGAGGATATCCAAAAAGTGGTGGAAGGCTGTTTGAATTTGAGCGACACTGTGAAAGCGGTGAAATTTGTTCCCAAGGATAAGGACCTCTCTAGGGTAACGTTTATCTCCTTCAAAATTGGATTACCGCTCGATTTCAAAGACACTGCATTGCTACCCGAAACCTGGCCAAAAGGAATTCGATTTCGAGAGTTCGAGGATTATTAAAAAAAACCGGCAATCATCATCCATTCAATAACCACCTTACATGACGTACGACCACCGGGGGAGAATGGGGGCCACCGGGCCCCCAGTCCAGTTAAGTTAATGTATTGTTCTATTTCACAAAAAACTAAAGGAATGTTGTTTCAGAATAGCCACACCCAGCGAGGTTCCGGGCTGACGTTCTACTACCAGAACGTTCGAGGGCTGCGTAGCAAAATCGAGGACTTCTTGACTGCCGTCTCTGCTTCTCCATACGACGTTGTAGTTCTGACCGAAACTTGGCTCGACGATGTTATTCCGTCCCGGATGCTGTTTGGTGACAACTTCGTGGTATACCGAGGTGACTGCAATGCACTTACTAGCAACAAGAAACGGTCCGGTGGAGCCCTCATCGCGGTTAGAAAAAACATCCCGTCGTCGGTTTTCCCGGTAAATGCGCATCAAATGGAGCATGCCTGGGTCAGTGTTTGTGCAGAAAATTGCAAGATAATTGTTGGTGCCGTATACATACCCCCGGACAAATCTAGCGATGTGCAAGTTGTTAAGCGTCACACTGCCTGTTTGGACTATGTTACATCTACACTGAACACGGATGATATAATCTTTGTTTTCGGTGACTATAACATGCCAGGACTAAAATGGAGCAATTTGGCAGTTGCAGCGTTGCTCGACGGTATAAACTCCAGTAATATGCGGCAAATAAATGGCTTTGCTAATCGCCACGGCAACATATTGGACCTATCGTTTGTCAGTGAAACACTTGACGGTGCCTTTTCCATTGACAGTGTAGACGACCCGCTCGTTGCTATCGATGTTTGCCATCCCCCGTTCGTAGTCACCTTGAATGACAGCTTTTCCATGCGTTTCGAAAATGACGACTTCGACTACCAGGCCTACAACTTTACTAAAGCTGACTTCCTACGATTGTTGACGTTATTGAGTGAGGTTGATTGGTCGCCTGTCAGGAGCTGTTTGGATATCGACACAGCCGTTCACTTTTTTGCCGTTTCTGTCCGCCAAGCAATAGATCAATGTGTACCGCTACATCGCCCACCAATGATGCCCCCGTGGTCAAACAAGGAACTGAAAAGAAGGAAAAAGCATTGCAAACTCACACACAGGACTTACCGCAGATCTCGTTCTCTATCAGACAAACTTGTCTTCCATACAGCTAGTCGGCGATACAGGAGTTTGAATGGCAAACTCTACCGCAAATACGCCAGTGGAATCGAAAGGAACCTCAAGCGAAATCCTAAATGTTTCTGGAATTTTGTTAATTCAAAGCGAAAGGAAACTGGTCTTCCAACTTCCATGTCCTTAGATCAGAAAGTGGCACACACTAGCTCGGAAAAGTGTGGACTTTTTGCGAAGTTTTTCCGTTCCGTTTTTGAAGGCTCGCCTGTGAATGAGGATGCTGCTGATCCCCTTGACTTCACTCCAACTGACGTGATTGAGCTGGATACCTTTGAGATTTCAGCAGAAGATTTCATCAAGGCTGTCAAAAAACTGAAGTCGTCGAACAATCCTGGCCCTGATGGAATTCCTGCATGTGTCATAACAAAATGCTCCGTTCAACTACTGGAACCACTGCTGTGCATCTTCAACCTGTCCATGAGCGTGGCCAAGTTTCCAACAGACTGGAAGTCGTCCTTTATGTTTCCTGTTCATAAGAAGGGTAGCAAAACTGATATCAGCTGTTACCGTGGAATAACGTTCCTCTGTGTTTGCTCAAAATTGCTCGAAATTATCGTCTCCAACTATATGTTCAACAGAACAAAAAGTCACATATCTACGAATCAGCATGGGTTTTTCCCCGGAAGAAGTGTAACCACAAACGTCACTGAGTTCACTTCGATCTGTCTTCGAAATATTGGGCAGGGAAAGCAAGTAGATACAATATACACTGACTTGAAAGCTGCATTTGACCGGGTCAACCACTCCATTCTTCTGGCTAAACTACGCAAGATGGGCTCATCTGCCAATTTCGTTCAATGGCTCGAATCATATCTCTGCAACAGGACTCTTGCAGTAAAGATTGGATCTTCAACTTCTAACGGGTTCTGCAATACCTCCTGTGTACCTCAAGGAAGTAATTTGGGACCGTTGCTATTTTCGCTGTACATCAATGACGCAACTGTGCTTCTGGAAAATGGATGTTACTTTATTTATGCTGATGATACAAAAATCTATGTGATCGTTGAAAACGAAGACGACTGTCTGCGACTCCAGGAGGCACTGGACAAGTTTGCATTGTGGTGTGGTGCCAACAATATGACCCTCAGCGTACCTAAATGCCACGTCATTAGCTTCCACCGCAAGAAAAATTTCCTTCAATATGAATATGTCATCGACGGAACCACCCTATCACGCGTGCAGACAGTGCGTGATCTTGGAATTACATTGGACTCAAGTCTCACGTTCAGGAACCACCACGAAGATGTTATTGCGAAGGCACGACGGCAGCTTGGTTTCATTGGAAAGGTGACAAAGGAGTTTCAAGATCCTTACACATTGAAATCGCTGTATGTTAGTCTTGTTCGTCCAATTCTCGAGACAGGCTGTATTATATGGGATCCGTTTCATATCACCGTGATCGATCGCATAGAGGCCGTTCAGCGCAAATTTGTGCGATACGCTCTTCGCAACTTACCGTGGAATAACCCGGTTAAT
The DNA here is from genome assembly GCF_037179485.1 of Ochlerotatus camptorhynchus. Classification (NCBI taxonomy): domain Eukaryota; kingdom Metazoa; phylum Arthropoda; class Insecta; order Diptera; family Culicidae; genus Ochlerotatus; species Ochlerotatus camptorhynchus. Next base: position 2,525,508 of record NW_027040556.1, on the reverse strand, counting down.
CTGCCACCCTACGAGAATAGATGCCAACTACTGGGATTGGAAACGCTGGAACAAAGGAGGAAGAACGCGAAAGCTGTATTTGTAGCGAAACTACTGAACGCCGAACTTGATGCACCGAATCTTCTTGCTCTCATCGACATTAACATTCCCGGCTATGCACTCAGGAATACCGAATTTCTCCGCTTACCACGCTGGCGACAGGACTACGACGGTAACGAACCAGTACGTGCAGTCATGCGCAATTTCAACGATGTTTATAATTTGTTCGACTTCAATGAAAACTCTGTTCAATTTCGCTCAAGGCTAAGAAGAATGAATTGATGTTGATGCTAAGAATTATTCATTAAGACAACAAATTGTCGGATGAAGATATCAAAGTAATAAATAAAAATAAATAAATAAATATTATGGATGAGAAAATATAAGAAGAGGATGCTTCGGCATACGCACTTATTTTCGTCATATCGAACTGAAACATCAAATACAGTCAACTTTCCGCTTCTCGATGTTCTACATCTCGATACGTTTTCTTTTCTTGATGAATTGAATAGTCCCTTCAGATATCCATGCATTGAAACTAATTTTTGAACCCTGAACTGCTTGGTCCTTGAAGGGAACCAGCTCTAGCCCCAAGCTGCTGACAACGGCCAACGATGCGTGAGCTTTGTAGGCTCTCGGGGTATGGTAGTTCGAAGTACATTTTTCCCACGCAAGGATATCCACAATGCCACCTAGAGATCACGTGACCAACTCACAGAAAACCAAATCGATCACGTTCTAAACGACGAGAAATTCGTCTCCGACATTATCAACGTCCGCCTGTACCGCGGTGCGAACTTAGATTCCGACCACTACCTAGTTGCAGTATGCATGCGCTCAAACTCTCGACGGTGCATAACACCCTTCGAAGTCGAACGCCGCGACCCAACATGGAGCAATTACGGGACGCTGGAGTTGCCCAGGACTACGCGTAGCAGCTGGAAGTTGCACTACCAACGGAAGAGCAGCTTGGCGCAGCTACGCTTGAAGATGACTGGAGGGACGTCCGTTCTGCCAATGCGGTTCTCCGAAGGAAGAAGCGTCAGCAGGAAGCCGAGATCGCGTGGCGATGGAAAATCTGAACTGCGTAAGCGTCACACGGAAGTTCTACGAGAAGCTTAATAGTTCGCATAAAGGCTACGTGCTGCAAGCCGATATGGGCAAGGACTTGGACGGTAACCTTTTCACGAACGAGTGTGAGGTGATTGAGAGGTGGAAGCAGTACTATGACGAGCACCTCTATGGTGATGCAGCAGAAAACGAAGGTGGCACGGTAAGAAACTTTGGAGCACGCGCAGAAGACGACAGGCTAATGGAGGAGTGGATGGAAGGTGTCGTATGCCCAATTTACAAAAAATAGTGACAAGTTGGATTGCTGCAACTACCGCGCGATCACACAGTTGAGCGCCGCCTACAAGGTACTCTCCCAAATTCTCATTGTCACCATTTGCAAGAGAGTTCGTGGGGCAATACCAGGCGGGATCTATGGGTGCCCGCGCTACCACGGACCAAATTTACGCGATTCGGCAGGTTCTGCAGAAATGCCGCGAATACAACGTGCCCACACATCATTTGTTCATCGATTTCAAATCCACATACGGCACAATCGATCAAAATCAGCTATGGCAGATCATGCACGAATACGGATTTCCGAATAAACTGACGCGATTGGTCACGGCGACAATTTTCGAGTATCGAGGACACTCTCGAGTCCCTTTTGTATCTCGAAGGGGGTTACGACAAGGTGATGGACTATCGTGCCTGCTATTCAACATCGCGTTAGAAGGTGTGATCAGAAGAGCTTGGATAGACACGAGTGGCACAATCTTCAGGAAGTCCATCCAGCTTCTTGGCTTCACCGATGACACCAACATCATGGCACGGAATTTTGAGACGATGGCGGAAACTTGCTCCAAACTGAAGGCTGAAGCTAGGCGGATTGGACTTGCCATCAACGCATCTAAGACGAAATACATGAGAGGAAGGGGTTCTAGGGAAGACAATGCTAGCCTCCCATCCTAAGTTCAGATTGGCGGTGACGAAATCGAGGTGGTGGACGAGTTTGGTTCACAGGTGACCGCCGATAGCATTATGGCAGGAAATCGTGGCTTCTTTGGTCTCCGGAGGACGCTCCGGTCGAATAAAATTCACCGCTGCACGAAGTTGACTGTCTACAAGACGCTGATTAGACCGGTGGTCCTCTGCGGTCACGAGACCTGAACTATGCTAGTGGAGGTGTTTTCGAACGGAAGGTGTTGCGTACTATGTACGGTGGAGTGCAGATGGATGACGGAACGTGGAGGAGGCGAATGAACCACGAATTGCATCAGCTGCTGCGAGAACTATCCATCGTCAACACTGTACAAAATTGGGTAGCTACGGTGGCCTGGGCACGTCGTAAGAATGCCGGATGACGACCTACTGTAAATTATTCTTGAATGCGATCCAACAGGCATCATAAGAAGAGGCGCGCAGTGGGCAAGGTGGATCGACCAAGTAGAAGGCGACCTGCGGACCTTTCGCAGATTACGAGGCTGGTAACGTGTGGCCATGGATCGAGTACAGTGGAAACAACTTCTTCGGACAACAAAGAACATCAAGGCCTTAGCCTAATTTGAGCTCAAATTTTGAGATTCTTACCAAGACATGCTTTTAAATCGATTGAGCTTGGTGGAACAAAATCGATCCAATGACGCTTTGCGGTAGTCCCCTAAGACCACGAGAGCTGGACTATGCTAGTGGATGACCAACGCGCCGCCCTTGGTGTTTCCGATCGGGAGGTGTTGCGTATCACCTACAGTGGACTGCACATGGAAGACGGAACTTGGAGTAGGTAACTCAACCGCGAATTGCACCAGCTGTTAGAAAAATCACTCAACGTCCATACCGTAAAAATCAGATGGCTACGGTGGACTGGGCACTTCAATTTAACGAATTCAACCCAAATGAAACTTGACGAAGAGGCGCTCACCGGGCAATGTGGATCGATTATGCTGTGTGCTGTCAACAATGTCAATTGGCTATATCAGGATCCCTACGAACCCATCTCCATCCGGAGTTGGTGGCCAGTAGCATCATTCCCTTTTGGGCTATCACGCTTACATACCGACATTCAATGCAACAGCAACCAACCCAGAGCGCACTGCCTTTAGTACCAAGGAAGCCCCTAGTCCTCCCGACACAGTCGCGCCCGCTGCTTGCACCTGCCATTATAGCCGTTCTGTCCCTGTGGTCGAGGAAGGTGTCGGGGTCTTCCAAACTCGTTTCACAGGCAAGTACGTTTTTGGCGTTAGTGTCCCATTGCCTGATACTTCCTCGGATTTCAGAGAATCGTCGCATACCAACACCATCGAAATCGACAACAAGTACCGAGATTCTGTTGTACCGACCATCAGTCTTTCCTATCATGATCAGCTCAAACCAGAACGCACTGCCTGCCGCCTCAAGGAAGCCCTCGATCCACTCAACACAGTCGCGCCTTCTGGTTCCTGCCATCGTAGTCGTTCTGGCCCTGTGGTTAATGATGGTGACGGGGTCTTCCAACCTTCTACATCAGGCAAGTATGCGTTTCTTGAAAACAGTTCTTCTCCTGATCCGTCTCTGTGTTCCAGAGTACCACCATGCTCGTTGCGGCTGATCGACCTCCAACCGACTTCGTTCGACCGCCTGTTGGTGTATTACCAGAACGTTCGTGGCCTGCGAACAAAGATTGGTGATTTTTTCCTGACTGCCGTTGACTCTGACCGGATTAATTCATCTTAATTATTTGGCAGTCTGTTCACGGTATTTTGAAACGATCGCAACCACCAGAATAGTACCAAATCGCGTGGGGGGAGGCGTCTTGATTGCGGTATCCAAACGCCTAAGCTCTTGCATCGATCCTGCTCCAGTTTGCACTTCTCTAGAGCAGCTGTGGGTCAAAATAACAACGCCTCGTAGATCAATAAGTATTGGCGCTATGTATCTACCTCCAGACCGGAAATCTGATTCGAACAGCATTGAAAACCACATCAGTTCGATAGGTACCGTGTTCTGTTGACTAGAACAAAACGACCAAGCTCTGGTATTTGGTGACTACAATCAGTCTGGGCTCTCATGGAACGTTCCTGCAAACGATCTTCCTAGCATTGATGTTCTTCACTCGAACATGCCCGCATCCTGCTGTGCTCTCCTTGATGGTTTCAACCTGCATGGCTTAACGAAAACCAACTCGATACTGAATAGCAACTCTCGGCTGCTTGATCTCGTTCTGGCGAACAAAGCTGCAGGACTGGAATGTTCTATCCTAGAAGCCCCAAAGCCTTTGATTGGCATCGACACCAATCATCCTGCGTTGGAAGTTTCCATCAACCTGTCTGTTCCTGTTCGCTAGGATAACCCCGCTGTTGATGTACATTAGCTCGACTTTCGTAGAGCAGATTTCGTCGCGCTGAGTCACTCGCTTACCCAGGCAGATTGGCAGTTCCTTGACACGTGTTCATCTATTGATGAAGCCGTCAACTACTTCGCTGAGGTCGTTGGCCGGGCAATAACTGATTCTGTCCCATTGAGGCGACCCTCTCCCAAACACTCGACTACGGAATGTGAAGCGTCTGAGATCGAAGGCCTTCCGTAAATACTGTCGTACTCGTAACCCATTCACCAAACGATTATTTTCAACAGCGAGCAACGAATATTGCACATATAACTTCATTCTTTACAAGAGCTACACAAGGCGTGTGCAGGCTAATTTACGGCTTAATCCAAAACAGTTCTGGTCATTCGTGAATACCAAACGAAACGAGGAGGGGCTGCCAGTCGAAATTCTGGGTGATAGAATCGCCAGCAATTCCCTTGAGAAATGTAATCTTCTGGCAGAACATTTCAAAAGCATGTTCAATGATACTACAACTTCGTTGTCCCAAGTTGCTGAAGCGGTGAGGGACACTCCCAGTGATGCTTTCAATTTTTCGCCATCAAGAAGCTGACATTTTCTAATGCTGCTGGCCCTGACGGGATCCCCTCAAGCATCCTGAAGCGATGCTGTTCAGAGCATACAACACCGCTTTCGAAGCTGTTCAATATTTCATCACAGCAGGGGGAGTTCCCTACGCGTTGGAAATCGTCATTCATGTTCCCGATCTACAAGAAAGGAGACAAGAGAAACGTCGAAAATTACCGAGGGATCACATCACTCAGTGCCTGCTCTAAAGTTTTCGAAATCATCATCAACGACGCATTATTCTCTTGCTGCAGAAATTACATTTCTCCTGACCAACACGGTTTTTATCCCAAGAGATCAGTTTCAACAAATCTAGCTCCGTTCATTTCTTTATGTCTTCGGAGTATGGAAGCTGGAGCGCAGGTGGACGTTGTATATACAGATCTTAAGGCTGCATTCGACCGGGTTGACCACTCCATACTGCTAGCTAAACTTGAAAAACTCGGTGTATCCTCGGGTTTAACTCGTTGGTTCAAGTCCTATCTGACCAATCGGGAACTTTGTGTTAGAATCGGATCAGAGCAATCGGACTATTTTACAAACATTAATTAATTTAGCTTTATTTAGGAGGCTTTCAGCCTTAGGCTGGTTCGCCTCCAATCGTTTTACAAACAGTTCCGGTGTTCCTCAAGGTAGTAACTTGGGACCATTGCTATTCTCGATTTTTGTGAATGAGGCGCGGATGATGTGAAGGTCTATGTGATTGTTCGTAGTTTCACCGATTGCTTGCGGCTTCAGTACCTAATCGATACTTTCGAAGAGTGGTGCTCAAGAAACTATCTCACGTTGAATGTACAAAAATGTAATATTATCTAATTTCATCGCAAGCTGAAACCAGTGGCATTCAACTATACGATAAATCACCAACTTCTGCAACGTGTGGACAATGTTCGTGACCTAGGAATCACGCTGGACTGCGCCTTAACATTCAAACTTTATGACTCGGGCATCGTTGCGAAAGCTAACAGGCAACTCGGGTTCATTTTCAAGATCGCTGACGAGTTTCGCGATCCTGCCTGTCTAAAAGCTCTATACTGCTCTCTAGTGCGATCGATCTTGGAATTCAGCTCGGTAGTATGGTGCCCGTATCAAGCAGTTTGGATAGCGAGGATTGAATCTGTTCAAAGGAAATTTGTTCGGTATGCCTTTCGTCACCTTCCTTCGAATGACCCTGTGAACCTTCCACCGTACGAAGATCGTTGTCAACTCCTGGGTCTTGAAACACTAGAACATAGGCGGACGATTAGTCAGGCCGTGCTCGCAGCGAAAGTACTTATTGGTGATATCGACTCTCCAGGAATCTTGGCTGAATTCGAAATCTACGCACCCGAACGAGTTCTTCGGTCGAGGAGTTTCCTGCATCTTGGACCTCGTGCTGCGAACTACAGCTTGCATGACCCAATACGGTTCATGTCTGGGCGTTTCAACGAGTTTTACGAGTTTTTCAACTTTAACTGTGCAGCGGAAACCTTTCGTCACCGTATTCAACGCAGACTCCTGAGAAGGTGAGTAGCTGTCTATTTAATGTACACGTGAAGGATTGTGCTACCTGTTTATTTTTTGTTTCCGGTTCAACTGCATGACGCAGTTAGAGTGTAAACAAGATAGACATCATCACGCTTCGCGTTTACTAAAGCTTTTATCGCTGATATCTAACGTCTCTGATCAGTTAATATTATCAAATCTCTTCGATTCGGCTGCAGATATATCTCGAGCATGGGGGAGAAATTCCAATATACGGCTATCCCATCGAAAGTGAATTATTTTAGAATAAATCGGTCGTGAAAATTGGTTCCACTTGGAAAGCAAACCAAGTGTACGACGTATCGCGACCGTATCACGTGACCTACAGTGGTAGTGGTTTGTCCGACAACTCGACCAGACTCAAACGTCTAGTGTGTAGCACAACCATTTGATGAGCTACAACCACAGAACACTCCTATCAGTGAGACTGTGTAAGAAAAGTGCTATCAATAGAGTGTTGTTTTTCGTAGTAGCGAGAGTATCTCTCGATACAGCCCCTTAACGTGGGTAGATCACCTTTTCGTGGTACGTTACGGGATGTAAGATCTACCACCGATTCCTAGTCCTAACTTCTTCAAACTAGGGGAACAGAATTTTTCAGTAATCAAAGGAACACATCTTAGTCCTTGTTACTTTTTATGCCTTGTTGATAGTGATAAGTCCTCGGGTTGCCTGGACCGAGGATGATCTTGAAACAAGGAAAAAATGAGTTAGTTAGTCTTCACCTATGTGATTCCTAATCTTCTAATCGTTGTTCCCTAGTTTGAAGTGGTTAAGACTAGGGTTCTGATGCATGGTCATTATCGGTGTCATAGCTTGTTTTTGTTGTTAGGAATCCAATTTTGACTGACAAAGGGGCGCGCCTTTGGAGGGTGTTCCAACTCCGAAGGGTATAAATAGCGGAACCTTTCAGTTAGAATCGATTCCTTGCGATGAAGGCAAGAATGACAACTGTATCAAAACCGAATACTTCATCATTTCTCTATAGTGATGGAGTAATACGACATGCACTAAACTAAGGACACGGGATATACTACAATAGATCAAATTACTGGTCGCAGTGGTGTTATGTCCCGAACAGAGGAAAAAAAAAAAATCTCTCGATACATGTGAAAAGAGCGACCACAACTAAACTCGATAGTTTGCCTCTGAACTGGAAAACAGATATCCATAGGGGTAGGTAACAGGTAACTGTTACCACTTATTGTTTTTCAAATCCTCGCCTGATCGTGATTAAGGTGGGGAACACAGGCACATTCAAATTAGGAGATGGCTGCCTCCAGTAGTGGAGGCAACTCGGGAGAGCACCCCGGGCCTCTTCTACCACCCTTCATGGACCCAAGGAACGAGTTTGGTCAACTAACCATCCTACAAATGACGAGAAAAGACGGTGTAAGGAGACACCCATCATCCGGTGCCAAACCGTAAAAACGAATCCACCAAATGCTCACCGAAACGACGACCCAACAACCGTTCAACAAAACAACAACGGAAAGGGGTTCGTAAACCCCATGCCCTTCCCTGCGCTGACCCTGCCCAGAGACGTTCCACATATTCGTGACGATCCTTTGGCGGCAGTCAGTGCGGGGGCCTGTTTCCACAGGCAAGTAGACATAACGTTCCACCCCAAAGCACAATACCTTCCACCACAATTCTCTCTTCAGCATCAATGAACATCGATGACTTCGGCCATGCATCACCAATCAGTTCAAGGAACGATGACGAACGCAGACCAAAACCAGCTCCCACATCGAGTAATCTAAATACAACTAACCCCTTGCACGAAAAGACGATTGCGATACAATGGAACGTCAACGGTGTACGAGAAAGATATGCAGAACTTCAGTTAATCACGAACGAATACCATCCAGCAGTCATAGCGTTGCAAGAAACTCGACTCACCAAAACGGAGATCCTCAAACGCTTCCACCACGCTGAATATCAATGGAAAATCCGTCCTGGCCCGTTGAGTAGATCTCAAAACGGAGTTGGCCTCGCAGTCCAAAATAACGCTTTCCGCAAATTTCTAAAATTGAATACTTCTCCGCAAGCTGTGGCAGCCGAAGTCAACTTTCCTATCAGATCAACTTATGTAAGAATTTATATCCCGTGTCACACACAACCTCAGGAACTGAAGGAAAAACTAAGCCACTTAATTCAGGAAATTCCCCATCCTTACATACTACTCGGTGATTTCAACGCTCACAACCCAGCGTGGGGTAGCTGCAAAACAGACGCCAAAGGAAAAATCATTGAGGATTTCATCACCGAAAACAACCTTGTACTTCTAAACTCAGGTGACCACACCAGGTTGGACCCTAGAACCGGATCTACGTCTGCCATAGACCTTTCTATTGCATCTTATGAGCTAGTACGACAGCTTGAGTGGAAGGTGGATAACGATACGCGAACAAGCGATCACTTTCCGATAATAATTTCGTCCCACCAAACAACCCCAGAACCTCACCGTCGAAAACTCTGGCTTCACAAAAATGCTGACTGGGAAGAATTTGAAAATTCTATCACCGAACTTATCCCACGTAACAGCTCACTCTCTGTCGAAGAATTCAGTGAAGCTATTGTCAAGGCAGCTTCGCTTAGCATCCCAAAATCATCTGATAGGATTGGATCCAAAGCTGTTCCATGGTGGAGTAACGAAGTTAAAGAAGCGATCGGTAAACGTAGGAAAGCGCTGCGCAGATTTAAACGGTTAAACGACGGAGATCCACTTAAAGAACAAGCACTCGCCGAATTTCAAAAGGCACGAAACGAATCAAGGAGAATCGTGACGAACGCAAAGAAATCATCATGGGATTCTTTTGTAGCTTCATTCAACCCCCACACTCCCAGTAGCGAAATGTGGCGTAGAGTAAATGCTTTTTGTGGTAAAACATCACCAAGATGTAGGGTGCTTAAAGTCAACGGAGATAGCATCGAGGAGCCCACTCTTATTGCTGAGAATCTAGCAGAATTCTTCGAAAAAGTGTCACAAACAACCAACATTAACTCGTTTCAACCTAACAAACCATCGATTTTCGACGACTCTCATGAAACAGAGGACGAATACAACAAGGACTTCACAATCGAAGAACTCATGTGGGCTTTAGACAGAGGAGGCAGCGAATCCGTAGGCATCGACAACATCAGTTACCCTATGCTCCGTCGACTTCCCTTCAGGGTGAAGGCTCAGCTCCTCGAAACAATAAATGGCATCTGGAGATCCGGCTCGTTACCCCCCCCGGCTGAAAAGAGGGATTAATCATTCCGATACCAAAACATGGCAAAGATCCTTAAGTTCTTGGAAATCAAAGACCAATCACTCTACTAAGCTGCTTCAGCAAAACGGTAGAACGAATGGTTAACCGTCGGTTACTCGACACACTCGAACAACGTCATCTTCTGAACAAGCACCAATTCGCCTTTCGCAGAGGACGAGGTGTCGACACATACCTGGTAATCCTGGAAAACAAAATCCGGGAGCCCATAGACGGTGGAGAGCATTGTGAGATACTAATAGCGGATATCGCAAAGGCATATGATACCGCAGACAGAGAAACAATCAACACTAGATTAACAGAATGGGGCCTTCGCGGACGAATGACCAAATTCATGAAAAATTTCCTATCTGACCTGTTCTTTCGTGTTGTAGTAGGAGACACTCTCTCCTCTCGTACAAATCAATGGCGTGCCACAAGGCTCGATTCTAGCAGTTACACTATTTCTGGTTTTAATGGAAAGCATTTTCGAACAAATCCCCGCAGAAATCGAAATCCTAGTCTACGCCGATGACGTTATTCTTATAGTAACCGACCTTGATCCTAAAAAAGTCAGGAAGAAATCTAAAAAAGCTGCCAGAATTCTGGAAACATGGAGCACACACGTTGACCTTACTATTTCAGCGGAAAAATCGAGCCTCATGCATATCTGCAGAAAGCGCAAACACCCAGAAACCCTCGAAGTAAAAATCAACAACATACCAATACCAATCGTACAATCAGCAAGGATACTCGGCATTCACCTAGACAAAAACTTCAACTTCAAAAAACACTCTTCTGAAGTTCGCAATAAATGCCAAACAATGATCAATCTCCTCAAGACTATTGGAAATCGAAGAGAAGGTGGAGCAAGGACAACTCTTTTCAATATTCTTAAAACTGTTCTGATTCCAAAAATTTTCTTTGGAATAGGTCTCGGTAGCGGTGGCAGCGTGTCGAAGCATAAAAATCTACAACCCTTATACAACGCGGGTGTCAGAGAATCCAGCGGTGCTTTTCGTTCCAGCCCTGTTGAATCGATAATGGTCGAGTTAGGACAGCTTCCTTTCTCATATCTTTGGGTTCAACATATGACTGCAAAAGCCATCCGTCTGTTAGAGATGGGCGGTATTTTATTCGGATACGAAATGTCATGGTCAAATGGAAATTCAGGTGGCAGCTTTCCTTCAGTGCGAAGAGCAAGTCTTGCCTATGAAAAACTTACTGGTGAGGTTTTGCCTGAAATAGCTCCCTTAAAGAGAGCCGGTAGAAGGTTTTGGAATTCACGAATACCTCGAGTAGATTGGACCCTTAAAAATCAATATAAAGTAGGGGATCCGCCTGTGAAAGCACAACAAATATATCTCGATCTGTGCCAACATAAATATCTATTCCATAGACGTTTGTTCACGGATGGCTCTGTGGACTCCGGAAGGGTTGGTTTCGGGATATTCTCTGAAACACAAGAAGCTCACTCCCAACTACCTGCGATATGCTCCATTTTTTCAGCTGAAACCATGGCCATCCTCTACGCTACAACCAATTTTGTCAAGACAAACGAAACCGCCGTAATCTACACAGATTCTGCCAGCGTACTGGAAGCATTAGAGAAAGGACTATCACGACACCCGTGGATCCAATCTATTGAAATCGAAGCAGAAAGCAAAAACATCGACTTCTGTTGGATTCCGGACAACGTTGGAATATTAGGAAACACCAAAGCAGACGATTTAGCCAAACAAGGAAGATGCGGAGATCTTTTGAATATTGCAGTTCCCGGTGAAGACGTAGTAAGACGATGTAAACAACAAGTTCGACATCAATGGGAGGTCCAATGGAATAAATGCAGTAATTTTCTTCGAATTTGTAAACCATCTACACTTGCCTGGACTGATCGATCCTCCCCCACGGAGCAGCGAGCCCTCACTCGTTTAAGAATCGGTCACACACGCTTAACACATCAGCACCTCTTCAACAAAGAAAGCAACATGTACCAGACATGCGGTGAACCATTAAACGGTCGTCACCTCCTGGTTGATTGCAGGAAGTATGATCAACAACGGCAAGAGTGTCACCTAAAGGACAATGTTACTGAAATATTTTATATTGTGACAGAATAGAAGAATCCAAACTTATGAAATTCTTACGGAAAACAAATTTGATCAACCAGATTTAAAATTTACTAAGTTAGGCAAAACTTGTACTATCGGCTTAGAACGCTATGTAATAACTATTTATTTATTTATTTATTTTTTAACTTGAAATACATTTACATGGATGAATGACTGTATAAGCAGTTAAAATTCCTTTAAAAATAAAAAAATAAAATAAAAAATTAATAAAAAAAAAAAAAACTGCATGACGAGGACTTCTACCTGATTCACGGGCAGCTCTATGCCATAGGAGGATAACTTTTTCATGCTATAGACTTGTTTAATGTTCGTTGTAATTGTATTATTGTGATTCATGTATTTCGAATATATATGGGGTTTTCACGCCGTTTCTAGGCTTTTCCTCATCAGACTTCATTTAGACACGTTAAGTCCGATGAAGAAAAACAAACAAGTAAAATATTGGTCTAGAACTGAGTTTCACTTCCGACGCTGATATTCATAGTAAGCATGATATCAGGTCGTACGGCTTTGACATTACTATCCATATGAAGATCACTAGAAAAAAGTTAAAATCTTACTCTTATCTCAATAAACCAACTTTTTTTTTTAATATTGCTGATGAGTTTTCTATAGATCGGTACTCGATTGGCTAGAGTTTATAAGAAAAAATACGGCAGAACTTTGAATATCATCTGACATTGAGACGAATGATATTGATATTCTAACTGTGTGAAATGATACTTACATCAGATGGCTAGTGAAATTCATCAATCTGTAGGTATTGATAAAGATATGTTGCAGCACTGCTTTTATGTACTGACAGCACAGGAAAACCAAGCCTGAATGGGAAGGTAAGTTCAGACCAGACAAACAAACAGAGAGATTTTCAAAGGTCGATTATGACCAAAACCACCACCAGTGTGCACCAACTGCTATATCACCGCGCATTGCATTGAAAGAAAATTGAAGCAATCTCGATGGAACTGACTACCATTCCTCCAAACGCTACGTTCGCAGTGCGAATGCGGGAATGCGCTCGACTCAGAAAAGAACCCGAAAAAATAGAATGAAGCTGCATTTATCACGACGCTTTTCAATAGTGGGACATTTTCCTCATTCCCCGGTGAAAATGATCTCCCAATAAATTCATTCAACAGCATGACGCAAGCAAATTTGACCTTATTGCAGAGCATATCGCCCGCTGTCTCGTAAACCATGGAGGAGCAGGGGACGTCATCTCGCTTTTTCTCGCGCTAAAAGCTCGACAGTCGCCATAAAGAATGCCTTCGCTGATAGCAGCTGCATTCAAGTGCAAATATGGAATGGAAATACTTATCGAACGCTTCCAAAGAGGAGCATTCAACAGAGGAGATTGGTTCTTTTTTCCACGATCGTCACCCCATTCCCCGTTCACATCAATATCTTTGCGTTTGAAAGCATCCCAGACGGTTTTTTTGTTGTGTTCCGGCTGGATAATCGTGTTGAAATAAGTTCTGCTGCCTCGCGGTGTTATCTCCACGCTGTACCCGGGTTTGAAGTGACATGGATGAAAGACATTTTACCGGGACGCAACTGTCGCAGTCCTAGAATTTTCCGCCAAGTTAACTGACATTGGACAGATGGAAGGTGGAGATGGTTGAAGTTGTAATTGCTTCCTGGCTGCATCAACGTCGTTGTCATCGTCGTCGTCGTCTTCTGCCACGATAGGTGGAAAATGGCAAGATGCGACACGACAACGACAAGAGTTATTACGACACGTTCTACCCGATGTAGTGTTGTGATGAAAATGATGTGCATAACAAATTTTCTGCAAGAGTTTTAATTGAGAAAACATTTGCAGCTATAATGGATTTTATAATGCCATTAGGTTCGTTATGTGATCGCCATAGTGCTTCGTTGTCCGTCCGGTGCGAAAGAACAATGGCCGGTTGGCTGCTTCCAGGACCATCACCATCCGTTGTCTCGCCAGGGAAAAGTTTCAAGAGGGATTATAATTTCATTTTCTGAGAAAATATTGGATGGATGATGCGCAGTGGTGGTGAAGGATGCAATTAGACAGAGTAAAGTTTTGAATTAGATTTCTTTTTTTATGGATTGCTCAGTGTAGGGTAATTCAAAGGGTTAGTTATGCATTGTCCCTCAATTAGGATGGCTGATGATGTTATGAAAATAATTTGAGAAAGACCAATCCAATGATCCATTGTTGTGATCTACTCCTACTTACCTTACCATTCAGGCTACGACCTGGGTGTCCTTTGCTGTACACAGAAGTCGTCTCGTTTCTTCTTTTTTTTTAACTCTTTATTTGATCAAAATTCAAAAATAAAATTACATTTCTTTTTAACCTAGGTGCTCCAGCTACTACAGTAACTTACCAGCCTTAATTGTTATGATATATATCTAAGTGTTTTTACATTGTTCCTGCCTTGGCAATTCAGTATTTCAAACGGGGTTTTAAACCTGCATGTCAGTATAACAATTAACATCTTAAAACTAAAAACTAACACTTAATCTTATCTAAGTAAAAAGTGAATTAATTGTTGCAATTGAGGATTGCAACGATTTTTGCCTGAAATTATTAATTAATTTGTTGGACATTTGTTCTAAAGTCTCAACATCCAAAATTCTGTGCACCTCGGTAGTACTGTACCAGGGAGGCAACTTCAAAATCATCTTCAGAACTTTGTTCTGAATCCTTTGAAGTGCTTTTTTCCTGGTAGTGCAACAACTAGACCATATTGGCACAGCGTAAAACATGGCCGGGGTAAAACTTGTCTGAATATTATAAGTTTATTCGTCAGGCAAAGTTTGGATTTTCTGTTTATAAGAGGATACAAACATTTAATATATTTGTTGCATTTAGCTTGAATGCCCTCAATGTGATCTTTAAAAGTTATTCTTTGGTCTAGTACTAATCCAAGATATTTCACTTGGTTTGACCAGGAAATTGGAACTCCGTTCATAGTGACTATGTGACTACTACTAGGTTTCAAACCAGGAAGCTCTAGGCTTATGTGGAAATATTATAAGTTGAGTTTTGGAAGCGTTTTTGTAAATAAGAAGAGAACATATCTTAACTTTTCTTCAGTCTGCTGCAAAAAACACGAATACTTCTTTCTTTAGCGGAAATGCCTGTGTCATCGGCGAACAAAGATTTATGGCAACCCTGTGGCAAATCAGGGAAGTCCGAAGTGAAATTGTTGTACAATATAGAACTAAGAATGCTACCCTGATGAACTCCAGCTCTGACGGATAGTCGTCTGCGCTTCCGGTCACTGAGTCGGCGGTGCTTCTATCAAGATCGGGGATCTACCGAAACTTCTGAAAAAAAAAAGATACGCATCTTGGGTGTTCTAGTTGATCAAAACATAACCTTCACGCAACACTTCCAGAGCGTTAAGGATAGTTGCAAGACCCACATAAACATTATCAAAACAATCTCCATGCCGCACCTCACCAAAAACCGAGCTATCCGGCTGCATGTAGCAAAAGCAGTTATTGACAGCCGTCTACTCTACGGTCTGGAGCTCACCGCAATGGCCAAGGACAAACTGTTGCAAGTCCTTGGCCATTGTCCGGTTAACAACGGCTACATCCGGGTAGTTTCAGGTCTACTGCCCTCAGTCGGGGTACTTCCATTCCGAATGTGGATTCCGGAATGGAATCTATCTCCTCAAGGAGGGGAACAGAATCCTCAGTACAATACAGATCTCCCCCCAATAGCCAAGAGTCACTGGCTGGGAGGAAAAAGTTGGCAATCGAGACCGTTAAACATCGAAAGACGAATTAAGGATCAGTTTAGGGCAGAAGACACCTGGTTGGCACTCAGATATTCCTTCGCGGAGATGCTAAACTCTGGGTACCCCAGGCATACGCACTGTTTTACGGACGGGTCAAAATCGCACAACGGAGTTGGGATAGGCATTGCGATAAAGATCTCGCCAACCAGCATGAGCTTAACACCACAATGCTCTGTTTTTTTTCTGCAGAGGCAGCGGCGATTTTCGAAGCAGCTATCACAGCGTCCGACCGACCAGTCCTAATCCTCACTGATTCACACAGCGTAATTTCTGCTCTCCGGTAGAACATGCCCACTCATCCGTGGATTCAGGGGATCATCAGACATGCCCTCTCCCCCTAACACAGTATTCGCTTGGGTTCCGGGGCATTGTGGCATCACTGGCAACTCCGACGCTGACAGACTGGCCGGGACGGGACCATTTAGTGCAGGTACACCGATGAAATTCCCCTTCCGGACATCAAGCGATGGGTCGAAACTTCCATGCAGGCTAGGTGACAAGAAGAATGGTTAGCAAACCAAGGACCACTTCTAAGGAAAAGAACTTGGGAACCTGAAGAAGCAACGAGTCATCTCCAGGATTCACACAGGTCACACCCGGCTGTCACACCCGGCTGTCACACGATTTCGCTGAGGAGATTTCCGATATCGGCGACATACTGGGCGACGAATTTTTGATCCTGGCTACCCTGATCTCCTTCCTGAAGAACCTTGGTTTGTTTTTCAATGTTTGATTCCTTCCTTTCGGCCGTCGGGGCATCTCTACCGGACGGGGGCACCGCCTTCCATGGTGGAGCTCTGCCTTGTTCGGATTAGTCAATAAGTTAACTCAATGTCAATGATCTAGTTCCATCTGTAAAATGCATCTGTGTTTTTTTTCAAGACAGGCCTTATACCTCTGATATGTTCCTGCAAAGTGAAGAACTAGCCAATGGCTTAAATTCATTAAAAAATTGTTTTAAAAAAATAAAACAGCTAGTCGTTCAGATTTGGAATTGTGATAATTTACCTACTGAGTTATGTCAGTTCAATAATTTTAATTACTATTAATAAACTTTTTCAATTTAACAATCAAACCTTCATGCCAAACACTGTCGAATACTTTTTTATGTCTAGAAGAGCAGCTCCAGTTGAGCAGCCTTCAGATTTGTTTGAACGAATTAAATTGGTAACTCTTAAGAGTTGATGAGTAGTTGACTGCCCATGACGAAATCCAAACTGCTCATCTGCAAATATTGAGTTCGTATTGATGTGAAGCATCATTCTATTTAAAATAATCTTTTCAAAAAGTTTACTTATTGAAGAAAGCAAACTTATTGGACGGTAGCTAGAAGCTTCAACTGGATTTTTATCCAGCTTCAAAATTGGAACAACTTTTGAATTTTTCCATTTATCAGGAAAGTATGCCAAATGCAAACGTCTGTTAAATAATTTTACCAAGAAAGACAAGGTACTCTCTGGGAGTTTTTTTTATGAGAATATTGAAAATTCCATCATCACCTGGAGCTTTCATATTATGAAACTTTTTAGCTATAGATCTTACTTCGTCCAAATCAGTCCCCCGGGAATCTTCGAAAATATTTTCCCGAGAGAAAATATTCAGATAATCCTGAGCAACACCGAGCAACAGGACTAGTAAGACCCAAACTAAAAATATGGGAACTCTCGAATTGCTTAGCAAGTTTCTTAGCTTTTTCCGAATTTGAGATCAAAATTTTACCACCTTCTTTAAGCGCTGGAATTTGTTTTTGGGATTTTTTTTTTTTTCAACATTGTTGTGATTTTTCAAATGGGTTTGGAACTCGGGTCTAATTTAGATACATTATTTTCAAAAGTTTTGTTCCTCAGGGCAGAGAGTCGCTTTTAAGTTTGTTTTTGCAAATCCCACCAGATAACCTTCATAGCAGGATTGCGTGTTCTTTGATATTGTCTCCTACGAACATTTTTCAGACAAATCAAGAGCTTAAAATCGTCGTCTAATATAATTGAATCGCATTTAACTTCGCATTTTGGTACTGAGGCAGCTCTTGCTTCAACTATAGAAGTAGTCAGAGATTCAAGAGCATAATTAATATCATCTTTGACCAGCAGGGAAATTGCTGTTTTTTGAAAAGTTATTCAGAGAGCTATAACCTATCGAACTACGAGTTGATTGGTTCAGAGTTCTGCCGATATGCGGTGCTAGTGCACATGTGAAATTTTAAAGTTTTCTATATTTCGTGATTCTGACTATTGATGTCTTCGGTAAAGTTGTTCAGGTATCCAAAGCCTTGCAAATGGAAAATATTATCTCAAAATTCAGCCACCACGTGGTACTAGTTGCATTTGAAAAATAAATTGTGCAATATATCGACTTTCTGGGAAATTGCTTTTTCAGCATTTTTCGGTAAGGTTCTTCATTGGTTAATTTTGGCATGTTCCAATAAATCAAAAAATATATAGCCAGCGGTGAAGTATACTATTTAAAAAAAACCAACAACAAATATCCCAATAATTGCTTTTCAGAAAATAATACCAACAATGTAACGCATGACTCGCGACCTGCGAGAACTCGACCACTGAATACGCTTCCTATCTCTAAAACGAGTGGCTTAAGTGCCACCTCCAAAAAGCACCACTCATCAAAGTTTGATTTGCCTGGTTAGAAATGCAACCTCAGGGCGGATTTATATATGTAAGAGATCGAAATTTTGTTTGAGGCAATTCAACCGACTGAAATCACACGAATAATTGAGATCCTCACCGACAGAGGCCACTTGAAACGTCGCTTAAGGCCGTTGGACTAACAACCCCACTCACATTTATCATCGCTTGAGGAACTTTCCCTTTTAGATTTCCTCCACCGATCGTTATACGTGAGTGCGGAGACCTAGCGGCATCCCACTCTAAACTTTGTATTTCTTGCATATACAGATTTCATTCGATTATTTACGTGGTGTCATCTGGGATCTTATGTGTGAGTATTTAGAAAAAATCAATTGTTAATTTTTAATTTATTGCTTTTTTTGTAGGAATCGAGGAGGAGACCATTTTGATTCAAGGAAATGCCAAACCGATTCACTTGTCATTCAAAGGTAGAATAAGGAACTATTTGGAAAGTTACTATGGAATAAACCGAGTGTGGAAGCAAAACCTCTAAACAAATTTTTCAATCCCAAAACCATCTCTCAATAAAGATGGATTTTTCGTCCATAAGGATCTTGACCGTTGGACTATAACTTACGGAATTACGCTGATTGAAGCTGAATAAGAAGTTGTGGAAGCTTTCCGTATCATCCGCACTTATCACATCCGAAAAGCCACATAAAGGGTGATACGGTCAAAATTTGGTCAAGGGAAAACGCGTGTAAATCGGTGAAATCGTTTATTTAAAAAATCAAATTAAATTTCTTTTTCAAGTTCAATTAGTATAAAATTCAGGAAAAACATTCAGTTAGGCTTCCGCTTTTCCAAATCCGAATTGCCGGGCCTTACGCTTGACCCCTGCCATCAGATTTTGTACAGCCACCTTGTCCACCTTCTTCGCCGCAGAAAGCCAGTTTGCCTTGAACTGCTGCTCGCCCTTAGCAGTTTTTTTGGTCTTCTTTAGGTTCCGCTTGACAATAGCCCAGTATTTCTCAATTGGGCGGAGCTCTGGCGTGTTGGGAGGGTTCTTGTCCTTGGGAACCACCTGCACGTTGTTGGCGGCGTACCACTCCATGGCCTTTTTACCGTAATGGCAAGATGCCAAATCCGGCCAAAACAGTACGGAACAACCGTGTTTCTTCAGGAAAGGCAGCAGACGTTTATTCAAACACTCTTTCACGTAAATTTCTTGGTTGACAGTTCCGGAAGCTATGAAAATGCTGCTTTTCAAGCCACAGGTACAGATGGCTTGCCAAACCAGATATTTCTTTGCGAACTTTGACAGTTTCATGTGCTTGAAAACATCTGCTACCTTTCCCCTTCCTTTTGCCGTATAAAACTCCTGTCCCGGAAGCTGCTTGTAGTCGGCTTTGCCTAGGTTTCGGCGTCCATTACCACGCAGTCAAACTTCGTCAGCATCGTCGTGTACAGCCTCCGGAATCGCGCTTTGGCCGTCGTATTTTGTTTATCATCGCGGTCACTACCTTCTTGTAAGTCGATAGTCCGGCTCGTTTTTTGGCTCGATGCACGGTTGTAGACGATACACCCAGCTTATTTGCGGCATCTCGGAGAGAGAGGTTAGGGTTTCGCTTGAAACTACCGGCAACTCTCTTTGTCGTCTCAGCGGCTTCCGGTTTTCGATTTCCCCCCAATCCAGACTTCCTGGCTGTCAACAAACGTTCCCCAAACACTTTAATTACATTTGTAACGGTTGATTTGGCAACTTTTAGTGATTTTGCCAACTTTGCGTGCTAGTAGCTCGGATTTTCGCGATGCGCGAGCAAAATTTTGATACGCTGCTCTTCTTGCTTGGACGGCATTTTGACAACTGAAGAGTGAATTCCAAAATCAAAATAGGAGCAACATTCTACACACACACACCTTCAAAATGAGGGGTGTTCAGGTTTTTTAAATGCAAAATTGAAAGAAATACATCAAGTTGATATTGACCAAATTTTGACCGTATCACCCTTTATTCTAGATTGCCGCCAAATGAGTTCATTGTAGAAGGGTATTACATTTCCTCGGATTTGGAACCTTCGGTGTTCTACTGCTTAAGGCTTATTATTAAGGCTGGACATAATCGAATCAACATATTTGCTTTGTGTTAATCTCGGAAGCACTCTCTAATTGATTCTATCATTCATCAGAGACGTTTGTTATGTGTTTAAACATTAATATGGACTGTTTGGGGAAGGGTTTGAAATAAATTCATATATTTCAACTAAGAATCATTTTACACGAAATGGGAACAAATTAGTAACATTTTTGAACTAAATCGTTTTTTGGTAGGGGAGAAGTTGACTTCAGCAATACCTTAACCTATTATCGTCAGGGGGGTAAACAACGTCCTTGAGAGCTCAATTTTAGCATGTGGATACATTGTGTTTCTGAGCAACTATTGGCCAAATTTGAGTGCTCTAGGACTTTGGATAATAGGTTAAGGTATTGCCGAAGCCAACTTTTCCCCTATATCAATAGCTTGAAATAAATTAATATTTTCCTTTTTATCCTAACTGGTTTCAAAGTCTAAAAGTGGAAAATTCATATTGAATCCACATGAAGTGTTCTGTTACTATCAGTATACTAACTCAACTCCCTCACCAGTCTGTCGTAACTCATCTTTACCAATGTAAGTTTCTTAAAACTCAATCAGTTCAATTTCGATTAAATCAACCCAACGATTTGCTGGCAGTTATGCTTTATTGTATTGCTATTGCTCTCTGGCAAATAATCAGCGTAGTCCTAGGATCATTGATCTG
Organism: Ochlerotatus camptorhynchus; assembly: GCF_037179485.1. Lineage (NCBI taxonomy): Eukaryota > Metazoa > Arthropoda > Insecta > Diptera > Culicidae > Ochlerotatus > Ochlerotatus camptorhynchus. The sequence continues at coordinate 2,504,410 of NW_027040556.1, read as the reverse complement.
CTTAAAGTCAAGAATTTCATGCTCATGCAGCTTGTGGTAATTCTTAGCCTGAAATAACGTCTAACATAGGTATTTTATTTTGGCAGTTCTGACTGGTTGGTTAGGAAGGCCAGTTTGGAATCTGGTTGAGAGTATGGATGACAACGGCACCATTAACCTCCAGCTTAGTAATAGAATTCAAAATTTTGATATCGTGCTGCCCAACCAGTTCGAAATCATGAATAATTCTCTGTCCCTGCTCCAACTGGTTCGCTGAAAGAAAAATGTTTTTTGAAGAACTATTTCAGAAGTTGAATTAAATTACATACTCATAAACATGATTACATTACTTAATTTAATTTTAAACTGCTTGAAGCTAGTTTTAATATGCTTTAGTACGTGATTAAACGTAACGGAATATACAACAACAAACACCTATATTAATAACCGGTCACTACGATTAAAAATATCCAAAAATTAAAATACTTAAAAATAGCTGAGAATTCTTCTCAGATACTTGGAATACTAGATCTATAGTTTAGAGTGGGATGCCCCTAGGCGGAGTCTGTTTTCCCGGGTATTCCAATGAGGAGTAAATTCAGCTACAAAAAATACTACGCAAAAATAGAAGAACGCCAAAATGTGAAGAATCTAGCCAACCGAACATTTGGTCTGTTCCCGTACTTGCTTTTTTAGTTTTGTTTAAGGTTGCTGCAGATTTCTATAAGTACTTCTACAAGACATATTTTATGGGAAAGAGTTTAGTTCAGAATTCACTCACAAGGCAGCGACAGTTTGACATTAATATTGAATTGTTTGCCCATATGTACTAGATAGAAGGTAAAGTTGTTCTGATGAACAAGACCTATCCTAAGGTGATGAGTTTGGTTCAGAATTCATACATCGGGTAGCGCCTATAGTGACATCCATTTTTAATTGCTTGCTCTTACTTAACATCTTGACTAAAAACACATCAAAAACCTTCTATCTAGTCCATATATTAAGTTAGAGCAATCAATGAAAAATTAATGTCACTCTAGCGCCGCCTGGTGAGTTAATTCTGAGCTGAAATTTTTACCATAAAGTAGGTCCAGTTCATCTGAAAAACTTTTCCAAAGATGGAACCTTCTTTCTAGTCAAGATGTTAAATAATGGCAAACAGTTTAAAATAAATGTTACACTAGCGCTATCTGATGTTTGAATTTTGAACTAAACTTATTACCTTAAGATAGGTCTTATCCACCTGAACAACTTTACCCAGGATGATAACCTTCTATCTAGTACATATGTTAGGTTAGGGCAAACAATTCAATATAAAAGTCATACTAGTACTCCCTTGTGAGTGAGTTTTGAATTAAAATGTTTACCATAAAATATATCTTATCCATCTGAACAACATTGCCGAAGTCGGGAACCTTCTATCTAGTCAAGCAATTAAAAATTAATCTCACACTGGCACTACCTGGTGAGTGAGTTCTATTTCGAGCTTTTTACCACAAAAGGTCTTGTTCATCGGAACACCTTTACCGAAGACGGTAACCTTCTATCTAGTACATATGTTAGGTTAGAGCAAACAACTCAATGTGAAAATCACACTAGCGCTCTCTTGTGAGTGAATTTTGAGTTAAAATTTTTACAATAAAATATGTATTGCTCATGCGAAAGCCCTATATCTAGTCAAGAGGTTAAGTTACTGCAAGCAACAAGGGGTCAGTCACTCGGCACAGCTGCTTTTGTATTAACGCTGTTTAGAGTGTACCGTAGTGTGCCGAACGAGTATATTTGTGCCCTGATTTATGCCTTTATGTATTTGAAGCTTATGAGTGGTCAAGTACAAATTGATCTGGTATATCTGGCAACAGTGCTTTTGTAAAGATGATTCTGACAGCTGTTTATTTACTAAGTACAAATTCTTCGATGCAATCGGTGTAAATATTTACATTATTTGACAAATCTCAGGTAATCATGACAGCAGTAGGTCTGTTTTCTTCATTCAAAATGTTTTCAATAATCAAACGTCATGATTACCTGGGTTTTATCAAATAAGGTAAATATGTCCATTGCTTGCACCAAACAATTCGCTTCGTCGGCCTGGAATCTTGTCAAGGAAGTGAAACGAACTTTTTTTTCTGTAATCGTACGTACCAAGGTTCACCACGTTTGTTCATTCGACCGGATTTCTTGTTACAGAATGTTAGGCATGGCCTGTTCGCCGTGTACGATGGCCACAGTGGTGTCCACTATGCCTGGAAAAGCACTTGCACACGTTTGAGAAGAAACGGTCGGAGTACGGGAACGCTGTGAAGATGGCTCTTGGACATTGAAGAGGCTATGCTGAATGATCGGATAGCCGGATCGACGGTGGTTGCCGTTATGGCAATGAACGATAAGTTGTATTGTGGGAACGCTAGGGATTCGCGGACGATTGCGTGCATGAACAGAAAGCTTGATGTGCTTTCGATCGATCACAATCCGAAAAATACCAGTGAGTTGGAGAGGATAAAACGTGCCAGGGGTAACGTTAAATTTAGTAGGGGGCTACCATATTGACAGCGGTCAGTGTCTTAAGCCTCTCAATAATTGTCCACGTGGAATGTGGACAGCCCCTAAAGCGAATGGATATTTGGCCCGGTCGAGGGCATTCTGGGCATATCCGAGTGTGGAAGAACGAAACTTCCCTTATGGCGATGGCTTATTGTATTTTATATCTCATCATATGTGCGATATTATTTGAAGGAAACTATGTTTATTCAGTTACTTACCACATCATTATTGGAATGACCCATTTTAATTAATTAATTTCCAACGAAAAGTATTCGATCCACCTTTGATTACGTACACGCAACTTCAATAACTGTTGTCAATGGTAATCCAGGCAGTGCTGCCAGCTTATTTAAATTATAATCTGATGCTGAAAATCTTTGACAGTGGTTTGATTACACTTCTATAGAGAACAACTGGTGCAAGTTTGATCAAAGTAGTCGATCGCGTTCAGAAATAACGTCAAATGCATTTCGTAAGAAGAAAATCCGGATCGGTCTAGTTACAAGCTAGCTGAAGTGCTGAAGATGCCGAAAACAACAGTATATCGAGTGTTCAAAACCTACAAGAAAACCCTGAGTGTTGAAAGGAATCAGCGGACCTACGAAAAAACTGGAACCAGGGATCGTCAACTGCTCAGCAAGGTGTTGAGGGGCGTTAAAGCCAACCCCGGTCTTTCGATCCGAGATGTGGCCAGAAGGTACAACCCCAACTTTCAAACGGTGCGGAACATCCCTGCCAGGGTAGGATACAAGTCGTACAAAGCCAGCAAACATCCAAACCGGCACATGAAGCAGAATTACGTGGTCAAAAAGCGTGCGAGGCTCTTGTACGACCGTGTTTTGATGAAACACAAAGGCTGCACTTTGATCGAAAACGAAACATACGTCAAACTCGATTTTATGCAGCTTACAGTTTTACATCGCAACTGGACGTGGGGATGTGCCGGGAAGATTCAAGTTCGCGAAGAAGGCCATGATTTGACAAGCGATTGTGGCAGTTGTGGCCTGAAAACGGAACCATTCGTCACACCCTCGACGATGACATCCCAAGTTTAAAAAGCGTGTATTGCCGTTCATCCTCAATCATAAGGGCAACGTCATCTTTTGGCCCGATTTGGCCAGCTGCCTCTACTCCAAGGTGGTTCTGGAGTAGTATGCTGCCAACAAGATCGATTTTGTCCCCAAGCTAATGAATCCTCCGAATTGCCTGGAATTTCGACCAATCGAAAAATACTGAGCAATTTCAGTTTCCACTGTGCGGGCGCTGATAGGCTGTAGCATTGAAGTTTTAATAAAAGTACTGTAAAGCAACCAATAATGGACTTTTAAAACTTTTTGAATCACGAATTACAGGTCTTTTTGTGCGTACCAATAAACTTTTAGTCAGCCTTTAGTCTCGAGAGAATTAGTAAAATCTATCGACAAATAGAAAAGTTACAGCCAGGGTTGCTTCCACTCACCCGCTATAAAAAAATGTTTTTCTGAATTATAAAATCGTTAGATGTTATTATGATATTTTGTACTTGTAAGTTGAAAGAAGAGGTTGCAAAGTATGTGTTTGACACATGAAACCTGTCAATTTCGCATTCAGAGTGTCACAATCAGCGATTTTATGATTCGTGAGCGTTCACTCAGAGTGAGCGCTCGCGAGTCGTAAAATCACTGATTGTGACTATCTGAAAGCGAATTTGACAGGTTTTATGTATCAAACACTTGCCTTTCCATCTCTAAAAGTATCTAACAAGTACAAACTATCATTATAACATCTGAATATTCCAAAATTCTTAAAATCATTTTTTTTATAGCAAGTGAGTGTAAGCAAGCCTGGTTACAGCCTTTCAAAGTGGCCTGGGGTCAAATTACCACAAGGTACAGACAAAAATAAATCTCAGCTACTAGGGGTAAGAGGGCCATAGCAAACAGGTTGGGCATAATGAGCGTCCCGTACTCCCAAACCTCTAATTGTTCGAAACAAATAAACTGCTTGTAGGTTCAATGACCCATCAATTTGTTTTAAACCAACAGAAATCCAAGGCTAAAGCACAGGAAGCTCACTATGCCCCTATTTCCCCTAAACACCATCTGAAAGAGATTGACGTCCAAATTGCAACTTTCTGCCTGCTCTTTTAAAACTCAAAAAACCTTAATATTTTCCAGAGTGACACAATTTTTAATGCTGACCGCGTATGATTCTAAATGAAATCATGAAAGCCATTCCTCATCCAAACATCCATATTTAAAGCAGATTCTAAAGAATTGCTTTATTGTATCGCTGCCAAATACCTAGTAACAAATTTGGCTCGAAAAAGCTGGCAATCAAATAGTCAATAGCTCTTTGTAAACCTCCGATTGGATCGTTGCAATTGCTAAATAAACATCATTACCAGTCGTGATGCTTTTCGTTGCACTAAAAAAAATCCACAAAAACCGTATTCCACCTGTCGAAGGCATATCAGATTAGCACTATCGAGAACAAGCACCCATCATCAGGCCATCGTGGCTAGCTAGAGTTCAGCTTACAGCAAGCCATATCGTCCTGACCATCGTCGCGCTGGAAGAACTGAGCTGAGCTGAACCGAGCTGCGATAATCAAATCTCACGCACGTTCTCCGTCCGCTTAGGCTTCCATGTCCAAGTGTCCAAGTGGACGTCCATTTTCTACAGACCAGCCAGCCGATGCAAAACCACCCACCGCCATGGGTTCCAGTAATGAACACTCTTTTTCGCATTTTTCCGTCGGACCTTGGTCCGTTTCACCCTCTGAGCTTATACATACCATTAACGAGGTGCTATTCAGAGAAGTGCCTGCTTCGCTCCGTTTATGTGTGCCATGCGTGTCATATCATCAGGAGCAATGCAAAGGGTGGAAGGGATGGAGAAGTTGGTTGGAAGCCATGCAGGGTAAAGCGCAGCCGAAACATTACCACCTACCGTCACCTACTGGCTACGACGTCAGCACTGTCGTCCTGTGCCTGTCGCTCAGTGGCGTGAAAATGGTTGATGCTCGATGATTGTGGGTAACTTCATTGATTCTTGAAAATTCCTTTTGAAAGGACTTCCAGATACATGTCCTCGAACTTTTTAATTCATACAGACATTCAATCCGTTAGAAGTCCAGAAACAATCATCTCTCCAGCCTGCATACATCACTGCCTCGAGGATGATCAAAATGACTATCATCATCATCATCATACTCCTCCAGTGCACCGTACACGGCACTGACTGAGTGTGTACACAATCATCACCATCATCATCATGGTCGCCGTCATTGTCGTCGTTCAAGCGATGACTCCGTCGGCGCTTGGTCATGTCCAGGGAAAAGTTTTATGTACAAAATCCATGTCCCTTCCTAAGCACCCCTATCATCCCTGCTGCTGCCTTAAAACTGTATCCCAACCGAAGGACGGGCAAATACATATGCACACCAGAGAAACTTTTCGGGAAGAGGGTGGATGGAAGTCGGAGGGAGTAGTCGGTCGCTCGGTCGGACACAACCACCTGGAGTTCTGCTGCTGTACGGTGAAGGAGTGAGCGGAGTGAGCCAGGGCAGGCAAGGTGGTCGAGAAAAACAAGAGGGTGAAAAATATAGAAAAAGGACGAAAAAAGTTCGCTCTCTATGGCAAATGGTTGTGTGGGAATAGAAAAAAAAAGAGAATTTTTAAGCTCCACCTACATCCCGACCCGGCCATCATTGGTGTGGTGTGGTATGGTCGTCGTCATCGTCGCCGTCGTCGTCGTCGTCATCGTCGTCGTAGTCGTATTCTCGCATGGACGGATGTGGGATCAAACTCGGGGCGGAATGGCTCGGGGACGAGGACCGGGACTGACTCGGACTTTTTTGAACGAGAGCGCTGTGTAGTCCGTCCTAGGTATATATGAGCTTTTTTCTGTATGGCTGCTATGGTGAAGCATGGTGGCTATGTACTCTCCTGTTACTCAGTCACTGGAAAGGGGTTTTTATTTTTGTGCAACTCTTTTTTCTCCTGCTGCTAATGCTCTCCTATGTGCTTGGATGGGTTTTCGCGTTCCCGGTGGAATTTTTGCGCGCTTTCTGCTCGCGAGATGTAGGATGATTTGGTTGGTTCGGTATGTAATACGGACAGAAGCGCCGAAAATCATGTTGGGATGGAATGGAGATGGGATGAGGAGTGGGTGAGGATAAGAGTTAGGACGACGGCGGTAGTAAATGGCAGTTTTCGAAAGCGACGTGTTTGCGAAGGGACTTGAATGAGCAGTGTTGGCAGAGTTTTGGAGGAAGAAGTTTTATTTTATATTGGGTTGATCGAATCTGAGGGGCACCAAAACTATACCTCTTACGATTCAGAGGAATAAAATGTTTCTCTTTTTTTCCGGTTCAAGATGTTTCTCCTGGAAGAAATGCTTAGAAATAAAACTGTTTCCCGGATCCCGAAAGTGCTTGGACCCGTATGGATAAAGATTTCTGCTCCCCTGATCTTGAAATTCTGATGTGGTCACTCAAGGCATTTTTTGGTTCTAGCGTTCTGCAGTGGAAATTAAGAAATCCTGGTTTCAGGGTTGCTTCCACTCACTTGCTATAAAAAGATGATTTGCTGAATTTTGAAGTCATTACATGTTATAATGATATTTTGTCTTTGTTAGATAAAGGAAGAAGTTGAAAGGCAAGTGTTTGACACATACTACATGTCAATTTCGATTCCAGAGTGTTGCAATCGGCGATTTTATGATTCGTGAGCGTTCACTCAGAGTGAGCGCTCGCGAGTCGTAAAATCGCTGATTGTGACTATCTGAAAGCGAATGTGACAGGTTTTATGTGTCAAATACTTGTTTTTCATCCTCCTCTTTTGTCTGACAATGACAAAATATCATTATAACATCTAATGATTTCAAAATTCAGAAAATATTTTTTTTATAGCTAGTGAGTGGAAACAAGCCTGCCTGGTTTCCGCATTTGTCTTTGATTTGGTATTCGGTGGCGTTGATGTCGTTAATTATGGCAGTTAGACGGAACGATAATGGCGTTATAGTATGTTCACATTACGCTCTATATTACGTTATATAGCGAGATGATATCGATATCACGTTGAGGTGTTCACACTACAGCGAGATGATATGGTTTGACATTAATGAACCAACACAAAACCCCTGACAAAAACAAATTAGGGAAAGAAGACTATCGTTTGCAAACGTTCCATCTCGCGTTTTAAAGATTGTTGAAAGTTAAAATGGGAGTCAGTGGACGAAACTTAAAAATAATACTTACGCAGCATGTAAGACGACTAAACGCAATGAGAGATATGTGCCGTAGGAATTCTTTGCGAGAGTCGTTCTATAAACGGAAGCGGAAGGAGCACATTTTGATAATTATAACACTTCAAAAGAAATCGATTGCGTTATCTCTTCAGATGGCTGGCAATCATGGAATAACATCAATATGGAAAAAGGTATATGAGTTCAAAGTTGTTTTTTATAGTTAATGTAAATATAGTTCGTATTTATCAGAATCGCACATGTCGTTTCTTTGAACACGATGCTCAACAAAACGGAGAAGCATTCTTCAAGGAAAATTTCCGGATGACACGCCTAAACTTCAGTGCATTATGCGTTAAAGTTCAAAGTATGGCGCGGCAGGATACGACATTTCAAAAATGCATTCCCTTACAAAAAAGGGTGGCAATTGCACTCTATGCACTTGGTTCTTCATGTGAGTACAGGACTATTGCCAATTTATTTGCAGTTGGAAAATCAACTGTTTGCGAAATAATACTGGAGTTTTGCGAAGAAGTATGGGCTAAAATGCGAAAGGAGTATTTGGATTAATCTCCCCTTACAAACGACCGCGTCAGAGAGTGCATTAATGGTTTTCAAAAACTCGGATTTCCACAGTGCTACGGTGCAATCGGTAAGCTACCTTTTAAGTTTTTCAAAACAAGGGTAAATGATTCTTAATTACAGACGGATGTCATATTGAAGTATGCCCTGAGATATAAAACGCGGTGGATTACCATAATTATAAAGGCTGGTACTCTATCGTTCTGTTTGCCTGCGTGGATTATAGGTACGTAAATATTTAAGGACTGTTGATAAAAACTAACAAACACCCGTCTCTCTTCATTCATCTGTTTGGTCCACTTGTCTAATCTGTACGTTTTTGTTGTATAGATATCGTTTCCAATACATTCATGTTGGAAGTCCGGGAAGATGCAATGATTCCCAAATATTTGAGAATTGCAAACTGAAACGGGAGATTAATTCGGAAAAACTTCGGGAACATTCCAAACAATTGTGTGGCGTAGATGTGCCAGTACTATTGATTGGTGATTCGACATTTCGTTTATCAGCAAACTCAATGAAACCCTCTACTTTTCGAGCTGATGCATCAGCGAAGGATTCTTTTTAATTATGCGCTATCGAAGGCTCGGAGGGTCGTGGAAATGCCTTTGGCCACTTAAAGGCAAGATTTAGGCGAATTGGCAAAGGCATCGATAATAGCATAGACAATGTAACGCTGATTGTGAAAAGTTGTTGCATTATGCACAACTTTTTAAACCACCATAACGATGCGATTAACGCAAACTGGATTCAACAGTTGCAGGAAACAGCTGGGAACACCCAGAGGCAACAACCAGAGCAGGTAGTGACTATAACGGATATGGATCCAACTGCGCAGACAGTGAAGGAATCGATTGCCAACTACTTATGTGAGCTTAGACACATACAATTATAGTATCTTCTTTATTTAAATGAAACGTTTCTTACATGTTCTCATTTGTTAAGAAATTTGATCAGTTCTTCGTTGAATTCCTTAGTACTTTCGGTCATTTCTCGTAGCAATTGATTTCTTTCTTCCTCCAATCCAATCAATCTTTCGTCGGTTTCTCTTAGTCGCTGAAACTCGGTTTCCATGAATGCATTATTCTTCTTGAACTCATCCAGCATTTCCTGCAGTACATTAACAACTCTTCTTCTCTTTGTAGCTGATCGTCCGGATGATGATGACGAAGGTGTCTGTGGGATCTCAGATCCATTAGGATCCTCAAGCATTCATCATGTGTACCTGAATTGAATAATTTTAAAAACGTATTAGTGCAATGTATAAAACCATAAAACATAATTGATTAGACATAAATATTAAGGAAATAATATTAAACTATCATTTTGCGCACCCTCTTTCTTCCCTTTGAAATGTATATTGTCGTTTTGTTATATTGGGCGCCTAGCTGAATTGCGATTTTAAATAGGAATTCAATGAGTTTCTACTCATCAACTTTTCCTCGAAATACATTCCCTTTTCTCTGAGAGACCAATGGACATCCCAAAAAGGTGCTGTCTTCTTTTATTTCGTCCGAGGAAACGGTAAAACCATGCGTTGAAAAAAGAACACGCATTTCCTCCAGAACGTGGCTGTTTTTGCGGCTGCCTCGCAGGTCTTGAAGTTTGTCCTCCCACGCTTCGAATAAAAGTTCCATTTGGGCTGCAGACCAGATGCTTCGCTTTTTTGTTTGTTTTGTTTTCATATTTCCGAAATGAAAACAACCTCACAAACAACGCAAACTGAACACTTTACTCACGGGGACACGGATAACCGGACGATGGGACACGGTGACACGACGACGACGGGACGCAACAAGATATCAAACAGCGAATGAAAAAAATCAACCTCAAAGCAAAACAAAAGCAAAGGTTTGATGGATAGCGTCAAATGACATAATGACGTTCAGCTCTGTCGGCCGTGATGCCAGCTGCTGCTTTTCAGGTATTTTTAAAAATCGGAACGTGATATGAGCTATATCAAGCTCGGATCGTGATATAGAATGACAGTTCGTTTATATGAGATATTACTTGATATAGAAGGTGATATTGGCGCTATATTACGAATCTCACTATATTACGTGATATACAGGGTAATGTGAACGGGGTATTAGATAATAGGTCGGTGAGCTTTGTGGCAGCTGATAGCTTTTGGAGAAATGGTGCACTTGACAGCGGCTACAGGAGCTCTCGTGGATTCCACTGATCATAATAATAAGTTAATCGTGGTGGACGCTAGCAATTGTGAAGGTGGACCTCCGAAACGATGTACACCCCCCCATTCCCGAAGAGCGCGAGTAAATCGTAATTCGCGTAAATGGAGTACACGCAGCATATGGAATTTGACCCCTATTAGGTCAAATTCCATATGCTGCGTGTACTGCGTGTAAATAGGGACCAACATGGAATATCTTGCGATCCTGGACACATAGAAGGTTACTGTCTTCGGCAAAGTTGTTTAGTGAATCAATACCTAAAGGTTGGTGGACAGAAGCTCGGAATTTTTTCTCTACGCGGCGCTAGTGTGCATGACTTAATGATGCCCTTGTATTTGTGATATCTTGCTTTCTTTGGCGAAGTTGTTTAGTATATCAAGACCTAATGTTAGGTGTACAGAAGTTTGGAATTTTCTCACTACGCGGTGCTAGTATGCATGTATTTGTGATTTCCTATTTTACGTGAAATCTTGAAATATTTGCTATCTAGGAAGTTGCTGTCTTCGTCAAAGTTGTTCAGTGGATCATTACCTAATGGTTAGTGGACAGAATATCGGTATTTTCTCACAACGTGGCGCTAGTGTAAATGTATTGATGATTTCCTATTTTACGTGAAATCTTGAAATCCTTGCCTTCTAGGAAGTTGCTGTCTTCGGCAAAGTTGTTCATAGGATCAAGACCTAATGGTTGGTGGACAGAAGTTCAGAATTTGCGCACTACGTGGTGTTAGTGTGCTTGAATTTTGATTCCCTTGTTTATATCATATCTTGGTATTCTTTCTATCTAGAAAGTTGCTGTCTTCGACGAAGTTGTTCTGTGGACCAAGACTTAAAGGTTGGTGGACAGCAGTTTGGAAATGTGTAATGTGCTTGAATTAGTGATGTTACATGTTACACGTTTCTTGTTACACGTTTCTTGTTACACGTTACATGTTATATGTTATTTGTTTTATGTTACTTGATGCATGTTACATTTCATATGTTATGTGTTATATGTTACATGTTTCATGTTTCTTGTTACATGTTACATGGTTCAAATTACTTTTTACATGTTACATGTTTTATGTTCTTTGCTTTTGATCGCGCCAAACGTATAAATATTACTTGCATTTATGTTGCGAGAGCCACCCTAATACGCGATCACTCACTCTCAATTTTCTCTCCCGTACGCTATTGTGCACCATACAACCAGCTGTGTAGAGTGAATAGGAAAGGCTTTAGCGTACGGTTGAACGGTGGTCGTGTTTCGTTCCTACTACATGCAGGGAGAACAGATGATCAGTCAGAGTAGTTAGTTGTAAATAAACCATCCCCGCGATCGGCCGACGGCAAATAAATGGTGTATCATTGTAAAATAAAAGTGTAACCTCTAACCGTGATTAAAGGTGTTTTACAGTGACGATATCACTGCGTGTTGCAACTAAGTGCGTGAGACACCGGCGATTACCATAATTATGTGCGTGAACATAAATTGGTCCTTCGAGTCGGATTCAATCGAGGTGTTGTTTCACGCGAATGTAAAATGCGCCGTTGGGCGGTCGGAAAAATGACACTTGCTTTGTGCAGTGCGGTACAAAAGCGCGAATTGAAATTTCGCCATCGCGCAAGTGCTTTGGGTCACGTTTAGTACCCAATAGTAAAACATTCGAGGTGAATGGAGAATGGCGCATTGCTGCTGAACTAGTGGATCGATAGTGGTTCCTGTTGGCAAGTGGATACGGAGCGGACTTCGACGGACGAGCGAGATCGACGACGAAAGTAACGATGATCGATATTAATTGGAGTCACTTATCTGACAGTGCATGTGTGGTCTGTGGTGGCTCGATGCATGACGAGTGCTATCAATAAAAAGTGCAAATTTCTGTGAAGGTTAATTGTAATAAAATCTAAATTGCTGCTTGCGAAATTGTGTTTTTGATTTAGTGGATCTGGTCCCTGTGGTTCGTTCGCCTTCAGACTTGGTCTAGGACTTTGCTGGTAGTTCTGGTTGGCTTGATTTCCGCTGGTTGAGGTCCCTTTCGCTGTAGTCGATCTTGGGTGGTCAGTTCGTCTCGCAGCGCGTGGAACGTCGAGTCGATTCGCAGTCAGCAGTGTAGATCAGTGCGATAGAGGAAAGTGTGGTGAAAGTGGACAGTGCAAACGAACTTACCTGTGTAGTGTGTACTTACTAGTGACTCAGTTATTTCAGTAGTGATACCCAAATCATGGCGAGTGATTTAAGAAGTTTGCTGAAGAGACAGAAGCGCATACTAAACAGTTTAAACTCTGTAGCCAGTTTCGTGCAAGTTTACAATGAAGAACGTGATAAAGATGAGGTTGAAGTTCGTTTGCAGCTGTTAGAGAGTGCATTCATTGAATTTTTTGAAGTGTTTGAGACGATAGACGTGATAATAGATGAAGTCAACGAGGAAGAAGTAGCGGATTCCAAGGAAACGCCGAAGGATCGTAAGTTGCGGCTGGAAAGTGCGTCGAAGAAGAGGGAAGATGAAAGCGAAGGTTGCGAAGCACGTCGAGAATAGCTACTGCAAGACCAAGGCTGCGTTAGTGAAATGGCGGCAGAAAGTGTTGTCGGCAAATCCTGCACCATCAATACCGGTTTCTGGACCCATTCTTTCGAAGGTCAAGCTTCCGGAGATTAAACTGCCGACATTCTGCGGCAAGTTGCGCGACTGGGTTTCATATCGTGATGCATTCCAAAGCCTGATTCACCAGAACCGTGATCTCACTGACATGGACAAATTTACGTACCTTCGTTCATCACTGTCTGGAGACGCGCTTCTAGAAATAAATGCCGTTGAGCTTACTGCTGCAAACTACGAGGTGGCCTGGAATGCACTGGAAGATCGGTACCACAATAAGAAGCTAATCGTGAAAGCGTACCTGGATGCCATTTTTGCAATTGAGCCAATGAGGAAGGAGAGTTTCGAATCACTCAGCCAGATCGTCAGTGACTTCGAAAAGAATCTCCAAATGCTGCAGAAAATGGAGGAGAGAACCGAAGGTTGGAGTACCATTCTGGTACACATGGTGAGTTGGAAGTTCTTCCCTGTGACTCTAAGACTTTGGGAGACGTCACATAACTCGACCTACAGAAACCTAGTCAACTTCCTGAAGAACCACTGCGCCGTTCTTCAATCCATCGGGTCGTGCAAGACAACCCCTGTTGAATTCAGGAAACCAAAGATTGGTGTGAGTCACTAATAGGTGTTGCTTTTGCTCCGAATCATTCCACTCTGCATTCGTGTGCAAACGGTTCCAGAAGATGAGGATCTCGGAACGTTATGACGCAGTAAGGAAGAACGGATTGCGCATCAACTGCTTGTCATCAGGGCACTTGGCAAGGAACTGCAGCAAAGGATTTTGCCGTCAGTGTGGAAGGAAACACCATTCTCTGCTTCATACGGATTCGGACAGTGCTTACCAAAAATCCTCCGTTCCACAGACGACAAAACGACCCCCAAGTGAATATCAAAAACATACACAGCAAGCACAATCGGGATCACCAACACAGCAAACAGCACCAACCACAAACCAACACGAACCATCCACTTCACTACCAATCGTCAATACACAATCGCATTGCATTAACCCACAGCCTGCCACAGACCGATCCAACACATTACAAAATACTGTAGCACTCCCAACACAAACAAGATCACATACACGCCAAGTTCTTCTGTCGGTAGGTGTGTGCGATAGCCAGGGAAGCACAATGCTAGCCAGCGCGTTGCTTGATTCATGCTCCCAGTATTGCTTCGTGACATCCGACTTCTGTCGACGGATGAAACTCAAGCAATTTCCGGACTATTTGTCAGTGAAAGGTATTGGGGGTTCAGGACTTGTATCCAAAAACGCTGTCTGCGGCATGATCAGTCCTCGCTTCGCCAGCATCTCAGACTACGAAGTAGTGATGCAGTTCAACGTCCTCCCGAAGCTGACTATTCCACTCCCGAGTGAAGAGGTCGAAATTAGCCAGTGGAATCTACCCGAGGATATGGTGTTGGCAGACCCCAACTTTTACCAGACATTGGATATCGACATGATAATCGGCGCAGAACACTACATGGATCTGTTATGCGAGGGAAGGTTTAGGCTAAACGAGAATGGCCCTACCTTCCAAAACTTCGTTTTTGGATGGATCGTGTCCGGGCGTGTATTCGATATCAGGTATTTCGTACCCAAAACGTCTACAACGCTGTGTTCAATGACTGAACTTCAAGAACAGCTGCCTCGTTTTTGGGAGCTCAAGAGTTGTCACGTCAAGAGCACGTATTCCATGGAAGAGTCTACATGCGAGGAGATCTTCAAGCAGACCACTGTTCGTGACGACGATGGCCGTTCTGTGGTGTCACTGCCCAAGAAGGATCACATCATTGAACGCTTGGGAGATTAAAGGCGTGGCCCTGAGAAACGATTTGCAAGCTTGGAGAAGCGATTCGTTACCAATTCGCAGTTGAAGGAGCTGTATTGCGAGTTCATGGAGGAGTATTTGTCGATGGGCCACATGAAGAAGGTACGAGAAGAAGATCTGTCCGAGTCAGCGTGCTATTTCCTGCCGAACCATGTCGTGTTGAAACCGGATAACACAACAACGAAACTGCGCGTTGTATTCGCTTCGTGCAAAACTACATCGGGATTCTCGCTCAACGATGGGTTGATGGTTGGCCCTGTAGTCCAGGATGATCTTATCTCTATTCACACACGGTTCCGTTTACATCGCATCGGAATGGTAGTAGGCGTAGCCAAAATGTACCGGATGATTAAGATGTTCCTGCTCGATCAAAAGTTGCACCTAATTCTGTGGAGGAAATCCCCGGATGATCCGATCGAGATTTTCCAACTGACGACCGTTACGTACGGTACAGCATCGGCTCCATTTCTAGCGACTCGTTGCTTGGTACAGTTAGCAGAAGATGGAGAATCAACACACCCGATCGCTGTGAACATCCTGCGGAAAGATTTCTACGTTGACAATATGATCACTGGGTGGATGATCCTGAGGAAGGAAGAAGGTTAGTCGAGGAAATGGTCAATCTGACCAATTTAGCTGGATTCACTTTGCGCAAGTGGAATTCTAATAGCGAAGAAGTTCTGAGCGAGCTTCCATCACATCTACGAGATGAACGGGCGGTATTTTGCATCGTCCGTCAAAACTTTGGGTCTTTTCTGGAGTCCGACAACCGATAACTTCTCCTTCACCGTTCCCAAATGAAATCCCACCTCAACCGTTACGAAAAGAACTCAAGGGCGTAGCCAGGTTTCGAGCTAGGGAGGGGCGAAAAAAAAATTACCATGGAAAATTTGGCCGAATGCCATTTCACCGAACGCCATTTCCTCGAAAGCCTTTGTGTTTCCGAGTTTAGGGGGGGGGGCAGTCGCCCCCCCCCCTGCCCCTATCTGGCTACGCCTATGAAAAGAACCGTCGTCTCCGATGCGTCCAAGTTATTCGATGCTTTGGGGCTTATATGACCTGTCGTTGTTGAAGCCAAAATCTTCATCCAAATGTTATGGAAACTACAAGTGAGTTGGGACGAGCCGCTCGCTGAAAACTTGCAAACCTTTTGGCTGGAGTATCGCAGGAATCTCAGTGCCCTAGAATCCATTACCATTACCAGATGGGTTGGGTACAGCAAGAAATGCACATCTATTGAATGGCATGGGTTCTGCGACGCCTCTGATGGCGCTTACGGTGCTTACTTGTATCTTCGATGCACGTACGCTGATGGATCGGTTCGAGTCCAGCTAATGATATCGAAGTCAAGAGTAGCGCCGCTGGAGGATTTGAAAAAGAAGAAACGCAAGCAGTCTACGCCCCCGTCTAGAACTCTCGTCCACTCTGTAACTCAGCCATCTATATGAAATGGTGCGTCGTAGCACTCAACTGGCAGATCCCTCGTATTTCTGGACGGAATCCAACATTGTCAAATTTAGGAACAAAGAAATGAAGTTGGATGGTAATCAAATCGGTAGACCAGGCGCCCACTGATGTGGCACTTCTATCTACATTTGGAAAAAAAAACCATAAAATTATTTTATGCTGTGACATTGTTGAGAAAGAATGCCTTGGAACAATCCTTTCAACCTCCCTAGTTATGAATCGTTGCAAACTAATCGGCCTCGATCTTCTTGAGAGCCGTAGGAACGTAACTAAGGCTTCTTTCGTATCTGACGTTTTTCAGTCTCACATAGATTGCCTATCGGTATTCGCAAGGGCGTAGCCAGGTTTCGAGCTAGGGAGGGGCGAAAACAAATTTACTATGGAAAATTTGGCCGAATGTCATTTCACCGAACGCCATTTCACCGAAAGCCTTTGTATTGCTGAGTTTAGTTGCCCCCTGCCCTTCTCTGGGTACGCCTATGGGTATTCGTCATCGTACCCTCCGCTCACATATTTTTTTCGAATTCTTACGCGTCGCACTAATTTTGGGTATAATGAGCCTATTAAGGCCCATGCATTAATTATGTCACGCTAATTCGAGCAACAAATTACCCCCTCCCCCCCTATCGTGACGTTCTTCCTATACCTAATGCATTGCTTGTCACAAAATCTTAGACCCCCCCTCCCCCCTTAGAGCGTGACATAATATATGCATCAAACCTAAGTAGTATGTGTCGTGTGTTCAATCGTTGTTCTTGTGTCTTCGACTTTCACTTGTTCCGTTCTGTTAATAAAAGTGAGTTCCGTGAATTGCTCCGATAGGTACACACTTAGAAAAATTCATGTAAATTTAGGTGCTCTGAGAGTGACATATACGAGCGTCAAATTTTACATAAATTTGAGTCATAACAGACGCGAAATAAAGCTCAAACAAACGTACTTTTCTTCGAACAACGAACTTTTCAGTCTTGGAGCACTTAATATTACATGACATGTTTGTTTACGTCGCATCTTTCATGTCAAACATGGATTCCGTCACGTGTAAAATTGGTTATTTCTAAGTGTGTAAGCATAGATAGTTGGTTAATTTAGAAAAATAGGAATTATTGTCTAGTTTGAAGAAAAATTGTATCATTTCGATTGTAATTATCTGTAAATAATTTGATAAAAAAAGCTTTGATGTAAGCTCTACTCAAACCGGCTTTTCCCTGCTCCAAATAAAGATAACATAAGTCCAGAGATTTTCTGGGAAGTTTTATGATTTTAAGGACAATTTAGTATAAAGAATTTCAAAAACTTGAGCAAAGTGAGAGTTGTCCAAAAAACTTCAGAGATGTTTTGGAATTTTTAGGCAGTTTACTTTTTTATGGGAAAATTTTGAGTGCTTCAAATAAGATCAGAGAAAACAATTAGGAAAATTGCACGGGCAGTTTATGAATATCCAGAGTATTAGAGTTGGAATGATTTAGAAGTTCCATTGAATATTTAGGGAACTTCATGAAGGAACGAAAATTCTATGCAAGTTCAAAGAAATTCGAGGAAGCTTACACATTTTAAGGAAAGATTCATGAGCTTCAACTGGAAAACTGCGGGAAGTTCAGGATAGATAAAAAAATTCAATTAACTGCAGAAAAATTGTGGAAACTTTCGAAATGCTCCAAAAAATTCAGGGTAAATTAGAGAGCTTTATTGAACTTCTGAGATCTTTGGGGCAGCTCAGATACGTTAAGAGAAGCAATGAAAACTCCTCAAAAGTCTTGACTTTCAGGGAACTTTAAATATATTGACGAATAAGTGCAAAAAGTGCTGATTACTGTTTTGAATGAATCTTGTAACCCATTTATTGTGTTTTTTTTTTTTTTTTTTTTTTTTTTTTTTTTTTTTTTTTTTTTTTAACTCTTTATTTGTTTCAAATTCAAAATAAATTACATTTCATTTTAACCTAGGTGCTCCAGTTACTGCAGTAACGTACCAGCCTTAATTGTTATGATATATATCTAAGTGTTTTTACATTGTTCATGTCTTGGCAATTCAGTATTTTAAACAGGTTTTTTAACCTGCATGTCAGTATAACAATTGATATCTTAAAACTAAAAACTAAAACTAAATCTTATCTAAGTATAAAGGGAATTAATCGTTGCAATTGAGGATTGCAACGATTTTTGCCTGAAATTATTCATTATTTTGTTGGACATTTGTGCTAAAGTCTCAACATTCGAAATTCTATGTACTTCGGTTGTACTGTACCAGGGAGGCAACTTCAAAATCATTTTCAGAATTTTGTTCTGAATCCTTTGAAGTGCTTTTTTCCTGGTAGTGCAGCAACTAGACCATATTGGTACAGCGTAAAGCATGGCCGGTCTAAAAACTTGTTTAAATATTAGAAGTTTATTCGTCAGGCAAAGTTTGGATTTCCTGTTTATAAGAGGATACAAACATTTTATATATTTGTTACATTTGGCTTGAATGCCCTCAATGTGATCTTTAAAAGTTAATTTTTGGTCAAGTATTAATCCAAGATATTTCACTTGGTTTGACCAGGAAATTGGAACTCCGTTCATAGTGACTATGTGACTACTACTAGGTTTCAAAAAGGAAGCTCTAGGCTTATGTGAAAATATTATAAGTTGAGTTTTGGAAGCGTTGGGAGAAATCTTCCATTTTTGTAAATAAGAAGAGAAAATATCTAAACTTTTCTGAAGTCTGCTGCAAATAACACGAAGACTTCTTCCTTTAGCGGAAATGCCTGTGTCATCAGCGAACAAAGATTTGTGGCAACCCTGAGGCAAATCAGGGAGGTCCGAAGTGAAAATGTTATACAATATAGGCCCAAGAATGCTACCCTGAGGAACTCCTGCCCTAACAGGTAGTCGATTAGATTTGGAATTTTGATAATTTACTTGAAGAGTTCTGTCAGTTAAATAATTTTGAACTAATTTCATAATATAAAGTGCAAAATTAAACTTTTTCAATTTAGCAATCAAACCTTCATGCCAAACACTGTCGAATGCTTTTTCTATGTCTAGAAGAGCAACTCCAGTTGAGTGGCCTTCAGATTTGTTTGAACGAATTAAATTGGTAACTCTTAAGAGTTGATGAGTAGTTGAATGCCCATGGCGAAATCCAAACTGCTCATCTGCAAAAATTGAGTTCGTATTGATGTGAAGCATCATTCTATTCAAAATTATCTTTTCAAAAAGTTTACTTATTGAAGAAAGCAAACTTATTGGACGGTAGCTAGAAGCTTCAGCTGGATTTTTATCCGGCTTCAAAATTGGAACAACTTTTGCATTTTTCCATTTATCAGGAAAGTATGCCAAATGGAAACATCTGTTAAATAATTTTACCAAGAAAGACAAGGTACTCTCTGGGAGTTTTTTTTATGAGGATATAGAAAATTCCATCATCACCTGGAGCTTTCATATTTTGAAAATTTTTAGTTATAGACCTTACTTCGTCCAAATCAGTCCCCCAGGAATCATCAAAAATATTTTCCCGAGAGAAAATATTCAGAAAATCCCGAGCAACCTGATTCTCAATAGGACTAGTAAGACCCAAACTGAAATTATGGGAACTCTCGAATTGCTTAGCAAGTTTCTGAGCTTTTTCCAAATTTGTGATCAAAATTTTACCACCTTCTTTAAGCGCTGGAATAGGCTTTTGAGGTTTTTTCAAAATTTTTGTGAGTTTCCAAAAGGGTTTGGAACTCGGGTCTAATTTAGAAATATTATTTTCAAATGTTTTGTTCCTCAGGGCAGAGAATCGCTTTTTAATTTGTTTTTGCAAATCCCGCCAGATAACTTTCATGGCAGGATCGCGTGTTCTTTGAAATTGTCTCCTACGGACATTTTTAAGACGGATCAAGAGCTGAAGATCATCGTCTATTATAATTGAATCGAATTTAACCTCGCATTTTGGTACTGAGGCAGCTCTTGCTTCAACTATAGAAGTAGTCAGAGATTCAAGAGCATAATTAATTTCATCTTTGGTTTGCAAAGGAATGTTTGGATCGAAGTTATATTCCATAAATGTTCGATATTGCTCCCAATCAGCCCTATGGTAATTGAAAGTAAAGCTGTTGGGATTAGAAATTATTTCTTGGGATATTTCAAAAGTTACTGGAAGGTGATCAGAACCGAAGTCAGCATGGGTAACCAATTGGCTACAAAGATGACATGAATCAGTTAAGACCAAATCAATAGTTGAGGGATTTCTTGCAGAAGAAAAGCATGTTGGGCTGTTTGGATATTGAATAGTGTAATAACCTGCAGAACAATCATCAAACAGAATATTACCATTGGAATTGCTTTGAGCATTATTCCATGAGCGGTGTTTTGCATTAAAATCACCAATAATGAAGAATTTAGACCTATGACGGGTAAGTTTCTGGAGGTCACCCTTGAGAAAATTCTTTTGCTGGCCTACGCATTGGAATGGCAAATAGGCAGCTATAAACGTAAGTTGTCCAAATTTTGTTTCAACAGAAACCCACAAAGTTTCAAAAACTTTGGTTTCAAATGAAGAAAGAATTTTATGCTTGATTCGTCTATGAATAATGATGGCAACGCCACCACAGGGTCCATCAAGACGATCATTTCTATAAATCAAGTAGTTTGCGTCCTTCTTAACCTTATGGGCAGGTTTAAGGAACGTTTCAGTTATAACGGCAATATGCACGTTATGAACTCTTAAAAAGTTAAATAGCTCGTCTTCATTATCTTTAAGAGATCGAGCATTCCAATTTACAATATTTAATGCTTTAAAATCCATTACTGAATTTTAAAGTCATGACAATATTATTTGCAAATTTTACTCCAGTTTGAATAGCATCAAACATGGAGTTAGATTTAAGCATATCAGAAATCATGTCAATTAATGAATTCTGTAAAAAATCCATTTTGGGGGCAGTAATGCTTCCTAAGTCAAAATTGTCAAAATTTCCATTAGAACGTTGGTTAGTATTTTGATTTCTACCCGCTGCAATAGCAGCATAGGTAGCTCCATTAACTCGCTGAACATTGTTAGCAGCGAGGGGAGTAGGTACAGATGAAACATTTGAAGCAGGGGAGATATTTGTACCTACGGGTACGAATGTAGAATTTGTTCCTCGCTGACCGTTGTTAACAGCAGAGGAATTTGTACCTGGTCGGAAACGTGGAGCGTTTCCTACCTGACGGTTAGAACGAGATTGTAGGATCGCTTTGCGAGTCTTACATTCCCAAAAATTGGATTTGTGGTTTTCACCACAATTTGAACATTTAAATTTCTTAGGATCTTCCTTCACAGGACAGTCGTCCTTTGCGTGAGCGGAATCACCACAATTCATGCATTTAGCTGGCATGTAGCAATTTTTAGTTCCGTGACCCCATCCCTGGCACTTACGGCACTGGGTGAGGTTTTGGAAATTTCCTCCAGTCTTCCTGAAGTGTTCCCACTTCACTCGGACATGGAGCATAAGGCTAGCTTTTTCTAAGGCCTTAAGGTTGTTTAGTTCACTAGACTTGAAGTGAACTAAATAAAAATCATTATTGTGTTCTTTTATTTTGACAAATATATAGGCTACTATGCATTATCTGAAAGAGCTTAATTTTCTGAGCACAACGATATTGTTTTCGATTACAGTTTAACACAAAACTAACAAATGGACAGCTCGCTCCCATACAACGTACCAATGGTTCTTCTCCAATCTAACAAATTCTGCCATCACTGCCCAAAAACGTTATGTGCCTCAATTCCAGCTGCCTCTATATACCCTCAGAGAGAAGCATTCTTTTTCCACATCTCACTCCACCGGGCATGGCACAAAGGCCCCGGTTTAACTGTCGTCCCTTGGTTCGAACGGGGGGGGGAGGGGTGGTGTTGATGAAAATAACCCCCGTTCATCCACCCCCTCGAACCGCTCAGGAATGGGAATTAGAAATTTTCGGCCCTGGACGGTTTATTTTCGGTTGCGAAATTGTTTTCTTTTTATCCAAAATGATTTCGCATTTTCCCCTGCTTTGTTTTCATTTTTATTCTGTTGCTGGATGATGAGTTTTTTTTCTCGATCCGATCCCTATAAAATCACCGGGTGGACACAGGTGGATCGGTGCATGGCGGTGCATGGAAATGTTGGCTGCAGGAGTCAGAAAAAAAAACTGAATCGCTTTCCTGGCCGGGTATACATGTTACTATTGATTTTATTGATGACAAATATGCCTTCCTGTATCGATTCATAAGTGGAAAAGGTACAGTTTTTCTTGTTTGAGTTGTTTTTCTTTTCGCTCGAGTTTTCCTCCGTTGAAGTCGGCTCTGGGACAGGAAAATCGATATTTGGGAAGAATTAAGTCGCTCAAGGTAGGGTTGAACGTTGTTTACCTTTGAGATGGAATGGACTTTTCTAAGGATGATGATTTGAACTGGTTATATTTGCCATTAGGTCCTCCCTTAGCTCAGTTGGTAAAGGCACAGCTACAAAGTAAGACCATGCGGGAGGTGGCTGGGTTCGATTCCCGGTTTGATTAGGAATTTTTCGGGTTGGAAAATTTTTCGACTTCCCTGGGCATATAGAGTATGATTGTACTTGCCTCACAAAATCGGATTCATAGAAGATGCGTTGTTTGATTTAACTGTCCAGCCGTAGATTTACCCACAATCTATTAGTAGGTAAAGTGAGGAGGTGTGTTTCTCAAGCAAAATAAATGCAGATTTAGCAACGGTTTTATGATATCTTTCATCTTTTAAAAAAATTGTTAATGGTTTCTAAATTTTGCATAATTTACAAAGATCCTTAAGGACGCGGTCCACGCAAGCAATTTTATTTATTTATTTCATCACTGTTTATATTTTTCAGGTAGAGCACATAACAAATAATCTACTATATGTGCGAAGCTGGAAATACTATTCAGTGTTTTCAGCAGCGAAGCTTTTTTTAAATTTTATTGTTTGCGTGGCATCTGGATAATGAAATATGTGTCCCTGAAAATGCGTAGTGGTGAAGCAGGTGATGCTTCGCTAAACCATGACCTTAATATTATCTATTAATAGATTAATAACGAGTCTATTACGTTTCCAAGATATCTAGCGAGAAAAAAGAATTTTAGGTAATAAAGGAAAAAAGATCCTATCCATCTTTATTATTCTCATAAAACTTTTGAGTCCTGGATTTGCAAAGATTGTAGAATGTAGATCTTGGAAACAATTGGAATTTTTGGTGATAAAATATCCTTCAACTAAATAGCCCTCCCCATGGACGTGGAGGTTGACGGTACTGAAGCAAAGGGTTATGTTTAATTTCTTTATATTTGCAACGATGATGATTTCCTATAGTGACACATATCACCTTCTTAATGCTTCAGTATACCTCAAACGATTAATTCTTGGTTGTTAATAGAACTTCCTTGATGCAATCGGCTGCATTATGCAGACTGAGCAATTCTGATTATAGTATCAGATTTGTTCTGTATACAGAGGAACTGGGAGGGCTTATTAAAAACTTCTCACCAATAAAGTAATGATCTTCTTGTAAATTTTCCATATAATTTTATTAATATTTTATTTTATTTAAGCATATTATTTTTGTTACAGTCAATTTGCATTAGCATATGATACAAGAGATTTAATATTACTTGCTCGTTTTCGCGTAAAATAATCAATATTTATCTTACTTGTAATTACCTTTGAAAGTTTTTTTTCAAGTTTTTTTTTTGTGATCTG
The DNA here is from genome assembly GCF_037179485.1 of Ochlerotatus camptorhynchus. Taxonomy (NCBI): domain Eukaryota; kingdom Metazoa; phylum Arthropoda; class Insecta; order Diptera; family Culicidae; genus Ochlerotatus; species Ochlerotatus camptorhynchus. The sequence continues at coordinate 2,480,310 of NW_027040556.1, read as the reverse complement.
AAAATTTACCCTGTTTGGTTAGAAGTTTCGAAGCTAACGCATGTCCACAGGCCTAATAGAAAGATAGACAGAACAAGTGTATCATTAAGAATGGTTGCATGCAGGGTTGCTTCCACTCACTTGCTATAGATGAGTGATTTTCGGAGTTTTGAATTCGTTAGATGTTGTAATGGAGATTTGTGCTGTTGGATGCGGGTGGAGATTGGAGGGCGGGTGTTTGACGCATAGAGCCTGTCAATTTCGCTTTCAGAGTGTCGCAGTCAGCGATTTTATGATTCGTGAGCGCTCGCGATTCGTAGAATCGTTGATTGTGACTGCAAGTGGATTTGACGGGTTTTGTGTGTCGGACGCTTGCTTTTTGGCCTCTTCTTGTGTCTAATATGTGCAGAGTATCATTATAACATCTAATGGTTTTGAGATTCCTGGTGGCGTGAAATATATTTGTGAGAATATCTTTTTGAGATTTTAGCAGTCACGTTTTGTTTGTAGTTTATATTTTATTTATTTCATTTAATTATCGTAAATATTAGTTATTCAATAATAGATAGTTCATGCATATATTCGTACTTTGACGCGAAGCGCTGTGGATTATAAGATGCTCGATGACCCTCGAGGGATCGATTTTGCTTACTGAGCAGAAAATCATGGATTTAACCCCAAGCTCTTCCACTGCACAATAAATCGTCCACCATTTGTATATTTGATATTGAACATTAGCCTCGGAAACTATTTGCATATCAAGCGAAAACGTAGTCCAGTATTGTCGCGAAGCGTTATGGTTCTGAGATGCTCGATGACCCTGGAGGGATCGTTTTTGTTTACTGAGCAGAAAATCATGGGTTTAATCCCAAGCTCTCCATCATGACTCTTAAAATTCATGATCACTAAACAAAATTAAAATGTTCTTTCGATAGCCGGCTATCGAGAGATTAAATAAACAACAAATAAACAATACATACTTTTGGTTGCATCGCCAACTTGAGGTGAATCCTAACCGAATACCCTACCCAACCCTCCAACTCCGTAGCACTTATGAGGGTGTCGCTAAGTCGGTGGCCTCTCGTTAAGTAAGTACTACATCAACATTTCCTTCCTTATCCCTAGTTATGGTAAAGATGGGCGTGGCCGGCAATAGCGACAGTCATGCTTCTGTTACTCTTGTTTAGATTGGAACCAATGTTTACTCCTCAGCATTATTCCTGAAAGTAGTCTAACTGAGAATTTCAGAAGAGACGTGAGTGTCGCTAGTATCCAATCTACGAAGTATATCATAACAACGCTAACGCTAACGCAAAAATATCCTTCAACTAAATAGGGCGATCCATTTATTATGTCACGTTAAATTGAGGAAAAATTCAACCACTTCCCCCCCCCCTTTTGTGACGTTTTTCCTATACCTAATGCATTGTTTATCACAAAATCATAACCTCCTCCCCCCTTACCCTCCATAGCGTGACATAATATGTGCATCACCCCAATGAACTTCGTCAAAATTTCCAATAACGTATCTCATGGCTTATCCTTTCTTCTAAAGGGTGTTACGACTGGTCATTTTATAGGTGTGTGCGTGTTAAATGAAGCCTCTATTTTGAACACGACATTTTCTCTTCAGTTTTCAAAATGGTGTCCAAAAAAAGAGGAACAACGCATCAAAATGTTGCACGCGCTGAACAACTCGCACGCCGAGTTATCTAAATCGTTATAAGTGGCCAAATCAACCAGTGGATTTTTTAATCCACTGGTTGATTTCGCCACTTATAACGATTTATATAACTCGGCGTGCGAGTTTTGCCTTCTGCTTTTGCCCATTTCACCTTAATCGAGATAGAGAGGGTTGTTTAAGGACGGATCTCCAAAAACACTTATTTTAGCTCTTCACTTTGTTCGACAAAGTTGTTTTTTAACTAAAATAAACAATTTTTTACAGCATACTATACCTGCATAATTTGAATTTGATGAGTCATTGATAAATTTTCTTCAACTTTCCTCATACTTTGGACTTGTATATCTTTCATTTATGCTGGTAGGTGCAGACGAAGTCAAATGCATCTTAAACTATATTAAAAAGCTTTCAAATGGTGGTAAACTGGTCCGTCCACGACCGTCTGCTGGGGAGTTGTGCTCAAAGCAAACTCCACGTTGTAAACTGCAAAAAATGTACATTATTTTTTCAAACGTTTCCTAGACGGCAAAACTGAAGCAACAAAAATCTGTCAAATTCATTAAAAATACTGAGTCGTTTAGTGTTTTTCAAGTAAAATGGCATCATCTGGTAGGACTTATTTCCTTTTGATTGATTCAAATTACCGTTAGATTACAACGATGCTAATGATATTTTTTTCTAGATTCAATTTCAGTGGAGATTGATAAGCGTGACCTCTTGTCACTTTGTTCAAAAATGAGTGCAGGCCGATCATCAAAATTTAACTGCATTTATGAAATGGTACTCGAGTGTTATGCCATGAGTTGTTACGAGCATGAATGTCGTTAATTGTTATATTTATATTTATTGCAAAATAATTAATTAGTAGTAACTAAACTTTTATAGACCAGCATAATAATGAAAACACGTAATGAGAATTCAGTCCGTTCAATCGGTTCATGAGTACCACGTACAGCTAGAATGTATAAATGAGTTCCCTACCTAAAGCCTATAGCGCAAATGTTATTCGCCGCCTAAAGAGAACAGCTATAACAGATTTGCAAAAATTGCGCGCATACTCTTAACCGTTGACCCAAGCAAAACGAATTCACGGTTTCTTGACCCGGCCGAACATTGGTTTCACTTCGGATATGGGAGGGAAATAAGAATAGGCTATGGCAAAGTTGGCACGGTTCGTGAAAATAAAGCGAATTTAGAAACTTCGTCGTTTCTCTCGGGAAATGACTTAAATCTGGAAGTGAAGATTATTTAAATCTCCCGCCTAATCTGAGGATATTGGGACTTGGCTCGATCACTTCGTTCTGGCCTGTGGAAGAGACAGGAGTGATCCGATAATAAGTCTCGCGCAGTGATGTGATTTTTAAGCTGAAAACCGTTTAACATGTAGTGCCTTTAAGCACAGACAAACAGACGTAACTGTTTGAAAAAGTTTTTCTTGAAAACATAGTATCTCAAAACATAGGACCTCAGAAACGACATCTCTCCGGCTTCTCGTGGAAAACAAGCTTGCTCTCTAACTCGCAAACAAAATAGCATAAATGTTCTATAGAATGTATAGAAACGTCAAAGTGATCCAATGCCAGCGCTGCGGCGAGTAGTTAGCGGAACTTATAATATTTAAATCAACCGTTAAATGCCTGAACGAAGATACACCATGAAGAGTTACGTCTGTTTGTCTGTGCTTTAAGTAAATTTTTACTAAGTCTTTCCCTTTTCTAGTTGAGTGTTAGTGTTAGATATCAGAGTGTTAAATAGTGCGTGACGAGGAAGAGTGTGTGAGAGTGTATCTTGATGATTAGGTAATGTGTGCTTTAACGGTGTGATTTGGGCGTGTTGTAATTTTGACACCGAATGGTGTTACGTTTTTCCGCTAGGTTTGTGGCCATTTTGCAGAACCCGTCACATCACACCAACCAGTCAGTGATCGATTCTGACCCCACTTGTCAGCTGCGGAGTTTCCCCGGCAGTGCGGAAGCCGGAAAAGGGCTTGCGCACGTCAAATTCACGCCCTGGCAGGTTTTGCAGAACGCGCTTCAACCTCATTGGCGCCAAAACCACACCAGTCATCGCTGTTCATCGACGAACACGTTTTCAGCAACGTCGCGACGGCCGTACCCCAAGTAAAGTCCACAAACCAGCGTACGAGGTGTCATCATCAGCAGCATCAGCGTCATCAACATCTATCGACGCGAGTTCGACCAACGGTGCGCTCACTGATGAATGAGTGACCGTTGCGATTCCGACTCCCCGTCAAGCCACAAGCGTACGTAAGCCGTGAGAAAAACATCAAATATATTATATTAACAATATGATCCACTCTTTCGCTTAGCTGGCGAACTAAATTTTTAGCGATGAAAACACCTCTGTGGCCAAAAAGGCTACCAATGTATTTGTTTATCGTCACGAGGGGTAAACCAAATGAAAATTTGTTTAATATTTCAAATGAATGTATTTCAGCATTTTATATAATTTGATTACAACAGTGACATGTCAGACAACTTTTAAAGTAATATACACAATGTAATTAATGAAAATAATTTGACTCTTACTTTTGTAACAAGTGCTATATTCGCACCCCTCGATTGTAATTGAATGATTGTTGCTGACCTTTTTCAACGCTAGATGGTGCGTGAAGCAACATTTTGCGGGTCGCCATTGCAACATTTGGAAAAGACATGAATGGATCATATTGTTAATATGATATATTTGAAAACATACATGTACACGGTAACCGCAAAATACCCAATAATGACTACAAAGTAAGCATTTTCGAGGGAGACTGGGACTACCCATTAAATGAGTAAAAATACTACCCATTTATGAGTATATTTGACTCAAAAATGAATACTTACTACTTTTTTTTTTGTAATTACTTTATTTGTACAGGCTCAATCGAATAAACTTAACAGAGCCGAGTTATCCTTTGCGTTATACATTATTACTGTCTTAAATTTAAAGTTAAAGGAACTGGACCGAATACTCGCGGTTGTCTCGAGGTTAGTGGAGATTTACAATTTTTTGGATGGGAAAAGGGAAGAAGGAGGTTTGAAATGTGGTTTACGATACAACTATTTAATTAATCCTAAAGCATGAAATTATTCCTATTCATCTTGAAAACAAACATTGAAAAAAAAACCCACACGTACAAAATACAAACTAAACACAAGGTTAATCAAACTTACAATCTAAGGTTAATATCCTTAAAGTAAACATATATGAGTTTCATAAACTCCAGATCGCGTCTAGCCAAAATATCCCGAACTGGAACATTAGGTTGTCTACCTCGAGCCCGAAGGGAATCATAAAAATGTGATCTGACTCCACGATACTCCGCAAAAGACCAAAGGATGTGATCAGCGTCCTGGTAACCTTGTCCACATTCACAGAGATTGCTGTCTCCCAACCCCACACGGAACAAGTGAGCGTTTAGACAATAGTGATTGGACATGAGACGAGACATCACGCGTATGAAGTCTCGACTCAAGTCCAACCCTTTGAACCATGCAAACTTCGACACCTTAGGGATAATTGAATGTAGCCATCGTCCCAAGCTCCCTTCACTCCATTGATGTTGCCAGCTAACGAGCGACTGCTGAAGATAAATAGAGAAAAATTCATTATAGGCGATTTTTCGATCATAAATGTCGCCTTCCATAGCGCCCACCTTTGCAAGTGAATCCGCCTTCTCATTGCCCAAAATTGAGCAATGCGAAGGGACCCACGCGAAAATGATGATGAAAGAGCGCACGGATAAAGCACTAAGCAGTTCTCGTATTTTCAAGAGAAAATACGAGAAGTGCCTTACCGGCCTAATGGAACGGATAGCCTCGACAGAACTGAGACTATCCGTAAAAATAAAGTAGTGGTCTGGAAGAAGTGAAGCAATAGTTTCCAAAGTGTAGTGAATTGCTGCCAGTTCAGCCACATACACAGAACAAGGAGCTTCAAGTTTTCGAGAGGCGCTATGAAATTCATTAAATACACCAAAACCAGCGGACTCCTCTATTAGAGATCCATCTGTGAAAAACGTTCTTGCAGAATCAACATGGCCAAACTTTGCAGAGTATAATGACGGAGCAATCATAGGACGATGATGCTCTGGAATTCCGCGGATTTCCTGCATCATAGATAAATCAAAATTCACTGAATTGCTGAAATCGGAGAAGACTACACGATTGGGAATATTTCTTGAAGGGCTGACATCCTGTGCTCGGACATGCAAGTACTCCCACCTGCCCCAGGTGTGCTGGCGTCGAGGAGACCGCCGAACACGTTGTGTTCGCCTGTCCACGCTTCGAGCCAGCATCGAGCGCTATGCGGAGCGGATACCAGTCCGGATAACATCGTTCCTAGGATGTGTGGTACCACCGAGAACTAGAGCGCGGTGGTGACTGCGGTCACCCACATTGTTTCGGAACTACAATGACAGTGGCGTGGCGAGCAGCAGTTGCCTACTTCCCGGCTAGATCTATAGAGTATTGCTAGAGAAGCGCCATAGCGCTACAGCGGCCCCTCCCACGAAGTAATGCCTTCGGGCGATTCCAGGGAAGTTCAAGGGCCAAGCGCACAGGGTAAGGTTTAGTGGGTCGGGAGTGAAATTCTCCCATCCCCACACCCTGAGTTCCTTCTCAGGTGTCTGTGAGCAGATTCCCCCCTGTATATAAAAAAAAGACACTTGCTATCTTTGATAACGCGCTTGCGCCAATAGCCCGTCAATGAGCACACACCCGCAAGCACTCAGAGAATATACCGAAGCATGGTAGGAAAGTATGATGAAAGGGAAAGCAAACAGTAGACCTAAACAGCCTGAATTTATAAAGAGGCAACATCTTATACATTTGACAGGTCTTCTGCTCGATTGGAATGACTTTTCCTATGACTTTGACAGACAATCGATTGTTCCAATTTTGACATGTCGTCTCTTTATAAATTCAGGCTCTTTAAGTAAACCTAGACAGTAGAACGAAGACGAAAAATGTGCAAATAAATGAGTTACTTCAGTTACAATGGATGAATAATTAAACTGTTGAAATCGTACAAATGTCGTTCTCGCTAGAAGATATGCAGAAGGAATAATGAGGTGTTTACATTTGTGCGGATTTACTCGCGCTAGTGTATTCGCCAACTATCTCCTGAAATTTCATGCTGGTAGACGCTGATGCCCTGTTTAAATTATGCTAGTGAGCTTTTTTGCTAGTGAAATAGCATATGTGTAATCACACCATAAATGTGGGAGAAGCTAACATTTCACCGATAGATCTGCCTATATGAAATAGTATCGTTAAAGAAAGTTACTGAAAAGTTTGCATGTTATTCGTGTAGTAATTTACATTTTGTTTATTTTACTGGGGAGGTTACCCGATATCAACCAAAATCGCTCCCGAGTTTCGAACGGTCGGACGTTTGGTCGGCCAGGTCTCCCTGTGATGAGAAATCGGTGAGTTTAGTTTAGTTTAGTTTTTTTCTTAGCTAAGCTCGTCTATTTACCCGTGAATGTGAAATTAGGCCGTTGACGATATTTCGCGTTAGTCAACTTGTTTCCCTTCCCATTTTCGGGGGTAATTCGACCCTTCCCTGAGGGTCTCAATTGCCGGGTAAACCGTCAACAAGTAGGTGGTATCCGAAAGGAGTGGCGCATAAGCCACCTCACTTAATACCCGGGAAACTCGTTAGACTGGTTGATTACATAGTTTGAATAGTATTCCAAATGGGGCTGCATATTTCGAAAAACCAGTAAAAAAAGATTAGCGACTTTTTTTCAAAAGCTCTGCACTAAACGTGCTCGGACTAAGGCTAAAGTTGTCAAGAGTCACGCTGAGTATTTCAGTAACCCGATGATCATTTGCACTTATTGTGATCTAATGATAATTTGAAACATTCAAAAGGAATTCAGTCCTACTATATGATGCCATTTTACTTGAAAGTCCTGCTCTCGTAGCTTCATCCACTGGCGATACCTGGTTTTTTTTTTGGCTGAACCGGCTGAATCAACGACTATCGCTGACAGAACGTTTTGTCATGCAGTGAGAGGTAGAGCCATGACAAACAACAATCAACATTAATGGTCGCTGCTCACAGGCAAAACGTAAAGTGGACCCTACACGATTGCTTTTATTGACAATAATCGTATTGTCATTACATTGAATATTGACGTCAATACATCGATATTGACAATATTTCTGCACTCACATCATCAATATAATTGTCAATAATTCCCCTTCGCGTTAATATATTGATCCGTGTGGGGTTCGCTTAACACTCACTGCTGATGGTGTAAAGCGCAACGAAAACAGTGAACAGTACGATGATGAAAGCGAAACGATAGATGAAAATGAAAACAATGCCTACGTAGTCCAAGTTCGTCTCGGCACGCGCGACTGTGTGAGTTACAAACAAGCTGTTGGGCTCACTCACCAACACACTCACATAAGCAAGCAAAGCAGCAACTGCTTCAAAACGAGCGCAGATGAGTGTCGTGATTGTCGGGAATGACCAAATCGGTGATGGATCACCACCGAAGACGACATTCACCAGTTGCTGTTTACTTCTTTCGTCAACTTGATGGATGGTCATGGAGAGTGCTTGGACAAGATCATCGATAGAAATTTACCAAGCGTTACTACCATCAGTTGTTTGACGATCGTGATTGTGATCACGTGCAACTCTGAAATCAACTGTCACCAACGTAATAAAAGTGTTCAGGGAACGTTTGTCGACAGTTAGGAAACCTGGATCGGGGGAAATCAGAAGCCGGAAGCCGCATACGAAGACACAAAAGAATGGCCAGTGGTTTCAAGTGGAACCCCAACCTCTCCGGCCGAGATGTCACAAACAAGCTCAGAGTGTCGTCGTCAACCGAGCATCGAGCTAAACACGAATCGGACTGTCGATTCATAAGAAGGCAGTGACTCCAAATCGCGAAGATTAACAAAACACGATCCCGGAAGCTGTACATGACGATTAGACTGATGCTAAATTTGAAATTTTCGCTCCACAGTGCTCAAATGGTTTCAAATCGAATGTTGATTAACCTTTTAAAATTTGCACTAATTTAAAAAAAAAAAACTGACAAAGCACAAACCATTTGAAGTTTCTATAGAAATTACTATAGGAAAAACAAACTTTTTGTTCATTGTTTTCTAGCCTATTCTTATAGAAAATTTACTCAGCTACAGATCGTTTTCCAGCCAAACGTCAAATTAAATATTAATTAATTGTTTAATCTAAAAGCATAAATACAGGTACCACCCTTATAATGTCAGGCAGTTACAGAAATATGTAATCTGTGATAGGGAAATCACTTTTATCACTACTATCAGATAGGGGAAATTTTCCCCTCCCTGATAGTTGTGTTAGTATGCGTGGGCGAGGAATCAGTTACGCCAAACCGTAGATAAAATGCGCTGTCTACAAAAACTGATACGTCCCTTCGAAAAAGTAATCGAAATTTGTAAAACGCGGGATCGTTATCACTCAGGCGAGGTTTATCCACTGCTGCTGTTACCTGCTCTCTCGTCATCCGAGTTGAGGCACGACAGCAACGCTGTTATATAACTTTTGTGCAACCAAGTGGTACTCGATTATGACGACTGGGTTTGGGGAGAACGTTTATTTCATGAAAACAGTGATAAAATTTTCACTTTTTGAATGTACATTTTTCAACATTTTTTTATGGAAAATTGGAAAAGCATTTATTGTAGCAGATTTTTAGAGGTATTTCCGATCGATTGGTGAATTTGGATTTAAATTTTATCTATAAATGACAAAGGTATAAGCGGTTAAAACCTTACACCTTTTTGTGACGGTCACAATTTTAGATTTTTGATTTACCCCCAGTACCTTCCCGTAAGACGTAGAAGAAAAATAATTTAACCAATTTACACGCATTCTTGTTCGCCCAAATTTTGACCGTAACACTCTTTAACAAACGTACTACTTAAAAGGGCTCGTAGGGACATTTCCAACAGCTTCAGAAAAATGGCAGGAACTTAATAGAAGTTAATAAAATTCATTAAGGTCCAGAAATAATCAGGGAAGTTCTGAGATCTTTAGGGAAGTCACGTACAATTTGGAGTAGTTGTGCGAACTTCAGAGCAGAAAGTTTGATTAATATTAGGAAAATTGCGAAAAGTGGTATCATATCAGAAGTTCCAAGAGCTTTTTTTTTGCTGCGTATTTTTCGTGAGTGAATTAAATATTTTTTGCTTTAAATTTGCTAATTTGTGTGCTGAAAATATATCGTCTTTTGTCTGAGATTGCCTTGAGTGGCTCGGTTGACCTTGAATCTAACCTCCAAAATCTACAACGCAGCTTCAGTTCCATTGTTCGGTGTCGAAAATTGCCTCCTGGGAGCTCGGTTCTCCGAGTTTAGATGCCACATTTTCGACGTGTAGTTTTATTCTATTAATAGATTTGTCACCGTGCCTGAGTTTGAACCCAGTCCGGTTGGTGAATTAGCCCGGGATCGTGCTGATAATGTGTCCGTCGCGAGTTTTGGAGGTGATTTGGTGGTCGAAGTTTCCGTGAATCAGCAAGTTTTCCGCTGTCGGTGTCGGAGATTGTGAGCAATATAAAAGATACCTCGCTGGATACGCCCAAGACTGGCCGGATGGTAGCTGGTGGCCGTGAAATGTTCCTGGGGAACGCACTAGACAAGAACCTCCTCCCAGATGACCATGGCAATGCAAGACAATTTGTGTTCGTTGAAAGAATTATTACGACAACGGTGAATCACGAAAAGATATGCAAAGCGTAGAGAAAAACAAAACTACGGAACCCATGGATTTGCAGGATCAAACTAACATGGTGAGACCAGTTCAAATACTTTTTACAATTAAAAAAAAAAACATTAACTAAATACGTGACAGGATTCAAAAGAACATTTTGTAACTGGAAGTGTGTGTGTGTAATACTAATATCCAATTGATAGAGGTAATACACACATGCAGGGCTTATTGTAAGTGAAAGTAACCTCGGAATGGGCGTGACTCTCCAGACATTCTGAAATGGGTTGTTGGATCTGAATTAGAGCTATCACCGTGTAACTCCCGGTCTAAAGCTGTCTAATATGACCACATATGCGACATTGTAGAGAGAGTTCTTGCATAATAACACTGCTGGCCAGTGGATGTTAGAGGGAATACACATACATACACATACATATTGCAGAAGTTCCAAGAGCGGAAGTCCAGAGAGCTTCAGGGATCTTTATTACAATTTCATTCATTTCTGGGCAGCTTCAAGAACATCAACAGTATGTGAAAACTTATGCAAGATTGCAAGATTATGGGATCCCTTTAAAGGAACATAGTTCCACTGGGCTTCCCTTCTTTATTTAGTTTTTGTTTAGTGTTCATCACTTTCGTGCACACACCAATGAAGTATATGTTTATTTGATTGTATTATTATTTTTTGTATACCTTGCTTTAAGTTTGAGATGAGTCCACTACCAGGAGGCTCACAAGAGCTTTTTGGTGTGGGGGTTAGTGGTGGGCCATAAAAAAAAGGTTCCATAAACTCCAGGGAAGCATGTAGAGCTTCACAGCAGCCTTGTTAACTTTACGAACAAAGTAGAAACCTAACGAGGATTGAAAGTAAATTCCGAGTTTCAATAACAAACAATTGGAACATTGGGGAAGTTCAGAAAACTTCTACAATACTTCAGGAACTTCAGACAAGTTTACAAAAATTCAAGATGATTTCATTAGCTTCAGTGAAGATGCAGCCACTTGCAAGAAGTCCTGAGAATTTCAAGGATATCTAGATATTTAAAAGGAAGTACAGACTACATGAGGAAAATTTTGGGAATATTTAAACAGAGGTTTAGGAAATTCCATTAACTTCAGGGAAGTTTTGAGCAAGGAGGTGGCACCCCTATATTTATTAATAACAAGTTGCCACAGCGAGTATAGCCGTAGCTCCACGCTCTGGGCCCACTTAGATTTGTATGTGTTCACTGGCTTCGAAAAAATAGCGGCTTAAAGAACTAAACTTGAGGAAAGTCCAGAATTTTGGAGTGGTTTAAAGACCCGTAAGGGTGAGTTGAGAATTTTTGAAAACTTTTGAAGTAGTTCTAGAATTTAACAGAACTACCCCTGGTCTTCTGATTTTTATTTATTTATTTAAAAGGGAAAAGCCCACTTCAGAAGAACCAACCTTGTCCCTTCTCAAGTGGGCGGAAAACCTCTTCTTTTCGTATAAACAGATAATACAAAATCCTACAGATACATATATACTTAAACTAATTCAAGAACCATTAATCTTTACTTAATCAAGATGATAAAACATTATAAAATAAATACTTAAGGCTAGCACGGGATGCATTGAAGCTACAAAAATGTAAAACATCGTCTAAAAATTTTACACATGCTAGTAATTGGTTTGTTTGCACCATAGTTTGTGCGAGGAGTCGGGATCGTAAAGAAAGAGTGGGTTCGCAAATTGACTCGTCTTATATTAATGTTAAGCTGTTTCAAAAGTGGACTACAGTCAATGTCCGAACGCAGAAGATCGACGATGAAGACAGCCTTAGCGACGTCACGGCGAACACTGAGAAGTTGTAGGCTCAGCAAGTTACATCGAATTTCATAATTAGGTAGGTTTACAGGGTCTCTCCAGGGTAGCCAACAAAGATCATAGCGAACAAATCTCCTTTGAACAGACTCAAATCGATTCGTGGCATTGTTGTAAAACGGCGCCCAAACTACTGTACAGTATTCCAGTGTCGAACGGGCTAGTGAACAATAAAGCGTTTTCAAGCACGAAGTGTTTCTGAAATCTTTAGCAAAGTGAAACATAAAGCCAAGCTGAGAAGATACTTTACTGGCGACATATGACACATGCTCCTTGAAGGTTAGTTGACCATCGATCATGACTCCTATGTCTTTGACTGAAGTCTCCCGATTCAGTGTCTAGCCATGAAGGCTGTACGTCAAGCAGGTGGGTGATTTTATTCTGAAAGGCATTCAATACCATCCTTTCTTTTTGTGACATCAAGTAGCAAAAATGTCCAGCTGTTATTGAAGGAAAACTAAATCACTACCATCCTTTACGACAAAATTCAGTTTAAAATCATCCGCATAAGATAGCTTCGGACACCTGATTGAATAGTGCATGTCATTCAAATACAGCACAAATACAAACGGTACAATATGACTACCTTGGGGTACACCAGAAGAAACCGGAAACGACTGAGAAATACGGTCACTGACATTTGACGACCGGTGAGGTAAGAACGAAGCCAATTAAGAAGTCGACCATGGAAGCCTAATCGCTCTAATTTTGCAACAGCAATCTTGTGGTTCATTTTATCAAACGCAGTAGAGAGATCCGTGTAGATAGCATCAACTTGTTCGCCTTTCGAATTATAAAAGATGTGTATTTCACGAGATTTGATGCAGTGGATCTCTTCTGCATAAATTCATGTTGTTCGGAGGCAACGTAACTGGAGCAAGTGTGCTTAAAATAATCCAAAACTATCAGCTCAAAAAGTTTTGAAACCGCGCACAAAGCCGCAATGCCTCAATAGTTGATTACTGACTGTTTATCGCTTTCCTTGAAGACAGGAAAAACGAAACATTAGGACAGTTTCATTGATTTCTTGGCGCATAGTCGTTCAGACGGACTCCAAATTGTGTCAAAAGTGTATTTACTCAAAAGTGAGTTGAACTTTCCGGGCTTTTCCAGAAAAATCATCTCGAATATGAGGAAAATCAATAAAGGTTTCACTCAGTCAATTAGTATACTCCTTAGCTGAGACAAATTTTCATGGATTTTCTTCATATGTGTGAACTTTTTCCTGGAAAAACACGAACAATTCAACTCCCTTTTGCCGGAATTGAGTCGAGTTGCACATTGTACACGAAATATGCGTACCTGTCAAGGATAAGCAAATAAGGTAATGGAATTAAATGGAAATTACTCATCCGTCTCTCTTTCTTTATACAGGTATTCCATTAAGACGCCCACATTCATCAGGAAATCTGGATCTGTTTATCGACTTAGGGTTGTCTAAAACATTCAAAGGAGACTGATAAAAATGCAAAATACACACTTCGATTTTTTTTTGCCGAGCTGTTCGGTGATGCCAATTTCGGCCAAAAAATCGAAGTGCATAATTCAATTGAAGCTAATTTGATTCGAATTTGTAAGCACATGAACTCAGTACCGATTTGGATGTTTAAGACTTTTAAATTTTATTATCAAATTAAACTAACTCAACTTAAGAATCCAAGATGGTAAATGTTCCGCCACGTTCATTTTCATAAGCGTCAATAACCAATCAACCTTTCTGTTTCCCATAATTTCTACACAGGAACCATACAAACGTGACCCAATATTACTGGCAAGCAAGAGCTGAAGCCGAACGCCTCGTCAAACTTGCATTTCCGTCCGTTATGCCCCCACTCTAAATGCTAATCAAAACAAACCAAGGGCATCAAAATACGACCACCAACCAGACCTTCCCCCAGCCAAACGTCGACCATCGTCCGTCATCACGTTATAAATTACCCGTCACATTTCAATGCATTCATCAATCACGATCCCCTTCTTGCCGCCGTGTGCGCTTAACGATGGCCAGAACTCGTCCTTGCAAGTGTGGCAAATACTGGATTCCCTTTTAGAGGCTACACGTTGCACTCGTTCCTTTTCCAGAGCGAAGCCTATCCTTGGGCCTACCGGACGGCATGAAGCATAGTAGCCCACAACAAACACTGCGTTTTGTGATGTCGCCTTGCAGCTTATTTGGACTCGGATTTAACCGCACAACAATGGACGAAAGCCCAGTATGTGGATCCAGCAGTGCGGTGCATTCACACGGCTTCTAGCAACCAAAGCAAATCGGAACGAACATGGTGCACCTCCACGAAGATATTTCGTTAGTTTCGGAAGCAGCACTTGGCAATGTTTGTGGGGGGGGGGGGGGGTGGGTCTTGATCTGAACTGTTCCGGTTGTCCTGAAGAAGGTATCATCGATGCACGGTTCATGGGTTCCTGTGCGTGGTGGGCACATATTTGGAGAAGGGAGTATGATTAATCTTCGAGGGTTCATCAAATTTGTTTTTTTTTAATTGAACCATTAAGCATTAAGAAAATTACATTAAAAATATATTAGAAAAAAATCAAGAACTTCGAGAAATCCGTCACCAATGATCCGAGGTATGCAAATTCATCCACCACCACGATATAGAACTATCATACAAATCCCCTAACATCATTGAAAATCCCTGAACTAGTGTGAGACTCACAACATATTTTTGAACTTTTCTAAGCAGAAGATCTCTAGATTTCTTGAAAATTTGGAAACTTCTCCAAGTTTTCCGCAATTTTCCTGACATTAATGAGACTTCAATGATCTGCTTAAGGTTGCCCAAAATCTTACGGAACTTCATTTACAACATTCCTGCATTTTCCTAATGTTCATGAAACTTGCCAGAAGCTTTCGGAGTTTCCCTGAAGTTCTTGGATAATGCTTCCGTTTACTGAACTTCTCTGAAGTTTCCGGAGTTTTCTTGAAGTTCTCTGGACTGAAAGTTCACAAGTTTTCCTGAAATGTCATAATTTTCCTGGAGTGATTTGGACTTCCCTTAAATTTCCGAAACTAGTATCCTGAAATAAGAACGAAATAATTAATGTTGTTCTTAGATTTTCAATGAAGTTCTCAGATATTTTTTTTCTGAAATTAATGGAACTGTCCTCAAATCAACAAAACTAACTATTCAACATCTTAAAACTTCCCCATAATTCTAGATTTTCCTGATGTTTAACGATCTTTCCTGATGTTATTTGAACTGCACAAAAGATCTCTGAACTTCGCTAATTTCTTTATAGTTCCCTTAGATTCACAGTATTTTTAAAAGATTCCCGCAATTTTCCATAATTTTCCTTACGTATTGAAAACTTCTTTGAAATTCTGGGAACATTCCCAAAAATCTTTTATTCTACGTGATATTGTCTGAACTACCCTGAAGTTTTTGGTACTTCTTTGATGTTACCTATATTTTCTACAATTCAGGAAACTTTCCAGATTGTCATTAAACTCCACTGAAGACCCAACAATGTTCCTGAAGTTTTTGGTTAGGTTAGGTTACTTTATTAAAGAGGCTTTCAGCCATTGGCTGGTTTGTCTATGGGAATCGCCAAGGGGGGTCCCGGGAAGGAGGATGTTTAACACAGAGTGTTGTATGCTGTATAGTTTGCTGTCAGGAAGGGTCAATGGTTCTATGCGGGTAGGTTCTGGTTGTGCCGTAGGTCTGGTGGGGTCAGTAGTCCGGGTTTTGAAGCGCTTGGTTTTGGGTTGTATAATTGGTCTACTTACTTACCTTACCAATCAAGTTAAGGGCTTGTTGTCCTCTGCTGTCCGAAGAAGTCATCTCCACTCTACTCGATCCATGGCCACAGTTCGCCAGTCTCGTAGTCTGAGAAGGGTCCGCAGGTCGCCTTCTACCTTGATCGTCTTCTTCTTGTTCCTGTTGGGTCACTTTCCAGAACCATTTTCACTGAGTCGTCGTGCGGCATTCTTACGACGTGCCCAGCCCACCGCAGTCGCCCAATCTTTGCAATGTGGACGATGGATGGTTCTCCCAGCAGCTTGGGCAATTCGTGGTTCATTCGCCTAGTCCACGTTCCGTCATCCATCTGCACTCCACCGTAGATGGTACGCAAAACCTTCCGTTCGAAAACACCAAGGGTGCGTTGGTCCTCCATGAGCATAGTACAGGTCTCGTGGCCGTAGAGGACTACTGGCCTAATCAGCGTCTTGTAAACAGTGAACTTCGTGCGGCGGTGAATTTTATTCAGCCGGAGCGTCCTCCAGAGCCCAAAGTAGGCACGATTCCCTGACATAATGCGTATCTCGACCTTCTAACGCGATGTTGCATAGCAGACACGAAAGTCCATCACCTTGCCGTAACCTCCTTCGAGATTCAAAGGGACTCGAGAGTGTCCCCGATACTCGAACATTGTCGCCGTGACCAACCGCGTCAATTTATCCGGAAATCCGTATTCGTGCATAATCTGCCATAGCTGATCTCGATCGATTGTGTCATATGCGGATTTGAAATCGATGAACAAATGATGTGTGGGCACGTTGTATTCGCGTCATTTCGGCATAACCTGCCGAATCGCAAAAATTTGGTAACGTGGGCACCCATGAATCCCGCCTGGTATTGCTCCACGAACTCTCTTGCACATGGTGACAGGCGGCGGCATAGCATTTGGGAGAGTACCTTGTAGGCGGCGCTCAGCAGTGTGATCGCGCGGTAGTTGCACCAATCCAACTAGTCGCCCTTTTTGTAGATTGGGCATACGACACCTTCCATCCACTCCTCCGGTAATATCTCCTCCTCCCAAATCTTGGTAATTACTCTGTGCAGCGCTCTAGCCAGTGCTTCACCACCGTATTAGAATAGCTCACTTGGTAGTTGATCTACACCAATTGTTTGTTGTTCTTTAGCCGACCGGTTTCCTCCTCAACTTCTTGAAGATCAGGGGCCGGTAGCCTGTCGTCTTCTGCGTGACCTCCACGGTATGTGGCCGTGCCACCTTCGTTTTCTGCTGCTTCACCGTTGAGGTGCTCGTCATAGTACTACTGCTACCTCTTAATCACCTCACACTCGTTCGTGAGAAGGTTACCGTCCAAGTCCTTGCCCATATCGGCTTGCGGCACGTAGCCTTTGCGCGAACTATTTAGCTTCTCGTAGAACTTCCGTTGTCATTTACGCGGTACAGATTATCCATCGCCTCACGATCTCGGTCTTCCTACTGACGCTTCTTTCTTCGAAAAACCGAGTTTTGCCTGTTCCGCGTTTGCCTGTTTCGCTCCACATTCAATCTCGTCCAGTGTTGCAGCATTCTCCTTCTCTACTAACAGTTTGCATTCGCCGTCAAACCAGTCATTTCTTCGGTCCGGAATTGCAGTACCTAGTGCCGCTGCAGCAGTCCAACCTATGGTGGAACGGATGTCCCTCCAGTCATCTTCAAGAGAAGCTGCGCCAAGTTGCTCTTCCATGGGTAGTGCAACTTCCAGCTGCTGCGCGTAGTCCTGGGCAACTCTGGTGTCGCGTAGTTGCTCAATGTTGGGTCGCGGCGTTCGACTTCGATGGGTGTTATGCACCGTCGAGAGTTTTGAGCGCATGAATACTGCAACTAGGTAGTATAGTGGTTCGAATCTATGTTCGCACTGCGGTACGTGCAGACGTTGATAATTTCGGAGAACAATTTTCCGTCGATTAGAACGTGATCGATTTGGTTTTCTGTGTGTTAATCCTCAACTTGCACATCCTCGCGTTTATCGGTTGCCAACCAATCACGCGTTGGCGCATCTTACCCAGGACTATAGTCTATAGTATACTAAGCCCGTTCCCAGCTCGTTGGTGGTGTCACAGCTCTGGTAGAAAGTAGCCGCTCGATGCCCGCTTTTCCATACCTTTTGTACCGTCCAGCAAAGTTCCTGCAGTGCTACGACTTCGAAGTTGCGTGGTTGAAGTTCGTCATAGATTAACCTATCACAGCCCGGGAAGCCGAGCGATTTTCAGTTCCATGTTCCTAATTCCAATCGTAGTCCTTATTTCGTCGCGTAGGTCTGTGCCGATGGTTCCGATCCGTATTTCTGCAACTTCATGTTTTTTTTTCTCCAGAGCGGCTTGTTGGGCCTGTCCCAACCCCCTGTCTCGCCGGGGGACCATCGTGCACAGCTCTGTTTAGAGTCCCATACTGGCACTAGGACGGTGATCAGCCACTCCTAACATGGAGAACAGACGTCGTTTTGAGCTGCACATCCATGGTGAACAGACGCTCAGGTTTGGTGAAGCATTTCCTCTGTCACCGTACTATGGCTACCGCGCCAGTGTTCGCGTCGCACCTATTCACTTTGCTATTGCTGGACAGGCAACATTGCCCAGGCTACGCCACCCAGCTGTGTCCATGTTTCAGCTTGTACGCTTGGGGAGGTGTGAAGTAGGAACTCACCATTTTGTAACCACTCAAAGACGTGTTATTAGAATTAATTCGATGTTGTGACCGGAATATGGACTATGTGCAGCACGGTATGCTTCACCGGAAGATCCGGAATATCCGTAAAACTGGTCAGTTTATGAAACTGATCCTAGAGTTCCGCTATTTTTTCAGAACCTCTCATAGACGTCTTATCAGAATGATCTCGGAGTTTTGACCGGAATAAAGACTTAAGGGACCGCGATATGGTCCACCAGAAGATCTGGAACATCAATTAAGGCGATCAAATCATGAAACTGGTCCTATAACTTTACGGTTTTTCTTAAACTACTCGAAGTCGTCTTATAAAATAGAATTCGAAGTTGTGACTGGAATACGGACCTGGGGACCACGATATGGTACTATGGAAGATCCGGAACATCCGTGGTCAATTCATGAAATAGATCATAACTCCACCGTTTTGACGCAAGTTCTCATATACGTTTCTTCAGAATTTATTCGAAGTTGTGACTGGAATATGGACGAAGATGATGGAGATGCGGAACATCCTTAAAGTCAAGCGGCGCCGGTGGTTTAGTGGTAAGTGTGATTACCTCTCACCCCAACAGACCTAGGGTCAATCCCAGTCGGCGCCGGCCGGGATGTTCCGAGGCATAACATCTCTGATCACGCCTTCTTTCGGAAGGGAAGTAAAGCCGTTGGTCCACGGTTCATGAGTTGATAGGTCGATAGGTAGGGTCCAGGTGTGGGAGCTGTCTCCCTGGCGTCGTTAGCATTGGTGCTCAGCACGGAAAACAAGATCGACGAAAAAGAAATCAAGGAAAAAAAATCCTTAAAGTTTTTTCGAAACCACTCATAGACGCCTTATCAGAATTAATTCAGAGTTGTGACCAAAATGGACTCTGAGGATCACGCTATGGCCCACAGAATCCGGAACATCCGTAAAAGTGGTCAATTCATGAAACTAATCCTAAAGCTTCACGGATTTTTCGAAACCACTCATAGACGTCTTATCAACGTGAATTCTGAGTTGTAACAGGAATATGAACCCTGGGGACCACGGAATGGTCCCTCGAAAGATCCGTAGCATACTTAAAAGTGGTAAATTCATTAAACTGATAATAACTCCACGGTTTTTCTGAAACCACTCAAAGACGTCTTATCAGAATTTAATCGGAATTGTGACTGGAATATGAATTCTGGGGACCAGGGGTTGGAAAGGTTGACGTTTTTTACTACACTTGCTTCGTTGTCTTGCGCGATAGTCTGTTTTTATTCGTACACTCATGTTCTACCGTCGTCTCTCTCACACAACACAACCGGTAGAATAACATTCGAGCAAAATGAAAACTATCAAATAACTATCATATGACATGTGTGATTTCGATCTAATCCCTCAATTTGGTGTAAATTAAATCATTTCTGATACGAAATGTTATTACTAGGACATCGTTGCTTGCTATAATCAGAATTCACACAACCACAACATCAGCTGCTCATATTATGAGAAAAACTATAATACATACATTCGTGACGGTCTTCGGCAACAGTGTCGTATGACAGAGCCTGTCATATGACAATTTTGTTTGATACTGTACTATGATAGTTTGTTTTGCAAGTGACGGAGTCAAAGGCAGTCGATTATCACAGAAAATGTGTAGACTACCGTGACCGCTTACAAGACTGCTGGGGACCACGAGATGGTACAGCCCCAGAGCACCCATAAAATTGGTCAATTCATTAAACTAATTCCAGAGCTCAGCTGGTTTTTCTAAACTGTTAATAGACTCTTATCAGAACAAATTCGGTGTTGTGACCGGAATATGGACCCTGGGAACCACCGGATGGTCCCTTGAAAGATCCGGAGTATCTGTAAAACTGATTAGTTTATGAAACTGATACTAGAGCTCCGCAGTTTATTTGAAACCACTCAAAGACGTCTTATCAGAATGAATTGGTAGTTATTACCAGAATATAGACTCTGGAGACCACGGAAGATCCGGAAAGTCCTTAAAGTTGGTCAGTGGTTTGTTTCGAAGCGTCTTAAAGACTGGAACTGCTCTGAAGTTCTCAGAATTTTCGCGAAGCGTTATTACCTTTTACATTTAAACTTACCCAAAGTTCTGGCCTTTCGTGTAGTCCCCAGAACTTGTCTCAAGTTTTTGAAGCAATTCTTAACATTTACCGATTGTTTATTTCTGAAAAGTAGATTTCATCGATAGCAAACTTAGCTTATTTGAATGTTAATTCTTTGTCTGTAAAATTCTCGAACTTTCTGTGGGATACCCGCCATCAGTTTTCGTATAGTATTACAGGGAATCAAGAAAATGCTATCTTCCGATGCTTACCGACGATAAAAATACTAGTTAACGGAATCATGCTCAGTGTACAGTAAGATCATGGATTATCATTTGTGATACACATCATGATCAGCAACAAAAACGATAATCTACTGATATGATAACAATCACTTTGTAATGTATCTCAAAATCTAGGAACTTGCTGTCTTCGGGAAAGTTGTTCTAGAGGTCAAATACCCTACAATGCGGATATTTTTGGAATCGGGATGACACATATATTTTGAAAATCAATGACCATTTGGAAATCCGTCATCTCGGCCGTTGGTTTCGGAAAAAAAAACTGTCAAATACCCTACAATATGGGTATTTCTGGAAGTGGAATAATGTGTAGATGTCGAAAATCGATGTCAACCGCCATTTTGGAATCCAATTTGGTGGCCTTTGGTTTTAGATAGAACTGAAAAATAAACTATTCAACATGGCGGTCGACATCAATTTTTGACATCTACACGTCATCCTGTTTTCTAAAATGCCCACATTGTAGGGAAAAGTTTTTTTTTTTCTAAAATCAATAGCCGCCATCTTGGATTCCCAAATAGTGGCAGATATTAATTTTCTACATCTGCATGCCATACCTGTTCCGAAAATACCCACATTGCAGGGTAATCTTGGATTTCCAAATGGTGGCGGACATCAATTTTCGACAGTTTTTCTCAAATCGATGGCCACCATCTTGGATTTCATAATGGCGGCAAACATCGATTTTCGATGTCTATACGTCATCCACATTCCGAAAATTTACATATTATAGGTTATTTGATTAGCCTTGTCTTAAATGGGGAATTTTCAGTGACGACAGCTGATCTGAGATTATCGCTATTTCATATGATCATGATCTGTTACACAAATGATAATCGCATTATCGTTTCCAGAACTGTCCATTTTGATTTATGGATTTGTACTAATCATAAGTGTAACCAAAATGAGAATACCATTATCTTTATCTGAATCGTTCATTTTGATTCCCTGAAGTATATTCAGATACCTTAGTGGCGGCGTGCCTCCATCTCCTCTTGAAATCATTTATGTCATTTGGTTTCCTTTTTGTTTCGAATAGTTTCCGCTTAACCAGAGCCCAGTACCTTTCAATTCGGCAATGTTCTGGACAGTTTGGCGAATTGACTGTTTTTGGCATGTATTTGACCACTTGTGCATAATACAATTCCAGGACGGATTTTGCAAAGTGACAAGAGGTCAAAGCAGGCCAAAACAGAGCTGGCGTGTTGTGGCTTCTGAACAATGGTAGCAACTGCATTTGCAAACAATCCTTCTTGTACACATTTTTGTTTATAGTGCCGGTAGAGATGAATCTTTCATATTTCCGCCACAACTACATATGGCCTGCCATACCAAATACTTTTTGGGGAATTTTGAAAGCTAATTTGTCCGGAAACACTCGGCAACAACATTCCTTCCCTAGCAACCACATCCAGATTCCAGTTACATTAAAGTTACGACAACCGTTTTGTAACAAGTGAGCTACTAGGGTTTGCATTGTAGTATAAAAAGCCTAACCCGGAAGCTGTTGATAGGCTTCAAGCACATATGTTTCGCCGTTCATTATGGTACAAGGCATTATTTGCAAAAACTGCGTGAAAAACTCCTTAGTACGACTATTTGCAGTGAAATTTTGCACATTACGAACTGAAAGGTTTGGATGTTTCTCAATAATGGCTGCCACCTTCTGATCCATT
The DNA here is from genome assembly GCF_037179485.1 of Ochlerotatus camptorhynchus. Taxonomy (NCBI): domain Eukaryota; kingdom Metazoa; phylum Arthropoda; class Insecta; order Diptera; family Culicidae; genus Ochlerotatus; species Ochlerotatus camptorhynchus. The sequence goes on along the minus strand of NW_027040556.1, from coordinate 2,457,640 downwards.
TGTCGATTTGTTCCGCTTCCAACCTTCCGATCCACATTTAAGCGCTGATCAAACGATTTTCACACACTAAACACGGTAATCTTCGGCAGTTTTAGCTTTTTGGCGAGATCGCGTACTGCCAACATTGGATTTTGCTGCCGTTCGTACAAAATTTTCCATGCCATGGTAACCATGAAGCAGGTTCTGGATGCCCCGGGGAAAGTAGCTAATATGGGTTTCAAACTTCAAGATTTTACAAACCAATGCCAATGGTTGATTTTTCCACCGATGGTCCACAGCTTGCATCGGTTTTCTTAGACCAGGTTCTACACGAAGAAGAAATTGGCCTCTTCTTCCGGGGTACGTAGAACAACCTGCTCCAGAGTAACTGAGGCAAGCTGTGGACCATCGGTGGAAAAATCAACCATTGGCATTGGTTTGTAAAATCTTGAAGTTTGACACCCATATTGGCAACCCCGGGGCATCCAGAACCTGCTTCATGGTTACCATGGCATGGAATATCTACCATTGGCAATGGTTTGAACAATTGTAACGATCAGGAATTTTGTATAAATTTGTATATAATTTGATAAGGTTAAATTGTATAAATTAAATTCCTTAGGGTAGGCAGTAGGAAGACACAAGCATTTTTGCTGAAATCTTTCCTAAGAAGGGTCCATTTAATTTATGGATAAGGTAGGAAAGGGACAGTCGCGCAATTAAACGAGCCAAGTTATCTTTCGTGTCTTTAGATTCACGATAGGACACGAAGGGTTTCGGGAAATGATGGGCTTCCGGTTCGTCCGAGTTTTACTTTTCTTTATCTGAGGATTCACGGTCTCGATCATTTCGTCCGTGACTTCCCAACGTTCTTGAAGTATGCGCGTTTGTTCGTGGTCGTTTTCCCTAGTTAAAGTATGTAATTTAAAGTGATGTCTAGTGTTTAAAATTAATTAAAGATTTTTGTTCGTTCCTTTAGCTAGTAGAATAAGTGTGCGTGTAGAGAATTGTGTGCGATCAGGAGAAAGGCTAGAGAAATCTACAGGTAATTTTTGATGTGCTCAATATGTGCTGTCCATGTCCGTGCTCGTGCTTGTGCTCACTGTTCTGGTGTAGTCGTGTTAAATCGTTCGCAGCAATTCACCGTGCCCAAACGCAGCAACTTCTCCCCAACGGACGGAAGCGGACGGATCCGTTACGTAATCGGTCCGAGGAGACTCAGGGGATCTCCACGTGGACACGGTCCACCCGCCGGTTCGTCAACCTACTGGCACGGCAGAGTAACCGCCATCGCCTCGGCGTGTGAACGCCATTGTCAGCGAAGCACCTCCATTCATCGGATCACCATCGACGATCACTAAAGAGTGCGTCGAACCCGTCGATAGGTCATCGACTGTGACAACATCATCTGGTGAGTCAAGCCTTTTCTATTTTTGGAGTGTGGCGTCCGGCGAGGACGCCACGGAGTGATTTTTTGCCAGTCTAAGACTGATGAGCGAGTAGCGCCGAGTTTCCGTGACACGCTTTTCCGGAACTCGTGATGTGGCATTCCCGCCTTTAAAAAAGTAACGTTTTTCAACGCCAACGTCGTTGTCACCAGAAGCGCAGACTCGTTTGGAGCTGAGTTGCCGATAAAGTGACGTCACACACATGATTAAGTAGAGCACATGAGCACGTTAGTTAGGGAGAGAGAAATCGCACACACATAGGAGATAGGAGCGAACACACACAAGTAAACCGAAATGAATTGGAACATGTAAATAAATATACGTAGGATAATTAATGTTGGAACACCCGTTATACACTAAATATACCGCCTAAATAGTTCCGTAATAATAAATGTTTTCGTAAAATGACCATCTCCTTAGCTTTAATTAATTGAATGTATTCGACATCACTTCGCGTTCTCCGTTGTAGTTTTCGTGTCCTGTCCTCATGGTGAGAGTTTGAATGTTCGGGAGAGTAGTCCACTTCCAGATCGGGGTGACGTCTAGTGGCAAAAGACGAGACTGCCGATGATGATAAATTCTCTTTTGTATAGGTTTTTAGGTATGGGTGAGCTCTCACCGACTCTCTGAGTGACTATCGTGTTTGTGGTTTCATGGAGATAATAGGGTTTTCCCGTTTTGGACGTTTAGTTGAAAGCCGGCTTGCCTGATCCGTAAATCCTTTCTAGGAAATTTAATGGACTCGCCCTTAAGAGAGTCTCAACCGGGTAAATTTACATTGGGCGTGTGGTCTTCCTTGTGGAGTGGCGCTTAAGCCACACGTTTTTAGACACGGATCGCCCGGACTGGCTAGACAATCTTGAAGTTTGACACCCATATTGATATGGTTCCGTTCATGCCCGAAATTGGCGAAACCGGGACCTGAAAAAGCTACCATTGGCATTGCTTAGCAAAATGATGATGTATGACACCCATATTGATACGGTGCCGGCAATGTTCCAAATTGGAGCACCCAGAACCTGCTACAGAGCAGCCATTAAAAATTATTTGTCTGATAACACTGCCACTGGTGTTGGCTTGTAAAATCTTAAAGTTTGACAACCATATTAACATGGTTTCTGTCATGCTCGAAATTAGTCACTTCCCCAGGGCATTCATAACCTGCTCCAGAGTAGCACGGGCAAGCTTCGGACATGAAAATTTTACCATTGGCATTGGCTTACAAAATCTTTAAGTTTGACACCCATATCGATATGGTCATGTCCCAAATTGTCCACTTCTCCTGGGGAAACCAGATCCTGCTCCAGGATGGCCATCGCAACTTGTGACGCTGAAAACGATTCTGGAGATATCGCGCTGAAAAATCATGACGATTGATACCCATATTGATAAGATTAACAATGCTGGTCGCTTGACTGGATCAGATTTCAAGGAAATGGCCAGATCTCGGTTGTTTCTCAACAGATCTTGGATCTGTAGCCAGCATTGAATTCGGAATTGCTTCTTGTATCAGGAAAAAATATGAATTCAAATGCATTCTGTAACATCAAAATTGGTTTATTCTTCAAAAAAAGTTAATGCCATTTGAATTTTGACAAAATTTGTCGATCCCCTGTACGCCGTTTTAAACTCAAAGATGCATGCAAATAATTGTGCCCAGCTTTTCGACCTAAATACTCCTCTGTGCATTGCCACGATTTCAAGTCTAGCAGCCACACTCTACACCGAACACATCCAGTCCTGATGCTTACCGTGTGGCTGTATATATGTGTGCTGCTCGACCACCCTCACGACTGAGAAGAGCACGGCTCAGTCGTACCCAGGGTAGAAAGCAACTCTACCGACGGGGGTAATATTTTCAGTACCCCGACGAAGCTACCCTCAGAATTTTTTCACCGTCGTCGTCGTCGTGGTTGTCGACTCTTGTGAGGGGGTAAAGTTAGGCAGTGCGGCGGAGTTAACCCACATAGATGACGCTCGAGACAAGGAGAGCTTTCCCCGTCCGAGATGGGTGGGTGGATTTTTTGCTGGTCGTTTTTTCCCGAACTTGTGTTAGAGAAAAAAGTGCTAAATAATCCGACCAGTTTCAGCTTCTCACTGGTAGATAGCGCCAGATTCGGCTGCTTGGCATAATGAGCTCCAATTAGAGGGTATTATTCTGCAATTTACAAGTTATGCTTGAAAACTGCCAACGTAGTTCAAGTGCCGTCGGCACAATCAGCGCAACAATGTTGCATTAGAGTTTCATTGCCCGAACAAAAAAAATGCATTTTACTACATCGGCAGGTGGTAACAATAATCACTTTAATTACGCACACACAACTGACCACAAAAACACGCATTAAATGTGCCACCACGTGCGGCAAGTGTTGCATTCGCGTACTCGACGGTCAATTTTGAGGCCAACAGCTGTTTTCGAGTGGCTAAAATTCAATCAACCCGAAAAAAAATCCTCCATACTCGTTCCAACCGCCGAGTGGCTCTTGAAATGCACATTTTCGGCTATGAACGATTCCAATCGCTGGTGGTGGTGAAAAAAAATTGCATCACGAGGGGTGCCGTAGAGGGAGGGACGGGTGAAAAAACGACGATGGCACCTCGTAGCATAGTAATTTTTTCGTGGTCCTTTTTTTGGAGATTATTATGTATAATTAAAAAATAAAAATAATGTGAAATTTCATTCAATATGAGCTCGGAAACAGGAGGCACTGGACCAGTTCCTCAATGGCAGCCGGGACAGAGTGGCTGTTTGTGTTATTCCGCGATTATGGCACAATTTGGGAGTAGCGCGTTGTTCGCGAATGCAACACGTTGTAGAAATGTGTTTGTAGAGGGACGGTTAATTTTACAGCTAATTTGGATCGTCTTTGATTATGTAAAAATGTTCGTCGCAGTCGCTGAAAAATGCAATCAAAATATAATACCTTTTCGCATAAACAAAAATTAATGAGCAGCCTTTTTGGCTGAACGAAAAATATCCGACAAATACCAAGACCAACATCCTGATCATTCGTTTAGATTTGAAGCAGCGCCATTTTTTTCCTTTGGTTTGTTTTCCGTCGATCTTGTTTTCCGTGCTGAGCACCAATCCTACCGACGCCAGGAAGGCAGCTCCCACACCTGGACCCTGGTTTAGGCGATTTGAATGAAATTTTGCAAACGTTTGTTATGGTCAATCATTCACACTTGAGCGAAAATTCGGCCTTTAAGATTCTCGTGAAACATTTTAAAATGGCGTATTCGATATTTTTCAACAAATCATAACTCTAAAATGTCACTCGCATCTCTCGTGTCAGGTTGAAATCGAACACTGCCCAAGTAACAATTGTGGTTTTATGAGGGTTCTACATACATACATACATTTATTTGTACAACATCACATTTAAGATAAGAGATAATCAACAATAGTATGCCACAATACTCGGTTTGCGGCTGCCGCTCTCCATCCTCGGCCATGCCTCGGCCATACTCGCTAGATCACGCTCTACCTGATCCGCCAATCGTGCTCTCTGCGCTCCACGCCTTCTTGTGCCAACCGGATCAGTAGCGAACACCAACTTTGCAGGGTTGTTGTCCGGCATTCTTGCAACATGCCCTGCCCACCGCATCCTTCCGGCTTTGGCCACCTTCTGGATGCTGGGTTCACCGTAGAGTACAGCGAGCTCGTGGTTCATTCTTCGCCGCCACTCACCGTTTTCCTGCACACCGCCGAAGATCGTCCTTAGCATACGTCGCTCGAAAACTCCGAGTGCTTGCAGGTCCTCCTCGAGCATAGTCCATGTTTCGTGTCCATAGAGGACCACCGGTCTTATTAGCGTTCTGTACATGGTACATTTGGTGCGGGGGTGAATCTTTTTTGACCGTAGTTTCTTCTGAAGCCCGTAGTAGGCACGACTTCCACTGATGATGCGCCTTCGTATTTCACGACTCACATTGTTGTCAGCCATCATTAAGGATCCAAGGTAAACGAATTCCTCCACTACCTCGAAAGTATCCCCGTCTATCGTGACATTACTTCCTAGACGAATCCTATCATGTTCAGTTCCGCCTACTAGCATGTACTTTGTTTTTGACGCACTCACCACCAGTCCGACCTTTGCTGCTTCGTGTTTCAGGCGGGTGTATAGTTCTGCCACCGTTCCAAATGTTCTTGCGATAATGTCCATGTCGTCCGCAAAGCACACAAATTGACCGGATTTCGTGAAAATCGTACCCCGGCTGTTGAGCCCGGCTCGTCGCATTACACCTTCTAGAGCAATGTTGAAGAGTAGGCATGAGAGTCCGTCACCTTGTCGCAGTCCCCGGCGAGATTCGAAAGAACTGGATAGTTCACCCGAAACCCTTACGCAGTTTTGCACACCGTCCATCGTTGCTTTGATCAGTCTGATCAGCTTCCCAGGAAAGCCGTTCTCGTCCATGATTTTCCATAGCTCTGTGCGGTCGATACTATCGTATGCCGCCTTAAAGTCGATGAACAAATGATGCAGAAGCGCATTTCGCCCATCACGATGAAACCTGTGCCCAGCTCGCGTGTGTTGCCGCAACTCTGGTAGATGGTATGATTACCTCTAAGCGTTCGCACGATGGATCCTGTCCAACACACCTCCTGCAGCGCTACGATGCCGAATCCGCGGTCCTTCAGTAGATTGGCGAGTATTCGGGTGCTCCCGATGAAATTGAGAGATCGACAGTTTCACGTGTCGAGTTTCCAATCGCAAGTCCTATTTCGTCACTGGGGTCGTTGCCGTTGGTCTCGGCATACGATAGACGAGGGCCTTCGAGGACCAGATTCACGTCGTTAAAGTACAACAGGAAAATCAACGGGCCTAGGTGACTTCCTTGAGGTATCCCTGACGTGGCTGGGTAAGTAGCAGACTGACATTCACCAACGGTTACCATCAGCTGGCGATCACTGAGATAAGAGCCATCGCAGGAGGTTGCCATTTACCCCGAGTCAATCTAACTTAGCAATCGAAATTGCATGGTTCAGTTTATCGAAGGCAGCCGACAAGTCGGTGTAAATTACGTCTGTTTGCGCCCGTCCTGTCATGCTTTCCGTGACATACGATGCCAGACAAAGTAAATTAGTGGTAGTAGAACGACCGGAAACGAAGCCGTGTTGATCACTACTTAGATACTGCTTACATGAGAGAACTGGGGCTCCATGGTGACTAACTCGTATAACTTCGAAACTGAGCTCAAAGATGTGATTCCACAATTATTCCATGGTAATTATCCACGTCCCGTTTGCTTCCCTTTTTGTGAACAGGAAACATATGTGCAAATTTCCAACAAGATGGAAATATACCACTCGAGATGGACATGCGGAATAGATGCTGCAACGGTGTCAGCAAGCTGGCGATATGCTTCTTCAGAAATACTGATGGGACACCATCGGGTCCTGGGTTGAAGGACGACTTAAGTTGTTGTGCGGCAGTGGAAATCATCTCTACGTGGATGTCAATTGCACCCAACGCTTGACCGGAGAGTTGTACATTATTAGCTGCTAGGGTAACGTGCTCGTCGGTTAATATCTCATCAGAGAATACGCTGGCAAACTTGTCCGAAAACCACGGGCCAATCCTCCTGAGAGGTGGAAGCAACTTCTCCGTTGAACTTCATTGACGATGGTAGGCCAGACTCTTTGCGCTGCTTGTTAACGTAGTTCTAGAAGAACTTCGGGTGTGACATGAGTTTACTCTGAATCCCACGTTGATATCGCGAATAGCATCGATGGCTAACTCGCTTGAACTCATGATTGAGCCTAACGTAATGATGTTTCCTTAGTGCCGCTCGCTTGGTCGATATCAACTATCGCAATTGGCTCGTCTGCCAAGGAAGGTGTTACCCTTTTCGGTGAACTCTCTTTGGAACGTGTCTGTCAATGACATACGTCAAGACATGTGAAAAAGTTTGCGCAGTGGGTACAACGTTATCAGGGTCCATGACGCTTCCCCAGTCTATGCTAGACAGCACGTCGATTATACTACTATGATCAGCTTTCCGAAAATCGTATGACACGTTTGTGGAAATGTCTTCAAAATCCCGAACGTGATTATCTTGGACAGTGACAACCAAAGGAGGATGATGAGGAACTTGCTTTACTAGTGGAGAAGGTGCCGTTGAGATAACTGGAGCAGTGTCCTGAGCGCTAACGAAACAGAGGTCTAAGCTTCGATTGTTTTCGTTAACTACGTCATTGATTGGAGATAGCGTTGCTGCACTATAGCTATCGAGAAGGCTAACTGATCCTGTATGAAATACAGAGCGTACAGGGTCTGGTTGGAGAAAGCCACTGTGAGATTTTTTCCACGAAACACCAGCTAGATAGAAGTCACCCAGAACAATTATCTCATCAACTGGAGTTGCAGTTTCCATTACGGTGAAAACGGACCGACAATGGGTTATGATAAGTTCGTTGTCACGAACACGGTCAGGAGCAATGTACACCGCACATAAGTACAGTGTGTGATCACTCAGTTCAACGGCAACCCATGCTTGTTCCACATAGTTCAACGCGTCATTTTCTAAAGCTTTCGTCTTCAAACCGGAACGGACTGCAACAAGAACACCATCTCCATTAGATTTCCGACTGTTTTTAGGATTTCGGTCGCAGCGAAAGACTTCATAGTCGCGTCCAAACGCCTGGGTAGAGAGCGTTCGAGAATCGAGCCAAGTCTCGGTTAGAACGATGAAATCATAGCAACGGTCCGATATAGCTAAGCGGTAGTCGTTAACATCAGAATTCATGATGACGGCTTGTATCTATTTTTGTATTTCAATATTAGTTATCGTTCACGTTATTTATTTACCATTTAAATTTATTCATTTTGTGGAATAATAACAACACAGGTGGCAGGCTGTCCGTTCCGCGTCCTTTCGTTGAAACGAGATCTTGGAGGACTTTCTTAACTTCGCCTGGAGAAAACTGTATGCATGGTAGATTAATGTTATGAGACGGAATCTGCTCGAAGCCTGCTTGGCGTTGAACGGGTGATGCTTTACTAAACACGCTCTCAAAGAAATTAGCAAAAAGATTGAACGAAAAGTGGTTCCATCGAAGTTGACCGAGCCAGGGATGCCGTAGTCAGCTTTGCGTTTCTTGATGAAATCCCAGAAGTGCGAAGGATTTTCTTTGACGGTTGTCTGTATCCTACACAGATAGTTGACATGGATGAATGTTTAAATAATTTCTAACCCTGGCAGTCGAAAACTCTTCTGCAAAGTGATGGAGTAGAATAAGTATATCAGGGCTGTTCCAAGCAGCGAGTGAGGTGAGGTGACTCACTATCACTTGCGAGGTGACAAATGCCGCTTCATTCGTAACAGCAAGTCACCTCAGTTCCATCACCGCACAGAAAAACCCTGTATGCCTCTTTTAATTCTATCTCCCTCCCTTAAATGTCTATATTTTGACACATGTATTTGACTATCAGAGGCATATTATGTGCTTAAAGTTTTTAGTACACATACAGTCAGGAATCCTTATTGCCGGATTCCTTATTGCCGGTATCTCTTATTGCCGGATCCTTATTGCCGGGCTATCCGCGAATAAGGATACCCACAGCTTATGGGATTTTCACTAATGGGGCTGTAGTGGATTATCTCGTTTGTTTGAATACATAAAGCTATACTGTCTTCGACAAAGTTGCTGTACTGGGTTAGCTCAACAAGCCTGTGCCATTGGATTCAGGTTAAATTGGGAACTACGCCGCTAGAGGCGCTTCACTTTTATGTTACTTATGACGGGCGCTATAATATATGGATCATATTTCCAACATAGAATATTTCGTGATCCTGGCCATATAGAAAGTTGCTGTTTTCAGCAAAGTTGTGCAGGTGATCAAGTCCTTTTGGATGGTGGCCATATAAGGTCAGAACTCTCTCACTACGCAGCGCTAGTGTGCATGTGCAATTCCTATATAAACTGTATCTCGAGAACCTGGCCTTATAGAAGGTTACTGTCTTCAGCACAGTTGTTCAGGTGATCAAGTCCTTTCGGATGATGGTCATATTATTTCAGAACTTTCACACTACGCGGCGCTAGTGTGCACATGAACTTCCTTAATATGTTATGTCTCGAAAGTTTGTACATATAAGATGTTGCTGTGCAATGTGAGAACAGGAACCGGAAAAGGGATGACGTGTAGAGGTCGGAAATCTATGCCAGACGTCATTTTGGAATCCAAAATGGTGGCCATCGGTTCAATAAAAACTGTCAAATACCCTACAACATGGGTATTTCCGGATAGGGGATGACGTGAAGAGGCCGGAAACCGATGCCAGACGCCATTTTAAAAACCAAGATGGCGGCCATCGGTTTTAAGAAAAACTGTCAAATATCCTACAATGTGGGAATTTCCGAAAAGGGACGACGTGTAGAGGTCAGATATACTTTCCAGGCGCTATTTTGGAATCCAATATGGCGGCAACAAGTTTTCCATAAATAAGGCTTACCAAGCATATTGTGTATAGCGTATCATTGAGCAAGATCGCAACGTAACGTGGAAATTCCTCAAAACAATAAAATGCTTTGATTTGTTTTTTTTTCTATCGTAAGCTACAGATTTATTCCACATTTTATTTTCTCTTTCGATAACAAACAACCAACCAGCGCTGTCATGTTTTATGCATTCTAGTCACTCTCGTTCTTCCACACCGTGAGATGGGTCTCGACTTCCCTTATCAAATCTTGCATTTTTGCACTCCGTTCAACATTGCTGTCCAATGTGCAGAAACTTTCGACCTCGGAGAGTTGATTTAGTTTTAACTCGATTTCTGCCGCACCAGGTGGTGGATGAAAATATCAACCATATTCACTGTAGAGGGGTCCAGGAATAAATCTGTAGTTTACGATAGAAAAAAATAAAACAAAACAATTAAAAGCGTTTTATTGTTTTGAGGAATTTTCCACGTTATGTTGCGGCTTACTCGAGGTAAGAGAGGTACATTGTCGAAGGATAGGATCAGGGGAGGAGCTTGGGGCAAGGTTTCGTTGTCTCATCAGAGCGTTGTCACCAGTATGAACGGTAGTGCGGTTCTAGTTTCGTCTGGAGTTCGATCGGCTATGGTGACCATGGAAAACATGTTGCCGCCATATTGGATTCCAAAATAGCGTCTGGAATCTATATCTGGCCTCTACACGACGTCCATTTTCGGAAATTAACACATTGTAGTGTATTTGACAGTTTTTCTTAAACTGATGGCCGCCATCTTGGATTCCAAAATGGCATCTTGCATCATTTCCGGCCTCTACACGTCATCTCCTATCCGAAAATACCCATGTTGTTGGGTATTTGACAGTTTTTCTTGAAACGATGGCAACCATCTTGGATTCCAAAATGGCGTCTGGCATCGATTTCTGGCCTCTACACGTCGTTCCCTCTCCGGAAATACTCATATTGTAGAGTATTTGACAGTTTTTCTTGACCCGATGGCCACCATCTTGGATCCCAAAATGTCGTCTGGCATCTATTTCCAGCCTCTACACGTCGTCTCCTTCCAAAAATATCCATATTGTAGGGTATTTGACAGTTTTTCTTGAACCTATGGTCGCCATCTTGGATTACAAAATGGCGTCTGGCATCGATTTCCGGCCTCTACACGTCGTCCCTTTTCCAAAAATATCCATATTGTAGGGTATTTGACAGTTTTTCTTGAACCGATGGCCGCCATCTTGGATTCCAAAATGGCATCTGACATCGATTTCCGGCCTCTACACGTCATCCCTTTTCCGGTTCCTGTTCTCACATTGCACAGCAACATCTTATATGGACAAGCTTTGGAGTCATAACATATTAAGGAAGTTCATGTGTGCACTAGCGCCGCGTAGTGTGAGAGTTCTGAAATAATATGACGATCATCCGAAAGGACTTAGTCATCTGAACAACTTTGCTGAAGACAGTAACCTTCTATATGGCCAGGTTCTCGAGATACAGCTTATACAGGAAATTTACTTGCTCACTAGCGCCACGTAATGAGCGTGTTCTGAACTTATATGAATATCATCCGAAAGGACTTGCTCACCTGCACAACTTTGCTGAAGACAGTAACCTTCTATATGGCCAGGTTCTCGAGATACAGCTTATACAGAAAATTCACTTGCACACTAGCGCCGCGTAGTGAGCGTGTTCTGAACTAATATGAATATCATCCGAAAGGACTTGCTCACCTGCACAACTTTGCTGAAAACAGCAACTTTCTATATGGCCAGGCTCTCGAGATACAGTTTATATAAGAATTGCACATGCACACTAGCGCTGCGTTGTGAGAGAGTTCTGAACTAATATGGCCACCATCCAAAAGGACTTGATCACCTGCCCAACTTTGCTGAAAACAGCAACTTTCTATATGGCCAGGCTCTCGAGATACAGTTTATATATGAATTGCACATGCACACTAGCGCTGCGTAGTGAGAGAGTTCTGAACTAATATGGCCACCATCCAAAAGGACTTGATCACCTGCCCAACTTTGCTCAAAACAGCAACTTTCTATATGGCCAGGCTCTCGAGATACAGTTTATATAAGAATTGCACATGCACACTAGCGCTGCGTAGTGAGAGAGTTCTGAACTAATATGGCCACCATCCGAAAGGACTTGGTCACCTGAACAACTTTGCTGAAGACAGTAACTTTCTATATGGTCAGGATCACGAAATATTCTATGTTGGAAATATGATCCATATATTATAGCGCCCGTCATAAGTAACATAAAAGTGAAGCGCCTCTAGCGGCGTAGTTCCCAATTTAACCTGAATCCAATGGCACAGGCTTGTTGGTCTAACCCAGTACAGCAACTTTGTCGAAGACAGTATAGCTTTATGTATTGAAACAAATGAGATAATCCACTACAGCCCCCATTAGTGAAAATCCCATAAGCTGTGGGTATCCTTATTCGCGGTTCCTTATTCACGCCCCCGTTACCCCGGTAATAAGGATTCCTGACTGTAATTATCTTTATGAATATGGAATATGGATAGAATATGGTTGAAAACTATAAGGTACAGCCCTATGGGGTTGTACGCAACGGTGACGTATACGTGTTTATACTCTCTAGTACGACTATGATTGCCCTGAAAAGAACCGTTTGATATGAATTTTAGTTGGGACATGTTCAGAAATTTAACTCTTTTGGAAAATCTTGGTGGCCCTGAAAAAGGCTTAAAGCTTTTGGAAGATGGTGATGATGTGTTGGCAGCTTGATCAGCAAATCGAACCGGACAATCCCATATTCTTCGGTTCACTCGCAAGAGTCTCGGCCCGTCTGCTGCTGGACAGGGGTTGAACTGGTGTCTGCGACAGGTTGGAACACCGCAGAATATCAGTGTCCACCCAGCTAAAGCTCCTCTCATTTTAATTTTTTTTCGTTAAACTCCTTCTCTCAACAAGTTGGTTAATCTTAGCCTTTAGCAGAAAGACGCTTAACATTTTTTTCGGCGAAATTATGATCCTGTTTCACGTCATGGCTCTTATCTATGCCTGTTCATATAAATTAGAACTTTTATTTATTTTCTCTACTGCTCTAAATCAAACGAGTAGCGGCGCCGGTGGTGTAGTGGTAAGCGTGATTACCTCTCACCCCAGCAGGCCTGGGTTCAATCCCAGTCGGCGCCGCCGGGTTGTTCTGAGGCATAACATCTCTGATCACGCCTTCCTTAGAAAGGGAAATAAAAGCCGTTGGTCCCCGGTTCATGAATTGATGGGTCGATAGGTAGGTTCCAGGTGTGGGAGCTGCCTTCCTGGCGTCGGTAGCATTGGTGCACAGCACAGTCGAACAGCAGAATTGCAACCAGCAAGTGGAACCTAAGAACCAAAAGCGGTGTGATGCTAGTTTTCATTGCTTTTACGACCACTGAATGAAGCAGAGGGGTGAAAGTCTATTCTCTTCATCGATTTCCTCTTTTGATGACCATGGGTTAACTAACCTATTTCGCACTATTTCTGCCATGCTCTTCTATCATCCAGAACAACGAATGTGTTTGCAGTCGAGTTATTAACGAAACAGAAAGTCGATGAAAAGAATCGATCAAAATCATTTGCACCCCTGCTTCGAAGTTTGGTAACAAGATTACAACTCTGGAGAGCATTTTGTGTGGTCGTTGGGGGTGTATGGTTCTGAATATGGTGATTTGTGAGCAAAATGTTACGCAATTTCACCCTCCATATTCGCACTTGCCGAAGATCGGAGGCGAATGCCACATCGACATGTTTCGTCTACTAACGACTCTCTGATGACAGTGTTGGGGAAGCAGCATATGTATCTACGTAATTGGTGAATTTGTTAGTTATTTCGACGCTTTTGGCCAATGCTTGACATTTATCAAATTTTCAATACTTTCTTGTTCAAAAAATGAATGAAAATGAACAATCAAAAGCATTGCAAACAGCGTAGAAATATTTCTGATCGATTGGTGATAAAATTATTGAAATTGGCTCAAGGGCACCTGAGTTATTAACGTTCAAAATCTTTCATAATTTCGTTACATGTACCATTTTCGGTTTTCACAAAGTGTACCCCCATCAAAAGTGTAAAAGTTAAAGATTCATCAAATTTTCGTTTAAAAATACTTTTTAAGTATGTTATTTCAGAGGCACACTTTGTTCTAGAATTATTTAGGACACATGATTATGTTCATGAAAATTGAATCAATAACATTAAATTGAAACACACACATAATCACATATCTTTAAAACGGTACCAAAAGATCCAAATTCGGTCAACAACATAACATAGTCAATACGTTGTTTCAGAGACATACTTTGTTCTAACATTTTTAGAACACAAAATTTTCTTTAAAATGGTTCCACAAGATTCTACTTCTGTCAAAGCATGGCAAAGTTACGGCTAGTGAAATATATTTTTTCTTTAAATTGAGAAAAAAATAATCGAAAGAAATCCACGGCAAAATCATAGTTTGTGCATTGTTCGACAAATACTGTACCGTACAAATATTCCAGGAATTTAGTTATGAAGAGATTGGTGCCAAATAATCCAAAATTGGTTGAAAAATGATAGAGTTACGAAGATTTTAGTAGCAGTCATTCCAAAAAATCCACTTTCAAGTTCTTTGCGCCACCTCTAAATCAAAATAGGTTTGCTTCATACTCGAGGACATCTCTTTCTAAGCATAAAATAAGCCATACCCTAGTGTACACATGTTTTCATAAAATCTAGATTCATCATTCTAGATTCCACCAGTTTCTATTAGCTGGAGTACTTTTGAGTACTTTGTGATCAACCTAAAATCTTGTAAGAATATACGAGAGAATTCATTTAAATTTTCTATCCGTTGGAGATCTTCAGAACTTGATCAACCAGAAGTATTGAAGAAATATTCAAAGAACTTTACTAATATCTGAGATATCGGAGAAACTGTAACGAAGTTCCCTTAACTGCAGCGAGGATCCCTGAAGGTCTAAGAAGTTTACTGAATTATTTTTAAATCTTCTACGAAATTCTATGCAGTTATGTGAAGCTTTAAGCAGCTTCTCAATATGCTACGAAATTCCCAAAACGTTTACAAAGTTTGCTGCATTTCTACGTTTCTTGTTGATTGTATGTTATTTATTGAACTTCTATGAAGTTCCCTGAACTATTCCATGCTCCTGAGGCTTCAAAATGTATCCTGAAAACATATGAAGATCCCCGAACAATAATTGGGTTCCCTGAAATAGAATATAGGAATAGAAATTTGTTATCGAGGGTTAGACCAAGGTAGACTACTTCACTCGACCATTCAATGGGAGTGCTATCAAGATGGACCTTAAGGTTAGCAGGTGGAACAAGTCGAGGTGAATTCGAGTGTGGAAACAGAATGGTTTGTGTTTTAGCTGCATTGATGCAAATCTTCCAGCTCTTGAAATAGTCGGACAGAACCAGTTTACTCGCCAGAGCACGGATCACTCGACCCTTATAGATGATGGAGGTGTCATCTGAGAACATTGACAAGATACCACCACCCAACAGGGGAACAACGTCTGACGTAAAATTCTTGAATAGGATAGGCCCAAGCAGGCTACCTTGAGGGACCCCTGCATCAACGTTGAACGTATCAGATGGGACATTGTTCAAGTAGACCTGAAACGATCTGCCCGATAAGTAGTTTTTGATAATCTTCACGAGGTAGATCGGAAAGTTGTATCGATGCAGCTTGTACACTAGACCATCATGCCAGACATTGTGTAACGCCTTCTCGACGTCCAACAATGCCATGGCAGATGTATTGGAAACGGACTTATTCCGCTTGATGATGTTAGTAACCCGTGCGAGTTGGTGGATGGTATAGTGGCCTTTCCTAAACCCGGATTGCTCTTTGAGAAAGATGTTATTATCATTTGAAAACACCAACAGACGGCTGAGTATCAACTTTTCGAATAGCATCGAGATGGAGGACAAGAGGCTGATGCGGCGATAGCTTTTGGCACTGGTAGGATCTTTGCCAGGCTTGTGTATTGGAATCACTTTGTCTAACTTCCAGCATGCAGGGAAGTAGCCAAGCCCCAAACATTTGTTGAAGATAACGGTAAGATGGTTGAAGAAGTCAATACTCAAGTTTTTCAATTCGAGGTTGACTACACCATCCATAGTGCTTCTAACAGCTGCTATCACCTCATCAGCCGATATTCTACTATCATCATGCACTACTACGGGGGTGTCAGCGACTCTAGGCATTGCCTCCAGTATGGCAGGCCCATGGGGGCTCACCATGGTTTGGCCAAGATTATGTGAAATCACAAAATGTTGGCCAAGAGCATTGGCCTTTTCAACTGGGGCTATGAGTAGGGATGGGTCCGAGTTCTGGTCAACAGAGGAAAGCGGAGGGATCGGTCTCGACTTATTTTTCAAAATTTTGGACAACTTCTAAAATTGTTTTGCACAAATTGGGAGATAGCGAATCATGTTGGCAAAATCGGATGGATATTTCTGAGTTCCACCATCCTGGCCTGGATAATTTTGGTTAGTCTATTGACATTGGTCTTCAAATGGGGCAGCCCAGAACGCTGGAACTGCCTACGAATGATGTTACGGGGTTGGGCTGTCAAGGTTCAGAGTATGATTCACCTGTCTGGATGCTGGTACGTGTTGCTCCCTGGCACGCGATATCGCCTCTTCGGTGGTTTGCAGACACTGATCGACTTCTTCGAACGACTCCGGTAGGACGTTGAAATCGATTGCTGTGTCCACACAGGGCTGATACTGCTGTCAGTTGACACGATGGTAATTTCACCGGGAAACTTGAAACCTATTGGCCGAGGAACCTACTTCGACTACCACCGGATAGTGGTCCGAGCTCAGTTCCTGATAGGCGATAGGTTGAGAGATGTTATCGCCAATGTTGCTGATGAAGATGTCGATGGTGGCATGAGCTCCGGATCGACTCAACCGGGTGGGAGTGTCCGGACACAGGATGTTGTAGTGGGCTTCCTGCAGATCGTTGTATAAGATTGTGCCGTTCTGGTTTCGCCGACTAATGCCCCCGGCAGCGATGAAGAAATGTTGCCGCCGTCGTGTTAGCTTGATGATGTCTCTTCGGAGGTCTGCGGCCGAGCCGTCCCTAATGTTGGTTTGCTTGGGGCAGTAGACCGCGATGCTGGTGATTGGACCAAGCGATGTGCTCACCTCAACTCCGATAATTTTCAGCTGGAAGCTTGGTAGTAGCCGGCAGCTGATGTTCCCCCTACCCATTACGAGCCGAAAGTCGGGAAGGAAGACGTTCAGCTCGGGCTTCAAGTGAGTGTCGGTGATGACGGCTATGTCGATGTACCGTTCGTTGAGAAAGGCAAAGGTTTTTGCTCTTCAAGGTCCATACTTAGTGACAAGGGATAGGGCAGCATGTAGCTGTTCAGATCGAGTCTTGCATGATGATGATGATGATGATGATGATGACCTCGGCCTGGAATTGGTTGGGCTACAGCAGCAGCGAGACGATGCTGAACTGTCCGACTGTTGGGAACCATTTGGATACTCGCAGGATTGGCTTGTTGGTTGTTGAGGTTCGGAACATGTCGACGGGGCTGGAGAGCTGGGTAATGGTCTTCCGTGAGTACAGGAGGTGAACGATGATTACGGAGGCGACCGAGCTGGTTTTTGCTTGTGGCCTTCCGACAGATATTAATGAACTCCACTCGCTTGGGCGCTTGGGGGCTTGGTGGTTTCCACCGCAGTTGACACACGTTGGCTTGATGTCATCAACTTACTCACAGTACGCAGTTGAGTGAGTTCCAGCACACTTGCCGCAGTTTGTCTTCATATGGCAGTTTTTGGTACCATGCCCATAGGAGAGGCAGTTCGTACACTGCGTAACATCACGGGGGGTTTGTAATGCTCCCAACTGATGATGACCCGAAATAGGTCCCGGATTTTGGATCTCAGAGCCGCTAGACTGGTGAATCCCTTCGTGAAGTGCACCAAGAACATCTTGTACACGGCCTCAGGTGAGTTGAGGCAATACAGCAACGCTGTTTTATTACTTTTCAGATTCAAGCATAACGATGTGCAACCAAGTGGTACTCGATTATGACGACTGGGTTTGGGGAGAACGCGAAAACAGTGATAAAATTTTCTCTTTTTATTTGTAGATTTTTTAACAGTTTTTTATGGAAAATTGGGGAAGAATTTATTGTAACAGATTTTGAAAGCTATTCCCTATCGTTTGGTGTATTTGGATTTTAATTTCATCTTTAAATGACAAAGTTATAAGCGGTTAAAACCATACACCTTTTCGTGACGGTTACAATTTAAGATTTTCGATTTACCCCCAGTACCTTCCCGTAAGACGTAGTTTACGTCAAAAAAAAAATCGTTGTTTGACTAGACTTGACAAGCTTGACAAAATACCGGCGAGTCAAAAAAAAAAATCTGGGGAGGCCTTGATCTTTCTGGAGGGGGCCTGGCCCCCTTGGAACTCCCATTAGCTACGCTAATTGATATAATATAAATTTTCGACATTGTTTCATCTAGTTATTAAAAAAAGTAAAAAAATCGCAAAAATCAAGGAACACATTTTCACTTAATTTCACTAAATTTCTACTAAGTTCAATGCAGTTCTACAAAGTTCAGTAAACTTCTACAGATTTTGCTGAATTTCTACTAAACGCTCTGCACTGTTACGGAGTTTATTGAAATGCTTTGAAGTTCGTTGAGCTTCTACTAAATCAGCTACACTTCTAGAAGTTTCGTTAACTTCTACGTAGGTTCCTGAAGACCTAAGAAGTTCCCTAAAGTTCTACGAAGTTGTTTGAAGCTCTACAACGATTCCTGATCTTACGAAGTTTCCTTAAATCAAATGATATTTGCTTAACGTTTCTGAACCCCACGCCAACAGGCCAGCATCCCACCCCAGCAGGCCGCTGGGATGTCAGAACACTGAGGCATAACATCTCTAATTACGGGAATAAGGGAAGTAAAGCCGTTAGTCCCCGGTTCATAAGTTGATGGGTCAATAGGTGTGTGTGCTTCCCTGGCGGCGGTAGCATTGGTGCTCAGCACGGAAATTGTAAATCTGAACACAGATCCGCACCCTGGTCACAAATTTGTTAAGCATCGATGAAGACAGTAAATGACATTTCGTTCCTTTGAATGAAGATTTTTTCAAAATGTACCTGGCATCCCTGGTTTTGTCATTTGGGGAATTATTAATCCAAATTCCTTAAAGATGGCACCACCCACTGCGCTCTTCAGCATATTTCTGTTATCAGTATACTAATTCAGATAGGAATCATTAATAGCACATTATTTATTTTACAGTATTATTATTTCCGTAGTAAGGATACCGTAATGAGGCTATTAGTCGTGATGCCCTGGAAAAAATAATACCGGCAAATAAAAGCAATCTTTGAATAAGGATTTTCGGCAGTAGTCTAGAGTGACTGATCATCATAATATAGTTATTTATGGAGCATATTCTGGTTGATAATCTTTCCCATGTTTTATCTCTGATAACTAAAAAGCAGACAGTGTTTTGTGTAGGTCATTGAAAATTCAACAACTCGTACTCATAAATTCAGAACTAAGCAACACGGAAAAAAATCTATCAAGTTATTAAACCAAAAGCCGCCAATGTACTTAGCATCAATAATGCATACTTTAAAAAGCATTCCAATTTAAATTCAATTATAACCAGAAACAAATCATACACTCGCCAATTCTAATCTCCGGTCAGCGAATACTATCGACTGGAGGCAGGTACACCCCCCCCCCCCCTCATCCGGAAAGGTCGAACTTGCAACGTGATTTCCGCTCCAAAACAACGCACTACCAACTTTGGCCGATTCCATAGTGAGAGCGAAGCAAAGCGAAGCAAAGCGAAGAGGCGAGCGAAACGTTAGTTCGGGTGCAATTTATCGATCATAATAATAATTACGATGTGACCACACACACGACAGGGCATCCTTCAATGGAGTCGAATGATGATGATGATAACGATGTCAAAAAGCTGAATTTTGAAGGGTGCTACAGCTGAAGCGAAGGGTGGATTATTTTCAAGATAAGAAAAAAACGGCAAAATTTAATTAATATTTCCGCGAGTAGTGCGCACGTGTGTGAATGTGTGTGTGTGTGTGTTTGTGTGTTCATGCTGCGTGCTTATTAGTAGGCTTACTAGAGAGCAGGAGGGGGGGGGGGAGGTTCTGTTTTGCTCGCGGCCAAACATCATTATCCTCGCAACTAGGTAGGCTCATCACATTGACAGCAGGCGAAATCGAAGCTTCCTGAATGCATTTTGCCATGTTGCTGCCATAGCTACAGACGGAGACCAGAGGACCAGGCTTTCGGCTGCATTGTCGCTCTGGAATGCATTTAATGAAGAGCGATCCAAATTCGGGGTGCGCGTTTGTGCTCGCGAAATATATCGATTGCATTTCGGGCATTGCCTGCTGAGTGCGGAATGCAGCTTTGGAGTACATACGTACAGGCACGCACACATGGTGCCTTGTGGGCTACACCTCGCGCACACACAAACACGCACACACGCACACACACACACACCGGATCAAAAGGAATCCTGTGAAATTCCACCGCTCGCTTTGCCGCTTGTGACACCCTCGCGATTTATCGGAGGCTTTCGGTTTTGCATTGAACATTGCGATTCATATTGTTATTTTTTTTTCGATTGATTTCTCTGCGCCTGGAGAAGCAGGAAACTCAATTTGGCTGAGGGTTTGATGAATGCGTTTTGTTTCATACAATAGCGAGACGAGTAATTATTTTTCGAAGGGATTTTACAATGTGCATGCAATCGAACAATAGAATGGGCGCCGTGTCAGGGAGAAGGTTTACCACTTCTGGATGAATAAAACTACACAATGCACTACTACTGGCGAAAGCGGGAATTTGGTTTTATTATTACTTTCTAGCACTAAAAGCAGGATGACAAAGCAAATACACTAATTCGGATGAGGAGATAAAAGTTCAATCAAACCATGTTGTGATGTGTTGTTCGTCCTTCGCTGAACCTGGAATGATAGGGGGGGGGGGGGGGGGGGAAATGTGATTAAGTGAAAATAGTCGAAGAAGTTTTTCGATTGTCTGCTGTTACACTGTTAAGATTCATATCTATTTATTTATTTATTTATTTGCTTACTCTTTAAACAGACTACATATATATAAACTTCTTACTAACTCAGTTATGCACTCTTACATCAACACAGAAATGCTCTTATCCTAGATTTAAAAATTTGTGTTGAAATATTGAAATCGAACGCGTCACAAACATTGTTGAAAATACGAATACAGGCACACAGGGGTTTGAAGTAGCCATATCTTGTCCAGTGTAAGAAAAGCGATTACAAATGTCGACTTTGAAGCTGTTCAAGCAACATTGGACAATCTGTTTCGCCTGTCATTAGATCGCGGATAAAGGGTGTCTTGCATCAAATTGCATCACTGAAAAAACGCCGTAGAAAATTTGGGTAGAAGTAGTTTAGAGTAGGGGAAATGGATGTAATGTCGGCCTAAATGGCGCTAATTTAGGCCCATGCATAAATGCATTCCCAATGACACATTCATCTAGTTAAAATTGATAAATATCAGATTTTTAGCGATGGGCCCAATTTTAGATCCATAGGCCAACATTAGAGCCATTTCTCCTTTATTGTTTACACTATATTACCAAGCCGGACGTGGCCGGGTCGATTCCCGGCTCGGTCTAGAACATCTTTCAAATAGAAAATGGGCGTAAAGTAACATTGTGACTGCAAATTCGTGCAGATGATAGGTTGATAGTTCCGCTAGAGTACGGCAGTAGGCAAATTAAATAGACATTTCCAACCAACTCCCTCTAAATTTTAATGCCCAAAGGAGATGCTCATGTTGCAAAGAAGGAGAAAGCTGAAATATGGATCTAATATGCTAAACACTTCCCAGTTGCAAATGTTTGTTTATGCGAGATTCCGATTTGTTTACCAAGTCTTACTTCTTATAAAAAATTTGGCACCCTAAATCTTCAAACTTATGTGAGTCCCAGAATTTTAAATAGTGTTCTATGTTGGTAATATTTAAATTAGAATTAAGAGTGACTTTTTTTTATCCTAAGACCTTCACATTCTTTTAAATGAAAGCATGAGAAGAATGTTTCACTCACAAAATGTCCAATATTCTTCTAAGCCTGCGATTTTGACATTTTTTTATTTTTTAAAGAACCAGAATCTTAGAAAAATAATCATTGTTCAAAATATGTTTTTCAATGTTCCGTCTGAGATAGAGATCTTGGAAAAATATGTCCCAGATTGTAGAAAGGAATGCTCCATGGTGCACTCTTAATAATCTGGCCATAAAACCTAATCGGATTATTTATTTATGTATTTATTTAATTATTTATTTATTTATTTATTTATTTATATATTTATTTATTTATTTATTTATTTATTTATTAATTTATTTATTTATTAATTTATTTATTTATTTATGACTAAACATCAACAGGCATTATTGGCCCCAATGATGTAACCAAAACTAAACATGAAAAGTACTAAAAGTAAACAACAATAAGTCAATAGTCTCGTTTAAAAAGGAACATTGCTAGACAAACTAAACTGATCGAGAAAAAAAAAACGAACTAAACCTCCGGCGAAGCAGCTGGCGAGTGAGTCAGGTCAAAGTCAAATAGTGCGGAAACCCTATTGAAGAGTGTCTGAGGCGCAGCATTGAATTTTTCCCTAGGGCTCTGGGTCGAGCATTGACGTCAATTTGCTCAAGGAGAACAGGGCAATCCTTGCAAAATATCTGCAATTAGCAATGCCCTTGCTGTACCTTTTTGGACCGACAGGGGCTCCAGATGGATCAGTTGCAAACGACCTTCGTAGCTAGGCAATCGGAAGGGATCCGTTCACGGCAGTTTACGTAGCGTGTATCTCAAGAACCGTCGCTGAACAGACTCAACTCTTTCGACACCGTTGTTGTAGTGAGGAGTCCAGACAACCGAGCAGTATTCTAATATGGAGCGAGACAAGGAGCAGTACAACGATTTAAGGCAGTAGATATTTATTTATTTATTTATTTATTCATCTGATTTTTTGTCCTCTTAATGAATGTGATGGGGAAAAGCCAATTTAAATTACGTAAAAACCCCATATTTTTTCACAATACAGTACAAACATTACAAAACAAGCACATCCGTGAACATAAAAGAAACATAAAGTAAACATGGCTTCAAATATCAACTGTAGTCAAAAACATAAAAAAAAAAATTATAATTCTATCAGCTCCCCAGGTAACAAATTGATGCTTAACAAGTGTTCTTTCAACGATTTTAATTCAGGCCTTGTATTTAATAATTGAACCTTTGTTCAGCTTTTAAACATCTAAATCTGGTGATTTTAATCAGCTCAAAGCTTAACAACAATCTAAATTATAAGCTTTTCAATGCATTAACCAACAGTCTTTTCCAACCCTTGTTCAACCTTAATTTTTTATTTAAAAAAAAAAATATAATGGAAGACCGCTACATATCTTATATTTTTTTATGAGACTGCTTTAGAATGTTGCTGACTAATTGGATTTACATATTTATATTGTTATTATATGTCTAAAAATTACCTTTACATTTCGGGATTCGAACCGGAAGTCGCTGATTCACAGGCGTCAACTATACCCACTCGACCACATAAGCATATTTGAGGCAGAAGGTATGATCATTAACATGAAGCACGTCAAAATTAAGTTGAATAATAGCAACCGGAAGAGTATTATACAGCAATGCTGAATTATAAACAATAAATTGTGACAGTAAAACATTTCAGTGCTATTAGTGAATTCTATTTTTGAAATGCGGTATGAAAATTAGGTGCAATATAAAGTGGTGAACAGACACAACACAGGAATACTAATGTTAATACTTCCGACGTCGTCGCAGTCCACTTCTAGGTGGAACTATTCTTAAAAAGCTCCTCTTCCTTGTCTCTACTGCTGGTGCTGCTTGGGATTAGAAAGGTAGGCAGTAAATTTAGAATAACTAAAATGTCGGAAATGCAACTGACGACATTTTACAATATTGTGCAATAAATTCATATTATTCTATCAAGCTATCAGAATATTTGTAGCGTATTGCTGGTTTGTGGAGTAGTATTAAGCTTAAAGGGTGTCCACGATGAAATTGCCACACTATGAAATTGCTCTAACTTTTTAACCGTTGGGTAGAATTAAATGAAAATTTGGGTGGATTTAGTTCATAGTGCATTATTTACATCCTGCAATGTTAATACTGTGATCAAAACTCGCGGAAATGGAGTCGAAAGAACAGCTCGTGCGTGATAAAATCTTGCGCATTCATCACGAGAACAAGGATCTCTCGCATCGTTCCATCGCTAAAACGTTGGGAATCGCGAATTCCACGGTGTCGCGAGTGATTAAGCGGTTCGAGGAACGGTTGACCACCGATCGGAAGCCCAGAAGTGAAGGAAAAAGTATTCCGTACAACACCAAAAATCACAACCGCGTAGTTGGGGCCTTCAACCGAAATCCGAACGCCTCCGTTAGGGATGTGGCTAAGAAGCTGCACCTAAGCCGAAGTTTTGTCCAGAAGGTCAAAACTAAGGCAGGGCTTCGAACGTTCAAGGTACAAAAGGCCCCTAATCGCGACGAGAAGCAGAACAAGTCCGCCAAAACCCGTGCCAGGAAGTTGTACCTCAACATGCTGACGAAAGTTGAATGCTGCATCATGGACGACGAAACATATGTGAAGGCCGACTTCAAACAGATCCCCGGCAACCTGTTTTCACGGCCAAGGATAAGTTCAGCGTTCCGGAGCATGTCCGCACTCAGAAGATGTCCAAATTTGCGAAGAAATTCCTGGTTTGGCAAGCCATCTGCACGTGCGGGAAGCGGAGTGCACCTTTCGTGACCCAGGACACGATGAACGGACAGGTGTACATAAAAGAGTGCCTCCAGAAGCGGCTGCTTCCTCTCCTGAAGGCCCACAACGTCCCAACAATCTTCTGGCCGGATTTGGCCTCATGCCACTACTCCAAGGACGTGCTGAAGTGGTATGCGGACAATAAGGTCAATTTCGTGCCGAAAATGTTCAACCCTCCCAACACTCCGGAGCTCCGCCCCATCGAGAAGTACTGGGCGATTATGAAGCAGCACCTTCTTAAACGACCTAAGGTAGTGAAGACAGTCGAGGAACTGAAGAAAGTATGGGTTTACATGCAAAAAACGGTTGATTCACAGGTTGTGCAGAATCTTATGGCCGGGGTTAAGGCCAAGGTGCGGGCATTTGCGTATGGACTGTAAATAAAATACGCGTAAAATGGTAAAATGAAGTTTAATAGTTATTTCTCAATCCCTGAAAATTTGATGGCAATCGGATGAAAACTCGAATTTTGCGAATCAATTTTGTGTGTGGCAATTTCATCGTGGACATTAGACTGATGCAAAATTTGACTTTTTCGCTCCACAGTGCTTAAATGGTTTCAAATCGGGTCCTGATTAGCCTCCAAAAGTTACAACTCATTTGGTTAGAAACAGACTTCGCACAAGCCATTTGAAGTTTACATGTTAATTACTATGGGAAATCTCAACTTTTTGTTCATTGCTTTCTAGTCTTTTTCCATATTGAGCTGCGAAACGGTTCGATAGCTATTCTTAAAGAAAATTTTCTCAGCTACAACTTTGCTGAAGATCGTTTCTATGTAAAACGAGACAGGAAAAAGTTATTATTTATTTAAGAGATTGATAAACTTATGACATGATCAAGCAGCTGCTCTATAGGCAACACTGTATTTTGCAGTGTGACATAGTAGCCATGATTTTTGTGTCCTATTCAACGCCCCAGAAACACCAATGTTGCCTGCTGAGCAGTTGATTGAGCATGATCATAAGACATCAGCGCATTGAAGCATTGATAACTTTCGATCCTTGCATTTAATCAAAAAGTGTTCTTGAGCAAAGTTGTAGCTGGGAAAATTTCCTACAAGTACAGTTGAAAGCTTTGGAAGCAGACCGATATGGTGAATTATTAGATAGACATGAACAAAAATCTTGGTTTTACCATAGTAATTCCCATACAAACTTCATCAGGTTTGTGCCATCTCAGTTTCTCACCAAATGGGTTCAAATTTTGAGAGGTTAGTCAGGATCCGATTTGGAATCGTTTAAGTATTGTGGAGCGAAAAAGTCAAATTTTGCATCAGTCTAGTGGACACCCTTTATATAAGTCTTGTTCAGTCTTTATATAAGCTAACTTACTGAGATTGAATTATGGGGATACAATTCGCTTCATGCACTACTAATCAACTGTATATTCAGCCTGGTGTTAATCAGCTTCGTACACCTTAAATCAACCAATAATCAACCTTTGTTCTTACAATTCAGCTTGAATTGTTACTTGGGTCCATTGGACATCTTTCCCAATAATGAATCTCACTCGATCCATTAATGCAATTCAGTCAGTCTACGCTTAAATGTTGCCACAGTAGAGTTGAAGTCGAAGAGGATGTAGACTTCGTTGAACCTAGTCGACATGAAGTGGACAGGATCATGAAGGCCGTACAAGGAGTTGCAGGGCTCAAGCAGCAAAAAGTTCCGTTGGCGAAATAATCGTTCAGGAACGTAAAGGTTAAGTTGACCTAGTAACTCCGGTGCGTCAGTTTCTTCTGTGAGAAGTTTAGCTACAAACACCGCTTGGGCATCATTCCGTCTCTGCTCAAGCGTCTGCAGTCCCAATAATCTGCATCGATCTCCATATTGTGGTAGGTTTAACGGATCTCGCCACGGAAGGCGTCGTAGGGCATATCTCACAAATTTTCTTTGAATTGGTTCGGTCCTATTAGTCCAGGTTGACTGGTACGGGCACCATACTACAGAGTTGGATTTCAGAATCGATCGCACCAGTGCGCAGTACAGAGACCGGAGGCAGGATATTTTAAACATAAATCTCAGCTGTCGGTTGGCCCTACAGATAATATCGTCGTATTGCGATCGGAAGGTCAGCGCTGAATTCAGGATGACACCAAGATCACGAACTTGAAGACAACGCTCAAGGAACTAACCATTAATTGAATAATCATACGTAATCGGGTTGAGCTTGCGATGAAACGATATAAAGTTACATTTGTGGATGCTCAACGTCAGCATGTTCCGGGTGCACCAATCAGCAAAACTATTCAGCAGCAATTGTAGAGCATAGCAGTCCTCGATACCTTTAATGATCATGTATATTTTGACGTCATCAGCGTAAAACACACGGCAGCCAGATGGTAGTACGAGAGAAAGCTCGTTGATGAAGAGTGAGAATAACAAAGGACCCAGGTTGCTACCTTGTGGCACGCCAGATAAGTTTGAAAATTGTTCCGAAGATTCAAATCCGATATTAACGGTGAGGCTACGATCCGTAAGGTATGATCCAAACCAGCTAACAAGATCCGCAGAGACACCAACTCTTCCTAGACGTTTCAGTAATATTCCGTGGTCAACTCTATCGAAAACTGATTTCAAATCAGTGTATGCGGTGTCGATCTGAACACCAGCATCAATGTTGCGTATGCAAAACGAAGTAAACTGGACGAGATTGGTAGATGTTGATCTTTTGGGGTAGAAACCGTGCTGATCCGTAGAAATATAATTCTTGCAGGAGTCGAAAAGTACATCATTTATTAAGATTTCGAAAACCTTCGAACAAGCACACAACGAAGTTATTCCTCTGTAATTCTCGATGTTCTCTCGATCCCCCTTTTTAAACACGGGGAGCATGACCGATGTTTTCCAGCTTGTGGGAAAACTACGCTTCCGTAATGATATGTTGAAAAGTGTCGTAAGAGGGAAAATCAACTCTTCGCCGCATTTTTTTCAGGATGCATGACGGTATGCCATCTGGACTGGACACAGAGTATTTCAATTTGTTTATTACGGAGTCCACCTGATTCGACGTGATCGCAAAGCTTCTCAGAGAACAGACCCCACTAGGTGTATCTCTACAAGCTTCTGTGATTCGACGTGCAGACGACGTAGAATCATGAAATGCCCTTCTAAAGTGAGTGGCAAACAAATTGCACTTTTTCCAAAGCGGAGGTGGCGACTTCATCGCCCAGAAACATCTCAACGGGTAACCCATTCTCCTTCAGTTTAGAGTCGACAAATTTCCAAAAATGTCGTGGATGTCTGCGTAGATTTTCCTGAGTTCGTTTGCAGTAGCGTTTGTACAGATAACGGTTATACGTGAGATAATTGTTACTAGCACGTGCGAAATATTGCTTGGAAAAAGGACAACGAGACTGGCAGTAGGTTCGGAATGCTTTGGATCTTAGACGTTTGAGTCGTCGTAAATGTACATTTCCCCAAGGTGGTTTCGAAGATGGCCTGCGCAGTGGAACAAAATCAACCAAGTAACTCCTCAACACACTGGTGAAGTACTCTACAGCAATGTCAATATCTTCAGCAGATTCAAGGATGTGCCAGTCAGTTTGGCGAAGCGCTTCAAGTAATCCTCCAAAATTAGCGCGGTGAAAGTCAAATCCAGGTTCGTCCGGGAAACTCTCAAATTCAGTAGGCTGTGCGAGACTAATAGTTACTTCAAAAGCGGGATGATCGGCATCAAGAAAAGAGAGTGGTTCTATAGCTGCTACAATCTGGCATCGAGAGAGCGTTGCTTTATTCACCAAAGCGAAATCCAAGATTCGCATGTTCTGATTAGTAATATAGTTAACTTGATACAGACCATGCAGATTGAAGCCATCGAGCAATGCATCTACGGAAGGGCGATCGTTGCTTGGTGTGTTCCAGACAAGTCCCGATTGATTATAATCGCCAAGAAGAATAGCATGATCGTTATTCCCAAGGTGTGAATGTATCGCTTCGATAAACTCGATATGGTTATTCACGCTAAGTAAATCATTCTTGCGATCAGGTGGAAGGTAAATTACACCAATACTAACTGAACATTGATGCAGTTTCAACTTAACCCAAAGCTGTTCTAGAGATACATTTACCGGAGTGGGATCAATGTACCCGTTGAAATGATTTATGACTGTTAATATTGCTGCGATCTGTTCTGTAAACGGTGTAGGAATCTCCGAAAAGCTGTGGTGAAAATTATTTGTCATCAAGCCATGTTTCCGTAAGCACTATAACGTCATAATGACATGACGAAACAGCCAAGAAAACGTCGTCAATTTTCGTACGCACTCCTCGAACATTCCGGTAGTACACTCTTAGTTTGTTATTAGCATCTGAGCCCGGTTCGTTGCGAGCAAGTGTAACGGGAGTAGGCACAGAAGAATCGTTCTGGAAATTTGATCTACTTGATTGTCATGCAGTACCATTCACAGCTTCGGCTGGACATATACTATTTCTAGCGTTACCTGGACGAAAATCCGGAATGCCATCGAAATCAGTAGCGGAGTAAGAAGTCAGGAAGGATGCGCAAGCAGTGGCATTGGGTCCACTGGCTGCAAGGAATGCTGATGCTGTTTGCTCTGGTTCGATGACCGGTAACGGCTGAACATCTGGGCGTGGTACAGTATCAACCACTCCATTCATAAAAGCGGCGCTGTCAATGACACAGAGTTTAGGAAGCGACAAAGCGGTAATATTTTCGCACTTGCCTAGGTTAGCAACTTGGAAACCCCCTCACCAACTCCGAACACAGGAACGGAACGGCTTGGATGGCATGAATAGTCAGCAGTAAAGCAGCAGTTTTCGACTGCGTCGGGTGGCTTAGGGTCTTCCATCATGCTGTTTAACGTGCATTCCGTTATCTGCAAGCTTTGATGACCGGATAGGTGATGACTATATGATGGTGCATTGTTTGGTGACGAAATTTGGCTAGAAACGTATCGAAAATCAGGTACGTAATTGTATACAAAGGAACTGTACTTGCCTGTAGGCACAGACTGGAAGACCCCGTTTCCATACCCAAACACAGATCCGGGACGACTGCTGTGCGCTGGCGGGAAAGACATGACTGTGATAGGGGGATAAGGGGCATCCAAATGGCTTAAGCTGATGCGTCCCGGGCTGGAAGAGTTTAACTCAAATCCATATCAGGCGTAATTGGGGATGACAAAGCTTCTGGTGGGAGCAGCAGTGTCACTGGCTTCTTTATTTTCAGTGGAACCCGAAATTTTTGTGATCCATTGTCCTCAAATTCCCGAAACAGCAATCCCTCAGGCCATGTTGATGGATCCAGTGCAGGGAATCCAATTCCTTGCCTTTCGGGACGAGCTTCACCACGGCAAGATCACTGTCAATCTCCAGATTGGCTTTGACCATAGCAGATACGGATTCTGCGGCGACATCAGGGCGAATTATCGACAGGTATAGCCAGAACTTTTGATCTGTGTCATTGCTACAAATTGGGACCGCAACAACGATATCCGTGAAGTCTTTGGCAACCCTGAAGATAAAGAATTCTGGAAGCTTTGTCGACGGCATACGAGATGTGCTGCTTGAAAGAGAGTTGTGTATCCAGAATCAAACCTAGGTCCTTAATTTGACAGACGCACTCAATGTCAGTGCATAACAAAACATACTTGAACACAATAGTATCTTTCTTGCGCAAAAAAGACATAACCGAGCATTAAGCGGTGTTCTCTCTCTTTATACTCATTAGTATGACGCGCTTGAAAAAGATGGCCCACAGCAACTCACGAAGAGCTACTGATTCATGAGAACATCACCACTCACCGGTGATTTAATAAACACAGTTTGGTGAGACCGGATTAAATTCTACTTTGAAATCTGTGTTAGGGAAAACGCTTTTTGCAGGCAATCGGTGATAATTTTAACTATCATAGCAACAGCTGCATATTCGTGCAGTTTTCAATAGTGACATTTTGAAAAATGATAAAGTATAAATTTTAACGGATTCGTAGAAAGATTCCTTTCGATTGGCGTATTAAGAATTAAAATCCATCAGCTCTGGATCAAAATCAGACCACTTTCATGCTTTGGTTTTTAAAATCGCACCTCCAATGTTGCCTTAAAGTACATGGTATTTAAGATTTAAACATATCAAGATAAAGCTGGAATTAGGCGTAACAGCTTTTGTAAACAATGACTTTTCTCGATGATTTTTAGGAATTCAGGGCACGCTCACGCAAACCAACAATACCGTTCGGTCTTACCCTACCTGATGGTGATGTTGATTTGCGTGGGCGAGCCTTGACTTTCAAAACATCATCGCAAGAAGTCATTGTTTACAAAAGCTGTTACGCCCTAATTCCAGCTCTATCTTGATATGGGAACTGACATCCTTGATGACCTTATCAAATGTCCAAAAAAATACTCTTTTACAAATTTATGAAGGTTTTGTCGTGATGGTTGAGTGATGCTGGGCTAATAGGATGTTAAACACAGATGGGGCTGGTGAGGTGTATGTTGTTTGGAATGAGGGTGACGCGCTTGGCATAGATGGCCCACAGCGACTCACAAAGAAGCACTGCTGCTGCTGGAGCTGCTGCCGACGACCGAGCACCACCACACACGGAACTGAATCTGATCAGCAGTTGAGGCCAGCCTTGGTAGCTAGCTGCTTGCGGGGAGCCTTTCGTTGTGTACTGGAGAACACCACCACTCACCACGCGGTGATTTGATAAACACCGTTTGGTGAGACCGGATGGAATTTAACTTTGAAATCTGTGTAAGGGAAATCGGTTTTCGTAGGCAATCGGTGATAATTATAAATATCATAGCAACAGTTACATTTTTGAAAATGATAAAATCTTGAATTGAGCAAATGCGTAGAAAGATATCTGATCGATTGGTGATAAAACTATTGAAATTGGACCAGGGGTAGCTGAGTTATTAACGTTCAAAATATTTCACAATTTTTTGCATGTTCCATTTTCGTTTTTCACAAAGCTTACCCCCATATAGAAATCACAGACGTAGTCCTACGTAAAAAAATGAATTCCCTCATTTGAACGAAAGTCTTCAAAGTATTTTTTGTATGTCATGATTTCGTTCGCCAAGAATATTTCCAGCATCAATCCATCAATTAAATATGTGTCACAAACGTATCGAAACAGCCATTTCTCCAAAACATACGCTCGCCTCTCAATCATCGCAGGTCTACCCCGGACAAAAAGTTAATTCATTCAATAAAAGTGACGACAGATGGAACCCAGAAATAAAAAGAAACGATTTCCACGTCGTCGTCGTCGTCGTCGTCGTCCTCGCCGTATACAACCATATTGATTTTCCTTCACGTGCTTACCGCGCGGCAACGATTTCGCAGCTGATCGGTAAATAATACAAGTAACAGAGAGCGGCGTCATTTAAAAATAAAGAAATTGCTTTGTTTGCGTCCGTTGGCCGGAAAAAAAATAAGACTCACAAGTCGACGGGACCCCACGATGTCCTCGAGCCGGGGAAAAAATAAGACCCCCAAAAATGCATCGCTACCCTCCTGAGCTCACAGCTCACAGACCGTCGATTTTTTTTTTGCCTCTGAAGATTGACCAACCAGTGCGCAGACTCCGGCATTTTTTTCTGATCGGTTAAAAAAAAAGTTTCACCCCTCGCAGTGTGGAACGGGTTGCTTCCTTCGACGAAATCCAAATCCCAAAATAAGACAACCGACGCACACAGACGCATTACGAATCCGGGAGAGCGCGCGAGAGAGTTTGGCAATTTCTTCAATACCTTCAATGTGTGGACCAGAGGATCAGCAGTGGGCATTGGGTTCCAAAAATTGCGTATTTTTTCCCATCAAGGAACGCATTGGTGTGTGATGTCCTGTGTGTTTTACCTTCGGTTTCATTTTTGGAGTGCGAGTGTTGGTTTCGATCTGGGGGTGTTCACGAGCGTGTGTGAGTGCGAGGTAGCATAATAGCATCGCTCGAGCTTGCCATGTTGTTTGGGGTGAATGGCATATCTGCGTTGAGTTTTTCGGTCGAGGATTTTGATTTCGGAAAGGACACTGGTGAGGGACACACACACGCATACATCCGTGTTGTTCTAACTGGATGCTGTGTGCGTTTTAGAACACCGTTCGAGCGATAATCTAATGCGAGATGGTTGCTTGGCGGCGGCTGATGTGCGTCGCCTGCTACTACATGAGGAGGGTGGAGGTTCTTTCGCGAGAGTACGATCTTAACGACCAACCGACGGAACTACGGAAAAGGAGCGTGCGCAAAAACGAATCTGAATTCCCATTGTGATGTTTTGCGGAGAATTTTTCGTGGGAAAATTGTGATGCGATGTATTTCAATCTGAACTGGAATACGCTTATTCAAAGATGTGATATACGTGGAATTGATGGGTTCTGAATTTCAAACAATCATGGTAAAGATCTTTACTGGTTTTCACTTCGATTTGGCGCCTCAACGTAATGGCTGCCTTCAAGCGAGCGTTATTTGAGCGCTTCCACAACCAGAGCTTGTTAAACCTAGAGCTGTGGAGTGAGAGTCGGGACCGTGGAATAGGAGTCGGAGTCAAAGAAGAAGTATGAACTCCAACTCCGACTGAATCATAATTTTATAATAGAGCTTCTCGATTTTTTTTTACATAGCCATAATAAAAATGAGTGTCATGGCTACTGCGATAGCGAATTTGTATGGGATTGTCATTCTTTAACTCGATAATTCTATAACTCGAGTTGTAGAGAGTGCACTGTAGTTACGTTTCCAAAAATAAGATCTGTCTATACTGACATTAAATTACATTAGGAAAGTTTGGAATCACTTTGCAAACGTTCAGAATTACTTCAGAAAGTACTGAATAACTTGAGAAAATCTTAGGATCACTTTTGAAAGTACTGGACCATTTAAAAAAAAAATAGCACGTGCAGAACACTGAACTTTAACAAAGTTTTAAATCACTTCAATCCGCTTCCGTGTATTCAGCTCATAACATATTTATTAGCTTCAGAAAAGCTCGAGGTCAGTAGGGAAAATGTTGAATCACTCAAAGATAGACTTACTTCCGAAAGTGTTAAATTTTCTGGACTGATTTAACACTTTGGGCAGTAATGTCACTAATTCTTAAAACCAAGGTTGCAAAGACTCATTTCAGCTAAAACAATGTTTTTCTAAATTATGAAATAATTAGATGCCATGATCAAATTTTGAATTGGTAGGATACAAGAAGAGGTTGCAAAGAATGTGTTTGACATATTAAACCTGTTTATTTCACTTCATGAGAGTCACAATCAGCGATTTTTCACAAACTCACTCACTCACTCACTCACTCACTCACTCAGCGATCAGCAAATCGCTGATTGTGACTCATAGAAAGCAAAATTTACAGGTTTTATGTTTCCAACGCATACTTTGTAACCTCTTCTTGTAAGTTACAAGTAAAACATGCCATCATACCATCTTTTGGTTTTATTATTCCGAAAAACATTATTTTAGCTGAAATGAGTCTTTGCAACCTTGCTTAAAACAAGAACCTTATATAATCGTAAAAACCTGGCACTGAAACAGTAAACGTATTGCCTATTCAGGTTTCCAAAGGTAACATCAATTGTAACAGCACGAACATTTCTTGTTCTTATTTCAATGATTTGCGTTGCGACGATAGTGTTATTGACAAGCACACATGCTCGAGGAGTTTGGCATTCTACTTTGGCTAAAAGTAGCAAAGGTCGGGTTCACGAGGTTTCCTCAAAAGCAGTCATAATTTATAACTACTCAAGATATCACAAATCCACCACCTCCAGCATAAATTGAACAGCAGCGTAGAAACTAAATTGGTAATGATTTGTAGAACGCCAGAGGTATTGTGAGTAAAACGCATAAAGCGAATCCATGTATATATTTTTTGTTTTGATTTGAACTATCGTAATATCCATAATCTTCCCCTTATTTAGTCTAGTACTTGTGAATTAAGAAGTGGGCCTCGGAGAAGAATTCGTTGCTTCGGTTAGCGCAGTAAGGGCCTTATACTTATTGGCGTAGCTAATGGGGGTGCCAAGGGTTAAGCTTGTTAAGTTCGATGTTACTATTTAACAGTGATTAATACAGTTGTACCACCAACAAAGATTTTTTTAAAGTCCTTTATGTTGATTTCTTTTGTTATGTTCTGGACTAGAAGAAACAATTTTGAAAAATTATATGATTTAAAATCGATGACAATAAGACGACTTCAGGCTCTACAAATTGGTCATGAGCCCAGGGATTTTTCTTTAACTTCTGGAAACATCTTAAAACTTCAAAGGCTTCTATAAAGTTCAGGGAAGGTTGTAGAAATTAAGTAAACTTGGTAGAAATTCTGGGAACTTCACAGACCTTCAGAAAAACTCATAGAAAAAAGGAACTTAGAAAAGTTTTGAAAACTGCGTTAAAGTAGAAAATTCATTTAAATTTGAGGAGCATCGTAGAAGTAAAACGGTGTCCCACATCAAATTGCATCATGGAAAAACGCGGTAGAAAATTACCCATTAGATATTTTCTCTTGAAAATTTGAGTAAAAGTAGTTTAGAGTGTATTGTTTACACTGTATTTTTATCGCTGTCTGTTTTCCGAAAATTTGAAAAAAATGTCGTCAGCCGAAAAGCAACGTCGCGAATTGATTTTGCGCAAGTTTCTGGAAAATCCTCAACTCTCTCATCGGGACATCGGAAAACAACTCGGAATCGTGCAGTCTACGGTGAGTCGTGTGATTAAACGTTACTACGAAACTCTGAGCATCGAACGGAAGGAGAAATGCGGTCAGAATGGATGTTCTATTAGTGATCAGGATCACAAGCGTGTCGTGAAAACGTTTAACAGGAATCTCAATGCTTCGGTCAGGGATGTGGCCAAAAAGTCTAATCTGTCCAAGTCTTTCGTTCAGAGAGCCAAGGACCGGGAGGGACTGCATACGTACAAAGTGCAGAAGGCTCCAAATCGTGACGAACAGCAAAATACGATGGGAAAGTCACGGGTCTGAAAGTTTGAAAAGGATCGGTCTACTAGGTAATTTTGCGCAGCGTTTTTTTTTTTTTTCGTGATGCAATTTGATGTGAGACACCCTTTAAAGGAACATTATTTTATTTTAGGGAAGCTCATTATTGATCGGGAACCTCTACATAATTTCAGGGTTTTTTTAGCCTCGTGGAATTGGAATGGTTGTGGAAATTACGTACAAATTCAAGAAATTTCGATCATATTCGCGGAAAATCAACGAGAAACGTATAAATGCAGAAAACTTTGCAGATTTTTTTCAAATTTCGTAGCATTTTGAGGAGATGCGTAAAACTTCATATAAATATAAGCAATTTTGAAAAAGTTCAGGGAATTTTGTAAAAGATCTAAAAATAGTTCAATGAACTTCATAGCACTTCAGGGATCTTCGCTTCAGTTTAGGGAACTTCGTTGCAGTTCGTCAGAGATCTTACTCCAAAAAAACTCAACGAACTTCTTGGAGGTTTAGGGAACTTCGCCAAATTAAAGGAACTTTCTAGGTGTTCAAGAATATTTGTAGATTTTGCAGAAGTGCAAAGATGCACAGAGATCTTTGTAGAATTAGGAGAGATGGAATAAAATATGGAATTTGAAATAAATTCAGGGAACTTCGTCGAAGTTGAGCAAATTTTGTAAAACTTAAGTTTTGTATATGTTTTGGAAACGTTGGATAAGTTACAGGATATTCTTTCAAACATCCTTCCTAGGCAGCAGGAAATATTTGAAAGATCTCCTTATAGTCGAAGATATTAGTTAAGTTCACTGGATATTTTTCCAAAACTTCTGGTTGATCAGGTTCTGAGGATCTCCAACTGTTTAAACATTTAAAAAATCAGTAAGTACTTAAAAGTTTTCCAGCTAATGGAATCTTGGATGATGAATCTTAATTTTATTTTCATATTTACACATTTTCTATAGGCAAGACTCCCGTGTCTTGGTTGTTG
This sequence comes from Ochlerotatus camptorhynchus, assembly GCF_037179485.1. Lineage (NCBI taxonomy): Eukaryota > Metazoa > Arthropoda > Insecta > Diptera > Culicidae > Ochlerotatus > Ochlerotatus camptorhynchus. Next base: position 2,420,948 of record NW_027040556.1, on the reverse strand, counting down.
TTGTTGTTGTTGTTGTTGTTGTTTATTATTGACATTTTACATCCTGCGGATGCATTCATGTCAGTTGAATTGGTTTTTGTGTAAACAGTGTGTGGGTGTGTTCAGAGTGATGTGAGGGTGAGTGTTAGTGTTTACGATACAATTCAAAATTCACTTAGCTTTCTTTTCGTTTGCTCGTTTCCTGGTTCATCGTCTGCATGCTCATCTCATGGTTTACACTTCTTCTTCTTAATTTTTTCTTTACTTCTTCACCATCTTCATTCTTCATGATCTTCTATATATCTTTCCACATTATTTTTCGATTTCTCCGTTCCTTCCTTGCGCTTCATTTTTATCTTCATTCTTCTGCGTCTTCAAACTCATTCATGTCTTCTGTAGTACTTTCGTTTTCTGCTTCATCTTCATCCTTTTTCATTCCATCTTCTTCGATTTCCATTAAGCATCTTCTTCATGAACTCATTTGCTTCCAACATTCATCGGTAACATTCTTCAGCTGCATCTTCTTCCATTTCCTGTCCGACATCTTCTTCCATTCAGACTTCTTTTTTTTTCTGCATCGCTTGCTTGTTCTTCATCCTCCGCTTCGTTTTCTTCCTATATCCTGCATTTTCCTTTCCATTCTACCTTCACCCTTCAAAACTTCCGATAAAGTTTGGTTTCATGCAGAAACTTCAGCAATATTTCGTCCTGGCCGCTTTAAATTTCCTGCAGTGCAGAATAATGTGACGAACGTCAACAACGGTTCCACAGCATTCACATGCTGGCGGAGCTGTTTTCTTCAGCAGAAATTCATGCGTAACCCTAGTATGACCAATGCGCAGACGAGTGAGTATGCGTTGATCGGCAGAGCTGTACTGATCGATCCACTTCTTTGTTTCCCTTTTGACCTCCTTCAGCTTCACATCTGTCAATTGTGCCCAACGTGCTTCCCATAGCTGACGAAAGACTTGGTTCATGTTCTTGATGGAATCAAACCTTGGTACGGCAACGTTGATTGGTGGACTGTTTCGTGCTTCACTGGCTAGACGGTCTGCTTCTTCGTTACCGCGAATTCCGGCATGACCAGGGATCCAACAAAGGTGGATCGGCCGTCCACGTAGTAAGCGCTCGATTTCCTGGATCCACGAATGCTGCGATCTACCACTCTCTATGGCCGAAAGACAGCTGGCCGAATCAGACAGAATTATAACACATTCGGTTGATGCTCTTGCAGCGATGACGGCCGATTTGATTGCAAAGACCTCCGCCGAAAACACACTACATTGTGACGGAAGACCTATTGCTTGCTGAATGCTGCTACTAAATACACCTGCTCCAACTATGTTCTCGCATTTAGAACCATCCGTATAAATAGCCAAAGCACGGCTAAACCGGTTAGCCAGCAACTCCTGCACGATGGGACGCACTGTATTCGGGGGATCCCCAGCTTTCACCTTCCGTTTCACATCCCAAACAATATGCGGCTTGGGTTCATACCACTCTCGGTTGGCGAGACGTGTTCGTACAGCGATGTTTGGAAGCTCTACATCAATCGTCGCCAGGCGATCGGACGCTCGTTCCACAACTGGAAGATTGAAATTCCTGGAATCCTTCTCCATCAAACGAATTACAGCACGAATTATGGCTTGCATAACTATTAACTCGAACGGCAAAGTGCCTGCTTCAGCCATAATCGCTGTAATCGGACTGGTGACGTACGCTCCTGAGGCGAAGGGTGTTTTTGACTACCTTGCAATGGTGTTTGAAGGACAGCGACCGGTCAAGGTTGACGCCAACAACTTTCAGTTGATTCGTCCTCGGTACAGCTGTACGGTCGATGAATATATCGTTGCTGGGGTCTCGACGAGCGTTCGGACTACCGTAGAAAATTTTTGATTTTGTCGCGGAAATTGTGAAGCCGACGCTTTTCGCCCATTTGTTGACAGCTTTCACTGCAGCCTGTAGATCTCTATACAGAGGACGCTCCTTACTCCTCCATACCACCAGCAAAATATCGTCCGCATAGAGAAGCACGGCAACAGTATGTGGCACCACTCTGAAAATCGGCTGCATCGCTATAAGGAATAACGTGACAGACAGCACTGACCCTTGGGGGACTCCGTTCTCCAATGGCATTTCACCCGATAAATGTTTTTCCACGTTCACCCGGAAAGATCTGTCGGTGAGGAAACTGTTCAGTACGTTGAACATGCGCCCACCCATCTGCCACTTACGCAGAGTGCGCAAGATACCGTACCGCCAAGTGGTGTCGTACGCTTTCGACAGATCAAGCGATGCAATCAAGCAGTGTTCGTCCCGATTTGGCAATGACCTATCCAACTCCGCCAAGTATGTATCGACGCCTCTCCCAGCTCTAAAGGCGTGCTGCCTCTTATCCAGTCGTCCATTCGACTCCAACTCAGTAGTGGTGATTAAGCTATATTGTCAAAAATATGCACTCCAGCTGCTGAATTCCGGGCAGAAATTTAAATTTCTGCATATACCTAATAGGGGAAATGTAGGTAATGTCGGCCTACATGTCCCTAATTTGAGCCCATCGCTAAAAGTCTGCTATTTATCAATTTTATCTAGATGAACGCTTTATTGGGACGTTACTAATGGATATTTTTGGTTGCTATTGAAAATTTAGTTGATTGCTGAATTTATGCATGGGCCCAGATTAGGGACACTTAGACCGGCATTACCTGCATTTCCCCTATGCATAAATTTATGAGTGTGCTGTGCTCGCGGATGGAACTATTTTTTTTTTTCGGTCACTGTATTTTCGTTGGCTTCTGTCACTTTTTTCAAATATTTTTGCATTTTTTTTATAAATATCTAAAGCAATACAGTAGGAAATTAGTGCCTTTGCATAGAACTTTTGATGTGCGCTGCTGCGAAAAAAGCATCTACAAGCAAGAGGAGGAGGACGATGGTGACCATAATGTCTATAGACAGGATCTATAGACACATAATTTGGTGAAAAAATTTCATATTATTTTACTGACCATGGATATTCTCAATCGTGTTTTACATCATGCTTTATTAAATACGCGCTGGATTCAAAGCATTGATCTGAATCTGAAGGTGTACTTGCAGTTCCATTAGCCATGTGATATCGGAGCTGTAGACATGTGGAGCTTATGGCTTCTGAAAGTGACTTCGGAATTGGTATGAATTATCAAACATTTTAAAATGGGTGTCTGGATCAACAGTAGAGCTAGCACCTTCTAATTCCCGGACTAAAGCTGCTTTCAGTTATCTCTAATATGATAATTTCAAGTATATTTCTTCCATAATACCACTTGCAAGAAATGTTGCATACAATATTTTGAATTTCAACTTGTATGATACATGACGCTCCTTTTATATGCATCATATAGCGAATTTGTTTTTGATTCAGTTCCAACCTGGATCGGGTATCAAGATTGGGTCTGCTTGTTGCCTTTGAAACGCCAGTGTTAACGTTTGTTTTTGTAACCTGGCTCAGGTTGAGGTTCGCACTGACAATAAGCTCGGGTTCGCACGGGTTGGAACTGGTTCCAACCTGGATAATAAACAAATTCGCTAATAGTGATAGAAATTCACATTATTTTTTTCAACTGTGTAGGCTAAGAACCATTTTCAACCAACTTGGCCAAATTCGAGAAATAGATATCAAAAAACATAATTTTACACTAACTTTCGAAAGTTTCCGAAACATAGGGATGTGATTTTTGTAATGCTGATAGATTCCTTTAGACAATGCCAAATTGAAAGAAAAAATTATCTGTTTTATACATCATCTGTAAGAGCTTTGTTTTCTGAGCACAGCGATATTTTTTTTTTCTCGATCGAACAGACTTTTATCTCGAGTTTTAAATCAAGACGTAATGCAAGATAATAACTTCACTCAACTATCACATTGACAGCTCGCTCCCATACAAAGTCTCTCTCTCTCTCTATTTAAAATTGTTTGAAGACACGGTTTTCCGAAGGTGCCGTCAACGCCAATTGAATTAGAGTGTGAGCACCGGAATGATGATTCGCGGTAGTGGTAGAAGGGCTCTTCGAAATGCGCCGTGGTATGAGAGGTCCCTTTTGTTCCCCCGTTGTTTGGATGGAAGCTGGACTTTGACGTCAAATTCCGTCATCCGTTTGATCGGTCTTTGTCATGAAGCAGGATCTAAACTCCATTGATGATGATGATATTAAACTTCTTTCGGTTGCTCTGCTACAGTCAACTCTCCATTACTCTATGATCCCTTCAATATCAATGTATAAATTTAATTTTTATAAATTAAATTTAATAAATTCATGTTGATCTTCGTTAAGCTTCGTCTACAATTTGGACTTCTACATCAACACATGTCAAGCAGCTAAACTTGGTGAGTTTGTTCCATTTGGTAAATTTGTATCTTTTCAAAACAGTAACGTTGGGAGATCACCTTTTTGTGGTGCGTTACTGGTATAAGATCTACCACCGAACCCTAGCCGTGACAAATTCAAACTAGGGGATCAGGATTTTCCAATTATCAAATGATAACATTTTATTCCTTGTTACTTTTTATGACTTGCATTTTTTTTGTGCATTTCTATATTGTATAGGGGAAATGTTGACTTCGGCAATACCTTAACCTATTATCGTCAGGGGGTAAACAAAGTCCTAGAGCACTCAAATTTGACCAATAGTGGCTCTGAAACACAATGAATCCACATGCCAAAATTGACCTCTCAAGGACGTTGTTTACCCCCCTGACGATAGTAAGTTAAGGTATTGCCGAAGCAAACTTTTCCCCTATTTCAAATCAAAAATATTATTTATGTTCATAGATTTCACATAATCATTTTCCCTTTGTCCTTTTCCTTTCCCTCTTCTCCTTTCAGAAAGCGAGTAATGGCGCTATAGCCATAAGTCATAAAAGGCTAGGACAAGAGTTGGTGCTCTTGTCCCAACTGTCAGAAGAAAATGGAGCATCACTTAACCTTTCTAGCTTTGATGCTTCCAACGACCAACCAATCATATAATTAACAAAATCGGAACGTACGGTACGAGATGTCAATGTTTCATCCATTTATTGGATTCTGAAGCATCGCGTTTAAATCTTCGAATTAAACAGGCCCGATGTTTTCTGAACCATCTTGCCCCTTAAATGCTGCACAGTAGGCCTGGCCGTTTTGATATGTGTGACGCATCTTCGATGTTAAACATATATCAAATAGACAAGAAAAATGATGGAGGTATATCCATCATTTTCCAGCATGCTTTCAAGAACTGTCTGTGTTGGTGTAGATTAGATTAGATTAGATTAGATACCTAATATGTATACATTTATCTCTTTTCGATGAATTGTATGCCCGGAATTGAGCTGTAGGATAGTTTGATTGCCTTAGCAAAAAATCCGTGCCCTTTGTGTGTATTTTTTTTATTAAGTAAATTAACTGAAGAAGTTCTTATCCGTATAAAGTACGTGTTACTAATAAATTGATACTAAATGGGTTTAACCAAAACTAACTTAATATAATATATAAAAATATCCCATCTTTTGTAAAAAAAAAAGTTCAATTACTACCTAGTTATAAACAAGGACACAATCCTTCAAGTTTCGAGTTCATTCCTTTCGATTAGAATAATATTTAAATCTTGATTTTATATATAACTCTCTAGCTAACAAGTCCGATGCATCGAATAAAAAATTTCCCTGGATAAATGCTTTATTTCTTTCTTTTCTCTTCAAACATCAGAGATCAGGGATGTTATGCCTCAAAACATCCCGGCGTCGCCAACTGGGATTGAACCCAGGCCTGCTGAGAGGTGATCACGCTTACCACTAAACCACTGGTGTCGCTTGAACGTATCTACTTACGAGCGATCAGCTTATACCACAGTTCATCAGCTAAACCGTTTTGCTAGATAAATTTGGTGAACTTAGTCTACTTAACATAACTTCTATTTAAGACTAAGTTAAATTAAAAGCCAAATTATCTACGGATTGAGAATTACAGAGCAGATACACTGGATATTACTCTGTGTCAGAACAGTAGAGGCTCGAGTAGAGGCAAATATTAAATGTACGGCATGGTGCCAACGAAAATTATTATCATGTTTGAGTGAAAGTGAACAGTAAGAAATTTTGTAATTTACTCATAATCCGGAAATCAAAACGAAATTTTTAAAATTTTGCCCTACTACCATTCAACAGGTGTGATCCCAAACTTATGATCGGGAGTTAATGTTAGAATGAGATCAGGTTGTGAGAAAAGGTCATACGAAAAAGGATAATCAAAAGTCCTCAATCTCATGAAAGGAAGAATTTGAAAATTGAAACTAAAATAGGGGACCCACCATAAAAAATAAACCAGGGCCCCCCAGAGTAGTAAAGATGGCCTTAAGTATGCCAAATGGAAACATCTGTTGATTAATTTTACCAAAAAAGACAAGGTACCCTCTGAGAGTTTTTTGATGAGGATATAGAAAACTCTATCATCACCTGGAGGTTTCATATTATGAAACTTTTTAGTTATAGATCTTACATCGTCCAAATCGGTCTCCCAGGAATCATCAAACATATTATCCCCAGAGAAAATATTCAGATAATCCCGAGCAACCTGATTCTCAACAGGACTTGTATGACCAGTGCTTCAAAAGCTCAACAATACACGGCGATATTCAAAATTGTGCTTTGATCATTCATTTGAGCTAACGGTCATTTTCAAGGTGAACCATCCCAAGTAACATTGCAGGTTTTATCGAGGTTTTATAGCATTCTACAAGTCCAAATCATGATCTACAGAACCCTCATAAAACCAAAATTGTTACTTGGGATATCAATTGTCAGTGACGAACATGTGGAGATTTTTTCGTTAAAGTAAACAAGCATCTTCGTTCTGAACTGCTTGAATACCAATAATGTGACACAGAATGCACGAAATTATACTTTTAGCCACCAGGTCAATCTTTATTATTCACAAAAAAATGAATGATATTTTGAGGTTTTTTTTTTTTTTTAGAATCAGTGACTATGTGAAAAACAATTTTGTCAATATCGCGCAAAAGTCTTTTTTCCCCTTAATTTGTTTTCCGTTGATCTTGTTTTCCGTTACCGACGCCAGGGAGGCAGCACCCACACCTGGACCCTACCTATCGACCCAACAACTCATGAACCGGGAACCAACGGCTTTACTTCCCTTCCGAAGGAAGGCGTGATCAGACCCCTCAGAACATCCCGGCGGCGCCGACTGGGTTTGAACCCAGGCCTGCTGGGGTGAGAGGTAATCACGCTTACCACTACACCACCGGTGCCATTTAAAAAAAATATGCTAAAATAAAATTAAACTTTAATTATCCAAAATTTACTAGAATATCATTACCTTATTGGTGAGAAGATTCTAATAAGCCTTCACAGTTACTCTGTTTACATAACATATCTGATATTATAATCAAAATTGCTCCGTCTGTATGAAGCAGCCGATTTCATCAAGAAAGTTCTATTAACAACCAAGAATTAATCATCTGATGCATACTGAAGCATATGCAGGTGATATGTGTTACTATGGGAAATCATCATCGTTGCAAATATAAAGAGATTAAACATAACCGTTTGCTTCAGTACCGTGAACCTCCATGACCATGTACAGGGTAAGAACTCTTTTAGTCTAAAAACTGAAAGATCAAATATGTTATTTTGGCATTTATTTGATATTTCGATAACTTAATAAAATTAAAACAAGGTGATACAATTTGTTGAAAAATTTCAAAGACACCATTTTGAAAAAAAAATCAAGATCCAAAATTGCCGAACTTTTGCATAAATGTGAACGATAGGCCATGATACACAATTATGTAAAGTTCTACCAAACACACCGTGTGATAGTATGATCGATTCTGGATTTAGGCGCAGTCGTATGGTACCCACTTGCAATTCTGTGTTACGAATTCAATTTCAAAATTAAACCATCTTTTGTGCCTTGTTGATAGTGATAAGACTCGGCTTTGTCTACCGAGGATGATCTTGAAACAAGGAAAAAATGAGTTAGTTGTCTTCATCTATGTGATTCCTAATCTTCTAATCGTTGTTCCCTAGTTTGAAGTGGTTAAGACTAGGGTTCTGATGCATGGTCATTATCGGTGTCATACCTTAATTTTGTTGCTCCAAATCCAATTTTGACTGACACAGGGGCGCGCCTTTGGAGGGTGTTTCAACGCTCCGAAGGGTATAAATAGCGGGACCTTTCAATTAGAGTCGGATCCTTGCGATAATTGCTAGAGTGGCAACTGTAAAAAAATCGAATACTTCATCATTTCTCAATAGCGATGGAGTAATACGACATGCACTAAATTAAGGACACGGGATATACTACAATAGATCAACTTACTGGTCGCAGTAGTGTTAAGCGCCCATTACACATGTCAATATATTGACAATAAATTGACATACTGACAATATTATTGAAAAGGTGATATTGATGATGATGATTGATGACAAGTATTGACGAAAAGCTGATTTTCATTTCACTTTGTCAATACTCAGAATATATTGACAAAAAAAAACAGTCAATTCTATCAATATCATCAATATACGAATATTGACAACATCAATGGCAATACGTTTGAAGCCTTATAACCTCAATGTATTAAAGTCAATATTACTTGTCTTAATTTCCCCACACAAGAAACATGGATCAGCGGGTCAAAAGAGAAACGTCCTTACTGGACCTATGCACTGAAAAAGTTTTCATATAGTTTCCATTGGGAACGCACATGATATTTTTCCAATAACAAAATTAATGATTTTTATCTGAAATTCAAATAACGTTCATACGATCACATGAATTGTATATGACAAATCACATAAACTTCATTGGACACATAAGGTTCATGTGGTTTTGTGATGCGATTCCCAATTATGAGATCACATGAAAGTTAAGTGAAATTCTAATGGATATTTTCCATTGGAAATGTGATTTATTTTTTGAGTGTGGAAAATACTAACTACACACTGAATTCGGATAACCTGAGTCGGTAAAATTTTACCCGGTTTTTGAACTACTGAAAAAGTCGGTAAAATTTCAAATTACCATCACTCGTAAGAAAACAATAAAATCGACACATTATCATTGAACGGTTTTAAATAGGTCCGTACAATTTCGTAATAAATTTCAAAATTGTTGAATTGGTTGGTACTAGAAATACTCAGAGGAAGAGATGGGCGGAGAGAATGTTTTGAGCCAAATGAACTGTCAAAATCTGAGCCAATCGAACATTACCATTAGTATTTTTCCGAGGATTTCTTATTCTTTCTAGAATAAATTTGAAAGTATTGCAATCGAACAGAAATTCAATCCCCTTTATGTTTTGTGTGCTTCTCAAATTCAACTAGGGTTTGGAACCAAAAACAATACAAAATGATCTTCGTTGGTTAATGAATGGCACCAAGAAATGTGCAAAATATTGCGATGCAATCAATTATTATTTTGCATGTAAATCGAATCAAAAATAAAAGTCATTTGAAATGCTAGCTTCTAGCAAGGGTTGCAAGATAATTAAGGAACATCCTTGCCTTGCCGTATTGTATTTTGTTTTCTCCGCCTATCACACCCTCTGAGCATTTCTAGTTGGTACTATCCTTTCACTCCACTGAAAGTTCCAATAAGAAACTGTCAATGTTTGTTAGAAGATATGATTTCTCGACGGTTCCGTCAACGCCAATATCAAATGTTGTAATTTTTTGACAGGACACAGAAAATACACAGGACAACATGATAACAAATTAATGGAATTGAATCAAATCGATTGTCGACTGCGTGGAATTACCACTCGTGTTGAATAACCCACGTTCATGGTATGCAGTTTCCCATACATAAACTATTATGCTGATGTTTTGGTAAACATTCCTAAAGGAAAAACTTGAATATATTATTGAATTTGCGTTACATGTGAAACGCAGATAGTATTAATTTTATTTTAAAGTAAAAAAAAAACAAAATTACATGATTATGCTTGTGATTTTGTAGAAAATGAACATCGATATAGACGAAGCCTGGGTAGTGATTGGCGACTGTAAAAGGAAACTTTTTTTATTTAGTTTGATATCCATTTTATATCACACACGAAGATTTAAACAAAATGCCAACACTGCATGCGTGAAGGTGCATTGTGAGTCAGTCGGTCTAAATGACGTACGTTCTCCCTCCTCTTGGGTGGGGGAAGAATATTGAGAAAGTGAAATGAAAATCAGTTTTCAACAATACTCGTCATCAAACCATCGTCATCAATATTATCTTTCAATAATGTTGTCAGTATGTCAATTTTTTGTCAACCTGAGTAACAAAAGCTTTAGTGTATTGTCATTAATAATGACTCATTATTGTTGTCAATATTTATATATTGATTATATTGTAAGGAAAATTGACAATACGATGTTTGTCAATATATTGACATATGTAATGGGCGCTTTAGGTCCCGAACAGAGGAAAAAAAACCATCTTTAAACCTAGTCACACACAGCCACCTTGTCATTCATATACAATTCGAAGCTAACAGGTGTAAATCCATGATGTCACTGTCCACTGTTGGTGGTTCCAACTGACGTAATCCGTGTCATTGAACGTTGCCAAAATTTACATTCAACTTCGACCGCCAACGGCTAGGTCAAGCAACCTTCCGCGCCAGTCAAGGTTAATATTAAATTTGTTTAAATTATCAATCAGCTGGGATTTTTTTCCCCCAAGCCCCCTTCCAACCGGTATGTACCCCACATACATGCATATGTACACATTAGTGCCAAAATGACGAGGGCCGGCATCGAATTTTCGGCAGTATTAAATTGCCGAAAATATCATTATTTGTATGTTTTCGGTTGTCCGCTTGTCTCCCGGCTGCAGCCGTGACCTGTAGTATAGCACGGGGACGGATGCCACCACCGCGCGCGGCATGCCATTGAAACGTTGAACCGTGTGTGTGTGTGTGTGTGTGCCACGAGAAGACTGTCTCTTGCGAATGGCTAGCTGGCTGGCTAGGGATGTTGCTTCCCTACTAGCGAAACTGACTGCCGTCGCAAAATTGAGCATCCCACTTTGCCACTGAATAGCTGAATCGGTCATCGGTTTCGACTTGCGTCTGGGACTGGCCGGTCGTTCTGTCCTGCGAAATCGAAATCATATCGGAGGCAAATGATAATATCATGAACCTGCGTTGTTATATTATTGATTTTTACTAGCATCATCCGGATCGCATTTTTGCCCCGTTATTAAAAACAAACATGAACTGGGCCAAACATATGATCCGACCGGCCGCCGTCCGTCACCACGTCAATTTGTCGCGGGAGTGAATTCGCTCGCCCGTGCCGCCGTTACTGGTGGAACCGATTAACTAATTAATAGCAATTACGTGGCTACAGGTTACAATCGTTACCTCGGTTCCGGGGCAGTTTCCGGGATATCGGGAAATGGAGTTAATTCGAAGAATTTGTTGGATTTTTATTTTATTATTTTTTTTCTCGAATGCGGGTAAGCTTTTCCGATGCTGCGAGGATGGAACTTACTTGAAGCTGTATGCAGCTGCCTACATATCTGGTAGCCGAGGCCGAGAGCGGCTGGGTGGGTGTGAATCGTGTAGGGCTCGTTTGTGCTTGTGGCCAGACTCCCCTTGTTAGTGTTCGTTCGTACACATAAACGAGGGGGGAGAAAAACGAGTGTTAATGCTTGGATCAGAACTTTCGTGTCGGTTGTTTAATAGATTTTTCATAATTTTAGTTTTCTGGGGCTGGGAGGTAGTTTTTTCGGTTATCGAATGGGGAACACAATGTATGTTTGGAACGGTTACATTGCTGTGTCCTGTGTCATTTGTTTTTTGCTACTTTGTGGTTATAGGTTTTACGGGACCATCTTATCACTGTAGTAAAAATTGCAGTTTAAAAAAAATGATGCACAGCTGTTTTTCGTCGATTCCAAAAACTCTAATGCCAATTGGTTTAATGAATGAGCGCATATTCACAGTGAAACCATCCTAAAAACAAAACCATGTCAAGGAAAGAGCATAATCTGCAAGAGACAGCTTGAATGTTTCGACTAAAAGTTTAAAATAAATTTCTCAAAATCTTGATTTTTTTAAATTGATCCGAGATCTAACACATTAATCCTTTGATCACTATGCGTAACTAGATCTTTTTCTTTTTCGCATGTCAAGCTTACTGCTTGTGGCATATTAGCTTATTATGTGCTGTCTACTTAGTGTTCTAGATGCACTTCCACAGTTATTAATTGAGCGCTTTCGATGCCTGTACCATTTTTGCATTAGTACAATTGGGTGTCAAGTACACTCATACTCTATGCTCAGAGAAGTCGAGATATTTTCCAACCCCACAAATTCCTATACCGAATCTTGCTTTGTAGCTGTCTTAAATACGAATATTTGGATTCAAGAGCCAATTAGCCCACAAGCGGTCTTGATGGCCTCATGATTATGTAATTCAGAAAATAATTGAAATTCGAAGGACATTCGACGTCTTAACTTTTAAAAATAGTCTGTAAATATTGTTGCGATAAAAAATGTCAAGACTTTCCATGCAAAATCTGATAAAATATTCTGTTAATAGAGAGACGAACCTGTCTACACTGAAAATGAATCTTGCTTGCACTTTTACTTTTTCGTATGGATAAATTTATAAATGCGTAGTTTACTCATGCCAGGCATTCTTTACATTCTTTTCGTGCATACATTTGCCTCTAACTTTTCTCGTCATCAGAACTTTATAAAATAATGAATAGAACTTGTTTAGGGTTTGGTGTTGGCTACAACTTTTGAGAATTACTCAAATCTGTATCTCTTATACATGACGAACTAGAGCGGACAGAGCTTGTAATCGTTTTTCAGTAAATGTAATTTACATTCACTGAAAAACAATGGTGTGTTCTGTTTGCTATTGCTCATGTATTACAGATACATATTTGTTGTTGACCAAAGTTGTAGTTAATATCAAAACCAAGAAAAGTTTCACACATCATTTTACGGAATTCTGTTGATGAAAAAAGCTAGAGGCAAATGAATGTAAATGAATGCACCAAACGAATGTAAATGATTTTCCATGTCTGACTCATGCTATGAGTGACCTATGCTTTTAGAAATTTAACGATACGAATTATCAAACGATACTCCTAACTGAGTAAAAATTAGTTAATTAGTTTCGTTTTCAGTGTATCAATAAAGAAAACCTCGCGCAACACGTGAAAAGGGCCTACCATTGTTGATCGATTCTCTTCATCGATTCTCTTCGCGATCTCTTTCGCGAATAACCCGACAAATTTCAGATAATATTCAAGCTGAACATTGCATTAGGTCCTAAGTAACATTGATCGATTCTCTTCGTCGACTTTTTCTTTCGTTAATAACTTGAGCACATAACTGTTTCTTGTTGTGTTTGTCTTATTATACCCCGTTCACATTACAGCGTACATCACGTGATATACGCTGTCTTGCAATGAGCACTCATACATCTAGTTTTCACTGGAAATCCTATGTATGAGTGATCATTGCAAGTCAGCCTACATTACGTGATATAGACTGTAATGTGAACGGGGTATTAGATGCTAGATAAAAACTTCTTGTATCGACTTGTGTGCCGAAAATACATGAGAATATATTTACATGGCCATGGGAATACAAAGAGACAGTCGACGAAGAGAATCTGTCAATGATACTTAGGACCTAATGCAATGTTCAGCTTGAATATTATCTGATATTTGTCGGGTTATTCGCGAAAGAGATCGCGAAGAGAATCGATGAAGAGAATCGATCAACAATGATAGGCCCTTTTCTCGTGTTGCGCGGGATTTTCTTTATTAAATACACTGGAAACGAAACTAATTCAGAGAGTGAGTAATTTTTACTTGAAATGATTTTCCCAATAAGAGTGTTGTTTCAGGTGCACACGCTATTTCAAAACTACCCAAATTTGGGTAGAATCTACCCAGATCGGTCAAAACTTAATCTACCCAAAAATAAGTAAACTATGTTGGGTGTGACAAGTTGACAAATGAACAAAGTCGATCAGATTCATGTCGATGTTGTCCATTCGTCAACTTGTCACTCCCAACATAGTTTACCCATTTTTGTGTAGGTTCAGTTTTTACCGATCTAATTTGGGTAGTTTTGTAATAGCGTGCAAGCTAACATCATCTTCTGTCTGTGCTGCGAGCTTAGCGAGAAATTCGTGTATGTTGCCGTGGTAAACCAAAGAGAATGTCGATGAAGAGAATCGATCAACGAGAATAGGCCCTTTTCAAATGTTACAAATACAGTCAAGATTCCTATGATATGGATGGGTTCTTGCCAGAGGCCGGCGCCGGTGGTGTAGTAGTAAGCGTGACTGCTTTCAAACACCCCAATGGATCTGGGTTCAATCCCAGCCGAGGTCACGTCTTGCTTCGGAAGGGAAGTAAAGCCGTTGGTTCCGGCCCATGTGTGTTTGAATAGGTGCGATATCCTACGCAGGTGTGGAAGCTGCCTTCCTACACATTCAATTGCCGTCAATGGATGGCAATCGATGTCCGTTGGTGATTGGCACTAGATTGCGGAACAGAGACCGGCGTTAAATAAAGGAATGAAGAATCAAGTGCTGGCCGAATTTCTAGAGTACTGAAGCCACTGGATTCCTATAGTACGGTCGATCCGGCATTAACGAATACACGTACGATATGGGATTTGAGCTAATTGGGACCAAACTCTGATTGAGCGGCAATTTGAAGAGATAACTTCCTGATGGGAAGTCTGGTTCTGTGAAAGATCAGGAGAAGTGGTCAATTCATGAAACTGATCCTAGAGTTCCCTAGAGTTTTTCAGAAACCACTCATAGACATCTTGTCAGAATGAATTCTGAGTTGTGTTTGGAATATGGAATCTGGAGACTACGAAATGGTCCACTGAAAAATCCGGATCATTAGTAAAAGTGGTCAATTCAAGAAACTAATCCTAGAGCTTCTCGGTTTTTTAGATACCACTCATAGACGCCTTATCACAATATAATCGGAGTTTTGACCAGAAAGTTTAAACTGGCGACCACGGAATGGTCCACTTAAAAATCTGGAACATTCTAAAAAGCGGTCAATTCATGAAGCTGATCCTAGAGCTCCGCGTTTTTTTTAAACCACTCATAGACATCTAAGTTCCTGTTCATAAACTACGTAGACAGTTTTTGAGATTCTTGACCCCCCCCCCTCCCCCTGCGTAGACAATTGACAGTACAAAATTATTAAAATTTAAATGGGCAGTGGATAATTGTCACCCCCCCCCCCCCCTAAAATGTCTACGTAGTTTCGGAACAGCCTCTTATCAGAATGATTTCAAATTTGTGTTCGGAAAATGGACTCTTGAGTCTACGGGGTGGTCAACCGAAGAATCTGGAACATCCGCTAAAGCAGTCAATTCATGAAACTGATCCTAGAGCTCCGCGGTTTTTTAGAAATCACTCATAGACGTCTTATCACAATATAATCGGAGTTTTAACCAGAATATGGATACTGGGGACCACAGGATGGTCCACTAAGTGATCCCAAACTTCCGTAAAAGTGGTAAATTCATGAAATTGATCCTAGAGCTATGGACATTAAAAATAGTCCTTCGTTAACTTGTAACTCCAAAGAATGGAGACCTTCAGAGAAGTCAAGAGAAAGAAGTCCAAGAAATCCAAGGAATTACATTCGAAAATTCCGCTTAAAGCGCCTAGAAGTTATTAAATACTTAAATAACACGTAGAAATCACCCATGGTAATAAATAGAAAAATCATTTCTATGAGCAGTTCTAAAAACCACAGTGCTGAGATCTGTTTTCTTTAATTAACCACTTCAAAGGATGTTCTGGATATTCCAGAGGACCATCAAATGACCCAGGAGTCCATTTTCCAGTCACAACTCCAAGTTTATTCCGATCCTCCAGAGGAGCATTCCATAGTCCGCAGGATATATTTTCCGATTACAACTCCGAATTCATATATATAAGGCGTCCATGAAAGTTTTCGAATGAAAAAAAAAACACAAAGTTCTAGGATCAGTTTCATGAATTGACCACTTTTACGGATGTTTCGGATCTACTGGTGAACCATCCCATAGTCCACAGGGTTCATATTCCGTTCACAAATCCGAATTCATTCTGAAATGACGTATATGAGTGGTTTTTAAAAATCGGGGAGCTCTAGGATCAGTTTCATGAATTGACCCATTTTTAGGATGTTTCGGATCTTTTATTGGACCATCCCGTGGTCCCCAATTTAAATTTTATGGTCAAAACTCCGATTATATTGTGATAAGGCGTCTATGAGTATTCAGGGTTCATATTTCGTTCAAAAATCCGAATTCATTCTGATAAGACGTCTATGAGTGGTTTCAAAAAAATTGCGGAGTTCTAGGATAAGTTTAATTAATTGACCACTTTTTAGGATGTTCCGGATCTTCCAGTGGACCATTCTGTAGTCTCCTGAGCCCAAATTTCGATCATAATTCCAAGTTAATTGTAATAAGATGTCTATACCGGTTTCGAAAAAAAACACGGAGCTCTAGGATCAGTTTCATGAATTGTCCACTTTTACTGATGCTCCGGATCTTTCGGTGGACCATCCTGTAGTCCCCGAGTCCAAATTCTGGTCATAGCTCTGAATTAATTGTACTAATACGTCTATGAACGGTTTCGAAAAAAACACCGAGCTCTGGTATCAGTTTCATGAATTGACCACTTTTATGGATGTTCCGGGTCCAGACCGGAGGACCAGACTTCTGACTCTAAGTAGTTTGAATCATAATGCTGAGCTTCGTGTTTCAAAGTATCAAAGTGAAATCTAGTGATGGATATTTTTGTAACGAGGACGACATGTAGATGCCGGAAATCGAATTTTTCCTTGATTTGTTTTCCGTCGATCTTCTTTTCCGAACTGAGTACCAATGCTACCAACGCAAAGAAGGCAGCTCCCTCACATGGACCCTACCTATCGACCCATCAACTCATGGACCAGGGACCAACGGCTTTACTTCCCGAAGGAAGGCGTGATCAGAGATGTTATACCTCAGAAAATTCCAGCGGCGCCGACTGGGATCGAACCTGCCGCTTGCCGAAAACCGATGTCCGACACCATTTTGGAATCCAATATGGCAGCTCTTGGAATCGGAAAAAAAGTCAAATACCCTACAATATGGGTATTTTTGAAACAAATACGACGCGTACATCACAAAAATCGATGTCTGATGCCATTTTTGAATCCAAGATGGCGGCCATTGAGTTCAGAAAAAAACAACTGTCAAATACCCTATAATATAAATATTTTCGGAACGGAGACGACATATAAATACCGAAAATCGACGTCCGACACCGTTTTGGAATGTTGAATGTGTGTTGTTTAGACGGGATTTCCCCTCTCACTCGAAGTAGCTGTTGAATCATAGTGCTGAACTTCGTGATTGAAAGTATCTGTAACTGATTTCTAGTGATGGGTATTTCTGGAACGGGGACGACATGTAGATGCCGAAAATTGATGTCTGATGTCTTGAAATGGAATATTAACTATATTGGCCTCTTCGGGACTACCGGTATGGTGCTAGGTCTCAACTGGAATTTTCACAAAAACATGACATTCGACGGCTCTATCTTTATGGTTTTTCATGAATAGTCTTATTTGGCCATTGACTATATTTTATACTCTGGCACCATCAGGATGCCCTCTGCAGAACTTGTAGTTGGTGACAATTTCAGTTTTTCAACGAAACATACCTTACGACGGCTCCATCTTCATGGGTTTTCATAAATCTAAATAGAGTTGGAATAAAGGTGTAACAGCTATTGTAACCAGTGACTTCTCTCGATGATTTCTAGGAATACAAGGCATGTTGATTTGCGTGGGCAAGCCTTGACTTTCAAGACATCATCGAAATAAATCATTGTTTACAAAAGATGTTACGCCCTAAATCCAGCTCTATCTTGAAATAGACTATTTATAGTCTAGAAATGAACTATTAACCATATTTCCAACTCCAGCACCACCGCCCAAGTAACAATTCTGCAATCATTTGGCATCCACTCTGATTTATGATGGTTTTATAATGGCTTATAGGTTGGTTTAAAGTTTAAATACAGCTTTTCACAGTGTTAAACGTTCCTGCTTAGTAGTTCACCTTTTCGCTGTTTTAAAAACCTTTTACAGTCTGGCGAGAAGTCAAAAACTGTATTCTTTTAAAATTAAATTTTAAGTAGTTTTCATTCCCACCATAAAACTATTCTATAAAACATTCATAAACTTCATTAGCAATTTTTTTAAAATACTCTATAAACCTGTTCTATCATTATAAAAGCAATCATAAAACTATTAGGTTTTATATGAGAGCAAAAGGCATATATTTTTGCCTTTTAGGCTTTTAAAAGTGCATCATAAAATCTCCTTTGTTTACAAATTGAACTTTAAGGATGGATCCTCATAGTGATTAAAAACCAAATTTATGACAAGGATATCTCGAACGATAAACGAAGCTGGAGGAAAAAATCAAGCGATGCTAACGACCGAAGGGCAGTCGATTTCAGTCATATTTAGTTCTTTAGAAGAAACAGCACGTCCGGCGGAACGGGTACCATCAACGACAGAGCATATGGTGGAGAAGAGTGAAGTGAGCGTGGTCCTCAAATTCGTAAAACATTGTCAAAAAAGTCTGAAAACAGACATTCCACTGAAACTGTCAGTTAGCAGACACTAGTTGGTTTCCGATTCATAGCTGCAATTTTATTCGGCTAAATGATTGAGGTTATAGCTTTGAGAAATGCGAAATGTTGTGCACACTTTCTGAGTAATTGCTTCCAAACCATCATCGGGAGAAAATCGCCTGGAAGAACGCTGAATCGCATAGCGCAACTATCGAAAGATAAACAATCTTTGACGTTTAACATTTTGTAGGCAAAATTGTTGCCATAAATGCTGCCATAAATGCTGCCATAAATGCTGTCATAAATGCTGCCATAAATGCTGCCATAAATGCTGCCATAAATGCTGCCATAAATGCTGCCATAAATCTTAACGGATTGGGATCAAACAAAATGGCTTTAGATAAATACAATACAGTCTACAAGTTTTCTTCATAAAAGCCAATTCAAAACCTTATGAATTGGTTAAGGATTTCTTGAAAGCAAAATAACTTTCTCACAAATGGCCCATGAAAATCAAGTTGTATGCCTCCGTCATATTACAATTATTTTGTTTGTTTTTTACAATCTTCGATTTTCAATCTATATTTCCTTGGATATAACCGAAGACAACAAATCAAGAAGACTGGCAACTTTGCCAGAATCCAAGCGACAGATACAATGGCGCTGCGCTTGAGAGAAGGTGGAAGCAACGCATAGAAAAATGAGCAAATACACAAACCCTTCTTCTGAGGATGTAATCTTTGCTATCAAATTCGTTCGAAGCATTTACCTTTGAGCGGCAGATGACGCGATTGTACCTGTCTCATAGCGTTCGTATGAGAAAATGGAAGAGTTGCCAGTCTTCTTGATTTGTTGTCTTCGATATAACTTTATTCTAGTTAATTTAGAAATGAGAAAATATTTAGAATGCAAAAATCATGAGAAACAAAAATCTCGGCTGAGTTTAATGATCGATCTGATGAATATATTATTTTTCTTAATGAAAAATAATTTGTAAAATCGATGTTTTTCGTGTGCGGACTCAAGTTTTTCGATGTTTTCATGGTTGGTTTTAATTATTGCCAAATAGCTTTTATTGTAGCTTAAATACGGTTTTGAAATGGATCTCAATGTGTTTATCGTACAACCATTTTGTAGTAAATCAATTTGAAGAGCTTCAAAAATACACCTTTCAGAACCTTATCCAGGGTGGGCCAACTAGACAGATTCTAGCATCAATGAGGTTTTGGTGGATGCATCAATGGCAAAGCAGTCTTGACCAGGGTTTTATGAATTTTGTTTTATAGTAACTTTGTAGTATTTCATAAAATTTAAAATAGCCCAAATTTGAGTAAATCGCATTTAGTAGTTTCCATTCATCATCAGCAAAAAAAAATATCTACTCTTAAGTATATTCTACCCTAAATTAAGTTTATATCACGTAAATTTGAGAATATGCAATTTATTCATAAGTAACTTATTGGGCTGAACTACATCGTTGGATCGAATCTCTCGCTCCTTTTTTGACAACAATAACAAGTGCAAGTGAGAGGCTGAAGTCAATATTAAGTAAAAATAACTCAAATTTTGGGTAGTATTTTTTCTCCGAATAAAGTGAACTGATTTTAAATCTTTCATGAGAGAGAGAGAAGTTTATCGATTTCATTGAGAGTTCAACTTCAGATAGGTATATGAAGGAAGACTTCAATACTTATTCCCGCTCTTCTCTCAAGTCTTCTGAACATACCCTACACGGAAAGAAAAAAGTACCTAATTTTGAGTTCTTTCCACCCAGGTTGGCAGTTCCGCGCGCCAACTCAATTTAGAGTTCAAACGCCTACTCAATTTTGAGTTGTTGTCATTCATTCGCATGTAAACAGGATTGCTTACTGTTACCGAAAGTGAACACCTCGCGAATCATAAAAACCTTGGCAAGCAAGGACGTCTGAACTGTCTGCAAACGTTCACTACAGTTTCCATGGGGAAGCTATTGAACGTCAAGTTGACAGCGTTGGAACGTCATTGGTAGATGGAAGGGTAAAAGAAAGAAAAATGGAAATGAAGCATATTATTGGAAAAATTTATAGTAAGTGTCACTGACTCAGTGATTGATAATCAAACGATTGTTACAGTTTATTAAAAAAAAACAAATTACATTAAACTATCTAACATTTGAACTACACACAACTGTAAGTACACGACATTGAATTACATACATGGAACTAAATGTTGTATTAAATTAATAGACAATAATCGAAGATATACACAAGAAGATGCAACACGATAAACAACTTAAAATTGGACTAAGCAATGTAAGATTTATAAATTCTATATCTACTTTATACTTAAAACTAATTAAAATAAAATGTACAGCTTAAAGCATATTCCCACCATTCCCACAAAACAAACTGGGTTTACTAAAAAGACGTCCGAAGGTCTATGATTGTCGTGCGCCGCAACATTTTTTAAGATTGTTTAACCTCAATTCGGAGGGTGTCTTTCTTCCACCAGTGCACTGGGAACGAGAAGATTGTCGGGATCGAGAAAAAATAATCGGCTCAGCGTAGTACGCATGCTGTCGGAAGATGAAAGTGCAGTGTTCGGTCAATGTCCCGCATGTAATCAGCCGGATGTGACAGACAAATGGATGGTACAGGGCGATTATTGTGACCAATGGTACCTTTTCATCTGCGCTAAATGTACTAAGTGTGCACCCCGACCAGCTCCATTAAGTTCGAAATCCAGCAGATCTACTTCTTCGAGTGCACGACTTGCTCGTCAAGAATTGGAACTACGAAGACTTGCCAAGGAAAAAGCTCTAGAGGGGAGCTACTGGCACAACAGCAGGATGAAAAAGCAGCATTACAGAAGAAAGCGATGGAACAGGAGAAAGAAAGGAAGGAACAGATGCAGTACATAAAGAAGAAGCAAAACAGTCTTCAAGTCACCGCAGAGGAGGACGACGACGACAGATGTGTACAGAGTCACCGAAGTATCCATAGCGTTAGGAGCACAGTCCAGGATTGGGTTAGGAAACACCACGATTCGGCCCTGGCCACCGGTAATGGGACAAGCAATCTCCCCACCGATTCCACGTCGAACAATGTAAAGTTTCCCAATCGGACATCTGCTAATAACCAGGTTCCTGGTGTCACTTCTACACCAGTCAGTGTTACCAAAGATCTTGAAGGAATAATGCCAACCACAGTAACTTCGGTACCTTGGAATCCATTAATTCCGTTCAGGGGACAGCCTTTACCCAACTTTACCCCTGGAATTAGTTTGACTCTCCAGTTTCTAACGACAACCTCTGCTAATAAACCGCAAACAACTCAGCAAGGGCAGGTCATGCAATATCCGATTCTGTCTGTTCCAGATCCGTTCAAGCAACATACAATTCATGGAATAAGCACTCCGGTATCAACGGCAGCTCTGAATATTTCTCCGCTTACTAGCAGGCAACAAGAAATGCTACATATAACAGGTGTTAATATGTTGCACCCTACGACTACTACTACCGAAACGGATATGCTTCATCGGCAGATACATGATCTTCAGCAACAACTGTACCGTTTGCTTCATCAAGATGAGTCTAAGCGAGGAATGGAACCTACCCATGGAACTAACTACTCCGGCCCGATCGTGTGTGGTCCCACGGTAACTGCTCTGGGAAGTATAATACCGTCACAAGGTAGGTCTCAACACACTGTCCCTGTGGTGACCTTCAGTCAAAGTGGTACGAGCTATTGCTCGGTAACTGCTGCAGCTGGTATATCAAATCCTGTTTCTGCATCGGGAGAGTTCGTTCATTCTCTGCTGCAATCACGTGTAACTAACTCAATGCCTTAGGGAAATCCGGTCACTGCTCCAGTGGTTCCTGGGTTCCCTCCAACTCCGTTTGTTCAAACTGTTCCAAGGTATTCTCAACCGATAGTTACTCCGATGGTTTCGCAAGGTACAGCACAGCCAGTATTGGCAGCTGGACCTACTACTTAACAAATCGCCGCTAGACACGTTGTTTCAAGAGAATTACCAGAGTTCTCCGGTGATCCAGCTGATTGGCCTTTGTTTGCTAGCAGTTACGATAACTCTACTAGCATGTGTGGTAATACTGATGCAGAAAACCTGATGAAGCTTCAACGCTGCTTAAAGGGAAACGCTAGGGAAGCTGTACGATGTCATCTCCTTCACCCGTCTTCCGTTCCACAGATTCTAGGAACATTGCAGACACTTTTCGGTCGGCCGGAGTTAATAGTGAAATGTTTGCTTAGCAAGGTGCACTCAACCCCAGCACCGAGGGCAGATAGGTTGAAAAATATGATCAACTTTGGTCTGGTGTTACAAAATCTATGCAGTCATTTGCAGTCATTAGGTATCGAGGCTCACTTATCAAATCCAATCTTGTTGCAAGAGTTGGTGGATAAGCTTCCAGCGGGAGTAAAATTGGATTGGGCTTTGTACCAGCGTCAGCTGCCAATGGTGGGCATCCGTGCCTTTGACGATTACATGTCAACGTTGGTAAGTTGTTTTCACTCAACGTCAAGTTCAAACTACTCCAAATTGATCATTACACAACTTACTCAATTTTAATATGGCGCCCGGAGCTGTCGGGTTGGCTGAATAGAACTCAATTTTGGGTTGTTTTGCTCTTTTCGTTTTTGACAACAACAATAGAGCAAGTGAGAGGCATCCACTCAAAAGTAAGTTTAAAGAACTCAACCGTGGGGCAGTTTTGGTTATCCGTGTGGATTTGCTTATAAGACATAACAATCTCCGGTCACGTCTTCCTTCGAAAGGGAAGTAAAGCCGTGGGTCCTGGCCCTGGTGTGGAAGCTGCTTCCCAGGCTATTCCGCCAGGATGTCCGTCGGATATTGGCATTCGATTGCGGAACAGAGTCCGACGTAAAATCTAGACCAACAATCGAAATAGGCGGAACAACCAAACGTAAACAATGCCTTTACACACAAAATTCTCGAGAATCAAAACACTATCACGCAAACTAACAATGCCCTTCGATAAAGGAAGTTTGCTCTATCAGATGATGGTGTCAGGTTGCATGGATGTGCTTTGATTCTCAAGGAGTTTGCTTTTAAAGCCATTGTTTACGTTTGGTTGTTCCGCCTATTTCAATTGTTGATCTAGAAATAATGCAATTAAGAAGAAGAAAAAGCATATTTGTTTATTAATTCTTTGGTTAGAAGCTTGAGCAGTGGATCTGAAACTCGCGTAATAAGCTGTTAAGTGTCTTCCCAACAAACGTTTTGGGGTGGTAGGAATACTAAATGTGCATAAATTCAGCTTGATTTATAAACAAGAAAGATTCCTAAAAACCTTCCCTTGACGTTAATATTTCCAGTTGATATCCATCATAGGTCTCGGTTTGTGGAAACAAAAATAGACGAATGCATTAAATGTAATCGAAATTAAATACATACAGCACTATCATCGCCATTGTTGCACAGCAACACCTCCAGGCGCAGACCGGCATCTAAGCTGGGCCAAGAATGGAAACGAGCAGGGAAGAATCGCTTCATCATCAGTATCATTCGCTCCTTCCGCATCACATAGAAGAAGAACGTCCAACCACTCCTTGACGATGGCAAGTTCGATGCAAAAATGTGAGAGTAAGGGTAGAAATACTTTGAAAATTGCACAACCACCCCATACCCTGCCCTGGACGGAAACCACACAGTCACCACCACCGGTACCAGCCAAAACCCTCACCTCGTTGAAACTTTTCTTCGACGCAGATATACGATGACCACATTTGCAGAATGGAACAAGCAATGAGCTCAGCTGGCCGTCGCAGTCCGTACTCCGATGTGAGTGTTTATGTGTGCATTCATCTTCGTTCCTAAATTCTACTATTTATAAAATTTCAACAAAAGTCGGAGGCCACTTCAGAAACTTTTCTGCGCTCTAGCACTAGCAGTGGTAGAACTGCCTCACGTTCTAGCAGGGAACGGGAAGGTTGTCTTTTGACATGGACATGCGAAATGACCTCCAATCCTTACTTGCAGCTCTGCTTCGAACGCACCGAGCGAGCACTGGATGGAAGCAATCTCTTTCTTCCAACCAGCACTCGGTGCAATTATTTCCCCTATTGTGGAAATTGTTTTCCAAGCGGATGAAAACTGGGGTGGTTCTGGTTCTCGGTTGAGGAACTGAAGCACTGCAGGCAGAAAGGACCTCCCTCACCCGGTTAAACAATGCACAATTTCTCCAGATCGTCCAGCATCGTTTTTCATGCACGGGAAACCGGTCGGTCGGTGCATCATGGAAGAAAATTGTCCACTACATGGAGAGACCTTCTTGGTAAAGCTCTCGAAACGAAAAGACCGGAGTTTTGTTGCGCTGCGGTGGAAACAGAGGTAGCTTTCCGGAGCCGAGGGGAATGGGAAATGAATTAAATGTTGTATAGTATTATGAGACGATGTAAATTATTTTTTGTCGTTCATCGTTTCTTCTCGCCTCGGAGAGTACTCTTTGGGAAGCCAACTATTGTCGTCCTGGCGCAACCGACGAGGGTCCACCGAGGCAAAGTTTCACTTGGGGGTTTTTAATTTTATAAATTGCAATTGTTGTAATACACGTTAATTCGTTGTGAGTGCAGCTAGCTCGTGGAACGGACCGGGCTGTTGAATAAAACATTTCAATTGGTGACAGACACATGGGGCACAAGTCCAAGAAAGGTATTGGTAATTAATTTATTAGATTGGTAATCGATTTACATCCGGTTCCCCTTTCGGGGAAATTAAAATATTTCCTTCCGAATCGAAAGTTCTGGGGAGTTTAATCAGCTAAGTAAGGGTCCCCTTGGACTAATGTTCAATTTTAAATCAATTTAACTGCAAACCAGATGGGTCTCCCGGTGGGTCGGCTGGAGCTTGGAGAAAGTCCATTACATTGCACGGGATGTCTTATGGGATTGGGCAAACTTGGTAGACCGCATCCGAAGTAATGAA
This sequence comes from Ochlerotatus camptorhynchus, assembly GCF_037179485.1. NCBI lineage: Eukaryota > Metazoa > Arthropoda > Insecta > Diptera > Culicidae > Ochlerotatus > Ochlerotatus camptorhynchus. The sequence continues at coordinate 2,395,371 of NW_027040556.1, read as the reverse complement.
AAGCGATTGATTATTCTTTATTGGACTTTTACGGCACAATAGACGGAGATTTACTTGCCGTTTTTGGGAAGGCTTAATGGTGATTGCTTCGAGTGTTTCAATTACGTCGGAGTGCTTCCATTAGAATGGATTAAACATGGATAAAATGATACTTGAGTATCGAAATATAAATTTGATGTCTATAGAATTTTAGCTGCTGACAATATCCGGTAGAATAAAGAGCTGTCAGTATAAGCTAATGCTTTATGTTAGTTTCCTAGTAATCCCACACACTTAGAACAATTTAAGTAAATTTAGGTGCTCTGAGACTGACATATACGAACGTTAATTTTGACCTAAAATTGAGTCATAATAGACGCGAAATTCAGCTCAATTAAATGTACTTTCGAACTTTTCAGTCTCAGAGCACTTAATTTTACATGACATGTTTGCTGTCTCATCCTTTGTGTCAAAGATGGATTCCGTCACGTGTAAGATTAGGTATTTTTAAGTGTGCAGCGTTCATTCAGAATATCTCAACTGACGTCTAGAGTTCACAGAGGTTTTGAGGGCGCCTAGAAGACTTCCACGGATGACTAAAAGCACGTCTTAGGAAAGCCTTAACATCTTCACGTAAAAGCCTACTTGATTTTTTAGACTGCAAGATCGAGTCTACCTAAAGTCACTTTCAATAGAAAATCGTCAAGCGACGACGAAGCTGCCAACCATGACTTTCAATTGAAAGTCATTCCGTCATCTCTTCGAGCAGATCCCCTTCAACATCAACAGAACTACTTTCGATCAGTTTTCATGCTGTTTGTTTTGGCTTGACTCGTGTTCATTTCGTATTTCATTGTTAAATGAATTTACTGTCGTAAGCAGACTGTTTTTTTTTTATTTATTTATTTATTTGGAGGGAAAAGCCCACACTAGGGGCGCAAAACCTCATCATTTCAGTACCAACAGATAACATGGAATCCTACAGATACATTTGCTTGAACTAAGTCCTAGGCATATAAAAAGATATTAACGATAACATAATTAACTTAATTTAAATACGGAAAACAGAAACCGTCAGGAAGTTAAAAGTGCATTATAAAACAGATTCTTAAGGCTAACACGGGAGATATTAAAAAAATGCAGTTATAACATTTGTTGAAAATCTTGCACATGCTAGTTAACGGCTCATTAGCGCCGTAGTTTGTGCGAGAACGTAAATTAACGCGTCTGTTATTGACATTCAACTGCTGCAGAAGATAGCCTTAGAGACGCCTCGGCGAACACTAAGTAATTGTAGGGACATCAAATTACAGTGACTTTCAAAACTAGGGAGATTCAACGGCGCCGGTGGTGTAGTGGTAAGCGTGATTACCTCTCACCCCAGCAGGCCTGGGTTCAATACCAGTCGGCGCCGCCGGGATGTTCTGAGGCATAACATCTCTGATCACGCCTTCCTTCGGATGGGAAGTAAAGCCGTTAGTCCCCGGTTCATGAGTTGATGGGTCGATAGGTATGGTCCAGGTGTGGGAGCTGCCTTCCTTGCACGTCGGTAGCATTGCACAGTGGTCCAGAATGCAGATTTAGGTGGAATGATATGTTTTGAGCCTGAAATTGAAACTTTAGACCAAAAGTCTCTGCTACAAAGTTGTTCCTCATAGTTAGGCCCTCATTTTTATGACAATGAATTCTAGGGTGGTTCCTATTATCATTGAAATCAAAAATCTAACTTTTTTGTTTGAATAAATTAAGGTATACATTCTTGAGCAAAGTTATAGCTGAGCTAATTGCAAGCAACTTTGTTGAAAATAACTTTTTTGTATCTCTTAAATTGGCCGATTTAGAGCTATTTTCTTGAATTGAGTTAGGGTGACTCTTAAAAAAAACAGGTTTTTTGCTCTATTTATCTTATTTCGAATTTCTCAGCAAACGTGTCTTCAGATAACTTTTTTATTTGAAAATTCTCATGAAAGTTATCTTCAAGAGACTTTTAAAACTCTTCAAGGCGAATGTTTTATACCTGAAATTGTTGCCTGTATCTCTTCTAATAAAAAAGATAAACTCAAATATAGTAAAAAATATGAATAAATTCAAATTGATTTTATACGAGTTTAAAAAATAACATACCTCCAATTTTTTCATATTATTGAGAATAACATACGTCCTTTCAAATGCTGCAAAAAAAATTTTTTTTTGTTTGCCCCAACATTTGAAAAGTGCATATTTTTAGTATAAAAACGTCAATAACTCTTGATCGGCGAAAGATATTGGCAAGTTTTGTGCAGCAAAAATTTGCGCCTTCTTAAGATCTAAAAGTTATCCCAAGACACATTTGCTGAGAAATTCGAAATAAGAAAAATAGAGCAAAAAACCTGTTTTTGTAAGAGCCACCCTAACTCAATTCAAGAAAAAAAAAAACTCTAAATCGGCCAATTTAAGAGGTACAAAAAATTTATTTTCAACAAAGTTGCTTGAAATTAGCTCAGCTATAACTTTTCCGAAGAATGTATACCTTAGTTTATTCAAACAAAAAAGTTAGATTTTTGATTTAAATGATAATAGGAACCACCCTAGAATTCATTGTCATAAAAATGAGGGCCTAACTATCAGGAACAACTTTGTAGAAGAGACTTTTAGTCTAAAGTTTAAATTTCAGGCTCAAAACATATCATTCCACCTAAATCTGCATTCTGTACCACTGTGCATTGGTGCTCAGCACGGAAAACAAGATCGATGGAAAAACAAACCAAAGGAAAACTAGGGAGATTTAAAGGATCACTCCAGGGTAGCCAACGAAGAGAGAAACGTACACATCTTCGCTGAATGGCCTCAATACGATTCGGTCGTTGATGTAAAAAGGATCCCATACTACGGAACAGTACTCTAATGTGGAGCGGACTAGCGAACAATAGAGTGGTTTTAAAATCACTTTTAATTTGCCATTAATTTTAATGGCTTAAACAGAAAATGTCCCTGAAGTCTTTGGCGAAACGAAAAATGAAACCAAGTTGAGAAGATGCCTTAGTGGAAACATAAGCCACATGATCCTTGAAGGTGAGTTGTGAATCAAGTAGGATGCCTAAGTCTTTAATGATAGATTCATGGCTTAATATTTGCTCCTGCAGGCTGTTGCATAACAGATAGGTGATTTTTTTTCTGGAAAACGTTATAATGCCACATTTTGAAGCATCTAATACCATCCTGTTCTTGTCACGCCAAACAGCTAAAACGTCCAGCTGCTGCAGAAGAAACAATGCATCACTTCGATCTTTGATGACAAAGTATAGTTTGAAATCGTCAGCATAAGGCAGCTTCAGGCAACGGATCGAAAAGTGAACGTCATTCAGATACAATAAAAATATGAACGGTCTCAGATGACTGCCTTGAGGTACACCAGAAGAAACAGCAAACGGTTGAGAAAAATGATCTCCAATCTTCACTGAACTATGTCGACCGGTGGGGTACTCCCTGCCCAGCACTAATGAGACCCCCTCTCTACACTGCCTCAGGGTCGGCTTACACGTGTGACTATCGCGGCCAAGGAAACACTCAAATACTCCTAACACACCCCGATGAACTTTCACACAGGTCTCTTTTATTTCCCCAACTTTCCCACTTTCTTATCGGCTATCTCCTACCTTAGCCTTCACTAATTCTTCCTTCGTCTTCCGTTGTCGATGGGAATCCCCTTCTCCTCCGTTCCGCTACACCTTCACCATCACTTTCTCCTTTCTTTTGCTTCTGTCCTTCGTCCCTCGGTTTCCCCTGTGGGTTGCCCAGTCGATTCACCTCTTAACACTTCACTCTCCTGTCCTCCTACGGGTGCTCCCACGGTACCGTTTGCCGAGCCGTTCGCGAACGGTATAACGAGTCCACGACGCTCAAGGCAGATCCACAATGGCGATGAACACGGACTAGTGAACGCGGCTGGTTCTAGGATGGATCGGAATACGGTTGTATTTACACGATAGATTTGGGGTTTGACCGCAGTAGGTCGTACACGACGAACACTACGGGGTCTGACCGTGCCGTAGATAAATGTTAACGGTAAACTACCGGGTCCGGTTTGCACAATAGGATACCATGATGGCGGTTAGGTTGGCTCCTCCTCCTCGTGTTTCACGCCTCAAGACCCGTGCAGACTAATAACTTTATTTCGAAAAACGATCTTTCACTATGATGTAGGGTAGAGAACTACTTCGACCCAATCGGCCATTTTGGGCCTATCGAACAGAAAACTTCAAATAAATCCATGATTTCAGTGTTAACAAGTATATTATGCGTTTGGTACGATACTTTAGTTAATAAGCTACCGAACGAAGTCAATGAGAACGCGTGATATGAATGTTTGCACCCATTTTTCCCAAAAACAAAACAAGCGCTCTGACCGAATCATGTTTTATCTTCATCCGATAGGCCGAAGTGAATTCATTGGCATTTCAAAGATGTTTCAATGCGTTAGGCCGAGTTTAGAATCCGTAGGCCGAGTTTGGCGTCAAGAAGCAGTGTTAGACTTTTGACAATATCTCAACGGTTGGTTGCTCTTTATTCAATCTTACGGTATGTACGGAAAGGTAAATAAATTTGAAAGCCATCAGTAATAATAACATTCCGTTCGGTGCTAAACTGCTATAGATTAAGAAAGACTAAGTTAACCCTATATTACATTCGTTTTGGGTTTGTCTAGCTTGGTTTTCGACTACCACTTTTGACTTTTGCCAGGCAATTGGCTAGCAACGATGGCGGGTGATTTCCATGTGCTCTCGATCGTTGATCCATTTTCCTTCAGCCCAATTTCGCCCCATCATGGCCCCCTTTACACTACCTCCCGATGGCCTCCCAATCCTGCTGTCAGCGGCATCTGGCTGTGAGTAGCGTAACTTCGTGGAGTGATTGCGTGCTGTCCAGTGGGCGGTGGGCAGTGTTGGCACTAATATTTGAATCCTTTCCTGACATTCATAACATTTAAATCACAACACTAAATTCGCGACAATCTCAACAATCTTAGACAGATAGACACACCCCTGGTTACAACTATGTCGACCGGTGAGGTATGAGCGAAGCCAATCAAGAAAGGAACCGTGAAAGCCAAGTCGCTCTAGTTTAGCCACTGAAATCTTGGGATTGATTTTATCAAAAGCAGCAGATAGATCGGTGTAGATAGCATCCACTTGATGACTTCTTTCCATCTCGCGTATGATTGATGATGTTTATTGAACGAGATTTGAAGCGGTCGACCTCTTCGGCATAAATACGTGTTGCCCAGTTGCGATGTAACTAGAGCATGTGTGTTTTAAATAATCTAGCACCAATAGTTCAAAAAGTTTTGAGACTGCACATAAAGCAGTGATACAACGGTAGTTGGACACCGACTGCTTATTACCTTTTTTGAAGACAGGGAAAACAAAAGAATCCTTCCAGCAGTCGGGAAAGATCCCAGAATCCAAAGAGAGGTTGAAGATGGATGCTAAAGGTGCGGCCAGCACTCCAATACAGTTCTTTATAACCGCGGAAGGGATACCGTCAGGGCCAGTGCTGAAAGAATTTTTCAAACGAAGGCCTGCTCTACGAACATCATTAGTCGGATGCGGCCCAACAGCATAAAGTACGGGAACATCACTTACGGCGGCTACGATGTGCTCGTTAGGTAAATTTTCTTTGACGAAGACACTGCTGAATTGTGACATGAACAGGTCAGCGATTCCCTCCGAATCTGATTCTTCTTGATCCGTATTGTACATTGTAGAAGGTAAGCCCGATTCCTTCCGTTGATCGTTCACTTGATTCCAGAAGTTCTTGGGATTTGCTTCGAGTTTAGTTTGTAGATGGCGCTGATGGGCTTGATAAAGCTGTTTGTTGAGCCGCTTATACTTTTGTTAACGAGCTTGTACTTCCTCTTCGATGCATCCGTTCGAAGTTTACAAAATGTCTTCAAGGCAGCTCGTTTGGATGACTTCAGTCGCTTGAGTCGGTGGTTGGTCCAAGCAGGGTTACTATACATGGGTGGAGTTTTCATGGGTACAAACTGATCGATCGCATACACGACAATATTCGAGAATATAGAAGAGGCTGCATTCGCGTCACGATCTCGGAGTTCATCGGAGCTGATGTTTTCGAAAAAGGTTGCCATTCCCTCGAAGTCAGTCCAACGGTAGTCATACGATACGCTGTCCACAGTAACCCGAAAAGTGCAAGCCTGATATAAGTGTAATGATAACTGCAGAGGTGAATGGTGTCTACAACGTTTAATTAGTGGTTCGTTTAATTAGTGCCTCTTGAACCGAGCAATTAGAGGCGAGTTCACGGCTAAGGTAACATAGATCAAGCAGTCTATGATTTTCATTGGAGATCTCGCTCCGTTGCAGAAGTATCAGCAGTATTTTAGCAATCTAGCAGATATGCTTTTAGAGGTGTAATTTATGAGCCTTTAGAGCGAGGATGAAAGAACCCTGTTTTATTCGATGACCAGTTGACTGGAGCAAGATTGAAATCACCAACAACAAGGATTTTGTCAGTCGCATTCATCTTGGATACAACCCAAAAAAGTGAATCAATGTGTTGATCGATCAACTCAGAATCACCAAGTCGATCCGGGGGTAAATACAACACGCAAATGAAGACCACTTTCAACGGTAGGGTAACAGCCACCCACACCTGTTCGTAGCTCGTGAAAGATCAGTGTGATAGACCGTAAAATTCGAACTAAATATTTGCTAAGAAAGTGTGTTGCTGTTCAACCAAGTTTCGATGAAGGCATACATATCGTAACAAGCATCCGAGCAGGCCAATTTGTACTTAGCTACAGTTGTATTCATGCCTCCAACGTTTTGGTAATACAGCAATATTTCAGCTCCCTGAATCCTGGATGCGTTACGGTTGTCATTAGAGTCATCATAGTGGGGAATGACTGAAATTGTCGGGAGACTATGTACGGATGTGTGGTGATCATTTTCCGCTTCGGCAGGACATATACTGTTCGTGCAATTACCTGAGAAACCAAGCTTAGTGACTTGAGCATTACAATCAGAGTCATCCTGCTGAGAAGCGGCTGAAACTGCGAAAGGAATTTTTACGGCAGTTCAGTGATCATTTCCTAGCTCAGTAGCTGGTTGCTACTTCCGAAAGCGAGGCTCGAATGGGGCAACGCTGACAAAACTGGGCCAGAATCCATTTTTGGTAACGGTGTTAGTGAAAATTGGGGTATCCAAAACTATTACTTTGAAGGATACAAAGCTCAAAGGACATCCCTTTCTAGCAGTGGGAGTTAGCGGTTGACATCGGAACGAAGTTTTAGTCCAGCCGATGTTGCTACAGATGTAATTTGATATATGCTTCGCGGTCGTTGAAGGCTCGAATGGTGCTATATAAAACTGTTTAAACTTCACGGCTGACTCGTTGGCCGCAGGAGCAACTAGTTTTCGACTGGAGCTAGCATTAGTTGGAGAATTCAAGCCCGACATCGTGTTTACGTGTGTCTGAATGGGTGGCAGCTGACGAGAAAAAATAGGAGGAGGCTTGGCATGCGATGCGGCATAAAACCGTACGTAGAATCAGTAGCAGGAACATAAACATTGTAAGATGGCGGTAACACCTGCTGAGGAACGTGTGAATCCACATAGCTCGGACACAGGATCGATGATGTCGGAGGTGGTAAATACCAAAACGGCATTGATCCACATTCGCGCAGATTTTCTGACTTTTATTGATTGTTCACTCATTTAAGCGCATGTGCACGTGGATGTTAAAGTTATCATTGACGGGTGGTTTGTTTACCCATCAATATGTGTATTTTTTTAATCGGGGTGACGTCTAGAAGCCGGAAATCGATATCCGATGCCATTTTGAAGTCCAAAATGGCGGCTTCTGGTTCAAGAAAATGTGGAAAATACTATCAAATACTAGAGCTGTACCGAATAGCGCTATTTGGGCTTGTATTAGGTGTTTACATGCGAAGTGTCGCTAATATTCGACCATTTTCTTACAAATGAGTGGTCGACAAAACGATTTAGTGAAATTTTGTAAGCTCAACGCCTGATATTCGGCAAAATACTATGGCAGCCGAATATTCGGTGCAGCACTATCAAATACCCATCAATACGGGGATTTTTGGAAACAGGATGACGTCTAGAGAATAAAATCAATATCAGACTCCATACTAAATGGAGGCTTCCGATGTAAAAAAAAGTGGGAAAAACTGTCAAATACCCACCAACCCAAGTAACAATTCAGCAGGTACTTGGCATCCACTCTGATTTATAATGGTTTTATAACGGAAATAAGCAATCAATTTAGTTTAAATACAGCATTTCAAAGTGTAAAACATTTCTGGTTAGTAATTCAGCTTATTACTGTTTTAAAACCCTTTTATAGTCTGTCGAGAAAGTTGTTTAAAAAATAAATTTAAAGCAACTCTCAATACCTCCATAAAACTGTTCTGTAAATCAATAATAAACTTCATTAGCTATTGTTTATTAATGCCTTGATAAAATACTCTATAAAGTTGTTCTGTCATTATCAAAACAACCATAAAACAATTAGGTTTTAAATGAGGGCAAAAAGCAGACTTGTTAAAGTGTACCATAAAATCCCCAATTACTATGTTTCCAAATTGAACTCAAAAGTTGGATCCTCATTGTGAATAAAAGCAATATTTATGACAAGGAAATCTCGAAGAGTAGACGAAGTAGGATGAAAAATTCAAGCGATGTTAACGATCGAAGGGAAGTCAATTTCAGCAACGACTGAGCATCTGGCGTTTGCATCACGCTCTGACCGGTGTTGACCGTCTCCTTTATGAAACAGTCTAAAAACAAACCAACCTTCTCCAGATCGAACGATCGGACGAACGAAATAATTTGCATTTGTCCCTACAGCAAACCGTTGAAACTGTCAGTAAGTGGAGATCGGCTGGTTTCCGATTCATAGCAGTAATGTTATTCAGCGAATGGTTCTTACGTAGGGGAAATGACGGCTTCGGCATGACAGACTATTTTCGGCAACACAAATTGAAACACTATTTTCACTGGATTTTCTTACGAAAACACTTCGCTGAATGCATGCAAACGATTCTTTCAGCTTTCAGCTTCAATTTGACTATATTTTTACCGCTTATAAAAAGCAATCTAGCAAGATTTTCTTGAAATGCAACAAACGCACTACAAATTGTAGCTGATTTCGAGTTGCCGATAATAGAACAGCAGATTTACATGCAGTTCAAATGGAACGGTTGCCGAAGAAAAACTGGTTGCCGACAATACTCGCTCTCACTAGAGAAGATTGGAGCTTTGTAAAAGCGTTTCATAACAGTTTTTGACAATTCTTTCGACTGAAATTGTTAGAGCAGCTGGCAGCAAAAGATTGTAAACAAACCAATACTGCATATGTGTGCGTTCCTTAGAGAAAAAGGCTATAGAAAGAAGGTCGCTGCTTAGCTTGCCGAGAATACGTAAATTCCCCTACTTAATTTCAACTGCATCGTTTGATGGCGCACTTCGGGAATCATCCAGAAGAAGGGGATATTTTACGGAAACGATTGTGCTTCCAGCTGTTGTTGTATCGATATATGTGAAATGTTGCAAAACAGTTCCACACACTTCCTTAGTAACTGCTTCCAATTCAGCGGGAGAAAATCCCCTGGAAGAACGCTGAAGGTAAAACCTCGTTGCAATGATCGAACAACGCAACTATCGAAAGATAAACAAACTTTGACGTTTCACTTTTTGCAGGCATCTTTGCCTCCATAAATGCTGCCATAAATCTGAACGGGATAGGATCAAGCAAAATGACTTTAGATACATACAATTCAGTCAGGAAGTTTTCTTCATAAAAGCTATTTTAAAACCTTATGAATAACTTTATTTTGGTCAATTTAGGAATAAGCAGATATTTGAAATACGATAATCATAAAACATACCTCGGCTGACCTTAATGATCAATCTGAAGAATAATTAATTTTTCTTCTCGATTAAAAATAATAAGTGAGATCAACGTTTTCCCAGGACGGACTTTTTTTCGATGTTTTCAAGTACATTTCACATAAGATTTAATATGGCATGTTTAATTTGGCCACCATTTTAATAATTTTGGAAATTGAATAGGCTTTTTATATGATCAGTTTATATTTCAATTATATTGGTAAGATCGGATGGTATTTTTGCATCCTTTTCTATCTTGATTGATGATTTTTCTAGTGGATTCAGCAAGCGGCTAGGGAAAATGGCTTGAAAAGGGTTTTTATTGTTGCCAAATAGCTTTTATCGTAGCTTAAATACGGGTTTCAAATAGTTCTCAATACGTTCGTCATACAACCTTATTGCAGTAAGTCAATCTTGAAGAGCTTCGAAAATATACCCTTCAGAACCTTCTCCAGGATGGGCCAACTAGACAGATTCTAGTCTTAATAGATATTGAAATTTTACAGCACTGGAACTGGCATCGCTGCATCTCTCATCCAATACTATCCTGAGACGGCCTAGCTGAAGCATTTACCTAACTATTAAACTTTTACGATTATAGAATTACTCCGTCAGACTCCGTGAAAAAGCTATTATATTTCCAGCTATTAAACTACGGTATCGTCATCATCATCAACCGACATCGTCCGCTGCTGCTGAAAGTATTCGTTCATGGTGAAATGGTTCTGTCCGAGACATAAATGCCTTCCGGGGCATCATGTGTGAAGGACTCTTCGTTTTCCTCGTCCACCAAAGTCAAACGTTGCTTCCTAACCCCAAACCAGCGAACGCATTTCAGGATTGCGATTGATGTCCATGGAGTCCGTGCAGCAGCAGCAGCAGTAGATGGGAGATCAGACGGCGTCGTCGTTTGTAGCCCAGTGTGTGAGGATAGTCCGGGTGTAATTTTCAATGAACGCATTCCTTGTCCCTTGGCAGTTTCCAAGTGAGTTGCGTTGAATCATTCTCCTGGCTATAGACAGCTTCACAGCGGCACGGCGGAGGTTGTTTGCAATAAAAATCTCCGTAATTACACCCGGACTCGATTTCTTACGTGTCATAAACTTGACTGCAAAGTGCATCACTTTCCGTTGTAGTGTATGAATTTTTAAGGCTCAAAATTTAAGGTCTGCTTCCAAGCAGCCAGAATGAAATTTTCAACTGAAATCCAATTATCAACGATTCAACAAACAGCCACCCATGCTTGGTTCTTGTTCCGTATGCGAACCGAACTAGTTCCTGCTCCAGATGGTTGTTTGAATTGGAAATGATTGCAAAAAGTCATCTGTGTCAGGAAAAGAATGTAAACTTTTCATTGCAGCGAACAAACTCAACTCCACTCTTTTTTTCTCTGATGCTCACATTTACCCATCCTTATCTTCGGAACCAGAAGCGCATTCATTTCCTATGCATACACACGATCCTTTTTATAATAACCCGTTGTCCCTGGTTTCTCCTGGTCCTTGAATTCGAATGATGGCTGAACTCATCTCTTCGGACCGAGCTCTCCACCCACACCTGACTTCTGCTTTCGCCTCCTTCAGCATCAGAGAGTAGTTGGGGGTTTACATAAGGAAGAAAAAGTTAGTTCTCCAGGATATCTCCGGGCAAACAAAGATTGGCACACCGAAAGAGCACCTAGCACGGAGCGGAGGAAAACTTCATCATTGTATGGCGCTGCTACTGCCGCTTCTGCAGTGAATGGTAAATGTAAAAGTAAAAGAAAAAAAATACATTTTATCTCTTTGCCTTTCACTTGTACGGAAAACCAGCCAGCAGAAGCAAAAGTTGAACCTCTGACGATTCTCACCCCACATCATCGCTCGTCCTCAACCAACAGCCGGTATATATGGGCAGTAAGAAGGGACACAATCATCGAAAGATGATGTTGCCTCAAACCCCCATAAAAGGGACGTGGAAGGACACGGCGGCAGCAATGCGGGGATGGTCTCCTTTATATTTATCTTCGGATGGAATAATTAAACATTTCGCAATCAACCAACGACTGCTTTCCTTACCCGTCCATGTTCTTCTGGTTCATCTTCTTGCTACCGGAGGAACCGAGATGGCAGTCGCAAAAATGGAAAATGAATCCCACCCACCGTCCACTCGTTACACTCGGCAAGCTTTTCTTTTCATTTTATAATTTTCTAGCAACTATACTTTTAGTGCTGATTGAAAGGAAACTGGAGGAGGATGCCTGGGCACCACTGCTGGAATATTTCGCTTTCGTGCAAATGATGCTTTCCCACTCTCCTCTGAGCAGCCTCAGTAACAGCAGTGCAGTAACACACCAAGCGGGCATGCGATGATGATGGTTATGGAGTTTGGTTGCTTCTTGCCTAGCATCCGTCTCGGGTCTGGACCGGGCCATTCGGATGGACATTTATATTTATTAGTCAAGTCCCAGGAAATGACCTGTGACTCCCTACCGTAATTTATTATAAATATTTGCTTTCCGAAGCGAGGAATGAAGACGTCGGGTTGATTGTATAGTTCCTTGCATACGAGAAAACAAAATTGGACACCCAAGCGGGTGGAGCGATTTTTACGAAAGGGTCGAAAAATAGTAGCGGGAATATCAAAATATGTTGAGCTTTTTGCATGAGTTTGGAAATGATTGCAACGTAACGTAAGATTGAAAATACTCTAAAATCTCCAAAGCGACGTACATCAGTCCCACGCCAAATGATGAAGCGATCAGACTCGACCTTCTCGGATTTGCAGGAATCTTTGCATAATTGTTTAATATGGGCAACCATTCACATTTGTGCTAAAATTTGTCCTTTTTGGATCTTTCAATTTGGTTTTTCAAAATGGCGTATTTGATATTTTTCAATCATTTGATTTCTTGAAAACTTGAATAACTTTTCTTTTAAATTTGTCAAACCTCTAAACGGAATCCCTTTACGAAGAGCTTTGAGTGCGTTGGTTTATTTCCTTTAAATTCCGTTATAATTGCTTATCTTTTGACAGATACGCGTATTTCGTCTACTACATGCAGACTTCATCAGTGCCGAGGAATCAACACCAATAACTCCAAATGTCCTAGTTTATTATTTAAAGGCTGTTCATTACCTACGTAGACAGCTTAGCGGAGGGGTTTGGCAATTATCCACGGCTCATACAAATTTAAAAAAAAACAACAAGGGACAGCCCTTTGGAGTTGTACGCAATGGTGACGTAGGACTACGTGGTTTTATATAATAAATCTTATTATAACTAACTGCAGCAGGAGCTTGTGTTTTGTGTAGGAATAGGAATTTGCGCATGGTTCTCTCTGTTTATACTCTTAAGTATGACGTGCTTGACATAGATGTCCCACAGCAACTCACGAAGAGCTACTGTTTCCAATCAATAGCGGTGCGGCTTCGTTGTGTACTGGAGAACGATGTTCAACTCCACACCCGAAAGCACTGCTGGTGCTGCTGATGCCGATGACTGGACTGGATGGAATTCAAATCTGTGTTGGGGAAATCGCTTTTGCAGGCAATCGGTGATAATTTTAATTATCATAGCAACAGTTGCACATTCGTGCAATTTTCAATAGTGAAATTTTGAAAAATGATAAAATCTTAAATTTAACAGATGCTTAAGAATATTTCAGATTGATTGGTGATACATTTATTGAAATTGGTCCAGGGGCAGCTGAGTTATTAACGTTCAAAATCTTTCATTATGTTGTTACATGTTCCAGTTTCGGTTTTCACAAAGTGACTATGTGATGATTTTGTCAATATCACGCGAAAGTCTGTCAATGAGAATGACAAATCTTAGCACTGGTGGTAACCAATGGACGACGATGAGACTGATCTAGATGAGGGGACAAGACAAACAAAAACTAGTAAAGTAAAACAAAAGGAATTAAATTCTGATGATAAAAAGTTTGCAGAAACACACAAATCTACTGCATATAGAAGAGATCTCTGTTCACAATGAATACATGTCAAACTAATCATTTTAAAATTTTCCCTTAAAATCATTGTGATTTAATTTAATTTTATAGTAAAATTGAGGAATATAGTCTTAAAAAGAGATCATACCGCCCCTTCGTTCAACATAGTCGTCTCGGCCCTGTAGTTGGTGGTGGAAAGGGGGTCTTCCACTATGCTACAGGCGGAAAGTCTCTATAATAAAGCAAAAAAAAAAGTTTATCGTTGCGTGATGAGTTCTCCCATACTCAGGTTATTCTGACCCCGGTCCAAAGCGAATTTTCGGTGACGCCTTCTGAAAATCTCTTGAGCCAAATTACTTCTCTGCCAGAACGCACCGTAGAAAGCATTTTGGGAGTCCCCAGTTCATTTAAATCAGTCGCGCCTACCAGTCGGTAACATGGAGCCATCACAGTCAACTGCTCTCCGGGACACATTCTTGCCGTCTGCCCTGAGGAAGCCCCTATTTCGCTCATCGCAGTTGAGCCGCTCCTGCCAGCGATCAGCAGTCATCCCGGCCTTGCGTTTGAGATGGGAGAAGGGGTCTTCCACACTCCTCCATTATCGCCTAAAAGTATCTTGGTTTCCAGTGGCCCTACTCGAACATCCTTCCTCCGTCAAGTGACATCTACCAGCTCCCAAATACAACCACACGCTGAACCTTCCATTGTTCCCGAACAGCGGAGGTCGGACATAACGATTTACTATCAGAACGTAGGCGGTATGAACGGCCTCGTGGAAGATTATCATCTGGCCGTCGTGGATCACTGTTACGACATTATAGTTTTGGCCGAAACATGGCTCAATTATCGAAACATTTCAAACTATGTCTTTGGTGCTGGCTGCGAAATATTTCGTTGTGATCGAAACACGAATAATAGTAGGAAAACTACTGGCGGAGGCGTCCTTATCGCAGTTTATTCCAAGCTGAAAGCAGAAGTTATCGAGGATGATTCCTGGAACACGGTTGAACAAGTGTGGGTGGCTATTCAACTTGGTGATCGTCAATTGCTTCTCTGTGCAGTGTACATCCCTACAGATCGAACCCGTGACTTGGAGCTTATTGACGCACATTGTCGATCCATCTTGGTCGCTCCAGACAAAGCAGACCCTTCCGACGAAGTTATTGTTCTTGGTGATTTTAACCTACCGAACTTTGCATTGACTCCATTTTTGTCCTGATCACTAGCGTTCATCTTTCCACGGAGGAACCATCCAGCTTCTGGACAGTTATAGTACCGCAATTCTGTCACAAATCACCTTTAGTCAAGGAAGTGCATCATCACCCTGCTTTAGTTATCGTGATCGAAAATAATATTGTCCATGATTATATCAGCACTCCAAACGCTGTGTCAAATGACTTCCGTAGAGCTGACCATTGCAGTATTGTCCATGTGCTGTCTAACCTAGATTGGGAGCATATTCTAGATCCTGTAGACGTCAAAATTGCTGCACAAACCTTTTCTCACGTCATTGACAGGCACGTTTTCAAAAAGATCATCCATATCGACTCTCGCGTCCCGTGGCTAAATTCCGCACACTGCCGCTGAAATGTTACTATGTCAGACTCAACCACGACTATAAGCGGTTAAGCCGTCTCTGTTTTCAACGCTATCAAAGGAGGATTCAACGGCGGCTAAAATCACACCCGAAATCCTTCTGGAACTTCGTGAATGAGCAACGGAGGGAAGCCGGCTTATCCTCTTCAATGATTTCCTGCTGACAACCTGTTCTCAGCCAAATTTGCTAGTGTGTTTGGAGACGAGCCACTCTCCGGTAATCTCATTACTTCCGCGGACAGTAATGTTCCTTTGGTCAACCAAACGCTTAGCGTTGTCGGCGCCACTACAGATACGATTTTTAGAGCAGCATCTAAACTTAAGACTTCAGCTGAGGCTGGACCCGATTGTGTTCCGTCGATTATTCTTAAAAAGAACATCACTTGTCTTTTAGGTCCACTGCGCCGCATATTCCAGCTCTCTCTTTCCAACGGCATCTTTCCGTCTTGCTGGAAGACTGCGGTATGTTTCCTGTTCATAATAAGGGAAGCAAACGCGACGTAAACAACTACCGGGGAATCACGTCGCTGAGTGCTGTATCAGAACTTTTTCAATTGGTTGTCATAGATGTCCTAAATGCGCATTGCAAGCAATATCTAAGTATAGATCAACACGGATTTATAACTGGGCGTTCCACAACTACGAACCTACTGTGCCTAACGTCTTACATCACAGACAGTTTGATTGCTCGGACCCAAATGGATGTTATCTACACAGATCTTACGGCAGCCTTCGATAAGCTGAACCACGAAATTGCGATCGCTAAGCTTGATAGGATAGGGAGCGCCAACTGACAGTAACTTTAGGTACTTGTCGCTCAGCAAGCTTCTGCGCAAAGTCCGGTATACCTCAGGGTATCCATCTGGGATCATTGGTATTTCTCCTTTACTTCAACGACGTTCACCATGTTATCATAGGGCCACGATTATCGTTTGCAGACGATCTGAAAATTTTTCTGCGCATCCGCTCACTCACCGACTGCCATTCTCTCCAAAATCAGATTGCTGACTGGTGTAGCCTATACCGATTGGTGGTCAACCCAGCTAAGTGAACAATCATTACTTTCTCACGCAAGAAACAACCGATTATTTTCAACTACAATCACTATCGAACGGGTGCATTGCGTGAAAGACTTAGGCGTTTTTCTAAACTCAAAGCTGACATACTCACACCATATATCGTATGTCGTCTACAAAGCGTCCAGAACTCTTGGCTTTGTCTTCAAGATTACTAAGAACTTCACAGACCTTTACTGCTTGAAATCGCTTTATTGCTCTCTCGTACGATCTACAGTCAGGAATCCTTATTGCCGGGGTAACGGGGGCGTGAATAAGGAACCGCGAATAAGGATACCCACAGCTTATGGGATTTTCACTAATAAGGGCTATGGTGGATTATCTCATTTGTTTCAATATATAGAGCTATACTGTCTTCGACAAAGTTGTTGTACTGGGATAGACCAACAAGCCTGTGTCATTGGATTGGGAACTACGCCGCTAGAGGTGCTTCACTTTTATGTTGCTTACAACGGGCGCTATAATATATGGATCTTAGGTCCAACATATAATATTCTGCGATCCTGGCCATATAGAAAGTTACTGTCTTCAGCAAAGTTGTTCAAGTGACCAAGTTCTTTCAAATGGTGGCCATATTAGTTCAGAACTCTCTCACTACGCAGCGCTAGTGTGCACATGAACTTCCTTAATATGGCGGTCATCGATTCAAGAAAAACTGTCAAATACCCTACTATATGGGTATTTTCGGAAAGGGATCGACGTGTAGAGGCTAGAAATCGATGCTAGACGCCATTTTGAAATCCAAGATGGCGGTCATTGGTTCAAGAAAAACTGTCAACTACCCTACTATATGAGTATTTTTGGAAAAGAAACGACGTGTAGAGGCTGAAAATCGATGCCATTTGATCTTTGGTAAAAAAGAAATTGAAAGTGTTCAGTATTGCCTTAACCAAGTGTTTAACTGCGATGAAACAAAACTGTTTTACAAAAAAAAGCTTCACAGACCTTATGTCTCAGAGCATCTTAAAACAATTCCGTTACCAAAAGGGGACAAACAAGGGTTCTCAATCATGTTTTTCTCTAACGCGAAATTTACAGAAAGTAAATCTCCTTGGCCATTATCGTGACAACAAGAAAGGTTGGATGACCCGAGAATTATTTGAGGACTGGATAAACGACTGCTTCACATCACAGTTGGAGGAGTTTTGCGCAGCCAAGAACATTACCTTCAAGGCTTTGCTGCTCCTTGATAACGCTCCGTTGCATCCGCCCACCATAAGCAATCCCAACATAATGCTTCTATACATGCCACCAAAGATCACGTCTTTGATTCAACCCCTTGATCAAGGCATCATCACAAATTTCAAGCTGAAGTTTGTCAAGGGAAGCTACAGTTTTATTCTGGAAACAGCCGAGAATGAAGGCCTTTCACTAGCGGATAAACGAAAGTAGTTCAGCATCAAGAATTGTTTGGACTACTTGAATGTGGTTCTAAAGGACATAAAACAAAGCACGTAATTCAACAAATTCAAGAAAATTTTGGTGCGCCGGGGATAAGAAACACGGTGAAATCAACGAAATCATAAAAGATGAACCGGCTACAGCAGATGAAATTGTTAGCGAACTGGATCCATCTACAATGAATATAGATTATATTTTCATCTCACCACGGCAGAAATCGAGTTAAAAATAAATTAACTCTCCGAGTTTGAAAGCTTCTGCACATTGGACAGTAATGTCGAACAGAGTGCGAAAATTCAAGATTTGCTAAGGGCAGTCAAAACGTTGCCATATTGCTCAATGATACGTTATACACATTATACAAATTGTACGCAATATGTTTGGCAAGCATTATTCAGGAAAATTAATACGAGGCAAGATTTTGAGCTTCAAAATACCCTAAAACATTAATTAAACCAAATTCATCTTTCTAGTGGATTATCGGGGTGTACACGGTTCACGTTAACTGTCCTGAACTGATACGAGGCTGTCGATAGTCCCTTCGAAAGCCAATTGCCACCATTTTGGATCCCAAAATGGTGCCAGACATCGATTTTGGGCCTATACACGTCGTCCCCATTAATAGTTTACGTTAAAGCAAAGACCGTCATCTTCAATTTCAAAATAGCGTCTGGCATCGATATTTGATCTCTACACGTCGTTCCATATCCAAAATAAATACCCATATTTTGTAATTTGACAGTTTTTATTGAACCTATGCCCGCCAGCTTTGATTCCAAAATGGCGGCTTGAATTGATATCCACGTCATCCCCTCTCCAAAATACCCATTTTGTAGGGTATTTAACAGTTTTTCTTGAACCGGTGGCCTCCGGCATCCATTCCAGGCCTCTACACGTCGTCTCCTTTCCGGAAATACCCATATTGTAGGGTATTTGACAGTTTTTCTTGAACCGATAGCCGCCATATTGGATTCCAAAATTGCGTCTGGCATCGATTTCCAGCCTCTAAACGTCATCTCCTTTCCGAAAATACCCATAAAGGGTATAGAACTACTTCGGCCTAATCGCCCATTTTGGGCCTATCGAGCAGAAAACTTCAAATAAATCCATGATTTCAGAGTTAACAAGTCAATTATGCGTTTAGTACAATACTTTAGTTCATAAGCTTCCAAACGAAGTCAAGGAGAACGCGTGATATGAAGGTTTGCACCTATTATTCCCAAACACAAAAGAAGCCCTCCAACCGATTCAATTTTTATCTTCATCCGATAGGCCGAAGTGAATTCATTGGTGTTTCAATGGCGTTGCAATGCGTTAGGCCGATTTTAGAGTCCGTAGGCCGAGTTTGGCGTCAAGAAGCAGTGTTAGACTTTTGACAATATCTCAACGATTGGTTTCTCTTTATCAAATCTTACGGTACGTACGGAAAGGTAAATACAGTAATAATAGCATTCCGTTTGGTGCTAAACTGCACTAGATTAAGAAAGACTAAGTGCGGGTTGTGCTTAATAGGCCGGAAATGGGGTAGTTAACCCTAGAAGGGTATTTGACAGTTTTTCTTGAATCGATGACCGCCATCTTGGATTTTAAAATGGCGTCCGAAATCGACTAACAGCCTCTCTACAAGTCTTCCCTATTCCGTTGCGTGTCCTCACATTGTACAGCAACATCTTATATGGACAAGCTTTCCAGACATATCATATTAAGGAACTTCATGTGCACACTAGCGCCGCGTAATGACAGAGTTCTTAAATAATATGACCACCATCCGAAAGGACTTGGTCACCTCAACAACTTTGCTGAAGACAGCAACGTTCTATATGGTTAGGTTCTCGAGATACAGTTTATATAGGAAGTTTACATGCACACTAGCGCTGCGTAATGAGAGAGTTCTGAACTAATATGCAGTGATGTCACCTGGAACAAAAGCGAGCAACGAACGAGCACTCTGCGTTCGGTTGTGATGCTCTGTCTATTCGTTCAGCATCTTTGAACCGAACCGAACGATTAAACTTGCACACACCCTCTGTTCGGTTTTCGTTTTGCAAACATAACCGAACTATGCGTTGAACGAGTGCAAACGGACCGAGCGAATGGGCGAAACGAACCCTTCGTGTGTACGTAGAAAACGCTTCGTGTAGGTTTTTTCGTAGCCAAAACTAACGAACGGTGCGTGCAACTTTTCGAACGGCGTTGATGTACGGCACAGAAAAAATTAAACTTATAGAAAAATTAAAACAATATTAAAGCGAATTTGTTTATTATTCAGTTCCAACCTGGATCGGGTATCAAGATCGGCTCTGCTTGTTTCCGACAAACGTCAGCTTGATTGTTTGTTTTTAAAACCTACCTCAGGTTCAGGTTCGCACTGATAAAAAGCTCGGTTTCACACTGGTTCCAACCCCGATAATAAACAAATTCGCTATTAGATTGATGTGAATATAACATTTATAATGGGGTGTTTACATCTGTGCGGATTTGCTAGCGCTAGTGTACTAGTCAACTAGCACGAATCTCAGTTGCTCTTGAAATCTCATGCTGGTAGATGCAAATGCCTTGTTAACATTATGCTGGTGATCCTTTTTGCTAGCAGCTGGCTCATTAGCACTAGTGGAATTGCATAAGTGTAAACACCCCAAGGAATAAGTGTATATAAAACTGTTCGGAAACAGAAATACGTTGTTAGTTAAAAAAAAATGTACCCACCATCCGTGTCTCCTACACGGTAAGAAAAAAGTACCCAGCGGACAGTTCACTTTTACCTATTTTTGACTATTGTGTCTCCTTTTCTCCTTCTAATGTTGGCAAAAACGGAGGAGCAAAATCACCTAACTAATAGTAAAGTGTGGGAAGCCATGGTTGAGTATAATCATATTTACCTACTTTTGAGTACAACTAACCTATTTTTGGGTAGAAAGAGAGTGAATTTTCCATACGAATTGCACACAAGTAAATGAAAACTACTTTGACCACCTTTACCTACTTTTGTCTTCCTGCACGGAGAGGAAAAAGCACCCAAAATTAAGTAGTTTTCCCTCAATTCCCGGGTTGATCCCAATAACCCAAATTTGAGTAAATCGCATATAAGGTGATTCAAGAGACGTTTCTCAGTGGAACTGACACTGACAGCTAGAAATCTGTGTGTGATCTGGTGTTTATGGTGCTGAATGTAAACATAAACAATGCAGAAATTCATATGAGAATAAATTGCCAGTTCTACTGTAATCTATCAAAAGTTCTTGGTAAACAAAAAAGTCAGCTGATCGCAACTGTCTCGTGGACAGCCTTAAAATAGTTTCCATTTAACACCAGCAAAAAAAATACCTACTCTTAAGTATATTCTACCCAAAATTAAGTTAAATTTACGTAAATTTGAGAATATGAAATTTACCTAAAAGTAACTTATTGGTCTGAACTATATCATTGGGTCGAATCTCTCGTTCCTTTTTTGACAACAATAACGGGTGCAAGTGAGAGACTCAACTCAAAATTAAGTAAAAAGAACACACATTTTGGGTGATATTTTTTCTCCGTGTGCACTATAGTGCCGAGATGGGTGAAAAGAACTTACTTCTGGGTACCTTTTTCTTACCGTGTGGTCTAGAGAGTGCTTAAATGCGGATTAAATAAAGTTACAAAAAAATACTGTCTAAATTGTCTAAGCTCCTGTGTAGGTAACGTGTGTTTGGTTTTAAGCTATGAATTATGAATTGTTGCTTATTTCAAGAACAATTTTAGCCACATCAACAGTCTAACAATGGCTCCGTCTAAACGGAAATTAACGGAGGAAGTCTTTATATTCACATCAATCTAATATTGTTTTAATTTTTCTATTTGTTTATTTTTTTGTGCCGTACAACAACGCCGTTCGAAAAGTTGCACGCACCGTTCGTTAGTTTTGGCTACGAAAAAACCTACACGAAGCGTTTTCTACGTACACACGAAGGGTTCGTTTCGCCCATTCGCTCGGTCCGTTTGTGTTATGTTGAAAACAGAACGGAGGGTGTGCAAGTGTAATCTTTCGGTTCGGTTCAAAGATGCTGAACAAAGTATGAACGCGTTCAAGCACATCACTGCTAATATGGCCACCATCCGAAAGGACTTGGACACTTGAACAACTTTGCTGAAGACAGTAACTTTCTATATGGCCAGGATCACAGAATATTCTATGTTAGACCTAAGATCCATATATTATAGCGCCCGTTGTAAGTAACATAAAAGTGAAGCGCCTCTAGCGGCGTAGTTCCAAATTAAACCTGAATTCAATGACACAGGCTTGTTGGTCTATCCCAGTACAACAACTTTGTCGAAGACAGTATAGCTCTATATATTGAAACAAATGAGATAATCCACCACAGCCCCTATTAGTGAAAATCCCATAAGCTGTGGGTATCCTTATTCGCGGTTCCTTATTCATGGCCCCCGTTACCCCGGCAATAACGGATACCGGCAATAAGGAATCCGGCAATAAGGATTCCTGACTGTACGTTGAAATACTGCTCTGCAGTCTGGAGCCCGAACTACAATAATGGAGCCGAGCAGGTTGAATCTGTGCAACGACGTTTTCTTCGCTTTGCGTTCCGTAAGCTGCCTTGGAGATACTCACTTCGTCTTCCAAGCTACGAAAATCGCTGCCAATTGATCAATGTCGAGCCCTTACGTAGCCGAATAGATGTTTTCAGAGCCTTAACCGTCGTCGATACTTTGCAAGGAAGAATCGACTGCGAAGCAATTCTGCAACAAGTGAACATTAATGTCTGTGATCGTGCTATAGAATTTCTGGACATGTTGCACTATTTGATACTCAACGGGTCAAATTCGTTAGTTATTGAATTGGCAATTATCTATTCTAATAGGTATGAATAAGTGTTTAAACAGTCTTAAACAATTCTCCATAAATTAACGTTACCGATGTTCGAGATCGAACTATTCAGAGAATCATAAAAATGCATTCAAAACCTCGTATCGATCAGCTCCGTCTTGAGAAAGGCTTAGTCAACCAGCCATGCATCAAACTAACAAACTCCAAAACGATGAAAATATCCAAGAACGACATTCGGAAAACTCATATTTATTCACACAAGTCTAACAACTAGCAACTAACCTGACAGGACCCCTCCCCCCTTCCATCGCTGTCCAATCCAGTTCCAACGAACCTTTGTGCGACAGCCATCTCTAGGTTTTCTAATTTTCGTTTATCAATTTTAAAACATCCCCGGAGGGTAGTTTCTTGCCCCCATTGCCTCCCCCACCTTCTATCGAATCCCATCCAAAAAAGACCCAACCTTTGATCCTGCAGCAAACCGAACACAGAAGGCTGAGTGCTCAACCAACCGGACGACAAACCAGACCGTATCTCAACTTATAACCGAACTAACATCGACACGAAGTAAAATTGAACGAAAATTTAGTTTAAAGAAACTTTTTCGGCAACCCAACCTCCACCACTCGCTCCTGGACTTGCTTCAGAGGGTGGTACCAACCATACCCCCCCCCCCCCAGTACACTCTCATCTACAGAAAGTTAAAGGCTGTCCCATCCTCCGATACTGGGTTCCTACTATGGGGCACTATAGTCAGGTCATTTTCTCTCTCTCTCTCTCTCAGCATCAGCATCACCTTCCACCGCCACGACCACCTCTCAAAGGATAAAGGATCTGTACTCTGCGCCTGACGATGTGATGTGGTCCGATGTTAAAATCGAGGAGGGAACATGGCAACAAATACCGTTGGTCCATTGTACGCTGGACGTGGTAATTCACTGCACTGCTACTCCCCATCCCCAGCCAGCAGCCAACATCTCGGAATCCCTGACTCGAGAGCTAAAACTATTAGAAAACGACACCAGGAACGGCAAACACTATGCCAAGCTGAAGGTACCTATCCACATACCTTCAAATACGCTTCTGCCCCATCGAACCCGGCATGAGTTGTTCCCCATGCATCCATCCGGAAGGAAGACGCCAGGGATGGCGGAACAGGGGGGGGGGGATGTCAAAAAAGGTTTTGTTGTTATTTTAGAGAAAAGTTCGAGTTTTTCTGCACCATTCAAGCGTTCAACTATAAAAGAACATTTCCCAAAACTAAAATTTACGGTTCGGTTGCCCCATTCGGTGTGCCGGGGTTTTTCCCGTCAGAAGCTGCTATATGTAGTGTGAAGAGTTCTTTTGACTCGCCTTGCTGACCAATTGCAGAACAGTCAGCAGTAGGTAGTGGTAGCAACTTCCTTCCAGGTAGGTGGGTGGGGTTCGGAAAGTTCCGGACCTGTGTGCGGGTGGATCTCCCGTTCAAAGTTGGCCGCTGCAGGATTGGGTTTCGGGTTGTAGTTTTCTCGTTTCTCGGACTCGGATGCTGCTGCGGCTGCTGCTGCTGCTGCGAACGAAAGACTGCCAGGGTCTTTTTATAGGAAAAAGGAGCAGATAAAATTTTGTGCTGAAATTACTAATTTATAGTTCGTAAAAGTGGTCACAGCACCGAGTTGCGGGATGGAGTTTACTGCACTACCTTCCCTCAAACCCAACTCGATTTTACTCGAAGTGGTCATGGGGCCACCCATTCAACCAAACCCGGGCTCGGTGTCCGTCAAAGCTGTTTATAATAAAGAAGAATTAATGAGAAATGGTACCATCATGAGCTCGTTGGAAGGGGGGGGGGGGGGGGTGTCAAGGTGGCACTAGGAACGGGGGGACTGGTGGTTTGCCTTCGGAAAAGTTGAAAACTTTTAAATTACATTCCGGGTCTGGGAAACGGCATTAGAGAAGCTCGCTCTTTCTAGTAAGCAGAATGTGGTCGGGGTCTGAGAAATTTCTGACGAAAGTTGTTTAACTAACCACGGAGAACTGCTGCTGCCGCTTCTACTCGATGGGTGTTAAGCGTATGACTGGGGTATTATATCATGTTATTAAATGATAGTTTTCTGAAATATTATAGTTTTCAAACTGCATTATTATAAGCTTCCAGTGGACTCCTGAGAATTTACATTTCCACTTCATTAGGTTTGATCCTAGTTGTCGAAGGATCTGCTTAATGGTTAGCAACCATTAATACTAATGGAGTACATAAAAAATCCCAGGATTGAATTAATCAGACCGGTTTCAATCCAAATAGCTCAAGCCACTGGTTGTTAAAATGTGTTTTGACTTTCGTCAAAAGTTTCAGCTGACGAAAATAGAATCGAAAGAAATAGTACATGGAGAGAAAACGCCTCGAATGTTGGAAAATAATATAAGCACTTTCTAATGCTATTTTTCTATTTTTTTTCTTGATTTGTTTTCTGTCGATCTTGTTTTCCGTGCTAGGTCATGGGTTGTGGCATTTTTTTTTTAAGGGAAAATATTGTCTGTCGATATCGTCAATAATTTCGTCGTTGTTGTGGTTGATTTTATATATTAATATATAGTATTTTAAAGGAGGAACTACTTTTCACAATGCTGATCATCACTGAGGACAGTGATATTTTTTACGTAGGATTACGTCTTTCTGGAATACACTGGGGTGCAAATATAATTAATTTTTTTGAGTTTCACTCATTTTTTTCCTACATTCATCGAGCATTATCAAAGTAACCCCAAATCAAAATACTGAAGTTCGGTCACATAACTAAAAAAATAGTGCAAATGCTTTAATTTTCATTCAACATATTACTAAAGAATTAACTCTTGGATCCTCAGTACTTGTTTTAAAAATATAAAATTTGAAAAACATTCATTGCTGTAAAAAATATTTAGAATATACTTTAAAAAAAACTATCAATGTTACCCCGTTTTACGGTACAAAATTTTGGGTAGCCCTAATTTTTACGAATATGAGTAGATCCTACTCAAATTTTAGTTGTTAAGAAATAGCGTGCAATCAATCACCGTCAAAACAAGCTTCACGGTATATGAATCTAACTCTAACTTCAGTGCCATTCACTCAAATTCGCAAAAGCGTAGGTCACTCAATGAATGAGCAAATTTGATTTGAAATATGAATAAATGTCACTAATATTTGAGAGGCATTTACGCATAAGGTACACCGGGGCAGTGCTTTTAATTTTCATATCATTCGATATAAGATGAACCAATACAACCATCCAATCAACTCTGTAAAAACGAATTCTCACATGACCATAATTTGAAGAGCCCCTTTCTCATTCGAAGCTCATCGTCACTGTCAATTGAGTCACACACTATCATTTGATTTACGACAGTGGTGCAAAATGGTCCCGAAACAGACAAGGTGACCCGATGTCAGATCAATGTAAGGCAAATTTAAGGTCGATGTCGATTCAATGTTGTGTTGTTGTCAGGTCAATTTTGGGTTTATGTTGGGTCAACATCGGGGTTTAGTAGAAGTCAGGTTGGTGTCAGGTTGGCTTAGCTTTTTCACCGGAATGTTGACCAGAGCTCCGTTTATGAATGATCCATGCCTTCGTCAAATGACTAACCAACTGATATCACAATTTCGTAGGAGGTCCACTTTAATAGCGGATAGCTGCTTTTCTCATTTTCATCAAAAATGTTCAATTGATTTTGAGAATTTGAGTGAACGGGATTCAAATATGAGTTAGATTAATTTGCCGTGTAGGCCCTTCGAAAAATTATCAAGCCGAACAATGCATTAAGTCCTGAGTGACATTGATCGATTCTCGTCCTCGACTTCCACTGTCGTTAAAAACAGCTGGAAAGGTCAATACATGGCCATGGGGATGTTAAGTGAAAATCTACGAAGAGAATCTATGAATGTTACTCAGGAGCTAATGTATTGTTCGGCTTGCTATCACTTGAAATGACAATTCGTTATATCAGTGTCAAAATTTCAAAGGGGCGTAATTGCTTTTGTAAAAAATGGCTTAAGCCGTCAATTTCTCGCAAATTAAAGCTCATCCCTCCAAATTAACAATTCCAGCTGGTAGAGGATACATGCATCTACCTGTTGAAGTCATTGATTTTCATGTGTGAGCTTTTATTCGCGAGAAATCGACGGTTAAAGCCATTGTTTACAAAAGCAATTACGCCCCTTTGAAATGTTGACACTGATATGTGTGGTCGTGAGATGATCTACACGCTATTTCAAAACTACCCAAATTTCAGTAGCATCCACCCAGATCCGTCAAAACTTAACCTACCTAAAAATGGGTAAACTGTGTTGGGAGTGACAAGTTGACAAACACTGCAAATAAACTTCACGTAATATTCACTGGAAAAGGTACGTAGATATTTTCCACCCTACCTTTCAGGTGAATATTACGTGTTTTGGGAATGAAATCCCATTTAAGTGATACATATAAAAATCAAGTGATTTTCACGTAAATTTTACCGGACCTAGCAACCTCAAATTAGCAACACTTAAAAGTTACGTGACCTTTCAAGTGAGGTTCACAGGGTTTTATAGTTATATTTAAGTGAGTTTGTGGTAAATTTCGATTTATTTTTTCATGAAGCATATGAAGCCATTTATTTTAAGGACACATTTATTTTCCAAATGTTTTATTAAAACAAAATTTTTATTTAATTGGTGGGCCACCTATTTCATGATTTCACACGATCTACTGCCTGTTTTTTCCTCATCCTGGGCTGGAACTGCTTCTATAAGGACTCACGTTTTTTACTTTTGGAAAGGGCTTCAGTTTCTGGGAGCAGGGATGCCATTCTCCCCAGTGTAAGCAGGGTGTTGAGTTGAAAAGACACCTCGCACTATGACAAAAGCAAACTCACCCGAGAGATCTTTATTTTGTTTTCAGTTTCTATCGCTTCTCCCACTTCGCAAACAAATACAGTTTCTGACCTCGCACCTTCACCAGTCCAACACATCGGAGCGTATGAGTGATCACTAGGGAGCACCGTAGAGAGTTCGTTTGCTTCACCGGGGAGAATCACCCCGGTGAAGACTTTGGTTGTTAGTTTGTTGCTAAGAGGAAGAGGAGACAACTGACTTCTTACTCTTTTATCTCTATTTCTATCTTACGGATTTCCAATCGGCCAATCACGAGCTGGTTTGCGCTTGACAGAAAAGTGATTCGTTTTTGCCCCCGTATTGTCTTCTCTTCCTCTTAGGTTTGTTACATACAAAGATTTTTAAAAGGTTACTTTTTCTATTAACGTACAGTAGTCAATTATTTTAAAATTTGGTGTACATATTTTGGAAATGCGAATACGGGAAGTGCATCAGCGCACCATTATTGATATTTGCTTCAGTTTAGTGCAAAGGAGACATGCGACAGAGATCGATTAGTATCACAGCGGGAGTTCTACAAGGCTCCATCCTTGGTCCAACGCTCTGGACCGGGATGTACAACGGCGTGCTAACGCTGAAGCTGCCCAAAGTAGTTGAGATCGTTGGCTTTGCGGACGACATCGTCTTGACGGTAACAGGCGAGCCGCTGGAAGAGGTGGAAGTGCTGGCGACCGAGGCGATCGACATGATTGGTAACTGGATGTAAGGAGCGAAGCTGCAGGTGGTTGATCATAAAACGGAAGTTCTATTGGACAGTAGCTATAAAGCAGTACAGCGGGAAGATATCACCGTCGGGGGCATGCCATAACCTCAAAGTGGAAGACACGAGTGCTACAGGCGGATGGAAGCCGGAAGAGTACGGAAAGTTGTGAGAGCGGAGTTGTTGGCTAAGTGGCAACAGGAGTGGAATACGGCAGAGAACGGTAGATGAACACGTAGACTAATAAAGAGATGAACCAGCTTCTGGCTGAAAGTCTCGCTATTAAAGATAACCTAACCTTACCACGTAGACTAATACAGATTTTTTCGACCTGGGTGAACAGAAATCACGGAGACGTCAAATTCCACCTAACGAAGTTCTTGTCTGGCCGCGGCTGCTTCAGGAAGTATCTGCAAAGGTTCGGCCACGCAGTGTTATCCCTCTGTTCGGAGTGTGGCAACGTGGATGAAACGCCAGAGCATGTGGTCTTCGACTGTCCAAGGTTCGAGGCAGTTTTGTCCTTAACGTGTAGAATGTCGTCGATGAAATGTGTCGAGAGGAAGGCACTTGGAATGCCGTCAGCAGCTGCAGCGAAAATGGAGAGAGGAGCAGCGATCTAGCCACACCAGAACACCCGATGAATATTGACGAGATGCCGCTTCAAGTTGAATATCGTGACCACTTTTAATGTTTTTTTTTTCCATTTGCCCTGAAAAGCACAACATTCACAACCACCTTTTCGGTACGTCATCAAACCGCACTAAACTCAGCAACACAAAGGCTTTCGGTGAAATGACGTTCGGTGAAATGTTATTCGGCCAAATTTTCCATAGTAAATTTTTTTTTCACCCCTCCTTAGCTCAAAACCTGGCTACGCCCTTGTCTTTGTATACGTTTTTCAGACAATTTATTGATGTTTTCACTCACTCACGTCAAGCTCTGCCGGAATCTTTGGAGAAACAATAACGCATTTTCGCTGCAATCTTTCTCACGGAAGTGAGTGTATGAACAGACAAAAAGTGAACTGTCAACATTCTCACTCTCTCGTGCTGTGTCTAAAAATCTCTCCAGTGGTGCCAGGAGAAATCTCCGAGGAGACAAGCAGAGATTCACCCCAGAGAATGATATCTCTTGCACCCGGGTGATTCTCCCCAGATAATTTTCAACTCTGTCTGGGAGCGCGATATTTTCATTAAGATCGCTGTATAAAAGAATGGAAAGCAAAAATTGATCATCGTTCTATTTTTTCAATGTAAATTGATTCTTACCATTTATTTTAGTCAGGAACTGATGATCTGGGAGCTTTAAAAAAACTTTACTGGAATAACTCGTTAGTTGAAATTATAAGTAGCCCAAATAATCTGATCCTGCATTCGCTAGGGGAAAAGTTGGCTTCGGCAATACCCTAACCTATTATCGTCAGGGGGGTAAACAAAGTCCTAGAGCACTCAAATTTGGCCAATAGTTGCTCTGAAACACAATGTATCACATGCCAAAATTGAGCTCTCAAGGACGTTGTTTACCCCCCTGACGATAATAGGTTAAGGTATTGCCGAAGCCAACTTTTCCCCTATTTCATTTCTGGATTAATAACAATGAAGATTATTTTCTGAATTCCAATAAATGTTAAAAACTGGGCTGTCTGGCAATCCCAAATCTTCCAACAATGGGGAATGCCTATACTTTCCTCTGTCACCATCTTGAACTTCGAGGCTACGCACAGAACATTTTCACACCATGAGATCACGTAAAATGTATGTAAATTTCACATAACCTTCACCAGCATGACACATAGGCTCGACCAGTAAATCCAGTAAATTTCATCACTAAGTCGTTGAATTTTACGTATAGCATGTAAATCCTAAATATTATATTCTTGGTTTAAAGAAGTCACCTGCATTTTCAGGTAAAATTTACGTTTGTCATAGGTTCAGTGAATGAATAACGTCGATCGGATTCATGCCAATGTTGTTCATTTGTCAACTTGTCACTACCAACACAGTTTACCAATTTTTGGGCAGGTTCAGTTTTGACCGATCTGGGTGGATTGTACCCAAATTTAGGTAGTTTTGAAATAGCTGTATTTGGCGTTTATTTTGCTTCTCAAAGCATCGTGGTTTATGTTATCTGGATCAACCGGAAAGACAACACTGCACTACAATGTCTCCTTCTTCCTCATCAATTCTTACGTGAGAAGTGAAAATAACGTCAACAATGTGCTTACGTATGAATGATAAAGAGTGTGTGTAGATCGAGGTTTATCTTTGATAGGACGAAGTTGCATCCATTTATAGACCCAAGTTGAGTACAGTGGACCGATAATTAATCCACGTACCTGGAAAGATTTCATGTTAAAATGTTGAGTTTAACTATTTTCAGTCTTGCCTATTCAATATCCAAATAATAAGAATAGCAAAACTTGCATGCTGCAAATTATATATCGACTGCAGCTCAATTATTACATAAGATACGGCATAGTATGTAATTTAAGGCTTCGTATTAAACCGAGGTTAGGTACATAAAGGGCGAACACGAAATTATTGCGATACATTCAACAGGGCATAACTTTTTTACCATTGGGTAAAAATCAACCAAATTTTGCACACTTTCTCATTGATGTGTATTGTGTACATGCTGTCAAACTCGTAGTCGTGTTTTTCGATTCAACGAAAATGGAGGTGAACCAACGCGAGTTGAGAGAACAAATTCTTTCCAAACACCTGGAATTGCCTGACCTGTCGCACCGGCAGTTGGGAAAAATGTTGAACATTCACCATTCAACCGTCTCCAGAGTGTTGAAGCGGTTCCATGAGCGGTTGACGTTGGACCACGGCAAAGGAGCTGGAAGAAAACCGGGACCGGAGAACAAAAAGACGGAGGGAAAGGTGAAGCGGATGATTAAAGCAAATCCCAACGTCTCAAGCCGTGATTTGGCTAAAAAGATCGGCATGTCGCAGAGCTACGTCCAGAATGCAAAGAAGAGAGCTGGACTACATACATACAAGGTACAGAACTTCCCAAAGCGCGATGAGCGGCAACAATCGACGGCTAAAACTCGGGCACGGAAGCTCTACGAGAAGATGCTGACAAAATATGGCTGCTGTGTGATGGACGACGAAACGTATATAAAAGCCGATTTTAAGCAAATTCCGGGGTTGGAGTTTTTCACCGGCAAGAGCAAGTTCGATGTGGACGACAAATTTAAGAAGAAGAAAATGTCGAAGTTCGCCTCCAAATATCTCATTTGGCAGGCCATCTGCTCTTGCGGACTGAAGAGTGAGCCTTTCGTGACAAAGGGCACAGTAAATGGCGAGATCTACAAATCTGAGTGCCTCGAGAAGCGCCTTTTGCCGTTCTTGCAGCAGCACGACGAAGCTCCGCTATTTTGGCCAGATTTGGCATCATGCCACTATTCTAAAAGTGTCCTGGAGTGGTATGAGGCCAATTCTGTCCATTTTGTTCCAAAGGACATGAATCCGCCAAACTGTCCGGAGCTGCGCCCGGTGGAGCAGTACTGGGCAATAATGAAGCGGGAACTTCGGAAGAGCAAGAAGACAGTCAAAGACGAGAAGGACATGTATGTATGTATGTATGTATGTAAGGTAGCCACCATCCCTTCGAAGATCTTGTCTTGTATGCAGCTCCACTTAATAGCAAGATCAATTTGAGCTACCGATCTGAATTCACAATATCGCTGTATGAAGGGCCAAAAACGGTGGGGTGGACCCGTAAGCAGAGGCACTTACTCGAAATCCACGGGAATTTAAGAATCTCATTCCAACGATACGATCCAACAAATCGAATAACGCAATTCGCAATACTTATTAAGCTTTCTACACGATGGTTTGTTAAGAAGGGTGCGTCAATCTCCATGAAACTGTTGGAGTAGAATTGACACCATCACAATCGAATCGGTAGGATAAAGAGAATGATAGTGTTTATTCCCTCCTAGACTCCGGTTGTCATACCACTCCAATCGTCCAGTTCCAGGTCAAATGATACCCTGATGCTCCCTTCCAACCCAGTATTTATTTATATATATAGTAAACATATGTAATGGAGAAATGAAATATATCAGAACATTAAAATACGTAATAATGAAAATACATTTATATGGATAAAAAAAACTGGTATTCCGCAATGAAAATAATAATTATTTTACATACAATATGATGCAGCTCTATGTCTTTTCAGCTCCCAATAAGGAAGATGTAACCCTGAAATTTCCAGGTTATATTAGGCAAATAAATATTTTTAGCTAGAGTCAAAGACGAGAAGGACATGTTAAGAAAATGAAAAAAAAACTGAGAAACTGGTACCGGATGACACTGTAAAGACTTTGATGGAGAGCATCAAGCGAAAATGCGTTCAATTTTACTCTCAAGGCTCCATCGATCACCTTTTCTTTTGATTTTTGAAGTAAATATATGTATAAAACTACCCTAACATTTCGGCTTGATTCTAAACATTAAAGGAACTTCGATTCACGATTCCAACAGAGATAATTAAAGTTCGTTCGAGACTGCTAATGGCTGATCACGTGCAAACATAAGACTAAAGCGCCACTCCGATAAAGGAGACCGCATACCAAGTTGAGTTTTCCCAGATGATACTGTCTCCGGGCGAGTCCAAGTGTAAATCTTCCTAAAAAGAAGAAATCGAGTCAGCTTAACTACCACCGAAATGGATCGGGTAGAAAGCCTTACTGCGAAGCAGAATAATCTATCACATAAATGAAATATTTATCTAAGCCTCCCGGTTACATACATAAAACACTACTGCCATCTACTCATCCGATCGCGTCATATCGTGAACAAGGATACGAACACACGTAAAATTTACATTGACTTGGTTTGCGTCTAACCTAGCTTGACAGATCTGATCGCCCATTTGGCAGATCGAATCGCTCATTTGACAAATCGAATTGCGGACAAACGGAATGCTCCAGTAGCATGTCGGTTCGTCGAAGCTAAAACGACGCTACACGTCAAGTTCTCCAAAGACGTTGATAGAGACGCGCAAGGAAAATTTCTGTCAAAAAAGCAGCATGGTTTTTGAGGGATCTTTTGGCAATGTCGCTGGCAACCATGTTTCTTCGAGTGGCTTAAACGACTTTCATACAGTGCCGCAATGGTGTTGGGGAAATTTGAACGTTCAACCGGAGCTGAATAAAAATGAAGTGCGCAGCAACTTTTACAAAAATAAAGTGAAGACGAGAGATGGCAGTCGCTCCATGGCAGCGTAACTTTTGTCATATTTTACTGTTTTGCTTGCAGCGCAATCATTTTTATAACCATAAAACTAAATGAAAAGTTTCGATTCGAAATTTTTTTTTATCACTAATTAATGTTGTATTTAATTGAATAAACAATAAATAAATAAATAATAGATATAAAATATTTCGTAAACATAATTTAACACTTTTTTCATCATTGAGAACAATACTCTTTTCTGGTGAATTGAGCGAACAGTAATGTTTATTTACTTTGCTCGTTTGGTTCAGCGTTTGCCGGTTCGTTTGGTTCTTCAACGTCTCTGAAATTATCCTCATCGGCAGTTCCACCTATTTTCCGTCAGAGGTGCAGCTACAACAACGGCAGCTGTTATACATTCCAAACACTGACACAAAACATATGATTAAATGAATTGTAGACTCCAAACTTTTATAAAATTCAGATCTAGTATAAACAAATTCTTCTGAGACATTTTCTGGCACAGGTTCGGGCATATTTGACACTACTATGTAATCACAACCGGATCAATTATATCTGATTCTTAAACCTCATTTTCTGAGGTTCTATGAATATCAAAGAACTCTCCCAACAAACATTGAAAGCTGAATCATAGCTTATGCAGGCGAACATATGCTTCTTCAGCTAAATAATACCATATTCAGCTTTCAATCATCCTTGGAGACGAACCAGCCCAGGGCTGAAAGTCTCTTTAATAAAGATATAAAAAAAAGCTTTTAATCAGCTCAAATCGTTTGTTGGGCTGTTTGTCCCGAATTTCCAGAGTTCTATCGAAAAATAAATGTTTGAAGTTTGCGAGTGACAAACATCATTTATTGCCCGTTTAAGGACAAAATGAACTATTTTCCGCTGACCCGATAGATAGCTTGGTTGACGGCTTCGAACACGTTGAGTATGGATGGATCGCTCAAGGATCGCTATAACTACTTATCCGGTTTACCTAATTTAACTAGATTACAGACTAGAATGCATGATAAACTTCCGGTATATTTGTATGCATGATTGGTGGGTTGAACGGTACCTAGATTGTCAGCTCATTTATCGACTGCATTTGTACTTAAAATATTCTTTATTTACTTCAATCTAAATCATGCATATCGGGGATGTTACAGCTATTACGCTGTAAATCCGCACAAAAACTTAATTTTTCTTCGATTTTTACATTGAAATTTCATTTGTTTAATTGATATTTTGTGATGCTTTCCACTTATAAGGA
The DNA here is from genome assembly GCF_037179485.1 of Ochlerotatus camptorhynchus. Taxonomy (NCBI): domain Eukaryota; kingdom Metazoa; phylum Arthropoda; class Insecta; order Diptera; family Culicidae; genus Ochlerotatus; species Ochlerotatus camptorhynchus. Next base: position 2,360,590 of record NW_027040556.1, on the reverse strand, counting down.
CATAGCCTTCTGCGAATAGTTTTGGTTCAGTGCTCCAAAGTTTAATTGGCATTGGCTGTCAGTGACGATTGTCAATTTTGGTTGTCAAATCTGACGCCATGCACGGTAACCGCAAAATACCCAATAATGACTACAAAGTAAGCATTTTCGAGGGAAACTGGGACTACCCATTAAATGAGTAAAATTTTACCCACTTACACTCAAAAGATTATCAAATCTAAATAGATTAAAAGTTACGCTAAATCGCAACTCTCCTGACCGACGCATAGATTGGAATAAAGGGAGAGAAAACTGACTTAGTATAAAAATGCTTTATGCAGTCAAATGTATAAAGTGCGAATATTCAAATGATGCATAAAGGGGATTTATTCCATGAATAGTATTTTTATGTGCTGGTCAGTGATATTTCCAATGTTATTAATTTTAAACATAATAATAATGTTACAGGAGAAAATTTATTGTCAATTATCAATAAATCATATAACATAAACTGGATTAATTTAAAATGATATGCAGAAAATTTGAACCGATAAATAAGTGCAATAGTGGGTATCCAAAATGTTATCTGTGTGGTTTCCGTGGGCATTATTAGAGATGTGGCAACTTTGATCAGCTGCTATCCAGTGATTCCTCGTGTTGGTCGTTTCCATAAGATTGATATTGACAGGACAGCCGAGTCTCCTTGCAAAATCTACTCTGCACATTCATCAACGGGACAAACAATCTCTTGGCCTATGGGGATTTCAAAACTGTAGTCTCACGCTTCCGAAACTGTTCAAACGTTCTGATATCGATCCGCGCCAGTTTCGTTCAAGTTCGGAGTGGATTTATAGTTAGGCTCCTAGGGTCCAAAATGCGGAAAAAATTGACCGTGATGGTGCAAACCGAATGGCGCTAGCGAGTGATCGGATTCAGGTTCATATTTTTTGGCATTGTAACCGGCCTGGAAAGAGAGGATGTTTGGATCTAGTTTAGAGTTGGCACTTGGCAAGCGAAACTGTTCTAATTCACCTTACCAGCAGTTCTTCACCGTTCCAAAACCGGTCATCTTCATTCGGTGCCATGAAGGTCCTAAGGTTGCAAACATGGTGCAATTGAATTTTGGAGATTGTGGTACATGGGCTCATTTGCTTGCCAACGTTGCTTGAAGCTAAAAACAATATTATTATTCAAATATTCTTCTCAAATCTTAACTGATTCAATTCGTCAATACTTACTAAAGCTTTGTTTACTCCTTGTGGTGAACTATGGATAAAGACGATGACAGGAATTCCTATTCTTGATTGTCAACATAGCGTGTCACACAGCGTGTGAAGCTCGACGAGAGGGCTGGAACGATAATGGAGTCTTTCCAAAACAGTTTTCGTCCTTCAGCACTTTTAATTCTTGCACAGCTTTGCTGTCAGCGGTATACACTGATCGAATTCTTCGCCAGTAGTCGGACTTAGTATAATTTTGATAACATAAAATAATCGAATCAATGTATAAGCATTGGTTATGCATAAAATTATTAAATTTTAATCTTTCTTATTTTAGTAATATTTTTGAGTGTATGAGTAATTTCAACTACAAAAACAAGAAGTAAGAATTCATTTTTGAATAACAAATACTCATAAATGGGTAATATTTTTGCTCATTTAATTGGTAGTCCCAGTCTCCCTCGAAAATGCTTACTTTGTAGTCATTGTTGGGTATTTTGCGGTTACCGTGTATGCTAATTTTTCTCTGAATTGGCAATACGCAACATAAATGTCAAATTCCGACCACGGGGAAGACAACAAAAGAATTACGAAACGGACCCGAAACAACGTGAAGACCAGCGAGTCCAAACACATAAAGCAACCAACGATACAGACAAAACGGTTACTATGACTACCATGACAAACTCGCTCTGTTACATAGCTCGATCGGAGTGGTAGAAGGATAATAATATATTGCTTGCCTGCTCCCTAGAATTGCATTGGAAGTTCTATCATGATAAAGGTAAGGCCCCGATCTACTTTCAATAGAGGAGTATTAAATCTAAGCCAACGTACTTTATGCTATGGAACATGCAATTTTATTCCGATCGGACCGTTGGTTTTGTAGATAATATCCAAAAGATTTAAATATAGCCGCCATTCTCTAAAACTACACAGAAATAAGCAAGGCACCTAGTAGTTTTCTGAGTAATTATGAGCTGTAATATGCTCCATAGATTGAGCTCAATCTTTATTCCATAGACATTCTCGATCTGCCAAAACACGATCCAAGACATCACATTCCTGAAATCAGTTCACATCTCATCCACTGTAAAATCCACGGTGTATCCGGAAATCATGATGAAATGATCTCTCTGATTTTTTCTGACATCGTTATCGAGATTTTTCCCTTAACATTTCTGATATCATAATAATCCTACCCTAAATATGAACCATAATTCGTCAACGCATCATTCCGGCTGCCTTTGACAATGTTCCACAAAACTCGTCCATATTCGCGTTCGTCACTCGCAAATAAGTCGTCCTTTGTGTATCCTCTTGGTTGGTGGCACACATGATCACGATGATGATGATGATGAGAGAAAGAGTACGGGCGCAGCACCACGCGTGTTTTATGCATTTTCCATCAACCGGATGGGACGCATTAGTGCTTCTCCTGCTTGGATGGACCTGTCGCAGCAATCGATGGGGAAGGGGTGTCAGTGGCAAACGAATCACGCTATAGCCTAGCTGCACAGGATTTCGCGTTTCGATTTTTCCTTTCTCCACGCTGCTGCTGCTGCTTGATGAGAGAGTGTAGGATTTTTTTTTTGCTTCGTTGTTGTTTCGCATTTGCCTAGGCACCAGGCCTATCCAATTCATTGCATCCGCGATAATGCCTGAGTGCATTGAATACAAACGCACATGCACTAGCCTGTATGCATTTCATACGCACACAGTTCCAGGATTCAGAAACAACGTTTTTGGCAAATCCGCATATACACAGCCATCAGGAGTGTGTTTGGAAATGCATTTTCGTCCTTCGCTTCGTTCTGAATGCAGTCAGCGTCGTCTGTCGTCGGGCGAAGCGGCATAGACATTGCATTTGGAATGGAAGATGGCGTGCGCGGACGGAAGTAATGAGGACCGAATAGTCAGAGAGTGCATGGCAGGTCCCACTGGTGGCGACGGCGGCGGGTTCATAAAACAAAACAGGCCATATATAACCACGCTCCATCCGCCCCGGGGGCCCTTTGCCTTCTGCTGCAGTCGGAGGGTTTGATTTCGACGCTGACGTTGGCGAAAAGTGACGAACACTGTGGGTGCACTGTTGGGTTTTACAAAGTTGAGCGGGTTTTGAATGTCTTTTTGATCGGAGATGGAACAAATCTTTAAATATTGACTCACGATTGCAGATAAGTTTTATGAAACATCGTCGAAGACCCCAAATTCGTTTTGACCATCAAGACCTCCACCATCAGCGCACATTCCAAGCGCACTATCCCATTTTTCGCACAGCCTTTTGAAATTGCATTTTTGCAACGTCGTGTGCGCCCGCGAACTACCCTGATCTGTCTACCTCCGACGTCGTCAGTCGTACCTTTTCATCTCCATGGCAGATGCATTTTGCACTGGCCATATCGGTGGTACGCTGGAATGGGTGCCATTCGAGGGTTTGGCCGGGCGGTGGGGATACTATTTTTTCACATGCACTCGCGTTTCGACCGGATGTGAGGTTGATATTTGCTGCGTCAGCGAGACGTTTGAGGTGCACTTTCAGCGAAAACAGCGCAAAAAAAAACAATCGAAGAGATATGCATCACCCGAGTCGTCCCGCGCCCGCGTTTGCATGTGTTGACTGAATGCACACCGTACACAACATAACTAACGCCGGGAATAGCCGGAGCCTTTGGCTCCAGGTTTTCAAAATATGAATCCCGTGAGGAACCCACGGGGGAAGGACACCCGGAGCGGGGTTTGCTTTTCCGGGGCTGAAGATGATGATGCAAAACGCAATGGTCGGTCAACTATTATCCCCCAAAACAACTGCATCATCATCATCTGCTGCTGGCTGGCTGGCTGGGTCCAGGATGGCGATGAGCACGTACGAGCGAGGTGCATGTGCAAAATGCGTACAAAACATGGAGGAAAATCAACGTGGATACGAAGTGGTGGGGCTACGACTAATAGCGAACGAGAGGGGCCAGATGGATGAAGATGAAAAGCACATGAAAATTATTTGCTCCACAATAAATATGCGTCTGAAGGATGGAAATTTACAGCTTTTTTCAATTTTTGTCGAGAGATGCCCCGAGCCTACGACCAACTGCATAAAACTGCGACGAATGGGTGAGAGACCGGGACCGAGTGCATCCTCGTCCGGTGGAGAGCAGTGCAACGGAGAAACGTGTCAGATCCAACGCAATCCATAAATTGCTCAGTCGAATAATAATTAAATTGTCGAGCATGGAGCATGGATAGAATAGGTGGACGGAAAAGGATGACAAAAAGAAGTTACTTTTCAATCGGATGTAGATTTACACTTTTAGGGACTATTTTTTTGGGATAACAGTTAGGATTACAACTACAACTGATTTGTCACGCTGTCCTTTCAAGAGTGAAGAGATCTTGTTTTTATAATATGCAGTCAACTCTCTTTAATTCGAATCTTGATATTGAAAAACACATCCAGGTGGAGATGAAATCGACCTACAAAGGTAAATCTTGGGAGTTTGCATGGTAGAAGGGTTCAAAGTAATTTAGTTTTATCTCAAATCGAGGGAAGAAATTCCTCTTGGACTTCTACAACAACGCATCCCAACTAACAATTTTCACAATGTAAACGTGTTACTCATTTCATTTATACAGCCTTTAGCTGTATTCAAACTTTCTATGATATGAGGCAACCTTTACTCAACCTCTGTACACGCAAATCTGGCGACTTAGTCAGCTACTTATGGCTGTTGGGACGGTTGGAACAAGCTCTTATTACATTTCCATGTACGCTTCTAAACAGCTGTTTTTGCTGCTGTTTAGTGTTGAAAGGCGCTTATTCAACCTTTTTTTGGTTATCCAATAATCACTACACAGCTTTCTCTTGAAGCCGGTGTTAATATTATTTACACTTTTTTTGTTGGAAGAATTGATTGAGTTTATTTTGCAGTGAGAATCAAATTAATCGAAATAAGTCATAAACACACCACCAATTTACTTACCCTGCACCCAGAGATACCAGATTTACAGACAAGTCTGTGAATTAACAGACTTTTATTTTTTTCACAGGCATTTTTGTCGTTACAGACATTTACAGACTTTTAAGTTTTTTCACAGATATTTACAGACTTTTGTAATCGAGGAAAAAATTTAAAATTTATTTGGTTACACTGTTTTACATCTTCAATCAAATTCAGGCCAGTGGCAGGCACGCAACATATTATACAGTGACAGCGGGCCCAGCACAGCAAACGGGACTGTCAAACGCTGCTGTTGGTATAGGCCTTGTCACTGGCATGACCAAATTATACGTAAGATGCATTTTGCAACACGCATTAGAAATTCGCACGATTTCAAATCCACCACACGAACGAGCTGTCACTGTTATAGACCTGTCGATGTGCTGCCATGTTGTATCCAAATCGAACATTTTCCATACGATTGATGGTTTGTTTTGATACGTCAACTCACGTTGGCCGGTCAATTCCCTTGCGTTTGACGTTTACGCACTACCGCCATCTGTTCAGCGTACTACCCACCACAGTGTATTCAACAGATGGCGGTAATGTTTTAGCGACTATGTTTTACAGTGAGAAATATTCAATGTGTTATATCTGTTTGTCTGTGGTTTTAGTGCTGAATGAAGCAGCCATTTTCGTCGTTTTTTACCTGTATAAGAGTCGTTAAAATGTGGAAAAAATCGAGAAAAATCAATGGGAACCCGAGAGGAAACCCAATAACAAACTTTTACAAAGGACCAGGTTAAGGAAAATCAATATAAATACTTATTACGTTGAGTTCCATGTTATTTAAGGTATCGCACGATACATTTCGGCGCATGTTAAAATCTGTCCACTTGCGGTACCCGGTATATTTAAAAAAGGCCATTGTGATCAATGAGTCTGAATATGTCCACCATTGATCTTATAGTAAAATTCTTATGTGATTTGAGGTGTCACATGATAAGTTTTTGACATACAGTGCCTTCCAGTTTTTGGCAACACGGCCTCATCAACTAATTCTTTCTTCAAATTTGGGCTAGCACTTTCTGGGGATTCATTCATGAAATTTCAAGTAGATCTGAATCCCCAAAGAGGGGTCTAGTGATATCAGATATGGAAGCGAAGAAGACAAAAATGATGTATTGCCAAAAACAGGAAGGCTCTGTATCAATCTTTTGCGAATTCCTCAGTTGGATCTGGAATTCACATTTTTGTTCATATCTTCGGAACCATAATTCCGACCAAAAATAAATCAATAAATCAATTGATCCATCCATCTCTGCGGAAAGTGAGTGAGTTACACTCATACGAACTTACATACATACATACATACATACACACATACATACATCTCTCCGGGTCGTGGAACGAAATTGTATTTTTCAAGTGATATCATAGCCTTTCGGTACACCTTGGTGTACAAGAAAGGCAAAGCGTGTAATTATTTTGCAAAATGTAATGAATATGTTGCTTGATATATCTTATTTTACAACTGTATTTGTAAATTCGTTACAACAGTGTTAGTGTTTAGCGCCAATTCACCGTACTTGGCTTCGTTGTACAGTACTCTCCATTTCTCGATGATATTAATATCGATATTCCTTCCCATCCGAATCGTTTAAGCAACCCTGATCTTGATTTATCAACACTTTTTGAGCACAAAGTGTTTAGAATCGTAATAATATGCTTATAAATTGCTCTTTTGATTGTCGATTTCTCCATATTTAGGTGGTAGACTAACTAAGATGGGCTCGTTCCACCGCTGCTGGCGTGAAAAAGGACCAGTCCTAACTAACTAACGGATTTCCACACTATACGGCATATAAGATCGACTCAAATTTAATTTTAAATTACTCAAACTCTAGAAAACGTAGTTTACTTGTAGACATTGTAAAATTTTCGAGCCCCATAAATCTTTTTCAATATGTCGAAAATCGACGAAAATTTTACTCATTCAAGAAGCATACACTCAAAGAATAAATCACATATCCAATGGAATTTCACATGTGAAATTCAGATAAATATCATTGGTTTTGTTAATGAAAAATATGTGTATTATGTGTACGTGTATAAAAACTTCATAAGAACCATTTTTGCGTGTACTAATTTCATATGTACATCGAGATGTTGCTCATATTAGAAAACAAATTCCTGTAATAGCTCATAAAGTTTTACTCAGTCTATGAGTTAACTACATTTCAAAAATATGAGTGAACTAATCGCAACTTTGAGTCGACCTCATTTGTCGTGTAATCGTAATTTACCTTTTTATTAACTGCTTTTAACGTATACTGCGTTGATGAATGCATTCCCAACTCCAATTAGGTTCAATTCGTTAAAAGCAGGTATTTTCAGCTCGAACAAGACTTTTACTGAAATTTCAAATTTCACAAACTATATCTCTTCGAGACAAAAGATGATTACTTAATATTTGCATAAAAGTGACATTAGCGTTTATTGGCTGCTGTTATTCAGTGCGACTGACAAATTGAATAATGGTTGTCAAAAAGTTGAGTAAACGCTGTCCAAACATATTTGGCTAGCTTCTGCTTGCAGCTGTATCTGCAGCTTTTTCAGCTGCTTTACAGCACAACGCTGGAAAAGTTGGTTTATAAAGCTGAAAATGTTAGTTAGGATGTCAAGCTGCCTTTAGGTTCAATTGGCTAATTTTAATGAGTTCGTTCCTTTTTGTCCATTTTTATCTTTTCAAACCAGTAAAGCTGATAGTTCACCCTTTTGTGGAACGTTATTTGCATAAGATCTAGGTTGAGTAAGCGCCTTTCAAGTTCACACACAACTAAACAGCAGGATAACGGCTGTATAGAAGCGTAAATAGATATTCAATAAGAGCTTGTCCCAACCGCCACAGCAGCCATAAGTAGCTGACTAAGTTCGCCAGATTTGCTTGTATAGAGGCTAAGTAAAGGTTTCCTCATATCGTATGACATTTGAATACAGCTTGAGGCTGTATAAATTAAATGAGTAAAGCGTTTACATTGCGAACATTGTCAGTTGGGCTACCACCGAACCCTAGTTCTAACAATTTCAAAGTAGGGGAACAGGATTTTTCAGTAATCAAAGGAACACATCTTAGTCCTTGTTAATAATGACAAAATAAACCTAGTGGCCTGCCCTGCCCTTCGGTTCAGTGAGGGTAGGGGCACGTTCTTCCAGGTTGGCTGAGTCTGATTTCATGTGTAAGTAAGTGATGACACTGGACATTGTTATGTGAAGTTCACTTTAAAAGGTGCGTTTCATATTTCACCATATTTAGTTCCTTTTCTTCTTATTAAAAAATTAAAAAAAAAATAGTTCCACAGAGCCTGAATGAAATGAGGCGCTTGCGAAGATCACTTGAAAGTACGATATGACTCAACATTAATACTATTTGTACCATTGTTACGAGGTAAATATTAAAAGTGCAATTATTGTTAATTGTATATGTTCTACAAATCTGTTCTGTTTTAGGTCAGCGAAAATCATCTATGAGGAAAATGCAATTTACATGCGGAAGGGTCTAAACCTGTTCCATCAGTAGCATCCCTCCCAGCTTGAATGTCTGCAACCGTGCCTATAGGTAGATTCTCTTTAGTTGTGTAATCTGCATTGTGATTATGATTAAGTGTTTATGTGTACACGGAAACAAATCAGATTCCATTTTCATGAATAAAAAATCATGAAATGAAAAAACTTGCCATCCCATGAAATCGTAACAATGATTCATGATTTTGTCTTGGAAATTCATGATTTCATAATGCAGTTAAATCAAGACCGCTACAAGCGTTACACGTACTTTGCTAACCGTGTTCATAAACCGCACTACATAGGTATCTCTTATACGCATTTTGTCTTCCATCTTATTCATGTACTGATAGTCTAGTGGTCAAAGTATGGGTTTAATGATCTCAAGGTTCTTGGTTCTAATCCAGTCTGGTGCTTTATTTTATTCTTTTTACATTTTTTTGGTTAAAAGTTAAACCCATGAATTTAGCTCATGATTTCAACTATGATGATTCATGATTTTGGGAATGGTTGCTGCGTTACGCAAAAGTTGCTCATGATACCATGAATATTATTCATGGTGTATTTTCATAACATGAAAATACGCTGTGTTCATGAAATCATGAGTCATTTTTCTTATTTCGGAGATCGCATTTTTTCCCGTGTAATAAAGAATATGAAGTATTTATAAGATTTTATTTTTTTTTTAAACGTTTGCTGAAAACCGAATAAATAAAATGGGTACTTGTTATTCATCTACAGAAAAAAGCATGATGGATGAAAAGTACCCATTTTTTTCAAATGGGTCTTTTTTTTTTACTCATTAATGGGTACATTCAAGTTAGCGTGTACTAATCTGCATGGACTGCTCATTGCGATTGCTCGGTGGTCCAGCTACTTTAGACCAGATGACCATGACAATGGAAGAAAATTAGTTATCGTTGAAAGAAGTATTACAACACAGGTAATCGCTATTAGATATTTTTGCAGACAAGGACAGATAGTGAACATGAAGATCCATTGCAGATAACAAGCAAAGGTGTTAAAGGGTGTTCCACATCAAATTGCATCACGTAAAAAACGCTGTTGAAAATAACCCATTGGGTATTTTCTCTTCAACACTTGGGTAGAAGTAGTTTAGAGTGTATTGTTTACACTGTATTTTTATCGCTGTCTATTTATCGAAAGTTGGCAAAAATGGCGTCACCTGAAAAGCAACGTCGTGAAATGATCTTGCGCAAGCACCTAGAAAATCCTCAACTCTCTCATCGGGACATCGGAAAACAACTCGGAATTGTGCAGTCAACGGTGAGTCGTGTGATTAAACGTTACTACGAAACTCTGAGCATCGAACGGAAAGAGAAATGCGGTCAGAATGGATGTTCGATTAGTGATCAGGATCACAAGCGTGTCGTGAAAGCGTTTAAGCAGAATCCCAATGCTTCGGTCAGGGATGTGGCCAAAAACTGAATCTGTCCAAGTCTTTCGTTCAAAGAGCGAAGGACCGGGAGAGACTGCATACGTAAAAAGTGCAGAAGGGTCCAAATCGTGACGAACGGCAAAATACGATGGGAAAGTCACGGGCCCGGAAACTGTACACCCAGATGCTGACGAAGCCTCATTGTCTCATCATGGGTGATGAGACTTACGTTAAGGCGGACTTCCGGCAGCTTTCGGGGCTAGTGCGAGGGGCACGAAATAACCTTTAACTCCTACGCAAGCCTTTTTTAAGTACAATAATTACAGTTAACTACATGATTAATTTCTTTAATTACGAGCGTCGGAAATTTTTTGATTTAATTACTTTTAAGTACAAATTTCAGCTTTAATTACAAGTCGCATAAATTAAGTACATTAAGTCCATTAATGTACAACAAGAAATGTACTTAAATTTCCCCCAGTTAGACCCTTTCATTATTGGCCGGTGAAACAAAAATTTCACAGGCCCTTTTGCTACGTTAAGGATAATGTCAGCTCTGATAGATTGTATCGCTGTTATGACTTCAGAATAGAGGTTTTCACGTCTGTTTGTATTGGTAGGATATATGACAGCGTGTTAGTGACTATCCGAGGAAAATACATAACAAATCGATGTCAAACTCATTTTGACAAATCGATGTCAAACTCATTTTCCCACTAGTGTGCGTGCGTTAAACGTCACTAATCTCGATAGACCCTATAAACATACATCTCCCGGGACCTACGAGGAAATCTACGTTGGTGATTGGTGCCAATTCACATGCAACGATCGGTTCGTGATTGGAATTGTAGTCGGATTTCAATACTGCCGAGGTGTTGGCAGGGCAATGAACTATATCCTGGATTACGCCCCTGTCAAAGCACCGGAGAATGCGACAATGAAAGGAATGTTTGTTTGTGCTACCTGGTTCAACCTAAGAAATAACGAATTTAATTTGGTGGATGTGAACGAAAACAGAATTACAATAGAAAATTATGTTAACCTTTGCGTGCCTAACGTCTAAATTTGCAGAGATTTCAAAATTCAATTAGCTCTAAAAACATAATTTCTCAATATTTTTCTTTACAACAAATTGCATTTTGTCGGGAATCTATTGAAGTTTTTGAATACATCTGAAAATATTTTGATCAATTCATGGTTCCGGAGTTATTTCGGTTCCCGTTGGGGTCACTTTTGGTCGGCATTCGACTTTATTGTTCTGTAATAGGTATACACACGATGAACATCATGTTGTAATTGGACCAGTGGCAGCTATTCCGACGGTTCACAATCACATTGGGCATCCCGGAAATGTTCCGGTGCCCCGGGGAAGTGGCCAATTCTCAGCAATAACCAAAACCCATCATGCGACACATCAAACTTCATGATTTTACAAATCTTGGGCAGTAATGGCCTTATTGAAAGTCCGTGGTCACACTAGCCCTTCCGGGAGTGTTCCGGTGCCCTCGGGGAAGTGGCTAATTCTCAACAAGAACAAAACCCATCGTGCGACATATCAAACTTCGTGATTTTACAAATCTTGACCAGTAATGTTCTTATTTAGAGTCCATGGTCACACTAGCCCTCCCAGACATGTTCCGGTGCCCCCGGAGAAGTGGCCAATTCTCAACAAGAACCAAAAACCCATCGTGCGACATATCAACATTCATGATTTTCCAAATTTTGGCTGGTAATGGCCTTAATGAGACTCGACGGTCACACTAGCCATCTCGGGCATGTTCCTGTGTCCCCGGGCAAGTGACCGATTCTCCACAAGAACCAAAACACGTCATGCGACATATCAAACTTTATGATTCTGCTGAACTCGGCCAGTAATGGTCTTTTTGAGAGCCCACGATCCCATTGGCCCTCCCTGGCATGTTCCGGTGTTCCCGGGTATATTTTCAATTATCGACAAGAACCTAAATCCTTCGTGCGACATATCAAACTTTATGATTCTGCACGGCTAATAATGGTCTTAGACAGTCCACAGTCCCATTAAATTGTCCCCCCCCCCCCCCCCGGGTAAATATCCAACTCCCAATAAGAAACAGAACCCCTCGTGTGACATATCAAACTTCATTATTTTACGAAACTCCGTCCGTAATAACCATATTAAGAGTTCAAATTTGCTATCCCAGACACGATCCGATATTCCCAGGAATGCTGTTACACCTAAAGTAAATTATCGAATTAAGACAGTATTTCATTTCATCCCTATGCTGATTCAATAGAATTAAGAAGTTGTACTAGACATGTTTTAATTCTTATGATTTTAACTGTTTTTCTTATTCAACAGTGTACGCAAGCCCAACAGCTATTACAAAAATAGTACCCCTTTTCTTCCGATTTATGTTTCTTACATGTAGCTTTAAGACACACATGACACAATGATTTTACCTTTTCATAATTGGAACGAGAACAAATCGAACACCTCTTTCATCCAGAACCACATTTATAGTCTTGATGCAAAGATTTTGGTTGATGTAGGTTGTTGCAAGAATGGCACAAGTTCCTAATGGACATTTTTGGTTGCTATTGAAAATTTAGTCGATTGCTGAATTTATGTATGGGCCCAAATTAGGGACACTTAGGCCGACATTACCTGCATTTCCCCTATTATCTGTCAATCCTTTTCTTTATATTCGTTCTTTGACGTGTTCAAGAGCCAACTCTTTTGCCAGCCAGTCTAAAAATTTCCGCTTTCGGCTCTTGTCATTCGGTAGGTAATGCGGATATGCAATTGTAAATAGGAAATACGCATTATTGGAGCACATATCCGTAAGGTTCATGAAAACAGCAAACGACCATCTATTCGTTCGCCATTTGCAAGTGTATCCCGCGGTCGCTTTATCTAGTGTATCCACTCCTCCTTTCAATCTGTTGTACAACTGTACTATTTTCGGCTTGATAAAAATTTTCTGCAATTGGTCCTACATAAAAAAAAAATACAGTAAAATCACAATGTAGATATTTAGTTTTATTATTGATATTTTTTTCCTTGGATTTGTTTTCCGTCGGTCTTGTTTTCCGTGCTGAGCATCAATGCTACCGACGTCAGGTTCCTGATCAAGCGGGAACGGTAAGAAAGGCGCAGAAGGTGGTAGTTCGTTCGCTGACCATTTCGCAGGATCAGAAGTTTTTTTTGAGACCGATAAGGGGATGTTCATAAACTACGTAGACATTTTTTTGGATTATTGTCCCCCCTCCCCCTGCGTAGACAATTGTCGGTACAAATTTTTTAAAATTGGTATGGTCCGTTCATAATTGTCAAACCCACCCACCCCCTTAGAAAAAGAGCTGAACGGACACTGGAGCTGGTGAATACTTTGGACATTCACACGCTGCGCTACTTCTGGGAAAAAATCGTAGCTAGTATGCAATTGTCTTCCCAGCACGGATAACTTGAGTGTGTCAAGTTGATCGGTAACGATCATTTCATGTCCTGTGCACATGGGACTCCTCGTTTCCTATCGGTTTGGAGTTCTGCCCATAGTATTGTTTAGTTGACCCATGGAAAGACGAACAATGGGAAGGTGAATTTCATAAGTGCTATCGCGTCAATTCTGAATACGGATGTGATCATATTATGGCGATAATACAAATAAAAGCACACAATTGGTTTGAATCATATTAGTTTCTGAATCTGTTAATTCAGGCACAAGCTAATATCATCATCTGTCGAGCTGTGCTGTGAGCATGGCTTAATATTCGAACATTTTTTGATCGGGAGGAAATTTGCTCGAGGAATTGCTTGAATTTAAGAAAATGTAAAATTTGAAGACTTGTCGTCACAACTAAGTGATTCCCATTTCATTTTCACTGTATATTGTCGCTAGAGTTGTAAACCGATATAACCCACTCGTGAAAATTTGTTTTTTTCTAGTTCTGCATTAAAGCGCATTATTCAACGAATACAGTGCACTAGATACGACATTATGTTGAACGTACAAAACGAAAGTGAAATCGATTGTCGCGAGTGGATTATTTCAGTTTCCAACTCTAGCATGGTGCTCTAAGAAATTTAGTATAAGTATTCGCAGAATTGGTCATGTTTGTAGTCTAGTAAAACATTAATATGCATATTTCAGGGTGTAAGAAGAGTTTTTGAATTAATTGATTCATTCGACTATGTGTTAAGGGTTTTCTTCAATTTTTTTTAAACAGTTCAAGAATAAGGATTTGGGTACGTTTTTAATTACATTTGTGTAACTTTAATTACATTAATTCCAGAAAATAAAATTTTAATAACAATAATTACGTAATAAAATTGAAGTATGTGTTTTAGTTACAGTAATTACACTGGCACTGCTTTGATTACGCGAAATTAAATTTAATTACATGAAATACTTAATTTTCATTTTTAATTACTTAATAACATAGTTGAACACTTTGTACTTTAAATCCAACGCGGTGCGTGCCCCTCGGGCTAGTGTTCTTCACCGCCTAGCACAAGTTTGATGTTCTGGAGGAAGTAAGGAAGTGCAGAAACATTCAAAGTTTGCCAAGAAATACATGATTTGGCAAGCGATCTGCTCATGTGGCAAACGGAGTGCGCCGTTCGTGACTACCGGGACTGTAAACGGGGAGATCTACATCAAGGAGTGTCATAAGCATATGCTTCCTCTGTTCAAGCAACAAGAGGGTCCTACGATCTTCGGGCTGGATCTAGCTTCGTGCCACTATTCAAATGTTGTCCTGCAGTGGTACGAAGCCAACGGGGTCACTTTCGTACCCAAGGACATGAACCTTCCCCCCCAACGCACCGGAACTAAGGCCCATCGAAAAATACTGGGGTATTAAGCAGGTCAAGGAGGTCAAATCTGAAGAAGACATGAAGAAAAAGTGGGTTTCCGCACAGAAGAAGCTGCAGCCAGATGTTGTACAGAACCTAATGAGTGTTGTTAAGCGTAAGGTGCGAGCGTATGGTTATGGTATTGAAGTTGAATGAAATAAATATTCCAAAAGCTTACTGCAAGTTTGAAAAGGATCCCTATATATTCCTATATTCTACATATTTTCATATTAACATATAAATTCATTGGGTATCAGGGCGCTAGATTGAAGCGATTTGGATAGGGAGAGTAGAATTTCCAAATCTTTGTTGTTAAAATTTCGTGAATTGAAGGTGGGCTCTTTTCCCCACTCGTTGGAACATTCTCTCGTAGGATGGTTTGTTCCGTATCGGGTTGGAACATTTTTATAGTTGGAAGGAGGTTTTCTTGCTTCCGTGGATCACGCGTCAGTGTCTCTGCTTACGGTTCCACCCTCCGGTTTTGCCTCTTCATACAATGGTATTCAATTTACCAGGTATCGTACATGATCAAGTCATACGAGGTGGACAGACCACTGTATAATGACTGTGCCCTGCAACAATGAGTGGTGTCTTTTACATATATACATACAACATATAATATTTCGTGATCCTGGCCATATAGAAAGTTGCTGTCTTGAGCAAAGTTGTGACCAAGTCCTTTCGGATGGTGGTCGTATTAATTAACCACTTCATTCGAGCAGTTAAAATGACGTTTACTACCCCTCTAACTTTGAAATAAAACATTATTTTAAGATATTTTCTTCTAGAACCACGAGAAAAGTAGCCAAAATTTGTGCATTAAAAAAAAAATAGAAATTAGTTGGTCCAGTTTTGTGAAATCGCTGGTAGAAAGTCACGCCAAAACTGCTTGACAAAATGGTCAATACAGAACTCTTGCACTACGCAGCACTTTCGTGCACATGAATTTCCTGTATACGCTGTATCGGGATATCGTGACCATATAGAAGGTTACTTGCCTTCAACAAAGTTTTTCAAATGACCGCGGACTTCCGGATGCTGCTCATATTAGTTCAGAGCTCTCTCATTTTAGCCGTGGTTGCAATCTTGTGCTCCGGCGCATTTTCTTGCAAAAACAATTTTTTTTTTTCGCTTCATGTGAGGCCGTTTTGCAGCGATTTCGGCCTTCAATCGCTCCAATAATGCACAGTAATACTAGCTGTTGACAGTTTTTTTTTTCTTTTTCCAGGTAGTCCACGAAGAGTATGCCATGACAATCCCAGAAAACCGACGCCTTTCCAACTTATTGAGCCTCCCTTTCTCGGAGCACTCGTGCCGGCTTCAGTCCATTGCCGGGCACTCATTCTGTTCTCTGGGGTGTAATAGTGGATCCAGGTTTCATCAACAGTTACCAATCGAGGCCAAAAGTCCACCCGGCTCTGCATCAGCAAGTCCAAACACTCTTTCGAAGTGCTTTCGCGTTCGTGTTTTTGGTCAGGAGTGAGCTCTCGCGTTCACCCAGCGGCAGGATATCTTTTTCATATGCAGAATCTCACCCAAAATATGGCATGTGCGCTCAGTACTAATATCTGCGGTATCTGCTAGCTCGCACACCTTCACTTTCCGGTCAGCCAATACCATTTCATGTATTTTTTGACATTGTCCTCTGTATCCACATCGGAGGGCCTGCCACTGGAGACTTGATCGGTAGTGGAGTTGCGGCCAACACGAAACTCTCGAAACCAATATTTGACGATGTAATCTGACGGAGCATTAGCCTCTTAATATTTATCCAACTTTTCTTTTGTTTCCTTCGCCGGTTTGCCTCTCAAAAATAATGATTTATGAGAGAACGAAAATCGTTTTTATCCATACTCAACATGATGCCAAACACGTCAACAAAAATCAGCTGTCAAAACAAAACTAAAGACAGTATCGCACTGAAATTAGGCATGTCTGCCTAAATATGAACGGACTACAAGCGTTAGCGTTAGCGTTGCTATGATATACTTCGTAGATTGGATACTAGCGACACTCTCACGTCTCTTCTGAAATTCTCAGTTAGACTACTTTCAGGAATAATGCTGGGGAGTAAACATTGGTTCCAATCTAAACAAGAGTAACAGAAGCATGACTGTCGCTATTCCCGGCCACGCCCATCTTTACCATAACTAGGGATAGGGAAGAAAATGTTGATGTAGTACTTACTTAACGAGAGGCCACCGACTTAGCGACACCCTCATAAGTGCTACGGAGTTGGAGGGTTGGGTAGGGTATTCGGTTAGGATTCACCTCAAGTTGGCGATGCAACCAAAAGTATGTACTGTTTATTTGTTATTTATTTAATCTCTCGATAGCCGGCTATCGAAAGAACATATTCATTTTGTTTAGTGATCTTGAATTTTAAGAGTCATGACGGAGAGCTTGGGAGTAAACCCATGATTTTCTGCTCAGTAAGCAAAATCGATCCCTCCAGGGTCATCGAGCATCTCATAATCCACAGCGCTTCGCGTCAAAGTACGAATATCTGGATGAAATATCTATTATTGAATAACTTTATTTTACGATAATTACATGAAAGAAATAACTGCAAACAAAACGTGACTACTAAAATTTCAAAAAGATATTCTCACAAATATATTTCACGCAACCAGGAATCTCAAAACCATTAGTAAATATGAACGGACTACAAGGCACCATAACCTTTTTTGCTGTAGTAGCCGATTCTGGCGGTCATGAAGGTACCTCACCCCACCTAGTAGATGTCAAACTTATATGTCCGCCACCATTTTGGAATCCACTGCCGCCATGGCACCTAAATAAAACAAAAAAGGACAATCTCTTGATCCCCCTTCTGATTACCTTCATTTGAGCATGCTCACGGATGATGAGAATGATCCATCATCCTGGCAAAATTCCAGTAAACTTTCCCGGCTTAGTGTTAAGAAGGAAAAGGTCCCCCCTATTGTGATAACCACTTCCGATTTCAATGCTCGTCGCGCGGAACTCTTGAATATCGTTAAATTAAAGTTTTCACTTCAAATTGGTCTTCGGGGATGAATGTCGTGTATTTGATGAAACCTTGGACGGATTCAAACGTCTTCTCAAGTATCTTACTGAGAAGAAACACACATTTTTTACTTACGACACCAAAACAGCTCGTCTGTTCATGGTTATCTTGAAAGGTCTGCCCAGGGGTAAATCCCTGGATCAGATCAAAGATGAACTGACCAATTTACTTGGAGTGGAGCAATTCCAAGTAAGCAAAATGAACTTCCGTTCTCGTGATTCACGCAACGAAATTTCTTATTATTTTTATTGAGTTCCCTTCAAGTCAAGTGAACTAAGCAACCTTAAGGCCTTAGAAAAAGCTGGCCTTATGTGCCGTGTTCGAATGAAGTGGGAACACTTCTGGAAGACTGGAAGAAATTTTCAAAACTTCACCCAGTGCCATAAGTGTCAGGGATGGGGTCACGGAACAAAAAAATTGCTACATACCCAGCTAAATGCATGAATTGTGGTGATTCCTTTCACGCAAAGGAATTCCTGTCCTGTGAAGAAAGGTTCTAATAAAATGAACACCACAAATATAATTTTTGGGAATGTAACACGCGAAGCGATCCTAGAATCTCGTAAGCGATCCTAGAATCGCCTAGAAGCGACAGGTAGGACACGCTTCACGGTACATGGTCAACGAGGAACAAATTCTATATTCATATTCGTAGATACCAACAGCACACAATATTCAAGTTCTTCATTATTATTATTTAGCTTTATTTAGGAGGCTTTCAGCCTTAGGCTGGTTCGCCTCCACTCAAGTTCTTCATCCATACCCGCTGTAACCAATGTTCAGCAAGTAAATGGAGCTACCTATGCTACTATTGCAGCTGATAGAAATCGAAATCAAAATTCTAGCCAACATAATTCTAACGTTAATTTTGATGATCGTCTATTTTATAAGTAAAAACACACATGTAACAACGAATATTAGCATCTAAATCCTAGTAGAAGGTTAACATGGTTAAAAGCACGAAAATGCAACTCCGTTATTACCAGATCAGCTGTAATTATACAGAGAACCAATAGACGTTGCTTGGGACGAGCAATCATCCTCAATGTGTAAATACTGGTGATCTTAAAATAGGCAAGACCAGCGCTGGCTACGTACGAATGCTGGTCGAGAAAGGAATGGGTAGGAATATGTTGACGTAATACTCGTTTTAATGAAAGCCTAGAACACCTCTGCACTTTCACGAAAAATCACTGGGATATTGGATAAAAGGATTGGGATTGCAGCAGGTTTAATCTTGGTAAACGATATGATGAATTGATGTCCTAACGATTCAATGTCGTGAGGGAGCTTGTGTTTGAACCCACGGTCTTCTGCTCAGTAAGCAAAGTCGGTCGCCACTAGACAACTGAGCTCCTTATATAACAAAACAATTGCAATCAAGATACCGTTTGACTTTTTGTCCCGGTGGCGACCTCACTGACGACGACAACAACTGCTCTTGAGAAGGATTTGATATGGATTTCTGATCAACACATCTTTTCTAAAACTGAAATATTACATCTTTTACGTACTCGTCCTTTCATCCGAATTTCATTACGCTTTATAACATATTCATAAAGCCGATATAATGAATATCTCTATAATGTGAAAGACCTTGGGATTGAACCCATGATGTTTTGCTCAGTAAGCAAAATCGGACGCCACAAGGCCACCGAGCTCCTCCTTTAACAAAACAATTACGACCAAACCAACCAATTACCTGTTCAACTTGCTGTTACTAGATTTCGATCCCGGCGGCAACCTCACCGACTACGATAACAACTACTCTTGATAAGGATTTGTTGTAGATTTCAGATCAACCTTAAACTCGAATATTATTTAGTTCTAGCGTTAGCGTCAGCGTTGTTACGGTATACTTCGTAGAATTGATACTAGTGACATTCACATTCAATTAGGTAGCCAAGCACCTTTTATTACAAAAACAATTAAGCGTGAGTTTAATCAAGACGGTGGTCTCAAGGAATGCAACAATGACTATCACGACCCACGAACAAAAGCTAACATCCGCAAACAAATCGACACTGTGCCACTGGATCGTAACAGTTGCAATCAGCGTTGCCAGTATTCCAGATTTATCTGGATTTTCCAGATTTTTAGTCGTCTTGCCAGATATACAGACAGACCACGTATATTTCCAGATTTTTAAAATATGTTCCAGATTTTTCCAAACTTTTTAAACATGTTGCTTTTAAAAATATCAGGGTAAATCAACCCTCTAATTAGAAAAAATAAAAGCCATTATTGGAATTTTTTATTAAAATTTACCGTTGGACATTATTGGAAATAAAAGGTAATTCTGAAAATAGTTCACAGTTAAGTGTCAGGCGAATTCTTTGTGAAATCAAAGAAGAACTTCAAGCTACTTCTGAGTAGAATTACATTCATCTCTGTGGGTTTTGGGGTCGTGCGGCGTCACCCATTATTTAGGCGTATTGTGAGTGCTACGAAGTGAGGGTTCGATTCAGGTGCAAATTTTGGCGACCTGAAAATTTCTCTACTGGTCTAATGGGTGTGGTGTGTTGTTCGTTGTCTAGTGTTAAATATTCAATCTGTGCAACCCCTGGTTGAAGACGGTGTCAATTGTCTTGTCAGCTCTGATGAAAATTGCATGGAGATTTTGTCAATAAAGGAAATACAAACCGGAAGAGAAAGCATAGAAAATTCCTATGATGAAACTTGAGGAGTATGTTGATACGAATCGTGGGAATAATTTCAATGGAATTTTGTCCAATGTTTCTATGGAGATTAATTTTAATAAAATTTTAAGAGCAATTTCTGCAAGACTTTCAAAACCATTTTCGCAAAGTACTTGAGTACTTAGGTAATACTGAAAAGGATTTTAAAACGATTCTGACCTTACCTACAAAGCAGTTTAAAGGGAATTATCGGATAGGTCTGAGAAGAGTGTGACGGTCATTCTGAAGAGCGCACCAAGGAAATTGTTAAGAATATTTTAAGAATTTCATAGAGAAAAATAGACACAAAATTGAGCCAATTTGAGGCAGTTGTGGAATTGGAGATTGATTTATAAAAACTTGCAAAAGGTAACGCTAAGAACTCTTAGAATGTTACTGGAAAAGTTTAGATATTTTCAAGATTTTTTTAGAGGAATATAGAAAAGAAATATGGTGGAATTCTAGGATGATTCGAATTGAACTAAAAAAAAAGACGAAGATATTCTGTGAAGAGTTCCAAGTAAATTCAGACAAACAAAAAAATTCATGATCTGGGACGCAGGAAAAATATAAATTCCGGAATTTAGAATCAGTGCAAGTTCCCGAGACTTCAAAAGTGAAGCTATCAGGCTTTCATTTTAGTAATATAATTAATTATTCCCAATGTTCATGCGAATAGTGGAGTTACCCGTAGTTTAGATAAACTATGTGTGAGTTGCACGATGGTAGGATTTGATTCCCATTTCAGCCCGGTGAATTTTGCTTCAACATAAAATTGCCTACTGGTCTGCTGGGTTTTGTGTGTTGCATGATGTCAAGAATTGAATTGTAAATCTTATCAACCTCAGAGTAATATAAGAACTATTTTGAACTAATAAAATCATTAAATTCTGGTACTGCATCAAATAGTAAGGACTACATCGGCTATTAGTTATTAGTCCAAAAAGTCCATCCCATCAAATTTGACTTTTCATTTTTTTTAACAGTAACAGTTTAAAAAACAATTCTAACCATATTTTCTGCTGTCTTTTTACCCAGATTTAACTCAATTTTTGAAATGCTGCGTAATGGATATTTGAACTTTTTGGGCAACTTTTGGATGATTTTAGAACTGCTCATCAAGTTATTTGCTTTAAATAATTTACTTAAACATGTAATTTATAACCATTCTAGTACTTTAAATAAATTCCGATGATCATACTGACCTATTTTTACGGGAGATTGGCACATCACTTTGATTTCAATAGCATTATGTTATAAAGAGGATTTTTTTGGGCATTCCAGATTTTTCCAGATTTTAAATTTTTCCTGGTCCAAATTTTTCTAAAAATGACCTGGCAACGCTGGTTGCAATAGTTGCACATGGTAGAATAAAACTTATAAGATCTCACCTAGTCTGCAGCAAGACGCTTTGACACTTTTCAGCGTAGTAATCACAATTGTAGATGGTCCACTTTTTGACAGGAACCAACATGTAGCGATCCGGTTCATTTGTCTGAAATTCCCCGAATAGTCCTCTTTTGATAGCTTCAGCGCTCCGACACACCTTCTCAACATTATCGGGAAGTCACGAGTTCGTTTGAGGCTCCACCTTGGTTTCAAAACCGCTTGCAAAAATACTCGCTTCCCGGTTCTCAGAAGCAGCCACTGCAAAACAGCCTTTATGAAGCCGAACCACAAAGGAAATGTGGAACCAGCCCAGACAAGCATCACAGCAGTTCCATCCAATTTGAGTATCACTGCTCAGACTTCACGATTCAGATTTACACTTCACAAACTTCAGATCTCTATTTGCTTGAGTTCTAAATATTCACTTGAACACTTGAACAGCACCCAAGTAGAGGAAAAAAATCAGAACAGCAAAAACGATCGAAACAACGGAGAGTAGACGCAAAACAATATTTTAGCTGCTTATTTAACACTGCAAGAGCCGAAAACCAACCCCAAAAGTTCTCATATTATAGTCGACAATGTACCCCAATTGGACTATGACAGTAATATGTATCGTAATGGATTCCTCGAAAATGACCTGTAAATCCAAATAGATTGCTTCGACAATTGAAATTCCACGACAATGATTGGAAAACTGGTTCCAAATACTAAGTCTAGAGGATCAAAGATTCCTAGAACTTCCATGGATAGCATATCCTTGTCCTCTTTCCAAACTTACCAACCATGCTGCCCAATCATTCATAGTTAAGCAGTCCATCGCAATCATTCTAAATGCATTCAAACATAGGCTTTTACATCCGATTTCCCAGCATCCATCGTCATCTATGTGCACCGTAGATGCATTTGAGAAATGAAGAAAAATTACTCCCTAAATCCCTTCGGCTGAGGCATCACTGTGCAACTCCCCGTAGTAACGGTGGAAAACAACTTGTCACACCACAAACTGTTAGTAAGAGCACTCCGGCCGGAAAGGCGCAATAAATTGTAATTACCAAATTCAATTACCATCACACATGGAGATGCACTTTGCACCAGCAGCTGTCGCTCATTTTCCGAATATTTGGATGCGTTGCCCTTTGGATCTCCAGAGACGTTCCCCCAACTGCCCATCACTTAGTTTTATGGGATATCCCAAAGAGTGAGTGCTCTCGATGCGACCCGGTGTGATATGTAAAAGTGCATCACATTTCCATCGGGTTGGTTCGTTTGGCTGTCAGTATCCACATTGAGTTGCAACAGTCAGTGATGAACCGGCTGTGAATATCTCCTGGCAGCAAAAAGGATTGCGGTTTGCCCTAGCCCTCTCGGCCAACACGCAGCCAAGTCCAAGTTTGCGGGGTTGATAAAAATGCATTAATAAAATTTATACGAATTATGGAGCACTGGAGTTTTGAAATATGAAACCATCGGAAAGTGTATCTGCAGTCAGCAGCAGCAGCGATTCAACAACATTCATCGGACGACGTCATCGTCCTCGTCGGATGGGATTGGCGTGAACGGAATGGGCCATCCTCCCGTGTGAGTTAGTCTGCGGTTTTTGGGAAAGTTGCTCGAGAGTGTGATGGCTGTGGCCCTCGGAGAATGGGATTCAAAAATGCATAAAATACAGACTATCTGGGCAGCTGCTGCTGACTGCAACCAGAGCCAATTTGAATGGGACGTTTGCAGGAGCTCTTCGTGGGGAGGGTTTAATCTAAAATTATATTCGTCATAAGTTGATATAACGTGGGAATTAGATTTAAAGAGAAAATTATAATCTTCCATGGGAGGGGCTTGAAACATCAACAACCGCCCAGCCTTCGGCATGGCCTAGTCCCTTGCCAAACAGTGCATTCGATTGCATTTCCAAGCCGTGAGGCATGCAACCGTCCATAGCAAATATCCCGGGACTCTGAATGCGGTGAAAATGGATTTGTAAAGGACATCGCACAAGACGGCCGGTCGTTCATCATTTTTACCCGGAGCTCGCGGATCCGCGGAAAGAGAGTATATTTTCGCTAATGCAGCTGCTGTCAAAATGTTCGCGAAATGCACGAATTGCATTGCATTGTGTATGATGGCATGAGACCACGCGTATCAGCTCTTCAGTTACAATCAATTATGCTTGCTTTTATTACAGAGTTGCAGTCACTGCATTTCGGTACACTTCTTGAAGCAGGGGTTACTAACTTTGGAAAGAGTGCCAGACATACATATTCAATTCGCAGCCACTCTGTTGACGGGGAAAGATTGCACTCTCACTGACATGACGGACGGTGTGATTTGACTTCAGCGCACGGTAATGGATTTGGAATTTATGGATAAATCTAATTAGTCTCCTCCGATGGATGACGACGAGATTTGGCCGGTCGCATTTCAAACTTTATCACTTACTTGCCCAAGTACTAGGAATTGAATGATGTTCCGATCGCAAACTTACCACTTCCAGCGATATCCTTCTCGTTTTTTTATTTCTCAAAATGTGATACCGTTTCTTTTGCTAGATATCGAAGATTCACCCTTCTTTTATGAACTCTCAAAATCAAACTGATCGGAGAATTCTTCAACCAAAAAGCTGCAGCACAAACGCTTCCCTTTCTTCGAAAAAATCTTAAAATTTTCCCAGACTATTCCCGAAATCAAAAACCGGAAAGGCCACCAAATGCCATGAACTCGACGAACCCGTCCGACTTGGCATCGAAACCGGGCAGTTTTGCATTAAATTTTCATCTTATTATTCCAACCAGAGAGGAGAAGATGACCAAATTCACCCTTGTTTTTTGGCTGCCTGAGAAATTATATCACTCTCTAGCTGTACGCTAGAATGTGCTCCCCGACCGGTACGGCAAGTTCCAGACGCGTTCTCCCTTTATGTGTTTAATTTAAATTGAATGTCCTTGTTCTTAACCTCGTATTTCTTTTTTTTAACTCTCTGTCTCTCTCGGAGATAATGTGTTTACCTGGCCATCCAAACAGGGTTAGGTTTTTCGTTAATCCTTTCGCTGTCGTTCACTTGGAAGCGTAAGTTAATACCATGTGTGCCATGTGTGCTGGACAGACTTCTTCGGAACCTACTCGCTCACTCCGTGAAGTGGGTTAACTGGGTCAGCGGGAAAAAAGTAAAGAAATGCTGCGGATCCAGTTACGGTAAATATTGACTTGGGATGGATGAGTGATGATGCCTGGATGATTGAAACGCAGGATTCAGGTAATGGTCATCCTGCTAGAAGCTGAAATTTTGAGCATGAGCATGAGTTACTGAGGCCGCAATTTCTTATTAAAGATTTGTTTTAGTTTGTGTGTATGTTTTTTATTTCATATAGGAACAAACCTCCAAAATAGTGTGTCCTTCTCGATGACAGAAATCCCAGAAAGTGTTGCCAGATATATCGATTTATCGGTATTTATACTGATTTTCGAAATTGATAGCGATACACAAATAAGGTTCCACAGAATCCCGGTTTTGAGATTTTATACCGATTTTTAAAATAATCAAAATGAGTATTCCCTGCCTTAGCTCAGTCGGTAAAGGTGCAGCTACAAAGCAAGACCATGCTGGAGGTGGCTGGGTTCAATTCCCGGTCCGGTCTAGAAATTTTTCGCGTTGGAAAATCTCTCGACTTCCCTGGCATAGAAGTATGATTGGACTTGCCACACAATTATACCAATGCAAAAATGGTAAGGCATCGAAAGCTCTCAATTAATAACTGTGAAGTGCATCTAGAACACTAAGTTGAGAGCATGCAATAAGCTAATATGCGATATGCAATAAGCTTGAAATGCAAAGAAGAAGAAGAAGAGACTTCAAAGTTTTTTTTTAAGATGCTCAAAATAGTATTCTACCCTTTCAACTAGTGCTTCCATTTCCTCGCAGTTATTGGCTACCCAGTTTTATTTCTTAATTAATTCACTAGGTGGCGCTAGAGTGCGAATAAAATTCTTCAATTTATATCTCAGGATTGAGACCGGTTCGGTAATGCTGGGTAATGCGCAATACAGATCCCATTGAGATCACTAGCCTCTTCCCAGCAACTCCTATCCCTACCTCCCCGTGGTACCGGCCGGGAACTGTGAGCAACCTTAGGGAAGATCGGGTAACCAACCCCGATGGGAACTTTGGTCATAGGCTGAAAGGGAGGGGGGGGGGGTTGCTTCGGCCAGCCTGAGCGTCTGTTCTCCAGGAGGAGTGGCTCACAACAGCGTCTGTTCCCCATGTTAGGGGTGACTGATCTACGTCCGAGTGCACCCTGGTCCTCCGGAAAGTTAGGGGGTTGGTGTCAGGCCCTGCGAGCCTGCCGTAAAAAAAAAAAGCATTGCAACGGAAAATCAGCAACTGAGGAATACGAACCGAGACCAACGGCAACGACCCCAGCGACGAAATAGGACTTGCGATTGGAAACTCGGCACGTGGAACTGTCGATCTCTCAATTTCATCGGGAGCACCCGAATACTCGCCAATCTACTGAAGGACCGCGGATTCGGCATCGTAGCGCTGCAGGAGGTGTGTTGGACAGGATCCATGGTGCGAACGTTTAGAGGTAATCATACCATCTACCAGAGTTGCGGCAACACACGCGAGCTGGGCTTTCATCGTGATGGGCGAAATGCAGAAGCGCGTGATCGGTTGGTGGCCGATCGACGAAAGAATTGCAGGTTGAGGAACAAGGGCCGATTCTTCAACTTTAGCATAGTCAACCCTCACTCCGGATGATGACAAGGACGCATTTTACGCGCAGCTCGACCGCGAGTACGATCGCTGCCCAAGCCACGATGTCAAGATAGTAGCCCTAAATGCTCAGGTAGGCCAGGAGGAGGAATTCAGACCGACGATTGGAAAGTTCAGCGCCCACCAGCTGACGAATGGGAACGGCCTACGACTCATCAATTTCGCCGCCTCCAAGAACATGGCCATACGTAGCACCTTCTTCCAACACAGCCTCCCTTATCGTTACACCTGGAGATCACCACAGCAGACGGAACCGCAAATCGAACACGTTCTGATTGATGGACGGCACTTCTCCGACATTATCGACGTCAGGACCTATCGTGGCGCTAACATCGACTCTGACCACTACCTGGCGATGGTCAAACTGCGCCCAAAACTTTCCGTCATCAACAATGTACGGTACCGACGCCCGCCACGGTACAACCTAGAGCGACTGAAGCAACCGGATGTCGCCTTAGCATACGCGCAGAATCTCGAGGCAGCGTTGCCAGAGGAGGGCGAGCTCGATGTGCCCCCTCTAGAGGACTGCTGGAGTACAGTTACAGCAGCCATCACCGACGCAGCCGAGAGCACCATCGGGTACGTGGAAAGAAGTCGACGGAATGAATGGTTCGACGAGGAGTGCAGAGCGATTTTGGAGGAGAAGAACGCAGCGCGGGCGGCAATGCAGCAGCATGGAACCCGACAGAACGTGGAACGGTATAAACAGAAGCGGAAACAGCAGACCCGCATCTTTCGGGAGAAAAAACGCCGCCTGGAAGAAGTGGAGTGCGAGGAAATGGAACTGCTGTGCCGTTCCCAAGAAACACGGAAGTTTTACCAGAAGCTCAACGCATCCCGCAACGGCTTCGTGCCGCGAGCCGAAATGTGCAAGGATAAGGACGGGAGCCTCTTGACGGACGGACGTGAGGTGATTGAAAGGTGGAAGCAGCACTTCGATGCACACCTGAATGGCGAGGAGAACGTAGGCACGGGAGACCAGCGCAATGGAGGAAATGACTACGTCAGTGCAGCAGAGGACAGAACTGATCCAACTCCCACGCTGAGGGAAGTTAAGGATGCCATTCAGCAGCTCAAAAACAACAAAGCAGCTGGTAAGGATGGTATCGCAGCCGAACTCATCAAGATGGGCCCAGAAAAGTTGGCCACCTGCCTGCACCGGATGAATGATGATTGATCAGACTGATCAACGCAACGATGGACGGTGTGCAAAACTGCGTAAGGGTTTCGGGCGAACTATCCAGTTCATTCGAATCTTGCCGGGGACTGCGACAAGGTGACGGACTCTCTAGAAGGTGTAATGCGACGAGCCGGGCTCAACAGCCGGGGTAAGATTTTCACGAAATCCGGTCAATCTGTGTGCTTTGCAGACAACATGGACATTAGACTGATGCAAAATTTGAAATTTTCGCTCCACAGTGCTTAAAAGGTCCCAAATTGGGTCCTGCTTAGCCTCCCAAAATTTGAACTTCTCTAGTAAGAAACTGACTTAAACCATAGTAATTTCCATATAAATTTCGAATAGTTTGTGCCAAGTCAGTTTCTAACCAAATGAGTTTAAATTTTGGGAGGCTAATCAGGACCTGTTTTGAAACCGTTTGAGCACTGTGGAGCGAAAATTTCAAATTTTGCATCAGTCTAATGGACATTATCGCAAGAAAATTTGGAACGGTTCTGCCACCCGCCTGAAACACGAAGCAGCAAAGGTCGGACTGGTGGTGAGTGCGTCAAAAACAAAGTACATCCTAGTAGGCGGAACCGAACATGACAGGATTCGTCTAGGAAGTAATGTCACGATAGATGGGGATACTTTCGAGTTAGTGGAGGAATTCGTTTACCTTGGATCCTTACTGACGGCTGACAACAATGTGAGTCGTGAAATACGAAGGCGCATCATCAGTGGAAGTCGTGCCTACTACGGGCTCCAGAAGAAACTACGGTCAAAAACGATTCACCCCCGCACCAAATGTACCATGTACAGAACGCTAATAAGACCGGTGGTCCTCTATGGACACGAGACATGGACTATGCTCGAGGAGGATCTGCAAGCACTCGGAGTTTTCGAGCGACGTGTGCTAAGGACGATCTTCGGCGGTGTGCACGAGAACGGTGAGTGGCGGCGAAGAATGAACCACGAGCTCGCTGCACTCTACGGCGAACCCAGCATCCAGAAGGTGGCCAAAGCCGGAAGGATGCGGTGGGCTGGGCATGTTGCAAGAATGCCGGACAACAACCCTGTAAAGTTGGTGTTCGCTACTGATCCGGTTGGCACAAGAAGGCGTGGAGCGCAGAGAGCACGATGGGCGGACCAGGTAGAGCGTGATCTAGCGAGCATTGGGCATGACCGAGGATGGAGAGCGGCAGTTGATTATGTCTTATCTTAAATGTGATGTTGTACAAATAAATGTATGTATGTATGTAATGATTGAGACCAGATAGAAGTTTTCTGATTCCAGCAAAGTTGTACAATTGGACGAGACCCGTTTAGTAGTACCTAGTATAGCTGGCAACTGACTCACTAGGTGGCACCAGAGTACAAATAACCTTCTTCTATAGATATCGCAGGATGGAGACCAGATAGAAGCTTCGTGTCTTGAACAAAGTTATTCAATTGGACAAAATCACATTGTTTTCTCATAAGCTTTCTGATATTGCAGCAAAATGGCCATATTGACCTTCCTTTTCGAAGTTGAATTAGAGTAGTTATCTGATGAATTGGATGTAGAGCAAGAAAACGATTCAAACAGTAACCACCACTCCGAGTCTGAAGAAAGTCGATATGGTAATGAAGCAGAGAACTCTGAGTCCAATGAAACCAACGATTTGTTCATCGGAAAGGAGATGGTTTCAGTAATCAAAGGAACACATCTTAGTCTTTGTTACTTTTTATGCCTTGTTAATAGTGATAAGTCCTCGGGTTGCCTGGACCGAGGATGATTTGAAACAAGGAAAAAATGAGTTAGTTAGTCTTCATCTATGTGATTCCTAATCTTCTATTCGTTGTTGCCTAGTTTGAAGTGGAAAAGGGGTTCATTACACCCATGCTTAATTTTGTTGTTAAAGAATCCAATGTTGACTGACGAATGGGGCGTGCCTTTGGAAGGTGTTCCAACACTCCGAAGGGTATAAATAGCGAAACCTTTCAATTAGAATCGATTCCTTGCGATAAAAGCAAGAATGACAACTATATCAAAGCCGAATACTTCATCTTTTATCAATAGTGATGGAGTAATACAACATGCACTAAACTAAGGATATGGGATAAACTACAATAGATCAAAGTAATTGTCACTGTAGGAATAGGAATTTGAGCGGGTGTCTCTCTGTTCATACTCTTTAGTATGACGCGCTTGACATAGATGGCCCACAGAAACTCACGAAGAGCTACTGATTCCGATCAATAGCGGTGCGACTTCTTCTTCCTTATATGGATGCTCGTGTGGGCTGCAGCTCGCTACTTGCAGGCAGCTTTTCGTTGTGTACTGGAGAACAATGTTCAACGCCACGTGCCGAAAGCACTGCTGCTGATGCCGACGACAAGACATCACCACACACGATAATTTCAATTGAATCCGTCAGCGGTTGAGGTCAGCCTTGATCGCTAGCAGCTTGCGGGGAGCCTTTCGTTGTGTACCGGAGAACACCACCACTCACCACGCGGTGGTGGTTGAGGCCGGATGGAATGCAACTTTGAAATCTGTGTTAGGGAAATCGCTTTTCACTGGCAATCGGTGATCATTTTAATTATCATAGCAACAATTGCACATTCGTGCAATTTTCCATAGTGACATTTTGAAAAATGATAAAGTCTTAATTTAAATACATGCATAGATATATTTCTGATTGATTGGTGATAAAATCATTGAAATTGGTCCAGGGGCAGCTGAGTTATTAACGTTCAAAATCTTTCTTAATTTGTTACATGTTCCATTTTCGGTTTTCACAAAGTGTACCTCCATATAGAAATCAAAGACGTAGTCCTACGTCAAAAACCAAATTTATCCAGCTATGGTGTGATCTGACGCATCTTACTTCTGTAAATTCTGGTATGCTGTTATTCCTTAAAACATCACCAAGTTCTCATGGATACAGGAACATGCCTGGAATGGATCAACGTGGTCACAATTAATCTTGTTATATAATTTGATGTGTACACGCTTAGAAAGTATTACCGACTTCGGTAGTTTTTTACCGAACTTTCGACAGCTGAACTTTCGAGAAACTTTAACTCTCATTTCAAAAGTTGTTTAACTAAATTTTAAATTCTAAATACTGTCCGCCTTGTTTAAATAATTGAGTCTTGCATTGTGGTTCAGTTTTCTTTGTACACCTTTTGAAAAATTCATGTAAATTTCTGCGAGACAAAGGGCACATAAACGCTAGATTTGGCATAAATTTAAGCGCAATATCGCATAAATTAGCAATATTACATGCAAGCTTGTAAACGATTTCGCTGTATATGCCAACTATGCATATGCAACTCAAAATTAAACGAAAGGAGATTTTACGCGATAGCTAAAATTCAGATTTTTTTTTCTGTGTATGGTACCTTAAAACTAATGAATTAAAATGCCTGATTTTTACCGGACAGTTCAGTTGTTGAAAGATCAGTAAAATTTACCGAAGTCGGTAAGCATTTATAAGTCTGTAGCATGATGGGTTTCGGTTCAAGTCGGGTTCTGGGCGCTTCCATGATGACACCCGGAACACTCCCGGAAGTGACCAATGTGGTTCAAAACACTAAATATGTCCACCATTGATCTTGTTATCGAATTTCGAAGTACTTTAGGTGCTGCATGGTGGGTTTTGTTGCTTTTAGGTAAAATTTATAATCATGGCTTATAATCGCCGGAGCATAATTGTTAACAATTGTTTCGGACATGTCTCTGAAGCTAGTTGACACATTCCAAAAATATTTGAAAACGTTCTATGGGACTACAATACCTATCTTTTGGCGATTAAAGCGTCTAATTCAGTCCAGTGATTGCTGAGATTATGATCGCGGAAGTTTTTGTCCCACATACAAAATCCGTTTTTTCGGATAACGTTCCGGACATATCTCCGGAACCAGTTGACCGATTCTAAACATATGTATTTCAGAGTGTTCTATGTGACCACAATACCTTTCATTTGGCATTGGAAGCGTCCAATTCAGTTTAGTGATTTCTGAGATTACAATCGCGGAAATTTTTGTAACAACAAAAACAAAATCCGTTTTCCAACCGATGTTCCGACCATATCTCCGGAATCAGCTGATCAATTCCAAAAATATTTGAGGGCGTCCAATGGACCACAATACCTTTCAATTGGAATTGGAAGCATCCAATTCAGTCAAGTGATTGCTGAGATTACGATCTCAAAAATGTTTGCCACATACTCACACGCAGGCATTTTCCGATCTTCGACACGAATGAGAAGTGATAAAGTGTCACTAATAAATAATACATTGAAACCTCCATTTACGAACCAAAACGGGGGCTCGTAAATCGAATTAGTACGTAAAAAAAAAACTCGTCATTTGGGATTTACTTCGTAACAATAGGTTTTTGAAAATATTGTCAAATACCCCACAATATGGGTATTTTTGGAATCGGAGGGACGTGTAGGGACCAGAATTCGATGTCTGACGCCATTTTGAAATCCAAAATGGCGGCTTCCGGTAACATAAAAACTTGGAAATTCTGTCAAATACCCCACAATATGGGTTTTTTTTGGAATCTGAGTGACGTGTAGGGACCGGATATCGATGTCTGACGCCATTTTGAAATTCAAGATGGCGGCTTCCGGTAACATAAAAACTTGGAAATTCTGTCAAATACTCCACAATATGGGTATTTTTGGAATCGGAGTGACGTGTAAGGACCGGAAATCGATATCTGACGCCATTTTTAAATCCAAGATGGCGGTTTCCGGTAACAGAAAAACTTCGAAATTCTGTCAAATACCCCACAATATGGGTTTTTTGGAATCGGGGTGACTTATTAGGACTGAAAACCCATGTCTGACGCCATTTTGAAATTCAATATGGCGACTTCCGCTTACATATAGACATAAAAATAATGTTAAATAGCCTACAATATGGGTATCTTAAGAATCGGGTGACGTGGTGGTATTTGCCATTTTTTCTGTAACCAGAAGCCACCATCTTAGATTTCAAAATGGCGTCAGACATCGATATTCGGTCCCTACACGTCACTCCGATTCCAAAAATACCCATGTTGTGGGGTATTTGGTAGAATTTCCAAGTTATTATGTTACCGGAAGCCACCATATTGTATTTCAAAATGGCGTCAGATGTTGATTTCCGGTCCCTACACGTCACTCCAATTCCAACAATACCCATATTGTGAGGTATTTCACAGTATATCCCAGTTTCCCAAAATCACAAAAAAAAAACTCGTTATTTGGAATTTACTTCGTAAAAAAACCTCGTTATTTGGGATTTACTTCGTAAAAAAAACCTCGTTATTTGGGATTTACTTCGTAAAAAGAGGGACGTAAATTGAATACTGCGTAAAAAAAGACTTCGTAAACGGAGGTTTCAGTGTTATATCAAAAAAATTCCGATCTCGTTAAGCTGAATCGAATTGTATATGTATAACACTCGAATTGTATTGGCAAGCTACAGTATTTACAGAATGTTTTCCGTCGATCTTGTTTTCCGTGCTGAGCACCAATGCTACCGATGCCAGGGAGGCAGCTCACACACCTGGACCCTACCTTTCGACCCATCAACTCATGAACCTGGGACCAACGGCTTTACTTCCCTTCCGAAGGAAGGCGTGATCAGAGATGTTATGCCTCAGAACATCCCGGCGGCGTCGACTGGGATTGAACCCAGGCCTGCTCGGGTGATAGGTAGTCACGCTTACCACTACACCATCGGCGCCACTATTAAGATGTTTCGATACCCTCTGGGTATCGGGTTCAGACAACTCCTGAGAAGTTTAGAGGAATTAATGGCGAATCTTATTAACTTTAGAGAACTTTGGAGCAGTGATGCAAAATATCATGACACTCACGTGACACTCGTCTTCGCACCAACCGACTATCGCTGACAGATCGTTTTGTCACGCAGTGAGAGTTAGAGCCATGGCAAACAACAATCACCAGTAATGGTCGCTGCTCACAAGCAAAACGTTACACTCGCTGCTGATAATGAAAAGCACAACGAAAACAGTGAAGACTTCTGCAGAATGATCATGAGAAAAAGCGAAACGACAGAAGAAAATGAAAACAATGCCTACGCATTCCAAGTTGGTCTCGGCAGGCGCGACTGTGTGAGTTACAAACAAAGCAGGCAACATGAAACGGAAGCTGTTGGGATCACTCACCAACACACTCAAATAAGCAAGTAAAGCAGCAACTGCTTCAAAACGAGCACAGATGAGTGTCGTGATTGTCTGGAATGACCAGATCGGTGACGGATCATAACAGAAGACGACATTCATCAGTTGCTTTTTACTTCTTTCGTCAACTTGATGGATGGTCATGGAGAGAGCTTCGACGAGCACATTGATAGGAATGTACAAAGCGTTACTACCATCAGCTATTTGGCGATCGTGAATGTGATAGGTTGCAACTCTGCTTTGGAGTACTTTGGGGGAAGATCAGATAACTTTGAAGCGGTTGCATTTCAAAAAGTTCCGAGGAACTGTCGAGATAATTTCAGAGATGTTCCGAAAACTGGAAAATAGCATGATATTTAAGAAAGTTCCATACATTCCAGAATTATTGCCAGGACAAATTTCAAAAACTCCAGAGAAGTTCAGGGAAGTTTAGAGATTTTGAAAAATGAATCGTAAAAAGTTCAGTTCCTAAGAGTAGATACAATAACTTCAATGAAGCTCCGATTTATTAAAAGTCTATTCTTTCAGACAAGTTTAAAAATCTGGAAGAATTAGTTCCTATAAAATTCAGGGCAGTTCCATGAATTTCTAGAAACACATCTAGAACTTCAGTGACAATCATTGAACCACGTTAATAATTTGAATTAAGAATTTCAGAAAAGTTTTCCTTAGAGAAATCCTAATAATTTCAGGGAAGTCGAAAGAACTCCAAAAAAATTCCAAAAACTTAAGAAGAGGTTAAAAAATTTCACAAAAGTCCAGCGTACTTCAAAGAAGTTCCGATAACTCCAGTAAAATTACGGGAATTACGGATAAGTTCCTTGAATTCCATCAAAATAATGGAAGTATCAGAGAAGATTAATGAATATAAGGCAAATTGTGGCAACTTAAGAGAAGTTCCGAAGGATTCCGGAATATTTCGAAAACCAAGGGGTAGTAACATAGACATCAGGAAAATTTGAGTTCATTCTAACGGAAGCTCCTTGATTTTTATGGTGGATTCGTGCACTTCAAATTGCGGGAACATAAGCGAAGATCATTTAACTTCAGGGAAGTTCTATGGATATCAATAGATCAAAATTAGTCTTAAAAGAATTAAGAAAATTGTGAGAACTTTAAAGAAGTCTCAAATTCTTAAATAAATAAGAGAACTTCAAAGAAGACAAGAGATTTTAAGGTAGTTTCATTATATTCAGGGAAGTTTCGAGTACTTTGAAGATGAAAACAGAACTTCAGAGCAGTCCCATAAATTTCAGGAAAATGACAGGAACCTTCTGCAAGGTGTTCCGGAAAAAAAGCTATTCCGAGAATTTCAGGAATATTCCCAAAACTTAAGGAACATTGAAGTTTTATTAATTCAGCAAATATGAGCAACTTCCATTAACTTCAGCTAAATTGGGGGCACTTAAAATAAATACTAACAAATTCAGGGAAGTCCAGAGAACTTAACGAAGCTCATATATCTTTCGGGCACTTCCAACAACGTCAGAAAAACACGTGAAATTTTTGAAAAGTCAAGAATTTCGGGAAAGTTTTAAGATGTTGAAGAATAATTTTTGAAACATAGCGGGAACTTTCTAGAGTTTTCCGCAATTTCAGGAAAGTTCAAATAACTCCAGGGTAGTTAAGAAAGTTTAGGAAAACTTCTCGACCTCCACTTAAGTCCAGAGAACTTTGGGGAAGATGCTAGAGCTTTAAAAAAACTCCGTTAACTTCAGGAAAGTTTAAAAATTAGAGCAACTTCAGAGCAAATTATTGCAGTTCCATTAATTTCAGGAATATAGCAGG
This sequence comes from Ochlerotatus camptorhynchus, assembly GCF_037179485.1. Taxonomy (NCBI): domain Eukaryota; kingdom Metazoa; phylum Arthropoda; class Insecta; order Diptera; family Culicidae; genus Ochlerotatus; species Ochlerotatus camptorhynchus. The sequence goes on along the minus strand of NW_027040556.1, from coordinate 2,324,638 downwards.
AAATTTTGAGAGGCTGTCAAATTATCAAGAAATCCAGAGAACTTCAAAGATTTTCCAGAAAGTTATGTGATTCTTAGTTTAGTGAAATACCAAGAGCTTCACGAGAAGTTCATAAACTTTAAAGAGGTTCTGAGAGCTTCTGGGCAGATCAGAAAACATCAGGGAAATTACCAAAAAAATTAAGCTGTTTCGACATGTCTTGGAAATTTTTTAGAACTTTACGTAGCAACAGCTTAATTTCGAAACCTTCTTACAACCTTATAGGCAGCTCTATTAACTGTTGGAAAATTGTGAAAACTTTGAGAAGCTCTGAGGATTTCAGACAAGTTCAAAGAACTTCAGGGAATTCCAGATAATTTCAGGGAAGTCTAGAGTATGTGTCACTGTTTGGCCGTTGAGAAGTTTTGGTCAAGTCAAGAACTGAAATAGAAGTTTGACGTTCTGCTGCTACGAGCAAGGGGCCTTGTTGGATTGAAATTGTCAGTTGATCATGGTCGTGAATATTGTTCTTATGAACAGAAGCGATCCTACTCTGAAAAAGGGATCCAAATGGAGCCCTTATCATGCAGAACTTGTAGGACTTTCACTAATGCCAAATGTTACCAGGATGCCCCTGCAGCGATCCATAACAGCAAGGTGACTCTGCATGTCATAAAATTATACCGTAGACCAAGTGTTACACCTTGAAGGACACTATTGTCACCGATAAAAAAAAACCACACACTTCTACCAACCCTTACCCCGACCCAGCACGAGACGGGTGACCTTTGAGTACACACTCTGTCTTCTCTAGTTACTCGTCATTGTCCCAGATGGGGACTCCGGGACAAACTGCTGACGATGTCAGTTTCGAGGGTTAGAGGTATTTTATTACAATCATTTATCTACGGATTATAATGTCTTGCAAAACCGACCGGTCAAGAAAGGGTCATCCATCCCATTTCCAGAGGAGGAACCAGAACTGTCTTGTTTCGATGTTTCAATGCGCTGGTTGTGCGTCTGCCCCTTCATACGAAATGAAAAAAAAAAAAAAGTTAATTCCATACACTTTGGAGGGTTGCCTCGCTTATGAGACCGCATATTTTATCATGTTCCCCGTTGTTGATGTACATTTTTTGTTTTCATTATTATTGTGCGGAAAATTAAAAGAAAAGGGTCTAAAGATCCCAAAATGTTTGTGTTCTGTCCATCAAGGATTTTTTTTGATCTCGTTACTACCATCCGGGGAGTTGAGACGGGTTAAAGGGACTGTGAATAGAAAGCAACAACATGTTGTGGGAGAAAAACCTAACAACCTTCTGCGACACAGGGCAGGACGTAAAGAGAGCTTTCGAGGATTGAAATTTCGCCCGGATTCGAGATCGGACGCGCGAGGGTCGGTCGTGATTATTAAGAGTAAGGTTATGTACGGTCATAAAACCGAGAAAAAGGATTCTGGGTTCGTTGGGAGCACTTTGGGGAAAACTATACCCGAGAATATCCGGACTTAATCCTCGCGAGGGTAAATGACTTGAAGGATCCACTTTGCCTTTGTGGCAGCTGGTAGATGTGGAATGCTTGCGGGAATGTTGTTATTTTTTTAATGGCTTGAGAATATTTTTTTTAGAACCTGTCTCAAATGGATTCCCCGTTTCACTGTTGCTCTGCGAGAGGAATGATTCTTATGCCGGAGCCCAGAGGTGGCGAAAAATCCGGCACCCAACTGCCGGATCATGTCATGAATTATTGATTGATGCAGCACAGGCAATGCAAAATTTATCAACCTATTATGAGAATTTTATTACCGAATTTCCGGATTTAAAGTAAAGCCTTCATCGAACGAGGTGGTGTGGCCATCGACTGTACAGAGTATGTGTATCGCGAAATTTCGAAAGAGAGAGTGTGCGTGTGCGTGTGTGTAGCACGATGATGGAATAAAAACATGACGCATACTCGTCGATCAACCAAACATAATTATAATTTTTAAATGCATTTCACACTCGCACAATGTGTTTCGCACAAGCAGGGAAGGAAAGAGCACATAAAACTGCATGTTGATTGTACATAACAGTGACTGATGATAACGTGTGACTGATTGTTCCCATTAAAAGCCACATCGGATATCGTCGATATCGTATATATTGATCAGGGACGACGAGTCTTAACAGGTGGGGGGGGGGTCCTGAAGTAAATTCAAGGTGATTTCAGCCGTTTTGAGGCAGCGTGTGTCATCAGCATCAATCATGCGTTGTCGTTCATATTATAAAGCGAATGACTGAAGAAGAATTGACAGGGCTGTTACAGAAATCACAATTTCCAATCCGTAAAATCCGCGGTAGAAGTACAACAAACGCGGTACATGAAAACTTTTTCCTGATCCCAGATTTATTTATGAGTTTCCAAAATACTTAATATTACAAAGAATCATGAAATCCTTCCTTTTCTTTTTTTTTCTATGACTAATTTTAGCAAATCTTTCTTTAACAGTTTCCGAGATAAAACGTGTACGTTTCAAAATTAAGATTATTCAACCATTCGATGTAACGAATTCCAGCCTAGTGGCGTTCGGTTTAAGGCTCCACAAAGGGTTAATAATTTGTTTACTTCTTCATTTTGAAATATTATTCGATTACGTTATTCTAAATGTATTGGTAAAATTCATTGGAAGTGCATGTCACCACGCCAAAACTGTCCATGTTTCATATATATCAACTGGTATGGTGAGGAAAATTTAACCATCACTTAGCTTCCTTTATTTCAATACTGACGTCACACTACCTAGTGCATAAGGATTTTGTAGATTTTGCCTGACCGTGCTGTATAAAATTGTGTTTACACCCCGGAGAGGGAAAGTGAATGACAGGCTCCGTGCACTACTGCCATCTTTCCTGTTAGTGGTTAATCTTCATTTACTTTTTTAATTGAAGCGGTAAAATGCCTAAAACGGTCATTTTTGTTTTATTTATTCAGTTTCTGATATTTATTCACCATCTATTTTAATGAGTCAAACTTCTCAATTACTTGTTTCAATAAACTTAAATTCTTTGCTAGAGGCAATACATCTGGCAACGCTATTTCAATGATAGTTTCACGATTGTACAATGAGCCAGACATTAAATCTAGCATGAAAAAATAATATCGCTCTGGGAATGCATCCAATTGAGTTCAGTGAAGTTTCTTGGATTTATTAGGACTACAATTAGGTGGATTTAAATAAATCAAGTTTTGGCCGCAAAGATGGCACAGCGTTACAAACTTTTTTGTATCACAAGATAGATGTTTACTGTCTTGCGCAAAGTTGAAGAAAGTAGAGTTTTATGAAAAGTAACTAAATACATAAAAGCTGTACAACTGAGATATATGGAGTTTTATAAAAATTGACTGAGATTCGCGTTTTTAGAATTATATTTTGAACAATCGTTCAAATTAATACTATTATGATTTTGTTTGCATTTATACTGATAAATCCCAGATTTTCCTGATATAACATTAAATTTGAAAAATAAACACATGATTTTCTATATATTTTTTTTTAAATGCGCAAGTGAACGCAAAATGTCATCAATTATTCAACATTTACACCAAATACTCTTTAATTCGTCAAAATATCTCGGAGGTATGTCGAGACATACTTCAGATATTTGGATTTGGCTCAAACTATATATAGTGACGCTACGCCACTGCCTGGGGGTACCCGGAATATATCCGGGTGTAGTCTATTTGGTGAGGCTACCAATCACCTTATCATCGTATTTTAATGTGATTTAATGGTTTTTAATTCAATTCATATTCAAGCAACTTCCCCGGGGTACCCGGAACATGTCCAAGTGTGTCCAATGTGGTCTGGAACACTTAACACGACTTGCATTGATCTTATTTTTGAATTCTGTAGTAATTTGATGTGTCGCATGATGGTTTTGATACGTTTTCCGTTAAATCCAGCGTGAAGGCTAATATTCACCGGATCTTATTCCGGCCATATCTCCGAAACCGGTTCACCGATTCCAAAACCGTTCAATAGCGTTCAATGGGACCCCAAGACCTATCATTTGGCGCCGAGTTTGTCCAAATCGGTTGAGCGGTTGCTGAGAAACGTGAGCGCATTCATTTCGTTACATACACACACACATACACACATACACACGTACACACACACACAGACATGTTCCGATCTCGTCGAGCTGAGTCGAATGGTATATGACACTCGGCCCTCCGGGCCTCGGATCGATAGTCGGTTTTTCAAGTGATATCTATACCCTTCTTTGTAAGAAGGGTAAAAAGGCTCAATTTCATTCAAACATGGGCCATTCCAGCTGAAGTGGGTACACCACCTGTGGTCGATGTCACCGATTTGAGCCAAAATTGACCAAATCGCTTGTTTTTGCATTCTGAACAAACACCTTTTTTGATTTTGCTCTAAAGTGCCCAGATCCTTATGGGTTACAACCCTCGCTTTTAGAGATTTTTAAAAATTTCAACTTTCAGAAGAGATTAATCCACAACCAAATAAGCTAATCGTGATCTAAGAACGTCAATTTGAAGGTTTTTTAATGTTAATTCTTGTAGGTTTACCCACATTTTGTTTTTGTTAAAGTAACTACAAGAAAAAGGTTGATTTTGGGCTCAAATTTTCACCACACTTTGGAAAACTCTTCTACTTAATGTGTTGCCAAGGGCAAATGATTTGGATAAATAGTTTTCGAGATGTGACCAGAGGAGTGAGTTGGAGTTTTTAGCATTTCTGGTGGAAAATCAATTCTATTTAATATTTTTTTTTATTTTTTCTTCACGCCGATGGCGCAGTCATATTTTTATGTTATTTTTTACATGTTCTGGGCAGGAATCTTATTATTTGAAATCGTAACTAGCTCATTTACTTACTTCTGTTAATAATTTATGGTGATCCTAAAAGTGAAAAATACGTTCCTTTGGGATACACCCAAAACGCTATGCTTTGGGTGATGCAATCAAATAGATTATCAGTTATATAAAATTTCAGTTGTGGCTGACAGCTGCTACTTGAATAATACCCTTATTTGAGTATTTTTTTTTTAGATACAATCTCACGAGCAAAAAATTTTTTTTTTTACTTCTTCTTCTTATTCTTCTTCGCATTTTAAGCTTATTGCATATCGCATATTAGCTTATTGCGTGCTCTCAACTTAGTGTTCTAGATGCACTTTCACAGTTAAAAATTGAGAGCTTTCGATGCCTGTACCATTTTTGCATTAGTATAACTGTGTGGCAAGTCCAATCATACTTCTATGCCCAGGGAAGTCGAGAAAATTTCCAACCCGAAAAATTCCTAGACCGGACCGGGAATTGAACCCAGCCACCTCCAGCATGGTCTTGCTTTGTAGCTGCGCCTGTACCGACTGAGCTAAGGGAGGCCTAAGGAGTGACAAAGAAAAATAAACGTTGAACTTTTATTTTTCATTTGTTGAAAACACACTTTCCATTCATGAACGTAACTCTCATGTAATCAGCCTGTTTACTGTAGTTACTTTAAAAAAACCAAATTTGGGTAAACCTATAAGAATCTACATTAAAAACCTTCAAATTGACGTTCCAAGATCACGAATAGCTTATTTGGTTGTGGAGTAATCTCTTCTGAAAGTTGAAATTTTTAAAAATCTCTAAAATCCAGTGTTGTAGCCCAGAAGGATCTGCGCACTTTAGAGAAAAATAAAAAAGGCGTTTTTCAGAACGCCAAAATAAGGGTTTTGGCCAATTTTGGTTCAAATCGGTGACATCGACCAAATATTTTTTAAATTTTGTACCAACTTGAGCCGGAATGACCCACATGAGATTTTGATTCGGACAACTATGCAGAACAACGTTGTTCAAGATCAACAATGGCTTGGACTTCTGTGCAAAAAGCTATCAACAATTTACTTTTGGCATACTGCACCACGCATTCATACAGGCCTGTGTATGAGCTTATAAGTATGCGCAGCGCTTTTGGCCAGAAGTTCAATGTGCGATCTTAGGCAAAGTTGTTCTGCATAGTTTTTCCTATCTAGATCCTATCTTATTGATCCAAATTGTAACAATTTGTCAAGCATATGAATCGTTTAGAATCGTTTTCCATATATTTTCGGTACAAAATTTTAAAATTGCCCACAAATGCAGGTCATAACTAAATCATTTCAAACTTGGCACCGTTGTTGGGACCTCAATATCGAAAAAAAAAGTTTGAATGACCTACCTTAAGGTACGTTAAAGAATAATGTAGGCTGCATTATCTCAAATATATCTCAATATACCTCTGAGATATTTTGATGAATTCAAGTATATTTGCTGTACATTTTTAATAACTGATGACATTTTGCGTTCACATGTGCAGTTTCAGATAATCAATTTCAGAAAATCATGTATTTTTCAGTACTCTAAAACTAGAAGCATCTAATTTGAAGGCTTAAAGGTTAAAAATGGAGCTTATTTTTTCAACAAAAAAATCATACCTTGAAAACGGTATTCTTGATCAAAACGACGTCTGAGAAGAAGTTTTTGGTATGATAGGGTCTATCTGAAAAAAGTATACACTGAGCGAAAAACACCGTAAAATCGTGTTTAAAAGTTAAATTGTTAATTTTCTTACTAGACCACCCACTTCGATTTAAAAAAAAGTTCAGAAAGCTGAAATCATGCTCTCAAGTCTAGTGATGGTAATTTTTCTTTGTGATTGTTATTTATTTACGACTCTTTAAAACTATGTCCGTTTAGAATCCAGAATAATAAAATCATCTGTATCTCGGTGACGGATTTACGTACAAACAAAGGTAATTCACTGTAGGAAAAAAAAATCAATACAAATTATTTCTCTTCGTTTCTAATGAAAATTCGAACTTTCTTCTTTATTCCTCCCATCAAACGCTGCACACCTCCGGAGTCAACTTTTTTGGCACATTTGTTCCACATTTTCGTCATCTGAATTGCGTCCCGAGCCGTTTTTCAACTTTTCTTAAGCTTCCGCTTCATTATTGCCCAAAATCTGTCGATGGGCCGGAACTGCGGGCAGTTGGGTGGATTTATGTTTTCATCGCGGTACCACTGGATGACTTCTCGGCTGTAGTGGCAACTCGCCAAATCTGGCCAAAACTTCATGGGACCTTTATGGGCTTTAATGAAAGGTAGTACGCGGTTTTTTAGGCATTCTTCCTTGTACAGCTTCGAGTGTTTTTATGTTACTTCATACGCGAATTTTCAGAGTTGGTTGGAAATGCTAACATGAAGCTTTAGTATGATGATTTATTAGCTATTTTTATCTTTATTAAGGAGACCCTGGGCTGGTTCGTCTCCGGAAACCCCGGAAAGGGGTATTCCAAAGGGAGAGAAGGTACAGAGTTTTTATTTTACGGAGTTGAATGGTGGTTGCGGTTCCAGAAGGGAACTTATTTTGCCTTACTGTTCTATGTTGCTGTCATCTTTTGTGTTTTCTGTTTTGTTAGCTAGAGAATGATCTTTAGAAGAAGGTAGATGGCTAGTTCCGTTAGAGTACGGCAGTATGAAAATTGAATAGAAGTTGAAAATGAGCAAAGCGCCATTAATGCGACACTATAAAGTCAAACGCACACCTTTTGCCTAACCCGTACGATGTACGCGGAGACTTGAAGTATGTCTTCAAGTCTACAGGCCTGTAGACTAAAAGACATACTTTATGCATTTACGGTGGAAATTTGCATCGTTCTGGTCAATTGAAATTTCCTGGTTTAAATTTTTCTGGGAGCAAGTTTGTATTGAAAACTTGTGATGTGAGATTTGCAACAATCTGCTGCATGAACTGAAAATTCCTGATGTAAAAATTGCATACTTCTGGGAAAGCTTTATTGAACATTTCTAGTAGAAAAACTACAACGTTTCGGTGAATGGACGGACAACTTAAACTTGACTTCCGAGAAAAACCTCAAGGGTTTTGAAGTATGAAGACAGTTCCAAAAGAAAAGATTTCTGCGGATAATTTCGATTGAATCCTGCAGATAGTTCCAAGACAATTTCGAAAAGAATACCGAGAGAATCAAATTTTTAATGAAACCCCAGGAGGAAAATTTCAAGGGAATTCCTAGGGTAATTTAAAACACATTCTAGGAAGAATTTTTGGAGAATACAAAGGAAATTCTTCTGAAACTTTAGGGGAATTTCAGTTCCAAGGTGTTCTGAAAAAAAAAAGTTCCTAAATTTTCCAAAAAGATCCTCAAGGATATTGAATTCGTAGGACAGTTAAATATTTCTGGGTAGAATTCAAAGAAATTTCTAGTGCGGATAATTTCTAGTGCATCCTGCACATAGTTCCAAGATAATTTCGAAAAAAAATATCGAATTTTGAGTGAAATTCTAAAGGGATTTTAAGCAAAATTTCAAGTGAATTCCGAGGATAATTTTAAGCTCATTCCAGGAAAAAAATCTTAAACTCTAAAGGAATTTCAGTTCCAAGGTGTTCTGAGAAAAAATCATGAAGAGTTCTAAATATAATTCCAATGGACTTTTGAGAAGAATTTCAAACGATCTCTTAGCAGAGTTCTAAAAAAATCCGAGAAGAACCTCAAGGATATTGAGTTCTGACGACAGTTGCAAAGAATTTCTGGGGAGTATTCCAAGAAAATTCTGCGAATAATTTCTAGTGAATCCTGCAGATATGTCCAAGATAATTCCGAAAAGAATACCGAGAAAATTAAATTTTGAGTGAAATTCCAAAGGGATTTTGAGGAAAACTTCATGGGATTACTGATAATTTCTAGCTTATTCCGGGAATAGTTTCTGGAAAATACTGAGGAAATTCTTCTGAAACTTTAAGGCAATTTCAGTTCCAAGGTGTTCTGAGTAAAAGTCAAGAAGTGCTCTAAACATAATTCCAGAGGACTGCTGAGAAGAATTTTAACAGAGTTCAGTAGTATGGCAGTATGTTTTGATGGTGATGGCACAATGGCTGGCAGCACTGCTGGAGTACATGCCAAGTGCAAGGACAAAAACAGCAATATACTTTTATGAAGAGCTTTGAGTGTGTTGGTTTATTTTCTTTCAATTCCGTTATAATTGCTTATCTTTTGACAGATACGCGTATTTCGTCTACTACTTGCAGATTTCATCAGTGCCAAGTACTCAACACCACTGATCAAGATTGGATTGATCAAGACCAAATACTGTTTGTACACTGCGCACTATTTGAACCTTGTACTTGTCGACACAGTGTACATGCGAAAGGAGAATGCGATTCTTATTGGTCATTCATGTTGGTTTGTCGGTGCACCATCTGACGTGACTTCAGTTGAATCCAACCACCAAGGCAGTAACATTGCAGCAAATGTATCAGCCCTACTATCGCAATCATTTGACGATCCGATCATCATCGACATCGTCGATGGGATTGAATTGTCAATTTACATTGGCTGTCTGAAAGCGGTTTGCATTGAAGAAGATGAACTACCTCTGGAGCAAAAAATAAATAAAATTAGCTAAATTGAACAGTAGGTAAACAGTGGTGCAGAGACAGCATCATCCACCACGCACTATAGAGTACTCCCCAGCCCCAGATTAAATTCACCATAGAAAAAATTGCCCCTCCTTAACAAGATTTCTGTGCACGTTAGTGGTCAACAACGTCATGCAATTTGATGTGGAACACCCTTTATGGAGGTGATAGAAAATCAACAGCACGAAATAAGCTAATATGCCATATGCAATAAGCTTGAAATGCGAGGAAGTAGAAGAAGATGATAAAATCTCAAAGACTACTTTTTTCTGTGTTGGTCTATGCTTACCATAAATTGGCACTAACTCGAAAAATATGCTACTTAGCATAGCTTAGAACAATGACGGTCTGATAAGCGTGACATGAACTCGTCACTCCATGCGGCGATCAAGTGTGCTGTGCACGCTGCATACAGGCGTCAACAGTAACACTCGGTGGGGTTGGCGGTCGTATTTTAAGGAACCGTTAATGTATGACCCAACATGATGTGTTTAGAACAAAATTGCAACAAACATAAACGAGATAGAAATTTGGTGTTAAACAGAAAGTTGTAGACGCATCTTTTGGTTAGAAAAAATGATGCATTTCATTACGTATCATTTGAAATAATAAGGGAAAACACGTAGAAAAACACGAATTTAAGACATTTTTATCTCTCAAATGTAAGTAAATGAAGCTTACTTGAAGTAAGCACTAGGTAGGAAATTTACTAAACGATCTAGTATATTTTTTCGAGTTGGAGCCAATTTATGGCAAACATTGACAAAAACAAAAAAAAGTCCAATAACTCAGTAATCTTTGAGATTTCATCATATGCTTAGAGCAATTTTTTCATCATATATGATCTTTTATCACCTCTTAAAATATGCCGAACACCCTGTGTATGTTTTGTAACATAAATAAATATGATGTCACGTTTTAACTTAGTCAGCTTTTCCAATGTGTCGCAAATCGTCACGTTTTTTTGAACTCTTTCCCTCTTCCAAATGCGTGACATAGTTTATGAATGCCTCTTTAGAGTTGTGAAGCATATATTCTGCTTTAAGATACAGCTATTTACTTACTTAAGGGTCCTGTGCACCACCAGCGGTGCAAAGGGCCAACGTGAAAGACTTCCATCCTGGGCGGCTGCTCGCTTTTGCCTTGACCTGGGTCCAGGTCAGATTTCTTTTTTTTAATTTCCTTATTGAGGCTCCGCTGCCATGAGCCCCTGGGTCTGCCTCTGCTGCGATGTCCTGCCGGATTCCAATCCAGTGCTTGCTTGCAGATTTCGTTTCCGGCCCGTCGAAGTGTGTGGCCGAACCACCTCCACTTTCGCTCTCGAATTTCTGTTGCTATCGGCTTCTGATGACATCGACGATGGAGCTCGGCATTCGAGATCCAGTTGTGAGGCCACCAGGCATGAATTATATATCGCAGGCATCGGTTGATGAAGACCTGCAGCTTTTGAGAGTTCTCCGCCGATACACACCACGTCTCGCTGGCGTATAACAACACAGATTTCACGTTCGAGTTGAAAATTCGGATTTTGGTGCGTTGACTAATCTGGTTGGATCTCCATACGTTTCGTAAACTCGCAAAGGCAGCCCTAGCCCTAGCAGCACTTATGTCGCTCTTGGTCCCGCCGTCCGACGCTATTTGGCTGCCAAGATATTGGAAACTTTCGACATTCTCCACTGCTTGCCCCGCTACCGTAAAGTTGGAAGGGTTGCCCGTGTTGATATCCAACGATTTGGTCTTGTTGACGTTGATGGTGAGACCCGCCGCAGAGGAGCGTTCGGCTAGGTCATTGAGCTTACTGTGCATATCAGAGCGCCGTTGTGCTAGTAGAGCAACATCATCAGCCAAATCGAAGTCGTTGAGATGCTCCATGGTAATAGGCTGCCAAAGCAGCCCACGGTTCGGTACACGGTCAATTGCACCTACCATGATCTCGTCGATTACGATGAGAAACAGTAGCGGTGATAGTATACATCCTTGTCTCACACCAGCGACTACCCGTATAGGGTCGGACAAGGCTCCGTTATGCAGAACTCTGCACGTGAAAGCCTCATACTGCGCTTCGATGAGGTTTACGATTTTATCCGGGACTCCCTTGCGTCTCAGGGCGCCCCACAGATTCTCGTGATTGAGACGGTCGAAAGCTTTTTCGTAGTCAATGAATACCAAATAAAGGGACTCTTGGAATTCATTGACCTGCTCCAGGATGATGCGGAGCGTGACAATATGGTCCACACAAGATCTTCCGGCACGGAATCCTGCCTGCTGCCGTCGGAGAGTTGCGTAGATCTTCTCCTGTATCCGACTCAGGATAACTTTGCACAGAACTTTGAGAACAATACACAGTAACATGATGCCTCGCCAATTGTCGCACACAGTCAGATCCCCCTTCTTTGGGACCTTCACTAAGATGCCCTGCATCCAGTCGGCCGGAAAAGTCGCGGTGTCCAGATATTACAGAATAGTTGATGCAACATTTGTGCGGATAGCATGGGGTCAGCTTTGAGCATCTCTGCTGATATGCGATCGACCCCTGGAGCCTTGTTGGATTTCATGCTTCGGATAGCTGCTTCAATCTCCTGCAGTGATGGGGCCTCGGAATTGACGCGAGTGATGCGCCGCACCCTAGGCAGATCATGCCGAGATGTTGATGGCTGGTTGGCCGTCGAAACTTGAAGAAGTTGTTCGAAGTGCTCAAACCAGCGTTTCAGCTGGTCAGTGGGGTCGGTAAGCAATTCTCCAGTCGTGTCCTTCACTGGCATCCTCGGGTTCATCCTTGCTCCACTCAGGCGTCGTGAGATATCGTAGAGGAGGCGTATATCGCCAGTGTTTGCGGCTTTCTCCCCTTCGTCGGCCAGGGAGTTCACCCACGCTCGCTTGTCCCGTCTGCAAGAGCGCTTGACTTCCTTCCGCTTGATACAGCTATCACACCGAGGAAAAGAAAAATCAATGAACTATGAAGAATAATTGACTCAAACATATGAAGGATCCATGCACACATGCACAAACAGCCTGAATAGCTCGGTATGATCGGATCAACCCAAGACATACCATCACCACCAAGTCGACATTTGATGACATTTGGCTTGGATGAATTCAGTGGACCGTATTCACCTGCCCGGGCGAATCCAATATCCAATAATCCTGCATGGAATCCCAGGATAAATTGACCAACATAACAACTGTTTAACACCACCGATGAGACGTCCATTATGCGTTTTTTAACAGTCAAACGTGTACGGAAAACAATTAACCAATACTTGTTTGGGTGATTAAGTTTGAAATAATTCTTCATTTCTATCGAAATTTCTTTACAAATCTAACTAATCTGACTTTAGTGTGAATACTCAACTGCACTGTAATCATTTAAAAATTATTACAATTTTCGATTGGTTTAACATCGCGCTTGTGGACAATTGATCGGCCCAGTTAAAAAAAAATCAACATTTCCAAAATATTCCTTACTGCAGCATACGACACCCCTCACGTAGCAGAACCCATCATCGAGCAGGGCGATATTGTTTGCTGATATAGGAACTTTTCTTGTGTAAATAGAACGCGGAGGCAAGCGGACGGGTGTTTCCATCCTCCCCTCCCCCCTACACATCCGTCTCACTCCGTCCACCCGGTCCCGGAAAGATTGCCATTCTGGCATCGTCGTAAACTGCCATGTTGAAGTTAGTCCCCTTCCAACACGAGGAATGACTACTAGGGAAGAAGAAGTTCTCGGTCCTCGGTAGAAGCTATTCGGTTTATGGGTTTTGGGTTTGGCATTCCCCCGGAACAAGACGAGGGTGGTGGACGACACACAAAAGAGCCAAAGTCCAAGAGCAAGGACCAACAACAACAACATCAACGGCAGCAGCAGCATCAAGAAGACCAAGTAGAAGTAGAAGATGATGATAAAGGGTGATCCTGATGATAGCCGTTGTTAGAAGGTGGTGGCTTTTTTCGGGTTTTCGCTCGGAAGTGTGCGTGGGACGAGGAAGAATGGGGGATGGGAGTGGGTGTGTGTGTGTGTGTGTTGATGGCCACCACACTAGAGAGAATGGTGAACTGTTGGTCGGTTGGTCAAGCAGCAGAGTGAGAGAGAGTGAGCTCTGCTGAACTGAACTCATGGTATTAAATATATTTTTTAGATTTTAGAGAGAAAAAACGGTAGTTGTTTTAAATGAGGACGAACGTTGTTTAAAAATACATCGTATAATGTTGTGCAAGCGCTGGCAGGCAGGCAGGCAGGCGGGCACTAGCATGGTCGTGGGTGGCCATTGGCAGGCAACATGAGCTATATCAGGTGTATTATAGTTTTTCCGCCGCGATTGCACAGCAATTTCCGCGTTTGGGCTGATGGGGCTGGAAGCGGAACTAGCTGTAAGCTTTTCAATTTTCATCTTCATTTGCCAGAGAGGCATAGAGGAGGGGGCGGCTGGCAGTGGGGTGAACCGCTCCGAACAGACACTGACAGCAGGCAGGAAACTATTTTGCGGTGCGCTAGGATCATGTTTCTTTTTGTGCAATTAATCTTCAAAATATACGGTGAGGTAAGTTGAAATTAGTTTTACATCGCCTAAACACGCGAGGATGCTGTCATGTACGGTGGCTTGATGCGATCAGTGAGTGGTTTTGTTTTTCTTGGCGCTAATTACGGTTGGCTGATGATGCGTATTATGCATGTTATGCTTATTTGTATACAGGTAGAATTCAGAAGCCAATGGCTTATAATCACTTAAAAGCTCATTGGATAATTATTATTAATTTGGTTTCTGGGAAATGTTGAAATAATAATTCATTTTCACTAATTGTTTGAATTTCTCCAGCGGACTACAAATTTAGCTTACATACAATGTAAGGTTGGGTTTATTACATTCATTTCATATGTTTTATACCACAAATGTAATGGCTGTTCTTACAATAGAATACAGCGTACAAGCAAGATTGTTTAGATGCAATGCACTTGGAGGAAAAAAAAACGTTGTTCGAAAATTAAAAAATTAATCAAAAAATCTTCCGACCATCACATAACAAAATCTGTTCATATAACGAAACATTCCAAATTCTTTATACTTTTGATGCAAATCTGTAATAGAATCTAACATTTCCCGGTTGGATGCAGAGTTCGAGGAGTTTTCTGACACCCTCTTATTTGGCATTGATCTTTTATCAACACTAAAGATATGGATACTAGACTGATGCAAATTTTGACATTTTCGCTCCACAGTGCTCAAAAGGTTCCAAATCGGGTTCTGATTAGTCTCCCAAAATTTGAACTCATTTGAAAAGAAACTGACTTGGCACAAACCATTTGAAATTTATATGGAAATTACTATGGGAAATCCAAACTTTTTGTTCATTGTCTTCTTACCCTTTTCCATATGGCACTGTTCAAAAATTCAAACGCTATGCTTATGGAAAATTTTCTCAGCTTCAATTTAGCAGAATATAGTTGTTGAGCCAAACGTCAAATAACATAGCTATTAATTGTTTAAGAGATTGATAATCTTATGGCATGATCAAGCAGCTGTTTTGTCAGCAACACTGTATCTTGCAGTGTGACATAGTAGCCATGATTTTTGTGCTCTATTCCAAGC
This sequence comes from Ochlerotatus camptorhynchus, assembly GCF_037179485.1. Lineage (NCBI taxonomy): Eukaryota > Metazoa > Arthropoda > Insecta > Diptera > Culicidae > Ochlerotatus > Ochlerotatus camptorhynchus. Next base: position 2,309,602 of record NW_027040556.1, on the reverse strand, counting down.
GCCAGAAACACCAATGTTGCCTGCTGAACAGTTGATTGAGCATAATCGTAAGACATTAGTGGCTTGAATTATTGATAACTTTTGATGCTTACATCATATTGAAAAGTGGTTCAGGACAAAGTTGTAGCTGAGAAAATTTCCTACGAGCTCAGTTATCATTTTTTAAAGCAGAGGGATATGGTAAATTGTTAGATTTATATGAACAAAACATTTGGTTTTCCTATAGTAATTTCCATATAAACTTCAAATGGTTTGTACCAAGTCAGTTTCTTTTAAAATGAGTTCAAATTTTGGGAGACTAATCAGGACTCGATTTGGAACCGTTTGAGCACTGTGGAGCGAAAATGTCAAAATTTGCATCAGTCTAATGGATACCCAAGTAACATTTAACGTTTTATGAAGTACTACAAGGCTTCTATCAAACAACATTCATAAAACCCTGGTCAGATTGCTTTGCCTTTATTACATCCACCAAAACCTCATTTAGACTAGAATCGGTCTAGTTGGCCCACCCTGCAGAAGGTTCTAAAGAGTGCATTATCGAAACATTTCAAGAATGACTTGCTGCAAAACGTTTATATGACGAATGCATTGAGAATCATTTCAAATTCTTATTAAAAGTACAATACAAGCCATTTAGCACCAATACTTGTGCCATTTGCCGTTGACGCTTGCTAAGCGCACTAAAAATAAAGCATAAATCAAGATAAAAAGGAATACATAAATATTGTCCGATTGTTCAAAATTGAATCTGTCAAAAATCCTCCTAAATTTCCTCATCATTTAAGTTAAAGAATTAGTAAAATTATCGGAACTCATATTGTGGTCTATTTTTAGGTGGCAGATTAAATCTAATGTGAAATGTGCTTCGAAGAATCGAACAAAGTAAGTCCGCCTTCGAAAACGTTGATTTGACTAATTATTTTAAATTTAGGAAACAAAACATGTTATGTTAATCATTTCTCACATCCGAGACAATTTGATGATTTTCGTAATGTCTATTACGGCTCATTGATGAATTGATGATGCTGAAGATGAAGGAATTTTGAATTTTTAATGTGGCATTTATGGAGATAATTTGCAGACTGAATTGTTTTTATCTGAAGCCATTTAGCTTGAACCTATTCCGTTTAGTTTTATGACGGCATTAATGGTGGCAAAGTTGCCTGGAAAAAGTCAAACGTCAAAATTTGTTTATCTTTCGATAGTTTTGTTGTGCGATCGTTGCAACGATGTTCTACTCCAGCGGTGGATCAACAAGTTGCGTGCCATCCTTGATAAGGTCAATTCATCTATTGGAAGCAGTTACTCAGGAAGTGAGTCTGCGTAACTTGAAAGAGGTGGAAGCTCAATCGTTCCCGAAAATTTTTCCTTCTTCCGGATGAGTTTCCTGTCAGCAGTTTTCCGCAGGTCCAGTTTGGCACTGATGCTATTTGGATCGTAATCGCAACGTTATTACTGGAGAAGGCTGACATTGGCAATATGCTGTGTATTCTCATCAACGTTAAGCTTCCAGTGCTTCGTAAACCGCATTTACTTCGCTCCTCTAAGTCGGCTGCTCTGTTGCTGTTGACCAATTTTGTCGGAGCTGCCCTCCCAGAAAGTTCTGGAATTGCATTCCTTTTCTCTTCCGTCGACAGCATTGCTAGAATTATTACTCAATTATCCTTTGGCATTTCCTTGCGAATCTGCGTTTGAATACCCCACTCGACTATGTTTTTCTCTGTTTCTTGGCGGATCCATCTTTTTAGTTTTATTTGTAAACATTTGGAGGTTTTGTGATACACTTCATTGAAACTAAAACGTATTAATATATGCTTTTTGATCCCGTTTGAAACCAAACGGTTTCATAATTGCTTTTATAATGATAAAACACCTTTATGAAGAATTTTGTCGTGACATCAATAAAACAAATACCAATTGATTTACTGGACAGTTTTATAAAGGGATAGAGTGTTTCATTAAATTCATTTTTAAAACCAGCCTCTTTCTGATTTTCTCGTCAGACTTTAAAAAGTTTTCAAAACAGCATGAAGCTGAACTACTAATCGAGCATTAGTTGTACTATTTAAACTAAAAAGATTGCTTATTGCCGTTATAAAACCACAATAAATCAAAGTGAAAGCCAAATCGCTGTTAAATTGTTACTTGGGTATGCATTGCACTGCGAAGAACAAAACCAAGCACTATTCCTGATAGCATACCCGAGTTTATACCTATGAACTGATATTGATTACTAACATTCAATAGTACATTATTTTTCCAAAATTCTTCTCATGATCAATCCAGTTTTTACCGTAAACAAATCTGCTGGGATTGTTATAGCAATATAGTACCTCGGAACCCCAGTAGTCTGACCTTTTTTTCGGAACACTTTTTAGTTTGAACCCCGCTCATCAGCAAACTCAACATTGCTCAAACATTATTTAGCCCATGAAATGGAGTAAAGCGAAACAAGTACAAGTTAGCTTTAAAGAACCAAGCCAAAAAGAAGCATGCTAAAACCCTGTGTCGCACTATCGAAACCCTAGAATCCAAGGTTGACGACGTCCGGAGCCAGCTGGAAGCGGAACGTATGAAAAACGAACGGTTGCAGAACGACACCAACGGAGGCCGAAATGGCGTTCTGCTGCGGCCGGTCGGTTCCGATGCGGGCGACGGGGATATCAGCGGCCCTGAGGAAAATGAGATCACCGAGATCGACACTTCGCGGCAGGAAAACTTCTCCTTGGCCTTCCGGGACCAGTCGCAATCGACGGACGTCACCGACGGAAGCATTTTCCTGCACAGCAAATACCAGCAGCAGAACCTGTCCGATCTGAACCTGGCCGAGGAGAACGAGGAACTGATCCGGATAATGCAGGAGCTGGAAGAGACCAGCAAGTGTTTCATCGCCGAGCAGAACCGGGTAGCGGAACTCCAGGAACAGCTGGCAGCCATCGCACAAGAAAATCAAATCCTCCAGAGCGGTGTTGGCTAAAATCAAGATCAGAAAATCAAAATCAGCAATCTTTCAAGATCAATATCACCTAAAATCACAGGCACCAATATCACAAGCCATCATCATCACGAAAATCACACGTGATTTTTGACCAATATCAGCTCTGATTTTCGATTCTCAAAATCAACCAAGATCAAAATCATCGAAAATCATAGGATTAGAAAATATGTGAAATTCTAGAGTTTGGGGCATTCCTAAATTCAAGTCAACATTCCGGATGAAATTAAAATGGTGGATTTCAACATAAGGTGGCTCCCATAAATCCAAGATGGCGGACCAAAATCCAATATGGCGGCCCCGGACAGGGAGTATGCATCTTCACCAATGATAATGGGATTCTGCGGAATGGGCTCGATGAGTGGAAGTGGAAAATTGAAATCCGCTGCCATTTTGTTAATCAAGAGTCCATTCCGCAGATACCCATATTGCATGGACTTAGATGCATATTCCCTGTCCAGAGCCGCCTATTGGATTTTGGTCCGCAATCTTGGATTTCAAAATGGCGGCAGATTTCAATTTTCCACTTCCACTTATCGAGCCCATTCCGTAGATCCCCATATTGCATGGGTTTAGATGAATATTCCCTGTCCGGGGGCCGCCATATTGGATTCTGATCCACCATCTTGGAGGATTCCAAAATGGCGGCGGATGTCAATTTTCTACTTCCCCTCATCGAGCGAATTCCGGAGATACCCATATTGAATGGGTTTACATGCATATTCCTAGTCCGGGGGCCACCACATTGGGTTTTGGTCTGCCATCTTGGATTCCAAAATGGCAGCGGATGTCAATTTTCTACTTCCACTTATCGAGCCCATTCCGCAGATACCCATATTGCATGGGTTTAGATGCATATTCCTAGTCCGGGGGCCGCCATATTGGATTTTGGTCCGCCATCTTGAATTCCAAAATGGCGGTGGATGTCGGTTTTTTACTTTGACTGTAATACCAAGCTATTGATTTTCCGTTTGGTTTTTTGTTACCTCAAAATCAGCTAAGGTAGGAGGAAGTCAAGCAAGGCCAAATGTACACCTGCCTGCCTGAAGACCGGGGAGTGAACGACGAGTTGATCATCACCGGCACCGAGGACGACGACCGTAGCCTGATGGATCTGATCCAGAACATGGACACTCCGCAGATCCACCGGTCCTCGGTCACGATCAAGACTTCTTCTCCTAAGCCAGATTTCAATTTGCATTGCTAAATTACACAAATATCCAACTGTTGCAATAGTGATCCAAATTACCACCGATTGCCTGCAAACAGCGCATTCCCTAACACACATTTCAAAATCGAATTCGATCCTGTCTCCTTGAACGGTGTTTATTTAATCATCGTGTGAGGTGGTGTCCGGTCGGTCGTCAGCAGCAGCAGCAACAGCAGTGCTTTCGGCGCGTAGCATTGAACATTGTACACAACGAAAGGCTGCCCGCAAGCAGCAAGCTGCAGCCCACATAAGCGTCCATTCACCGAAGAAGCCTCACCGCTACTGTTCGGGATCCATCTTCGTGAGTCGCTGTGGGCCATCTATGCCAAGCGCGTCACCCTCGATCCAAACAACATACAGCTCGCCAGCCTCATCCGTGTTGAACACCCTACCCAAGTAACATTGCAAGTTTTATAGTGCTTTTAAAGCATGCTACAAGTCTAAATCATGGTTTACAGAACCTTTATTAAACCAAAATTGTTACTTGGGTTGTTGCTTATGCAACTAATAGAGAAGTCAGCTCCGAAATTTTAAACGTATTTATTATGTGTTGCGTTAAATTTTCCTAAAAAAAAAAATATGCGTTTTAGAATACAATGTGTACTATGATCTTATAACTTAAGTTTTGTAATCTTCTTTCATTTTTTAACCCGGAATGGGATCTATGTAACGCTAGGCTTAGGGAATCCTGAATACAATTAATCAAATTTAGGAAATATTCAAATTAAACTTTTAGTTAACAAATTTACCGGTTTGTGCAGAATAACTATAGTTTTCTGTCTAGAGGCGGCTCAAGGCAGAGTGCAATTCATCTTAACCTATAACAATTTCTAGGATAATAAATTTCATTTTAATTAGCACTTCAATAAACAAAACTGTTATTTGTTCAACTCACTGCATGTGTAGAATAACAAATTTAGGTTTAAATGCAAACAAATTTAGGTTTAAATGTAAATATATACGCGAAAATTAGGCAAATAAATTTAGATAATCTTTTTCGACATCGTGTCACACCAATTCAGCTTTGTTATAAGCACTCTTTGTTCTTCTCCATGATCTCGTTTTGTCAGCTTTCGCTTGTTCAGTTGGTACCGAAGTGTTGATTTGGAGGTAGGCTCACAGACGAGGGGCGTTCGCAACATGGGTAATAGCGCAGCATTACTCAACCATCACGACAAAACGGTCCTTTTTGGGACCACCATAAATTTGGTAAAGTGTATTTTTTGGACATTTGTCAAGGTCAACAATCGGATGTCAGTTCCCAAATGATTTAATCTAACATACCATAGGCAACATTGGGGGTGAAGTTTCAGAATCCAAAATCGGTCGCGGCATGAAAGAGGTCTGATTTTGATCTAGAGATGATGGATTTTAATTCTGAATACGCAAGTCGATAGGAAATTTTTCTCGAATTTATATGATTGATCGCGAATATCTCGCGATTGGAAAAATTTTAGCAAGAAATTCCTCCCATCAATTTTTCCATTTTTATTATACATTGAATAAACCAAAAGTTCTGTGCGTTTTGTGTACGAAAGTGCGTAATTTTGACATCAGAAAACGAGGCGTTGCCGTGATGGGAAAAGTGTTTTCCCTAACACAGTCGCCGAATATTGGTTCCAAGCACTGAGCATGCCAGATCGTACATGTCTTTATGCCTTTTGATGCAAATTTTAAGCCCCTCATATTAAGAGAATGATGACAAAATTATTTTTATCGTATTCTCCTAATAGCAAAGGCTTAAAATTTGCATCAAAGAGCATAAACGTATGTACCGTCCGGTAGGCTCAGATTCTGTGATTGATGTGTTTCCCTAATACATATTTCATTTCGCCACCGCTTTCACCTCCAAGAACATCGAGGACAAATTTCCACAGCTTTGTTCTGAACTAGCTTCCAAGCTTCCAACCCATCGGAACACAAATGACTCATGAAATAGTTGACTAAAGAGTAAGAGCTTGTATCTAAGACAATCGTCCAGGATTGGCTTCTACTACATGGACATCTACAGAGCACCTCACAAACAGAACTCTCAAACAGAGTTCTGCATTTTCGAAACAAAGAAAAGAAAATAAGCTCTCCGCAGAATCGCTTCATTTCGAGCAATGAACGAGTCACGATGAACATTTCTCCTGTCAAACATGACTTGACTTTCGCTTGTTTCGTTCGTCAAGTGCATCAGCTCATTTCATTTGAAGCAAAAACTTGTTTCATTTGACGCAATGAATGACTCAAAAACTGCTTCCCTGTTTTTTTTTCACTTTCACTTCAATTCGGGGCTCATTCGACTTGTGACGCGTCCGTTGCCGATTGGGATGGCATCTGAATTATATGTAGTAATACAATGATATTTTATATTACACGGAAATTAAATTAACGAGGCCAAGATGGCGGCCATCGGACTAAGGAAGAGTCTCAAATACCCTACAATATCGGTATTTTCGGAACGGGGACGACGCGAAGGTGCAGAAAATCGATGTCTGACGCCATTTCGGAATCCAATATTCCGGCCATCGGGCTCAGAAAAAATTTCAAATGACCTAAGATATAGGTTTTTTTCCGGAACTGGGACAACGCGTAGATGCAGAAAATCGATATTCGACGCCATTTGTAGGGTATTTGACACTTCTTCTAAAATCAGAAACCACCATCTTTATGTCACCCCGATTCCTAAAATACCCACATTGAACGGTATTCGACAGTATTTCATACTATTCCTGAACGAATCAGTTGTTTGGCGAATCATATTCCGTTTATCGACAAGACCGGTCGCCTTCGAATAGCAACAAAAGCAAGGTGGTGTTTTGCTGGCTGTTCGCTCGAGGTTTAAATCCCGTACGCTCGACCCTCCTGATGGCTCGGCGGTTGAGCAAATATGGATCGCAATTGCCACTGTCGATGCAACACTCTACCTATGCGTTGTGTTATTCCCCCTGATCGAGTAAACGATGAATCTTTGATCGAAAAGCATATCGATTCGCTTAACTGGGTGGTTTCGCAGTTAGGACAAAGAGACAACGTTATCATCCTAGGCGATTTCAACTTGAGCTCGATCTCTTGGCAGCGTAGTCCACATGGTTCCCTGTACCCGATTACATCACGATCCTCGATTAGCTTGGCATCATGGAAGCTGCTTGAGGCGTATAGCACCACTGCAGTATAGCACCACTGGACTCAGACAAATGAGTGGAATTGCAAATGAAAACAATCGTACGCTTGATCTATGCTTCGTCAGTGAGGAACTTTGCGAACACAGCACAGTTATGCAAGCTCCATCACCGCTCGTTAAAATCTGCAGGCATCATCCTCCTGTACTGATGGAATTCAAGATAAGTCCACAGCAACGCTTCCAAGATACCTCTGAAAGCATCGCCTATGATTTCAGAAAGGCTGACTTCAACAGCATGAACGAGTTCCTCGCACATGTCGATTGGGACGAGGTGCTTCAAAATTGTGATGCCAACCTCGCTGCGTCGACCATATCTGGTATCCTGTGGTATGCCATCGATCAGTTCGTTCCCGTGAAGTCTAGACACGAGCCGGCTAAGCCAGCCTGGTCAAATGCTGACCTCAAGCATCTTAAGACTGTGAAGCGGGCAGCTCTCAGACGACATAGCAAGTATCGCACGGACTCCAAGAGAACGAAATATATGGCGGCGAGCACTGAATACAACCAACTTAATTATCGTTTGTACAACGCATATCAGGACCATCTGCAAAGGCGCTTCAAGACAAATCCCAGAAGTTTTTGGCGTTACGTCAATGACCACCGGATGGAATCCGGACTGCCCTCTACCTACGATGACCAACGGATTGTTCGAAGCTGATTCCACCACTGACATCGCCGACCTGTTCCGTTCTCAATTCAGCAATGTTTTCACTAATGAACACATCGACCCGCAGGATGTAGCCGTCGCCACCAGAAATGTTCCTCGACTTTCGGCCTCTGGGCTACAGTTCGTAATCACGAACGATATGGTTCTATCAGCCGGAAAGGATTTAAAATCCTCCACGGGATGTGGTCCGGATAAGATTCCATCGCTTGTCCTCAAATGCTGCGCGGATACACTTGCAACACCACTAGCAAGAGTATTCAACCTATCTTTGGCTACTGGTGTATTCCCAAACTGCTGGAAGCAGTCGTATGTTTTCCCAGTTTTCAAGAAAGGCTGCAAGCGGATTGTTTCGAACTATCGGGGCATAGCTGCGTTGAGCGCCACTTCTAAGCTGTTTGAGGTGATCGTTCTGCATAAGCTGGTTCAGAACTACGCACACTACATTTCGGTTGATCAGCACGGATTTATGCCTAACCGTTCGACGACAACTAATTTGACTTGTTTCACTTCGTTCGTGATCCGCCAAATACAAAATGGTCAACAAGTAGACGCTATTTAAAGGGTGTCCACGATGAAATTGCCACACACAAAATTGATTCGCAAAATTCGAGTTTTCATCCGATTGCCATCAAATTTTCAGGGATTGAGAAATAACTATTAAACTTCATTTTACCATTTTACTCGTATTTTATTTACAGTCCATACGCAAATGCCCACACCTTGGCCTTAACCCCGGCCATAAGATTCTGCACAACCTGTGAATCAACCGTTTTTTGCATGTAAACCCATACTTTCTTCAGTTCCTCGACTGTCTTCACTACCTTAGGTCGTTTAAGAAGGTGCTGCTTCATAATCGCCCAGTACTTTTCGATGGGGCGGAGCTCCGGAGTGTTGGGAGGGTTGAACATTTTCGGCACGAAATTGACCTTACTGTCCGCATACCACTTCAGCACGTCCTTGGAGTAGTGGCATGAGGCCAAATCCGGCCAGAAGATTGTTGGGACGTTGTGGGCCTTCAGGAGAGGAAGCAGCCGCTTCTGGAGGCACTCTTTTATGTACACCTGTCCGTTCATCGTGTCCTGGGTCACGAAAGGTGCACTCCGCTTCCCGCACGTGCAGAAGGCTTGCCAAACCAGGAATTTCTTCGCAAATTTGGACATCTTCTGAGTGCGGACATGCTCCGGAACGCTGAACTTATCCTTGGCCGTGAAAAACAGGTTGCCGGGGATCTGTTTGAAGTCGGCCTTCACATATGTTTCGTCGTCCATGATGCAGCATTCAACTTTCGTCAGCATGTTGAGGTACAACTTCCTGGCACGGGTTTTGGCGGACTTGTTCTGCTTCTCGTCGCGATTAGGGGCCTTTTGTACCTTGAACGTTCAAAGCCCAGCCTTAGTTTTGGCCTTCTGGACAAAACTTCGGCTTAGGTGCAGCTTCTTAGCCACATCCCTAACGGAGGCGTTCGGATTTCGGTTGAAGGCCCCAACTACGCGGTTGTGATTTTTGGTGTTGTACGGAATACTTTTTCCTTCACTTCTGGGCTTCCGATCGGTGGTCAACCGTTCCTCGAACCGCTTAATCACTCGCGACCAGGGCTCTACAATTTCGAAGCTCTAAAATGAACTCGTGTTTTGTTTCTCTCATACATACGTGTTCGACGCTTCATTTCTATAACGCCTAGCTAGACTATCAGCAAGAAACGAAAATAAAAAAGAAGGACGCTTGGAAGGAAAGGCTGGCTGTGGAACTTCTCGTCGTTGCTTTGCTCATCGCTTTCAATGTAAATAACGTCGATTTTCTAGTTAAACGAACTTCATTATGGCTTTCAATCCCCTTTCACGAACACTCTATCGCCGCTCTTTCAATTTGTTTAAAATGCGTTATGTCCCGTTTTCGATCATTTTTTTTAGATAAATATATGGATGGAAGATAAATTAGAAATATGACGTGTAATCTTCAAGTGTTTTGACGTGAGAAATGCTTTAAATGTGTTATTTCATTTTCCGTCATATACGTCATGAAACCTCTGTTGATGTGTTTCATGAAAGAGAAAACTATCAAAGTCGAGCGCTCTTTCGCTCATCCATTTCGACGAAGCTTGAAAGGAAGACCAATGGAGCGACGGGAGAAAGAGAGACAAGCGATTGAACATTTGTTTGTGCACGCCGACTGAGGTTCTAGAATGCTGCGAAGCTGTTCGACTTTAACAGAAAAAGAAAGCCAGCAGTCTCTTCGTCGCATCGATTTGGTCGATTGAAGCTGATATTGTGACGCCCTGCTCGCGACACCGTGGAATTCGCGATTCCCAACGTTTTAGCGATGGAACGATGCGAGAGATCCTTGTTCTCGTGATGAATGCGCAAGATTTTATCACGCACGAGCTGTTCTTTCGACTCCATTTCCGCGAGTTTTGATCACAGGACTTTAAAACTTGCAGGATGTAAATAATGCACTATGAACTAAATCCACCCAAATTTTCATTAAATTCTACCCAACGGTTAAAAAGTTAGAGCAATTTCATAGTGTGGCAATTTCATCGTGGACACCCTTTACGCAGACTTATCCGCGGCGTTTGATAAAATGAATCATCAAATCGCAGTTGCTAAATTCGACAAGCTGGGAATGAACAGTAACTTGCTTTCCTGGCTTCGATCCTACCTAACCGGTCGAAGTATGTCCGTCAAAATTGGAGACCACGTTTCGCCCTCCTTTCCGGTTTGGTCCGGTGTTTCTTGGGGCCGTTTCTATTCTTGCTGTATATGAACGATGTCAATTTCATCTTGAAATGCCTAAAACTCTCGTATGCCGATGACCTGAAGCTTTACTACATGATTAAGCAACCACAAGACGCGTTTTTTCTGCAACAACAACTGGAAGCCTTCGCTGAATGGTGCCATATTAATCGAATGTCACTGAACGTGTCCAAATGTTCGGTTATTTCATTTGGCCGCAAGCAATCACTCTTCCATTTAAGCTATGCTTTGGGAGGCGTGAATCTACAACGTGATTCGACAGTCAAGGACCTGAGGATTCTGGTTGATACAAACTTAACCTTCAATTTATGTTATTCGTTAGTTTTGTATTTAGTTGTAGAACAAGTGTCATTGGGGTAAACATTTTACCTGTTGACTGATAAACAATAAACAACAACCATATTTTCCATACAAAACATTTTTTTTTGTATGGAAAAACGGTTCGAGCAAAAACGAGAAAAAAAACCGTCATCTTAGCTACGCTCTGAAAATTCCCATAGTTTACACTAATAAAATTACAAACATTTTTATTGATAAATCGCCATGTGAAATTCCACATGATTTTCATGTGACCACACATCAACAGAATCCACCCAGAAGCACACATGGAATTTATGAGTTAAATGAATTGGATTTCAAAATAACGTCGGAGATCGATTTTCAGCCTCTAGTCATCATCCCGATTCGAAAAATACCTATATTAATGGGTATTTCACAGTACTTCTCTCTTTTTAAACCGGAAGCCTTAATTTTGGATTTTAAAATTTGGTCGCATATCTATTTTCGATCTTCAGACGTCATTTCAATTCCAAAAATACCCATATTGATACATGGTTGTCAGTATTTCACACTTTTTTTCTGGAATCAGAAGTCGTCATCTTGGATTTCGAAATGGCGTCCGTCATCGATTTCCAGTCTCTAGACGTCACTCCGATTTCAAAAATTTGATGGGTTAACAAACCACCCAACAATGATATATTTGACATCCATGTGCACAGATCAAAATTGGTATTTCAACACTTCCCCTCAATTTCGTAATTGTAGATTCGCAGTCATCCTTTCGAACGTGATCCTTGGTAATGGCTTCGTGAGGATATCCGCAAGCTGGTCTTCGCTCCTGATGTATTGGATATTCACCTTCTTGGTCTGAATAAGTTCTCGAATGAACATAGGGGAATTTACGTATTCTCGGCAACCTAAGCAGCGACCTTCTTTCTATAGCTTTTTTCTCTAAGGAACGCACACATATGCAGTATTGGTTTGTTTACAATCTTTTGCTGCCAGCTGCTCTAACAATTTCAGTCGAAAGAATTGCCAAAAACTGTTTTGAAATGCTTTTACAAAGCTCCAATCTTCTCTAGTGAGAGCGAGTATTGTCGGCAACCAGTTTTTCTTCGGCAACCGTTCCATTTGAACTGCATGTAAATCTGCTGTTCTATTATCGGCAATTCGAAATCAGCTACAATTTGTGGTGCGTGTGTTGCATTTCAAGAAAACCTTGCTAGATTGCTTTTGCTCAGTGATAAAAATATAGTCAAATTGAAGCTGAAAGCATAAAGAATCGTTTACATGCATTCAGCGAAGTGTTTTCGTAAGAAAATCCAGTGAAAATAGTGTTTCAATTTGGGTTGCCGAAAATAGTCTGTCATGCCGAAGCCGTCATTTCCCCTATATTTTATATCAATATGTTTCGTTCTCTGGTGTTCTCTTGGTTCTTCAGCAATGCGAATACAAGGAATGTTATCTTCATAAATTGTGAAAGGACATTACTCAATTCCTATCTCACGTATTAAACTAGATAACCAAATTCCTTCCTTTGTTCCATTACAAAGGGAAATCAGTTCAGCTTCTGTTGACGATAAGCTTACTGGTGGGTTGTCGCTTTGTTGACCAGGAAACTACATTTCCATAAACTAGAAAAAAGATTCGATCTTCTATCTTCAAAATTGTTTCCGAAATCTGCATCCGCATATCCTTCCAATGCCCTTGCTTTTTCATGAAAACTGTATAGAAGAAATAGACCTTTTGGTCCTTGCAGATATCGTAGAATTCTCTTCAATCCATTCCAATGTGCATCTGATGCACAACTTTGAAATCTGCTCAGGATACTTACAGCTGCGCTGATATCGGGCCGAGACATTTTAGCCAAGTATTGTAAACACCCTTATAAAGCTTTATACGGCTCTTCCGTTCTAATGCTTTCAGATGCTTCCCATTTCACATTGGCATCCATGGGTGTTGCAACTGGTTTGCAATCTTGCATTCCAAAACGACATAGAATTTTCTCAATATAGCTCTTTTGAGAAATTCTCAACACTTCTTTCGATTTCTAATCCTAAATAAGTCTTGACTTCTCCAATATCCTTCATTCGGAATCTCTTCGATAATTTTTGCTTGATCCAGTCAACTCTTGACATATCATCAGCAACAATTAGGATATCACCCACATAAAGCACGATATATAATGCATTATCCTTGAACACATAAACGCAGGAATCGCTCGATAGTTTCGAAAAACCAAACTTCATCATGACTTCGTCAAAACATTGGTTCCAGCTTCTTCCAGCCTGCTTTAACCCATAAAGGCTCTTGTTCAAACGACACATTTGGCTCTGTCCATTTTCGTCACAAGGCAATTTCATATAAACTTCTTCTTCTAAATTTCCATTAATAAATGCTGTCTTTACATCCATTTGATCCTTTGTTGGTTCAGCAAACGGTAGCAGTACTTCTTGGTGTGACCTACCTTGCCGCATTCGTAACATGCTCGAGTCTCCTTTTTCTTATTCTTCTTCTTCTTCATCCGGTTGTCGGCAGCCATGGCTACGTTAGATGGTTCCAAATCGTGTTGCTCCTCTTCCTTCTCATCGGCATCCAGGAAAAGGCTAGGAATGTCCGATAGTGACATCGAAGCTAAATCGCCCTGACGCATTACCGCAATAGCATCCAAAATGTTCTGGTGGCGATCCGGAATGGCAACTAGCAGGGTGTCCACTTTTTAACCTGCTGATACCACTTCACCCGCTCTCTCCGAATCCTGGATGAGCCTCTCGTGGGCCAAGAACAGCTCCAAAAGTGTCTTGTATCCAGCGGTCCGAAGGTTATACATCTTGCGCCGTATCGAAAACAGTGCCAGACGTCCATGGCGCAGGTAGACCGAATCTAAACGGTCCAGGATTTGCTTCGCGTAGACACATTCCAGAACGTGAGCCATGGCGTCATTGTCCAACGAGGTCCAAAAAATGTTGACCACCTTGTCGTCTTCCTTCAAGCGCTTCTGGTACTTCGCTCTCAGCAAAGCTGCTACTTCCTCCGTGGCGCCTTCCGGTGTATCTCCATACTCTTCCATGGGGGGAATTCGATCCAGGCAGTGCAATAGTCCTTGCTGCTTCAGGTAGTGCGTTACTCTTTCTTTCCAGAACGGGTAATCCTTTCCAACTGCTCCCTGGAAGGTTGGTATCATCACCAAGCGCTGCCGTTGTCCGTCTTCTTTGGCTTCCATTTTGAATGTTGAAGAGCCAATAATTTTCATATCTTAAGAAGTCTTAAGATCCTATTTTTAAACCCAGCGATTCTTATAATATAAATATATGCCAGTGATTCTAGTAATCTCCTGGGCCCATAACCTGTTGAGGTCCGTAACGTAAACTAATCGAATAGATTGTATATTAATAATACTCTTCGTTTCGATTCCAAAGATAATTTTTTTACATGAAATCTAGTCATTAATATCCATATACAGAGTATAGTCCGGTAGCGATTTACACAATATCCGAACTCTTCTACACTCTCCGGCTGTCCGTATAGGCATATACGGCACGTAGTTCAGCTAAACATTTGCACAGTAAAAGATAGCGCATATTCTATTGTACAGCAGTTTGCAGCAGAATCTATTGTAGCTCTTTCCTTACCACGGACGCTACATAGTGAAACTGCCGTTCATCCGCGATCCTACAGCGATAGGAGAAACCGTCTACTCCGTTTTGGCACAGTTTACGGCAATGCAACGGCAATGCAACGGCAACTGCAGCGGGATCCGGAAAAGTACGTACTCTACCACAAGTACGTGGAAGAGTTCCTGGAAAACAACCACATCACGAGAATTGCACCCGATCCAAATCACCCGAAGATCATTTACCTGGCGCATCACGGCGTCATCAAGGCTGAAAGCTCCACTACGAAGCTTCGAGTGGTGTTCAATGCAGCAAAGAACTCGTCGAACGGACTGTCGCTCAACGACCTGTTGGCGACCGGACCCATCGTGCAGGATACGTTGTATAACCTCCTGATGAACTTTCGATTGTATCCGGTCGTACTCACCTCAGACCTTACGAAGATGTTTCTTCAAGTGAAGGTGACCGAGGAAGACAGTGAACGAATCCGCATACTATGGCAAGAATTCGGACAACCTATGGCGGAATACGGGCTAAACACCGTCACGTTTGGCATGTCCTGTGCTCTTTTCTTGGCAACCAGAACGTTAAATCAGCTAGGAGAGGACGAAGGCATCGAATTCCCGCTGGCCAAGGAAGCAATCAAAGATTTCTATGTTGATGATCTACTCATCGGTGCGGCAACACGCGAGGAAGCCAAGCAAAAACGTCAGCAAATTACTGAAATGATGAAGCGAGGAGGATTTGAGATCCGAAAGTGGGCGTCCAACGACAGGGAAGTGCTAGACGATATACCGCCAGAAGACAGAGCAGTCAGCGTAGTTCACACGGTAGACAGTCAGGAGACCATCAAGACACTCGGCGTCCAATGGCAACATCGGGAAGATCTCTTCACCTTCAAGGCATCCGATGATCCCATCAAGGAGTGCTTCACGAAGCGAGAAGTACTATCCACCATCGCCAAGATCTTCGACCCTCTTGGACTCATCGGACCAATAGTGGTGATTGCAAAAATGATGATGCAGGAGTTGTGGAAAATCCAAACTGATTGGTCTGAGCCGCTGCCAAATCAGTTCAACCACCGGTGGCGTATATACTTGGTGTATCTACGAAATGTCTGGCAAATAAAGGTCCCGCGGCGGTGTATAAGCGTTCCACAGCCTGTACAATATCATCTCCACGGGTTTTGTGACGCCTCACTCGAAGTATATGGAGCAGCTGTATACTTACGAGCGATCGACGAAAACGGTGATATCAGTTCGCACCTACTTGGGTCCAAATCGCGCGTGGCGCCCATCAACAGACCGTCGCTACCTCGATTGGAGCTGTGTGCAGCAACCTTGCTCGCGGAGCTAATCAAGGCCATGAAGTCCACCCTTCGGATTCCGATTCATCAAACCCTGGCATTCAGCGACTCGACCACGACGCTAGCCTGGATTGCAGGAGACCCAGCCCGGTGGAAAATATACGTCGCCAACCGGGTAGCAACCATCAATACGATCATCCCGGCCTCGGATTGGAGACACGTTCCCACGAAACAGAACCCGGCGGATCTCCTCACGCATGGGGTAGCACCGTGTGTGCTTGCCTTGTCGAAGCTGTGGTGGCACGAACCAGATTGGGAACCTAGCACTACCACGGAGGCACCTGTACCGAATCCAACACGCAAAGAAGAAGAAGTCATCAACACCGAAGTCAGGCGTCAACAGCCCATCCTGGCATACCTCATGACATATAGGGACGTCATCGAGGATATACTCCACAAATACTCGTCCTACACGAAACTTCTCAGGGTGACAGCTTGGATCATCCGATTCAGCGAGAATTGCCAGCTGGAACGAGCCCAACGAACTGTCGGACCGTTATCCGTCATCGAAATCAATGCAGCAAAAAGGTTGCTCATTCGCTACACGCAACACCAAGCATATGCGGCAGAGATTTCAGCACTAGAGAAATGCAAACCGTTGCCGGACCGAAGCAAGCTGCTACCGCTAAGCCCGTTCGTCGAAAGCAATCTCCTCAGGGTGGGCGGCCGGCTCGCCAGATCCAATCTGGAATACACAGCAAAGCACCCACTGATCATACCGGCAGAAAGTAGATTAGCGACCATAATATTCAACCACGAACACCTTCGTAACCACCATCTCGGAGCGACTTCGCTACTGTCCGCAGTCAGAGAAACGTTCTGGGTTCCACATGGAAGGAAATTAGCCAGAAACACCATCTGGAAATGTGTCCCATGCCACAAGAACGCCCCAAATCGTGGCATGTTGCAACAAATCATGGGGCAACTTCCGGAAACTAGAGTCACACCAGCACCGCCTTTCTTTCACTGCGCACTACGCAGGGCCAATCACGCTGGTTGAAAAGCGCACAAGAGGAACACCCACAATCAAAGGCTACATAGCAATTTTTGTTTGCTTCGCGACCAAAGCAGTACATCTCGAGGCGGTCTCCAAGCTCTCCACGAAAGCATTTTTGGCAGCCATGCGACGATTTGTGGCTAGACGAGGTCACTGTGGACATATGTACAGCGACAATGGCACCAATTTTGTGGGAGCAGATAACGAAATGAGATATTGGTATCGGAAAATCAGTTCATCCGACCACAACAATCGTGTAGCGGACTTCCTAGCGATGGGTGGTACACAGTGGCATTTTAACCCACCCGGCTCGCCACATATGGGAGGACTTTGGGAGGCAGCAATCAAATCGGCCAAACATCATCTAAATATTGTGACGCAGAAAGCTCGGCTCACATTCGAAGAGTTCGGAACGTTGCTCGCCGAAATCGAGAGTATCTTGAACTCGCGGCCCATTTCGCCAGCATCGAACGACCCGAATGACCTGCAGCCCCTTACACCAGGGCACTTTTTGATCGGACGACCGCTAACAGCCATCAACGAACAGGATTATCTTCCAAGTCCTGACGAGCCATACGACGTTAGGTTTCGTTACGTCAACGAGCTCCGGCAACACTTTTGGGACCGTTGGAGCAAGGAGTACATTCCGGAACTGCAACTGAAGGGAAAATGGCATCGAACGACCAACACACTGGAGGAAGGTGATCTGGTCCTGGTAAGGCAACAGAAATTGCCAGTCAATCGATGGGTCACCGGCAGAATTCAACATCTTCATGGAGCACCAGACGGAAACCCACGGCTAGCAACTGTGAAAACCTCCAACGGTGAAATCGTTCAGTCCGTTCACAACTTGAGTAAGTTGCCAGTTAAACCTGAAAAATAAAACCATTAATTTTGGTGGGCGGCATGTTTCGGCCAACCAATAGGCATTCAACCTGAAACGAATTAAAATGATTAATTCGACAGTGAGCATTCATAAGGGCGAATACGCGATGATTGATTCTCTTCATCGATTTTCTCTTTGCATTGCTACAGCTAAGCGAAACAATTTTCAAGAATTTGTTCAATGCAGAGTAGTAACAGGTTGTATTGGCTATCAAAAGCAACAGTAAACGCTCCGAGAAACGTTAAATCTAGCGAGTTATTAACAAAAGAGAAAATCGACGAAGAGAATCGATCATCGCGTATAGGCCCTTATGCATGCTCACTGTCGAATTACTTAATACTAAAAAATCTATCTAGAATTAGTCTTACTACCAAGCGACTGCAGCAGCAGAAAATTAGATTTGTTTTGATTCTGCTGAGTTGACAGCAACAATATATGCTCCACAATAGTAGTAGTAGTTTAGTATTAGTAAAATAAGATGAATATCGACTAAGTTACATGGGTTAACAATGAGTTCACACTCGGTCAAACACTCAAAACTTGCATGCAATTTATTAGAAAAGGAAAGAAGACAAGTTTAGATGTGTGCATTAAATTGGCAGTTGAAGAAGAGCAGATGTAAATGGATTATAATTGTGCTTAAATTAGGGGACAGATGAAGGTTGAAAAACAATTTAAATTTGTACAATAGCTTAAAAAGTCACAAAGGCTTCCATATGAACCCATGAGGAGATAAATGATATAAAAACGGACCAGGATTGCAATATAAGATCAGTTTACAAACTATCTCCAAAAGTGAAATATATCTTTCAAACCGTCAATCAACGCGTTATTTCTTCACATCGAACCATAATCCAGTACCAGTGAACCATTGCCGTAGTCTAGTGAGTTGTATCCAAGTCAGTGTACCGACGTTGCAAGGTAACTGCGATAACATTTGGCCTACACAGTTTCACTATGTAGCATATGCTTAGGGTAATACGAAAATTGGTATTTCAACACAAATTAACCGAGTGAACAATCAACCAAAGTCAGAAAAACTGCGTGAATTTGGATCAAACAGCTTCGCTTCAATGCGCAAGTAAGTTCATTTGACAATGAAAGACGAAATGAACACTAGTCAAGACTATACAAACAGCATGAAAACTGATCGAAAGTGGTTCCGTTGATGTTCATCTGCTCGAAGAGAAGACAGAATGACTTTCAATTGAAAGTGATGGTTGACAGCTTCGTCGTCGCTTGACGATTATCGATTGAAAGTGACTTTTTTGGGGCCTGCTCTCAAATTGCTTCCGAATTTAAACCTATCGAACTTTTTCACTGATAACGAGTAAAGAAATCAATTTAATATATACTATAATTTTGCTGTGACATCAAAGTTACCTTTCGTAATCCCATGTCAAATCTACGGTCGTGCCATGGATACAACCTCTTACTTTTGCGATTTCAGGGCAACAAAAAAAGGACTACGATTGGAAACTCGGCACATAGGAAAGCAGTTGCTAGGCTTCTTAGGTTGTGATAGATGATATTGAAAATCAGGCATCAAGCGGCTACCTTCTAGAGCTGGGAACCCGCTGTGTAGTGCTGGCTATGATAAGACAACGTGTGATTGGGTGGTATCCGATCAAAGCTGAAAATCATGAGCCGTTTCTTCAACTACAGCATCATCAACGTGCACTGACCACACGAAACGAACCCCGACGACGAGAAGGAATCGTTCTCCGAGCCAAAAGTATCGCTTTGACATGACTTTTGATTTGTTGGTACCGAGGATCACTTCAAGTCGGTGAGTCAAACGTCCATCCCCAGAGCAATTACCTAGTAAACAAGCATTCTTCCCCCCGAAGAGCCGGAACGACTTTGATGTTACTGTATGTTCCCATGAAACACCAGCTGTCAACCACCAGCTCCCGAAAAAAAATTCGCTCATCAAATTGCACTTTTATTTGTGCAAAATGATCCGAAAATCTCGCTGACGATGCAAATCACGCACCCACCGAGCCATCCAACCGACGACCCAGCCATCGCCTCAAGTATCCAACACTGGACGGCCTCGTCGTCTCCAACGGTAGCTCTCCTACTCCGGAACTCTCCGGATGGCAGTCGCTGCACACATCCAATAAAGAAGCGCATGTAATTAAATTCTTAATGCAATTTTCCGCTTCCAGTCGAGCCGAAAAACGACCTCCATCATTGTCATCGGAGGAGCAGCCTGTCCTTCTTTTGCGCGTGTGATCTATGCCTACACGATCCGGAGCGCTCTTTGGAAACTTTTCGAAGGTGGAGTTCCGTATCACACAAGCAGCGCGCTACTCTGCTGAGGAAGGGAAGATCCTGCTGCATCAAGTCGCCCAACAAAAAGCATTCGCATTTTTCGGTGGAAGCGTTCTTTTTCGTTTTTCCTTCGTTTGCATCATTTTTCACGTATAACTTGGCTGCAGTTTTGAAGATCCTCTTCTACACAGCGCTCTGATGATTGGTGGGAGGGAGGACGTGGAATGCAGCTGTAGCGGGGGGGGGGGGGCTTGTGTTAGAACGGAAAAGCGCATCCGTCAAAGAACAACGGCGACGATAAATTTGACGATGACATGGGGCTGAAAAATGGCCTAGGGATGGAGGATTTGAATGCAGATGCAGAAGCACCAGAAGCGACTCGACTCCGGCATCAACGGCGATGCAAAAAGCGCGAGAATTCGCGGAAAGAATTAGAACGAGCTAGACTTTTGGATCATTTTTTTTTTTACTGCTGCTCTACCTCCACAGGATTTTCTGCAGAAATCCCTGGGATCGGCGATGATGGCACGAGGGAGCACGGTCCAAGGGAGAGATTGCGAGAAATTATTGCACAACGTTGAAAGAAATGAAATTCGCGAGCAATCTCATGCTAGCGTTTGGGTTGTTTTTTTGGGCCGCGCTTTTGCTGGCTGGTGACTGGTCGGTTCCGTGTTTAACAAAAGGCCATTTTTAGCCTGCAGGAAATGACGTGCATCTCTTACTGCTGCTGCAGCTACGATTATGAAGTTCGTTCGGCTTTTTCGGCTGATGTAGCAGTTTCCCAGTCTCCGGTCACGCCAGATGCATTCGTAGGGTGGGCCTCTGTGGACATGGCTTGTCGCTCAAGGATGCACAACCAGGGATGAATCTTGCCTGTCGCGGTTCGGTGAATCGTTATACGAAAGAAAGCTTAAGGAATTGAAATCGCTTCCTGGAATGACGGAAAATCTGACGACAATCCTACTGATTAGTTTTCGAGAGTAGTGCTGTCGAAACTACTGATAAATCGGTATTTCTACCGATTTTTGAGTTCCATACCGATAGGACAGTTGAGGACAACAATGATAACCAGAATGCTTGAATATTCCAAGTTGTTTCTGTGATATACAAACATATTTACAAACGTATACGTACAAAATTGGAATCAAAATACGAAAGAAATTTGGTTTCTTTTCATACGAGTTGATTTGACATCGTAAACGATTTAATTTGTGATACAGTACGATGCTTAGCTTAGCTTAGCTTAGCTTAGTCTGACTGCACGTATCGATAGTTGCACTCCGTGATTGATCTGAACCAGTGAAATTGTACAAAGAATCAACTGAATGGGGCTTGGTAGTAACCTGCCATTCTCAGTGTACATGTTCCAGTGACTCCTACCTTTAAAGATCAATAACGTCACCGGCCACGTCCTTGCAATCAGGTGGGAGAGGGAAGGAATGTTAGTGTGCGACTTTTGTTGTTTTGGGACCGTGTTTACCTCTGCATCCCACAAAAGTCACAGAAAGGAGGTTTTGTTAGTGGGTTAGGTTCGTTGGATCAGGATTCACCTTGATAAGTGATGCGATCTTTTGTTTTGTGTAGTTATTTATAAGTGTTTTCGATTTATGCTCTAAACAGCCGGCTGTCTAGAGATGTAGATCATTATTAGATGTGTGTATACCGATTTAAACCAACAATAAGGATACTGTTGGGGCCCCTCACAAAGTGTGATGATGGTTTATTTTATTTTATCAATGACCAAAATAATTAATTATAAGCGGTTTGAACCGATTTAAACCAACAGCAAGGATGCTGTTGGGGCCACTCACAAAGTGTGATGGTGGTTTACTTGATTGAATATAAAATAATTATTAGAACCGATTTGACCCGATTTAGACCAACGGCAAGGATACTGTTGGGGCCACTCACAAAGTGTGATGGTGGTTTATTTAGTTCGGAAGAAAATGAATATGTATACTTCTTTTTTTTTTTTATATAATAGAACGAATTCGTACTGATTCAAACCAAAAGCAAGGGTTCTATTGGGGCAACTCACAAAGTGCGATGGTGGTTTATACTATAAGGGCATAAAACAAAATCAAGAGCCATTTCGGTTTCCATAGCTTCCTAGACACTCGGCCGCAAAATAATCTTATCCGACGGAAACGTCTCGATCATCGCTGCACAATGGTTTATTATAGCATTTATAAAGTAAATTTGAATACCTTATTGTTTATTTATTATCCATTTTGACTTGACTTGGTACCGTTCAGTTTTATGATGACAAAGTTGCCTGGAGAAAAGTGACAGTTCAAAATGTTTCGGAAGGGAGTCAGCTAGTGTCGTCCAAGTTCAAGTGCGGAAAAAATGCCATTTAAAGTGGTACAAACAATTGAAAGATGCGAAACATGCCTAACCGTAATTCTTTCTGGTTGGAAAGAAGCTGGAATCCTACACTGGCCGGAAAAAAAACGCGGTAGCGAAACTCTCTCAAGACGAGTTCTCCATGCCAAACCCAATGTGGGAACGTATCAATTGAGTGAAAAAAAGAGAGTTCAAGACTCGCTTGGAGGCTGAAGCAGAATTGGAACAGATGTAGCCAGTTTCGGATACGGAGGCGAACGAAGGGAATAATCCACCACCGTCAAAGAAAGTTTGCCCCGAAGTCTACAAGTCCCCCAGTCGGAAGGGAAACACAATAAGAGACTTTAACGAAGTTTTCCTTATTCCTGGGCAGGAGGTTGACACCTGTGAAGCTGACTGTAAAATCCAGAATCAGATGAGATTATAATATATGCGACACAAATTCACTTTTTTATAGGGGAACATGTGATGTGAATAGAACCCACCATCAGTGCAAGGATTACATATGACTGCAGATACTTCACTGGTTGTAAAGTTCTGCCTGATGGTTTGTTGCAGCTGGGTGAATCAACTTCATTGAAGACCTTTGGAAGACAAACGACAAGATGTACGTCTATCAACACGTGACAAGGGACTGGCAAATCCACGAACACTTGTCCAGTCTACAAATCCATTGAAACCCTTAGGCTGCCCCCCCCCCCCCAAACCCAACATATAATAATGTTTGATTGATGAAACGTATTCAAAAAAGGGATATTTAGAGAGAACAATCTTCAACTGGAACGTACTCACCAAATCAATACATCCGGGAGCGCATTCTCGATGCTTAATTTTCTCTAGTCATTTTTAAACAATTCCTCCTCCAGCGAATCCAAACACACAATAACTAAATATCACTTTTCTTCTTCATGTCACTCTGTGCACAAAAGCAATGCACACCGCAAAAACCTAATAATAGATCAGCGCGGTCGAGTCACACTGTCAACAAAGGGAGCGAGAGCACACCAGGCACCAAAGCAACAGGGGAAAAACATCAGCACAAATCATTCTAAATAGAATTATCGCGTCCGGGACATAAAACTATTCAAATGCGAGCACCGAAAAACTACACGGCAGCACAAAGATAGCCCGAGCTCTAAAAAAAAAAGCACGCAGCGGAGCAAAAACACACAACCGTTCTCGGACGCTTCTCAAACGTTTCTCTTAATTTGTGATACAGTACGATGGAAAAAAAAAATCCATTATAAACAAGTTGCATTCTATACGATTTAAATTGAACATAATGCGGTGTATGTCATTCTTATATTCGAAACTGTAATAATTTACGATACTGTCTATACATTGTTGTACGACTTCTGTTGTCTGGCAGTTGATGGCTATGTACTAAACATTATATTTATTTAAGAAAAATCTACAAGGGACTATGGGGTTGTACGCAATGGCGACGTAAGACTACGTGGTCTTATATAATAAATCTTATTTATTAACGGCAGCAGGAGCTTGTGCTTTGTGTAGGAATAGGAATTTGAGCGGGTTTTTTTCTGTTTATACTCTTTAGTATGACGCGCTTTACATAGGTGGATCACAGAAGCTCACGAAGAGCTAACGATTCCGATCAATAGCGGTGCGCCTTCTACTTCCTTCTATGGATGCTCATGTGGGCTGCAGCTCGCTGCTTGCAGGCAGCTTTCCGTTGTGTACTGGAGAACAATGTTCAACGGCACGTGTCAAAAGCACTGCTGCTGCTGCTGCTGCTGCTGATGCCCACGACCGGACATCACCACACACGATAATTGGAACTGAATCCAATCAGCGGTTGAGGTCAGCTTTGATAGCTAGCTGCTTGCGGAGAGCCTTTCGTTGTGTACCGGAGAACACCACCACTCACAACGCGGTTATTGAATAAACACCATTTGGTGCGCCCGGATGCAATTCAACTTTGAAATCTGTGTTAGGGAAATCGGTTTTCGCAGGCAATCGGTGATAATTTTAATTATCATAGAAACAGTGGCATTATCGTGAAATTTAAAAAAAAATATAAAGTCTCAAATTTAACAAATGCGTAGGAATATTTCTGATCGATTGGTGATAAAATTATTGAAATTGAACCATGGGCAGCTGAGTTATTAAAGTTCAAAATCTTTCATAATTTGATTACATGTTCCATTTTCGGATTTCACAAAGTGAACCCCCATATAGAAATCAAAGACATAGTCATATGTCAAAAAAATAAGCCTAATTCATATCTAACAGATGGAATAAATGCATCGATTTATGTTATTTGTCCTTTCTTATAATTATAATCTAGACTAACGTTCATTATTTATTTATTTATTAATTTATTTATTTATTCTATATAATTCCATCTGACATCAAGTCTAAATGAAATGTGAGATGGGGAAAAGCCTTTTTGAGATAGCACATTTGACTCAAAAAGGCGTAAAAACTCCATATCTTTTCACAAAACAGTACACATTAACGTTTTCCCAAGGCATTTTATGGTCTACAGATTATAAATAACACATAAATAAGTTCTTAAAGTGAATCAATCAATAAAACAATTTTTAGTTGGCAACTGCAAACAGGTCACTGGTCAGATGGCAGGAACCAATGTCGTGTAGATGATGGCGAATCATGAAACAAACAAAAAACACCAGGTAGCACATTCATTTTGCTAGTTAATTATTGGACAGATACTCACCAATTGCATTAGGGTTCGATTCAATATCGTTGATTATTATTAAGTTGGCGTTGCAGAGTGGTGGCAGAACTGTTGAAGTCAAATCTGCTGGCGATTTCGTTAAACCGAAGTGTCATGAATATGATTGGATCATGTTGTCCATAACGAGTGTGACGGTTAGCTAAATGCAAGCAATAGCGTCGTCTCAAAGGTCGTTCTGGAACATGAATATTCAATTCAGCAAGAATATCTGGTGCGTCAATATCGTTGGTCAACACCTTAGCCACGAACACAGCTTGCATAAATAGTCGATCTTCTTTGTTCCAGGGTATCAATTCCCAGCAGCATACAGCGATGTTCATATGGAGGAAGATTCAATGCGTCGTGCCAGGGTTAGTATCGGAGGGCTAAGCGATCCAGTTTCTATTATATGGACACCATACTACTACGGCAGATTCCAAAATAGAGCGTACTAGGGCACAGTAGAGGGACTTCAGGCAGAGAGGATCGCGAAATCCATCAGCAAGCTTAAAGATGAGCCCGAACTGCTTGTTAGTTTTTGCTAACACATCTTCACAATGCGGTCGGAAAGTGAGTTCACGGTCCAATAACACACCAAGATCCCTCACCTGATCCCTGCGTCCGAGAGTTTGCCCAGATAGCTTGTAGTTGAAATATAACGGTTGACGCTTTCTACTAAATGAGATCGTGTTGCATTTGGTTATACACCAATCAAGATCCGCATGGCAGAACAAATGAAACATCATTTATGAATAACGAGAAGAGAAGCGGGCCTAGATTGCTTCCTTGATGTACGCCGGAAGGAATGAAAAATATATCTGAATATGAAGAGCCGATCCTTAATTTCACAGACCTTCCAGTCAGGAACGATCTAAACCAGTTTACTAGGTCGGAGGAAAGTCCAAGTTTCTCAAGTTTTCCAAGTAGGATATCATGGTTCACTCGGTCGAATGCAGCTTTGAACTCTGTGTACCAGTGTCCATCGATCGTATGCAGAGTGAAGTAAACTGTGTGAGATTTGTAGTGACGGATCGTTTCGGGAAGAATCCATGCTGAGAGCTGGATATGTATTTCTTGCTAGCCTCAAAGAGAATATATATAAACGATAATCTCAAAAAGTTTAGAGCTTGCACTCAACGAATTAATTCCCCGGTAGTTGGCAACGTTACATTTGTCCCCCTTTTGGTGCATCGGAGACAGGAATGAATTTTTCCATCCAACAGGAAATGTTTTCCCAGGAATCCCATCAGGACCAGGTTATACCGAAATATTTAACTTGCGTAGAGCATTTTGGACGTGCTCCTCGGTGATTTCAAAAATTCCAAGTTCAAAGCTGTGCGACGGAGTCTTACTGATGGCAACGTCGATCTGCGTTTGCGTGGTCAATGTATTCGAGAAGGCATTCTTGAAGTGATCGGCAAATAGCTCACATTTAGTAGACGCTGAACTAGCAGAACGCTCATCAAAGTACAGGGATGTAGGCAGGGCTGTCATCTGATCACTCAATGTGCGCAATGTACTGATTTTCTGAAATAAACAAAGTGAGAATCAAGCAAACACAAAGTTTGCTTGTCTTTCACCCTGCGCAAGTGTAAAGCAGCGGAAAAGAGAAGACAGACACACACCTAGAAATAACGAAAGCTCAATGTGTAGCCATCGCTCCGACGGCTCCCACGCAAAGAGCGCCACTCTGTGTAGGGTTGCAAATATAAAAACCCAACAAAAAAAAAACAAAATTCTTCTTCGTTATGCTCTTCTTCATCTCCTATGCATGCAGTCGTGGTAAGCAAAGTCTGCAAAGAATTCAAAGAAGACATTAGCGCTTGTTGTATTATGTTCGCTCCCTGCGCCGCACGGAGTGTACCGCTCATTGTGTGGATCGCTTTCTCATAGATTAGTTGGAAAAGAGTGTGCGAAGTAAATGGGAGAACCACACACTCTTTGTCAAGTGTTGTGAGATGCATGCACAAAGTTGCTTTTCTAACGCTCTGAGGTGTTTTCCAGCCCTGGATGTAGGTAATCCATCTTCCTTACGTTTAGTACGAACAAACGACCAGAAATGCTTCGGATGCACACGCAAGTTCCTTTGCGTTCGATCAAAGTACCGAGCATACAGAATACGATTGTACCGAGCATACTTATTACTAGCACAAAGCGATGCTTCAACTGTTGAGACCTACTGCGACTATACTTCCGAAGCGCAGACCGTCTACGGCGCTTCAATTGGCGAAGGCTGGAGTTTGAACAAGGCGGCTTCAATGGAGGACGTTGAAGAGGCACGTTAGCTTCGATGACGTGACGTATTTCCGTGTTGATTTCATCCAGATACAGCTCAGAATCCAGGAATTCCCAATCGATCGAAGACAGTGCATCGTTTAGTAGGTCGTGTCTACCCGACGAAAATCAAACTGGTTAGAATTATGAAGTGGCTCGTGAATCACCGGTAACGATATAGATATGGTGACATCAATAGCAGGATGTGCGATGTCAGTATCAACGAGTGATTCAGCTGCGTCGGAAACACAACAGCTTTGTAGCCCAGTATCATTAATGAGTACCAAATCGAGATTCCATGAATTGGAATTCACAACGCCATTTACCTGTGTCAGGCTATAGAAGCAGAATGCATCGTACAACATACTACTAGCTTTCGTCAGTCGATACCTGCTGGAATCTACTTTGAGACCTCCACTTCTGAAGGTATCCAATGCAATTGAGGGTGATTATAGTCACCGAGCTGGAAAGCGACATCATGAGGCTTCAAGCACAATAAAACGGAATCGATAGATGTAATATGCTGCTAGTTGAGAAACAGATCATCTCTACAGCACTCCAACGCTCACGGCACACATGGGAAGCATGATTTTAACCCAAAGCTGCTCAAGAGCATTACTAATCAGAGCCGGATCAATACAACAGCACAAACTAGATGATACGGCTATCAGCACACCGCCGCCCCGAGTTTTTCGACAATTCAATTGGCTTCGATCTGTTCTGAATACCGTGTATGGTCCGCTAAATAATTGCGTAGATAGGATGCAATCGTCGAGCCAAGTTTCAGTTGCTACGATAACACCATACTCTGAATCATCTACAGCTAGAAAAAAGGAGTGGATCTTCGTCCGTAGTCCTCGTACATTTTGGTAATAAATGCGCAAGTTCGAAGCGGTTCCAGTAGCATTTAGTCCGTCACACGGCAGGGATGCATTTTGAATGATTGTGGGTGTTGAGCTGAAAGCCAGACAATCGTCAGCAGAGTCAATTCGGGAGATCCTCGCCCTATCTCTGACCACAGTTGAGTTGACTGGATCAGAGAGAACGAGGGCTCCCATCATGCCTTGTTGCGAGCGTTCCGGGGTGATGCCATCTGTCAGTTTTTGTCTTATCGAAGAGCTGGACGCTGAACTCGGCTCACTAATGAGTGGCGACAACTCATTTGTAGCCGCGATCTCCCGTAACTATGGAGGTAAAACAGATCAGGAAGAGAATTGCCCATAATGGATGAATAGAAGGTTGGAAGAACCCGTCACCATTCTCAACCTTATTGTAATCGGATGAATAACATTGAGACACATGCTGGTTAAGGCCAAAGAAGAAAAATATCAAAATCTGAAGAAAGGCATGGTAATAAAAATTCTTCCGGTTGTCAGGAAGCAGTGAAAAAGAGATAAAACAGCAATATGCAGTCAATCAATAATCTCGTCAAGATAGGTATTTTCAGACAGTCACAATCAACCCGTTCTGTATAGCACCCTCAAACATCCATGCACCGCAATGAGGTAATTCAATGTTCATGTTAATTTGAATAGCTTCATTTCTCCGGGCCTGATCAATCGTAGTTGTTGATGGTTTGTGATTATGTAAGGAGCTCCGTGGCCAAGTGGCTTCCATTTTTACTTACTGAGCAGAAGAATGTGGTTTAGTACCCGTTCACATATTTCTATACAAATTTGTAACGCTAAATTTAACTTATTTCAGTCACAATCAAGTCGCAGCAACATATTACGATGGACGTTTTTTGTTTGAGCCTCTACTGCCCAGTTTTATTTTTTATTCTGCATGCTTTCTTTCGAAAGGCGTTATGGAAAAATGCTGGTAATTTTTTTGATCTAGTTCAATTTTCTCTCGAATCATTGCACCAATTTTAACCAAACTTTTAACTGGTCAGCTAATGTTTATGAGAAAAGCCTGGCCACAATTTTAGAAAAATCGGTTTAGTCTTAATGTCATACGGTGATTTGTTTTAAGTTTTTAGCGTTTTTTTTTTTCACTAAACACCTTCCTAAAAATAAAAGAAAATATTTTTCAAAATTATTTTAAAGAACGATTTTGCAACTGATGGTGTAAATGGTGGATAAATAGTCTAGATTTTCAAAAATTTCACAAAATTTGCTACAACAAAAGATTTTTTTGATATAGATTACGTCTAGGAGTTAAAATTACCACGACCGTTACAAAAAGTTGTTAGGTTTTCAACACTTATAACTTTCCCATTTATAGATAAAATGAAACTCAAAATACACCAATCTATAGGAAAATACTCTACAAATCTGCTGAAACAAATACTTTTCCTAGCGGCGCCGGTGGTGTAGTGGTAAACGTGATTATCTCTCACTCCAGCAGGCCTGGGTTTAATCCCAGTCGGCGTCGCCAGAATGTTCTGAGGCATAACATCTCTGATCACGCCTTCCTTCGGAAGGGAAATAAAGCCGTTGGTCCCCAGTCCATGAGCTGATGGGTCGATAGGTAGGATCCAGGTGTGGGAGCTGCCTCCCTGGCGTCGCGTCGGTAGCATTGGTGCTCAGCACGGAAAACAAGAGCGACGGAAAACCAATCAAGGAAAAAATCCACACCTACCCGATATCATCCGATCTGACTAGCGATTTTCTAGATATTCATCGGTTTCATGCAATACTGTCACAAGTCGAAATTTTACAGTTTTGAGATTTTGGTGGCAAATTACGGCAAATAGTGTTAAGTTTAATCTCACAAATACCCATTTTGAAATTCGTGAAAAATCGAAAGTTTTGGGTAGATATGTCAATGCTACTGTTTCCAAATAGCCAAAATTATGTAGCTTCAGATCAGAGGCACATTTTGAGTTCTTGTTGCTGAGTTTCCCCTATAAAAATGCAATTTTGTTGTCCTTTAGCATGTTATTTTTCATGCAATAAGGTCACCGCTCATAAAAGTAAACCTAGTTTTGCATGTGGCTTTTTGAGTTGGTATACATATAGCTACAATCGCCGCTGATTTTTCGACAGATAATCAGCATGCCCTACGTGAAAAACTATGAGAAATAAAATGGTACGGTTTAATTCAGTTCCGGGCCCGGGAAGTGGTCCGTTTTGCCTCATTTCATCAAAATCTGCATTTTTTTATGATTATTCTCATCGCTACAACCACCGCTGTTTTTTTTTAACGTGAACATTTATAAGGAATCGAATGGTACTGGTTTCATTCAGTACTGGACCCGGTAAGTGGCCAACTTTTCGTTCCCGGCCCTGAATCAAACTAGCACCATTTGATTCCCTAAGGCGATAAAAAATCAGTGGCGATTGAAGCTATCAGGGATGCCAGATGATTTTTTTTAAAGTCTGTATAAGTGTCAAAAAATATGTCTGTATTTATCTGTACACTACAAAAAATCGCCGTATTGCTGATAACGTATTTCCCTAAGAGAATAGGTGACAATACGGGGGCGAAAATGAACCACTTTTCTGTCAAACGTGAACCAGCTCCTGATTGGCCGATTTCATGTGCGTAAGATAGAGATAGAGATAAAAATAAAAGAGGAAGAAGCCCATTGTCACCTCTTCCTCTTAGGTATTTCCTACACGTACTTTGGCTACAAAATTGCTCGCCACACACAAAACTGAATAAATCTAGATAGAGCTGGAATTCGGGCATAACTATAACTAACTACTGTAAACAATGACTTCTCTCGATGGTTTCTTGAAAGTCATGGCTCTCCCTGGCAAATCGACATTACCATCGAGTAGAGGAAGACTTCTCCTACCCGATGGATATGTTGGTTTGTGCAGGCATGCCTTGAATTCCTAGAAATCAACGAGAGAAGTCATTGTTTACAAAGGCTGTTACGCCTTAATTCCATCTTCATCTAGAGATAAGCATTTTCGTACTTAAAAAAGTACGTTTATGTGTTTTTATTTTATTTTAATTCCTAGTACAAAAAATACGAAGTCAAAACTGTTTAAAATCACGAGATTTAAAAAGATAAATATTCCATTCACGATTCATGTACCGAACCATCGGGATAAAGTGAAAACGTAAAAAAAGTAACAAATGAAAAAATGTCGAAAATAGGCATGTCGGTAAGGCTAAAAAGGGAAAATCTATTATTTCAAATAAAAATAAATGAGAAACGATCAGAACTTACCGAAAAGATGTTATCATTTAGTCTCATCATGTTGCTTTAAAATAGTCGAAAAGCTGTTCATAATCATAACACGTACCATAATCATAACAAAATGCACACACTCATAAATAATTTTGTTTATTTTATGTTAAATTTCAGGAACAAATTAGTACAAATCTGTTTAAAATCCTTATTAAGTTTCAACTATCTGTATAATGTCTGTAATCTGTATTGGGTCTGTACGAGACTTCGAAAATGTGTATAAATACAGACATATCTGTATATCTGGCACAGCTGATGGACAGAAACAAAAAGGGCCTCTTTCCGGGCCCGGCACTGAAATGCGGCAAAATGCACCTCTTCTCAAGCCCGGCACTGAATGAAACCAGCACCATTTGATTCCCTATAATTTTTCACGTAGGATATGCTGGGTTTCAATCCAAAAAATTTGCGGTGGTTGTAGCTCTATGAGTAGAATCATAAAAATCGCAGATTTAGTGTGAAATGGGGCAAAATGTACCACTTTCCAGGCCCGGAACTGAATTAAACCCTACCATTTTGTTTCTCATTATTTCTCACGTAGTGTATGCTGAAAATCAGCAGCGATTGTAGCTATATGAATACCAATTTAAAAAGCCACAATCAAAACTCACACGCTTTTTTTAAAACCTGATGGCCGCCATCGTGGTATCCAAAATGTCGTCGGATATCAATTTTCGCTTTATTGATGGGCATTTGACACTTTTTCTGAACTCGGAAGCCACCGTAGTGGATTTAAAAATGGCGTCGGATTTCAATTTCCGGCTTCCAGACGTTAGCCCGGTTCCAAAAATACCCGTATTGATGGGTATTTCCAACTTTTCTTACACCGGAAGCCACCATCTTGGATTTCAAAATGGCGTCGGTTATCGATTTCTGATCTCTAGGTGTCACCCTGATTCCATAAATACCCATGTCGATGGGTATTTGAAAGTATTTCCCACTTTTTCTGAAGTCGTGAGCCACCATCTTCAGTCCCGTGGGGAAGTTGTTGTTCGCTCTGTTGTGTACGTTTGTTTTGGTTCGTGATACTTAGTCTTTTCGTATTTAAGTTACGTTACAAATCCACTGATCTTTTTGGTTCGGCGATAAAAACTTTGTTTATATACCATGTATCATTTGAAAAGTGGAGAACAACTAGTTTTTCGCATCTGAATCGGATATTTTTGCGGTTTTATTCTGGAGTCAGCACTACACTTGTGGACGCCATCGTGACCGTTAGCACCATCCAAGTGCAATTGTTTATGCTAATTTCAAATAACATACTGTAGTGGTAATTTTTATACGATAGATGGAGTAGATGAAAGCATAGAGTTGATAGTTCCGTTAGAGTACGGCAGTGTGAAGCAGTGCTGAGATTTATCATTGTCATTGACCGACTTTCGTGCGATATTGACCAAATGGTTATTCACATAGTCACTGATAGACTTGAACCTCAAAAAAACCTTGGTCAAAATCTCTTTCATTTTTTCGTCAATGACAAAGATTCACCTGGTACCAAAAAGTGTAATTTCGTGCATTTTGAGTCACATTATTGTTATCTAAGCGGTCCAGGACGTAGATGCTTGATCACTTTAACGGCTACATGCAATTTTTTTGCTCAAGTAATTTAATTTCGTTTCAATTTTAGCTAATACAAAAATCTGCAAATGTTCGTCACTGACAGCATTGTCACTGACAATTGACATGGTTTGCCTTGACCATGACTGTTATCTCAAATGAGTGACCAAAGGAGAATTTTGAATATCACCGTGTATTGTCGAAATTTTGCAGCACTGGTGTGAAGATTGCATATAGATATTAGAATAGCGAGCTAGAACAACTTTTAAGGAAGGTACAAATCGGTTTTTTCATCTCTCTTTACCAAACTCCTCTTTTGGAGAGGAGGGATGGTGAGGGGTGTCCCCCACCCCCCGCCACCACTGGCAAAAAGAGATGAAAACCGACCCGCTCAAGTACCAACTGTGTGTTTGAAACAGTTCTACCGATTTTTACCGCACTTCAGTTGTTATTTGAAGGAAGGCTCGCTATTCTAATATCTATATGCAATCTTCACACTGCCGTACTCTAACGGAACCAGGGTTCCTTCCATTCATTTCGGCTAAAAAAAATGTTTTATTAAATTATGGAATAATAAGATATTATGATAATAATTGGTTTGCGCAAGCAACAAGACAAGATTGTAAAGTGTGTGTTTGACACATAAAACTTGCAAATTTAGCTTTGACAGAGTCACAATGAGTGGTTTTCTGATCGCCTTTTCGCGAAGAGTGGATGAGATAAATGACAAAATCGCTTATTGTGACTCTCATGTAGCAAAATTGGCAGGTATTATGTGTCAAACACAAACTTTACAATATTTTCTTGTTGCTTACGCAAACAAAATATTATCAGAATATCTTATTATTCCATAATTTAATAAAACATTTTTTTTAGCCGAAATGAATGGAAGGAACCCTGAACGGAACTATAAACTCTATGCTTTCATCTACTCCATCTATCGTATAAAAATTACCACTACAGTTCGTTGACTTCACGTAGAAGTAATACTAAAACATATAGTCAAAGTGCAATTGTTTGTTTAGTTCAGAGTTTGTTTATCGTGTCGGCAGCTACGAAGGAAATCGAAAGCAGAAATGGAGAAAAAACAATGCGGCACCTGCGAATTGGATATCAATGATCTGGACCCAGTACGTTGTGGTTTCTGTGAAGCTTTCTTCCACATTAGCCAGCAATGTTGTGGTATCAATTTGCGCGCTTGTAAAGACATCTTTGTGCAAGGAAAGGTGTTATTCATCTGTCTTCCATGCAGGAGCATACTGAGCGGAAGAAGTATCCGTGCCTATGTAGCTGATCTGGACTCTTCCAAATCGACAAACACCAACTTCACAATTGCAGCAATTATCCGGCATGGTAGAGGTGCTGAGCAAGAAAGTTGACAACATTTCATCTGCACCGACACAAAACAATTGTCCTGCTGCCTCGCCTATGTTCACTGTACCAAATGATAACAGGACACCAGTTTGGCCGAGAGTAAGTGCAAAGCGTCGTCGCGATGATTATGATCAAACCATTCGACCAACTGCGAACAAAGGCACAAAGGCGATGAATTTTGATGACCTTTCCGTTCCTTTCATCACACCTGCCGCTCCGACACCAGTATTCTGGCTTTATCTGTCTGGATTTCAACCTAAGATCACCGATGAAGATGTTAAACAAATTGTTTCCCGTTGTTTGGATTCAAACGAATCAATGAATGTTATTCGACTCGTGCCTAAAGGGAAAGATGTTTCGAACATGACCTTCGTGTCATTTAAAATTGATCTCGAACCAACTCTAAAAGCGCAAGCCCATAATGCAGAAAATTGGCCCAACGGTTTGATGTTTAGGGAGTTTATGGATATACCAAAAAACCTGACACGTCGAATGTACACCACATCCAGGGAGTTCCCTTTAGTACCCCCTCAGGACAGTCCAGCAACGACGATGCAAATGTAATGCGGTGTTATGTGGACGGTGTTTGGACTTCCTACACTCATTGATTGTACGTTGCAGCGCAATGACCGTCGCGATAATGATCATATCTGGATATATTATCAAAATGTACGTGGCCTGAGAACGAAAATAGATGACCTACTTCTAGCGGCAACCGATTGCAACTTCGATGTGATCATCATGACCGAGACTGGATTGGACAACTGCATCACGACGCTACAACTATTTGGTTCAGGCTTTAATGTTTTTCGTTGTGATCGGAGCCCTGCTAATAGTAGGAAAACCCGATTCGGTGGTGTTTTGATCGCTATTGCGCAGCGATATGACAGCCGTGTTGTACAAACCGTGAGTGGGAAAAGTTTGGAACAAATATGTGTTTTCTCGACGATCAAAGGCAGAAAGGTTTTAATGTGTGCAATCTACATTCCACCGGACAATAGCCAAGATGTAATTGTAATCAATGACCACGTTTCCTCCCTTAATAAGCTTTGTGGAAAGTATTCGACTGGTGACGCTCTCCTGGTATGTGGTGATTATAATCAACCACGCATGCGTTGGTGTTCAATTGACAACGTCATCCAATGTGATGCTTCACCACTACCGCTGTCCAGTAGCACTCTTTTGGATGGTATGGATTATTTGTGCCTTGGCCAAAGAAATCTTGAGCGCAATCCGCTCTATTGCATTCTCGATCTGGTTTTTTGTTTGCCTGATTGTGAGGCTAATGTGAATAGCTGCTCAGCTCCGTTGCTACCCGTTGACTCTGACCACCCCCCCGTTTGAGATCTCTCTACCAGCGCTTGTGGTGTGTGACGAACCTATTGAAAGACATGAGGAGCGATCTCTAAACTTTTGAACTTTTTGCTAAACGTTGACTGGAATGCGATATCTACTATCATAGATGTCGATGAAATGGCGGAAATGTTTTGTTCAATTTTGAACGATTGGCTTGTTTCGAATGTTCCACGAATTCGGCCGTCAGTTTCGCCTGCCTGGAGTACTCACCGTTTACGGGATTTAAAACGCACTCGCAATGCTTGTCAACGGAAACTACGTCGTCAACGAACGCCTGGCAACAAACGAAGTTTTCAACAAGCCAGCAATGCGTACCGGATTTTGAATGCCACTCTCTACAAATCTGCAAATTGGTCTGAGAATAAATCCACGTGGTTTTTGGCGCTTTGTTAACTCCAAACGGAAAAGTGCAGTGATCCCAACGAATGTCTACCTGAACGAAACGACTGCAGCGTCAGCTACAGAGTCATGCCAGTTGTTCGCCAAGCATTTTGCATCCATATTCGCGACGAATCCCGCCTCAAACTTGGAAATCGATGAAGCCACCAGTGATGTTCCCGCTAATTTTTTTGAGTTTGGACTATTTGCTGTAAATCCAGAAATAGTTTCATTGGCTGCAAATAAACTGAAACGTTCGTTTGTCCCTGGTCCTGATGGTTTGCCTGCAGTTATAATATGCCGTTGTATTGCCGCTTTAGCACAACCGTTGTGTGATATCTTAAATCGCTCACTTCAGCAAGCAAAATTCCCTTGCATTTGGAAGCAATCGTTTATGACACCCATTTTCAAACGTGGTGATCGTTACAATGTTGTTAACTATCGGGGAATCACGAGTCTCTCAGCTGTCTCAAAATTGTTTGAGATTATAGTGGGTGGAGTTATTCTCGATGCCACAAAAAGCTACATATCCACTGATCAACACGGATTCATGCCCGGGCGATCGGTTACCACCAATTTGTTGAATTTTACGTCGAAGTGCATAAAAAGTATGGAGGAAAAAGCGCAAGTCGATGTAATTTATACCAACCTGAAGGCGGCGTTCGATAAAATTGACCATAACATACTGCTACACAAGTTATCTCGTCTTGGAGTTTCTATGCAATTGGTTTTTTGGTTGGAATCCTACCTTACAGAGCGTGTACTTCGAGTGAAGGTTGAAGGTTGTGTATCTTCGCCGTTTTCAAACAAGTCTGGAGTTCCACAAGGTAGTAATTTCGGACTGTTGCTGTTGATTCTGTTCTTCAACGATGCTGCTTTGGTTTTGGGCGAAGGATTCAAACTGGTCTATGCAGATGATTTAAAGCTGTACATTGTGGTGCGCACACAAGAAGACTGTTGGCTTCTGCAAAACTCGCTGACTTTGTTTGCCGACTGGTGTCAGAGAAACAAACTGACTATTAGTGTGGAAAAATGTCAGATAATCACGTTTCACCGCATGGTACATCCAATTTTGTTTGACTATCATATCGACGGCGATACTCTTACCAGAGTTACCAGTGTGACTGATCTAGGGGTTCAACTAGACACAAAAATGACTTTTGATTTACACCGTTCAGTGCTCATATCGAAAGCAACGCGACAGTTGGGCTTTATTTCCAAAGTTGCGAAGGATTTTTCGGATCCACAGTCATTGTACTGTGCACTTGTCCGTCCAATTTTGGAAAATGTGTCCGTCGTTTGGCATCCTCACCATGTCACGTGGTGCCTAAGGATCGAACGGGTTCAGAAATGGTTCATTTGCCGCCGTATCCTGATATATGCCGACTGTTGGGCTTAGACACACTGGAACAATGACGGAAAGTACAGCAATCGTTGCTTATTGCTAAGCTGTTGAAACTGATGCCCCCGAACTGCTTGCGATGTTGAACTTTCGTGTGCCAAACAGATCTCTTCGGAATACAACGCTACTGCAACCAAGTTTTCACCGAACCATGTTTGGGAACAACGAACCAATCTCAGCGTGTAGGTATTCGTGCGTTTACGACTGTCGAAGAGTTTTTCGAGTTCAATGAACCAACCGAACGTTTTGCAAATCAGATTAGGTCTGTGTTAAATTAGCTCTAATTTATTCATTAAGACTAATTTGTTATTTTAAATACAAATACAAAATACAAATAACCTTGGAGTGCCCCAGGGAAGTGTATTAGGGCCCCTTTTATTTATTATGTATATTAATGACTTGCGACGTGTTTTACGATATTGCGACAGTAATCTTTTTGCAGATTATACTGTGCTATTCACTGTAGTTAAGAATTTAGATGATGTCATTTCACACTTGAACGAAAATTTGCATTCTCTAAGTAGATGGTTGAAGTATAAGCAATTGAGATTGAATATAAGTAGAACTAAATTCATGGTAATTTCGCAAACCTCTCCGTTGTAATTGATGATGAGGCTATTGATCGCATTCGAGGGATTAAATATCTTGGCTTGATTATTGATGACAACCTTAAGTTCATCTCTCACATTGACAATGTCATCAAGAAAATTGCCAAGAAGTATGGAATTCTATGTCGCCTGATAAACGATTTAATTATCGCCAGTAAAATACAGCTATACAAATCAATCATCTCTCCTCATCTAGACTTTTGCCCTTCCATTTTATTGTTGGCAAATGAAACACAAATATTGAAATCACAGCGCTTGCAGGGTAAAATAATGCGTTTGATTTTGAAATTTAATAGAGTCACTTCCTCAACTTTGATGCTAGACGGTTTACAATGGTTGTCGGTGAAGCTAAGAATAGTATATTTGAATATGGTGTTCATTTTTAAAGTAATTAACGGTTTGCTACCTTGATATTTCCGGAGAACTTCAAGATTAGGGCGTAATTGCTTTTGTAAACAAACACGTCATTTGCCGATTTCTCGTGAATTAGAGCTCAATCTAAAAAACTAACAACACAAACAGGTAGAGGAATGATTCCTCTATCATTTGGTTGATTTGTTTGCGAAATTATTCTTTTATTCACGAGAAATCGGCGATTGACGTGTTTGTTTACAAAAGTAATTAAGCCCAAATCTCAAAGTTGTCCGGATTTGTGTGATCGAATTGGAAGGGGAAGTGATTTTCATAGATATAATTATAGAAACGCGGATGAAATAAAAACATCACATTTCTTGACTTGTGCTTTACAAAATTCATTGTATTATAAAGGAATAAATGTTTTCAATTCGATGCCTAGACATATCAAACGTTCAGCAACACTTACAAAACTTGAAATACACTGCATTTCACGCGTTAAAACTGTCTTTTGAACAGATAACTAGTATAATGAGAGAGAGAAGGATTAGTATTTTCCATTTAATTCCACTACTTTATTTGCTTATCCTTGACAGATACGCGTATTTCGTCTACAATGTGCAGACTTCTTCAGTGTCTTGTACTAATACTCGACTCGAGTATTAGTACAAGACACTGATGAAGTCTGCAC
This sequence comes from Ochlerotatus camptorhynchus, assembly GCF_037179485.1. Classification (NCBI taxonomy): domain Eukaryota; kingdom Metazoa; phylum Arthropoda; class Insecta; order Diptera; family Culicidae; genus Ochlerotatus; species Ochlerotatus camptorhynchus. The sequence continues at coordinate 2,270,198 of NW_027040556.1, read as the reverse complement.
ATTGTGGACGAAATACGCGTATCTGTCAAGGATAAGCAAATAAAGTAGTGGAATTAAATGGAAAATACTAATCCTTCTCTCTCTCATTATACAGGTATTCCACTAAGACGCCCACATTCATCAGATAACTAGTAATTTTTTTATGAATTGACAAATTATGTATCTTGACGAAGTTATCTCTAACGGATTATTTTATATGGATAGCTGTAGCACAAATTGTGTTCTTGGTGATGATGGATTTTTGATATTTGATTTAATAGTAGTAGATTTAAAAAAAGTAGTCAACAATGGTTTGAGCCTTCGGCGCATATGACGGATATAGAGGACTAAATTTAAAATTTTATATAAAAAAATCAATTTTGAAGCTTATTTGGAAGATACCTTGAGTTAATAGTAAGTTTTCTGGCAAATTTTGGGGGTTAGTGAGCATTCCTGACATTGCTGAAAATTATGATAGCATCAGATTGCGGGGTTGCTAGTGTAATAGGATGCTTTGTTGATTGTTCATTAACTCTTGATCGCTTGTAATACTTATGAATATTTTAGGTGGACAAAAAGGCGAATTGAGAGGTGGACGCCTGAGCTTATCCACATTTATATAGCTGTGAAGAAACTGTAAATTTTACAGGGAATTTATATCTGTTACTGTAACCAGTTCGCTTTTGTTTGCAAACCTGGTTGTCATATTTAATTATCTTAAAGATAAAACGTCCAGCTCAAACCTTTGTAGGGCTAAGACGTGGGACAATCATCATCATCATCATCATCATCACAAGTTATCCAGCTACCTCAATTGAATGACTCAAAAAATTCAAACCACTCATTTTAGACGAACTTGCTTCGGATCATGGTTACAGCCCTGCCCGCTCGACTTCCCCGAAAAGTGCATAGCCGCTGACTGGAACCAGAGCATCCAGTATCCGCTGCTTCCCACTCGAACAACGCGTTTAGCACCGAAGGCTTTTTATCGGCAATACAGCAGTGAACAGTGCACTGCAATTCAGGACGACAACAAGGAAAGGCCGTTGTCGTCATCCATCGGTGCAATGGCGGAACCATGTTGCGAAGAGGTGAGATGCATTTTCCGCGCTCACTTCCTTCCTTCCTTCCTCACTGACTTTCACCGTTCGTTGCACACTCACACACACACACACACACACACGCGCACTCGCTCAGTCCAATGCATCATTCCGATGGTGCTCCTAGTTTGCAGTGGAACCGTTCCTCCAGCACTCGTCGTCAGTCGTCGTCATTCTGATACACGGAGAGATGCATTGGATTTATATGCAAATTTGCGAAACAGAAATGCGTCCGTGGAATTAAACTGCGAACGAAGAGCCCCGGAGGCTGAGGGACTTTACTGCTGCTGCACTGCACTGCAACTCCGAGTCCTCGGGAGCCTGAGTGAAATGGATGTAAGCCCTTGTGCACGGGGTGTCTCTAGCGCTCTTGAGAGGCGATACACGATCGAGGACGGATTTAGAATTGCATTCCGTGGCGCGGGTGGGTCAAAAGTGTTCTCCAACGTGGGCATCGATTAACGACGACGACGGACGACGAGACACATGGAGACAGCCGGAACCCATCGTCCCTGCGATGTGGATGGATGGATGGATGGCAGGACCGGGCAGTCGTGTACTTGACGAATATTGCCGTTTAAAACATTTTGTAGCACTTTATTGCAATAAAATAGCGATTGGGAAAGTGCATTTTATTACTTTTTTCACGACGAAACATGGTTGCTTTTTTCGCTGGTCAGGAAATTACTGTGCGTAGCGAAGGTGCAGCTGCACTGATCCCGCAGTGGAGGCAGGAGTACATCCATTAAATCGAGGACTTTGGTGACGGGTCCTCTTTTTTTTTTGTTCCTCCACTCGATGATGGTGGGGCGGTATCAAGTGCAATCGATGCGAACGTGTCTTTTTGCACTAGGTAGTAATTTTAACTTGTTGTACTTGTGAGCACACAAGTGCAGGTTCAAAAATTCAAGTGATGCATTGCATGCCGGGCCGGGCGTGCTGCTGCATAGTTTTCGAGAAGAGATAGAGACAGAGTGTGTGTGATTCGACAAGAGCGTTACACTTCAATATATATTGAGATCCACGGTGCATTTGGGTGATTGTTTTCCAAACTGCAATTTATTGGGTTACACCAAAACACGTTCGATGCCGTTTGAGGGGTGCATTGTCACGGCACCTCTATTGATGTAGTATGGATTTTGTGAAACGACGATAATTTTTCTCTTCGAAAGTGCAGCGTTCAACGTTGGTTATCACTCTACAATTGCACGCCTAATTCATTTAACGTTGCTACCAACTCTTTATCGTTTCACCTTCCTATCAAAAAACCCCACTCGCTCCTGAAGAGAGAAAACGTTGACCGGTGCAGACCTGGAGACCTCAATTAAAACGGGTTATTCCCGTTGCACCCTAGTCGTCACAAACCAAGATGTGTCAGCATCTTCTAATCTGGTCGTGACCCTTCCGCAGCGATTTTTTTTTGCGTATTCCAAACCAAAGGGAATCAGTTTAAGAAAGCAATCCCACGGTGCAAGTTTTACTTTTTCAGAAGCCTGTTTTAAAATATTTCAACTGTGGGAACGGTTGGAAGATTTTTCAAATTTGAAACGATTCTTACCCTCACCATCATTAGCATCCCCATGATCCATCCAAGACGAAACTGCAATTAATCATTCGACCGCACACATCGGTTCTTTTCGTCCCGAGCAGGACATCATCAGCATCGCCCCAACCACTAACGACGACGATGGGACGGTTCCATTCCACTTTTTCGGCAGAGGCCAAATGCCAAAAGCCAGCTTAGAAAAATGGCTTCGACCCTCGACTCTGGGCTTCTACTTCTACTTCGGTAGGTACAAGGTAGAGCTGTTTGTACCAGCCCATCCCATCCCATTGCGTCCGACCAGAGGATAGACTCATTAAATATTCTCTTTTTTCCGTCCGTCCAAGGAAAGCAGGGGCACCCGAAAGGTTCATAATTCTCGTGCACTTTTGCACACACACGTGCCATTCTGGGATGGGTCGAGATCGAGAAAGGCAGAGCGGTACGTCGTCGTCGTCGTAGCAGAGGCCAAGTAGGCAGCACTAAAGAGGGTCGGCCTTTCTACGAGCACGCAGTTTTGGGCCATTTTTCCTTTTCTCCAGGGGTTGGGTTTTATTAGAAAAAGGGATCCTGTCGGATGCCGGCTGCTAGCGAAATACTATTTTAGATAATCAAATATTATGTAAATGTAGTTCTCCTTCGTTTGCATTAAAATGCTTGGCTATTCCGAGGAGAGGGAGGTTTTCGGAAAGTCCTTTGGATGAACTCTCCATTCCTGTTACTGATGGGTAATCCTTTTTAATAGTCTCGAAAATTATTCAGGATCCAAACCCTACTTGGCAATCAAGAAGGTCCAAACCCAGAGGAAGTTTGGATTGATTCCCGTTTCAACAGAATAAACAAGTCAGTTCAACTTAGGAAGGAATGGCGATCACCGTAATTTTGGCTGTACTTATCCCACGTTGGACTTGTGAATCTGTGCTGATTTGTGATCGACCCCTGGACCCTAGTTGGATGTCATGCTTCGGATCAGTGCTGTAGATTCTCAAAATTGATTGATTATTTTTGATGAAAATGAGAAAAGCAGCTATCCGCTATCAAAGGTGTGACTATGGCATGACTACACACTGCCGGTTAACTAACTCAGTAGCATGAGACCCCTGAACTGTGTCGCAGGGCCGGCATGTTACTAGGTATTCGGAGGGGCTACGCGGACAAAGTATGAAAACACAGGAACATTCACATTTTCTATAACATTTATTGCCCTTGTTTACGTTTTTCTCTTTACTTCACATCTAAATTTGTATAACACTTTGTTACTCTGTCATAGTATTGCTACCAAACTACTTGAATCTGTATGAGATAGTGAGGACATTGCAGAATCCATGAGATTGAGATACAAGTATAGATGTTGCCGTACATGGAGTCGCTGAACAGGTTGATTTTGAAGTACTTTTTTGTGTTTTACAGTAAAAATCTGTGAATTCATCTGGAGTACCTGAAAAATAGACATTTATATTCCGGAACACGTATACACTTACTGGGGAGCCTGCAGACTACTGGAAATTCCCAACCTACCGGAAACAGCAAAACGATCACAGGAATCTCTGGTGGAACACTTAGTAAAGGTCACAACATTGGTGCCGTGACCAGGATTGTGTTCCAAAGAACCGACGCGGCGTCGGTAGGACCATATTTGAGTCTACGGACAAAGGACTTTCGCCATCATTGCAACTTGGTGCATTGATTCGTCCGACAAAGGACATACGCCATTACTCCATCATTGCGACTTGGTGCATTGCCTCGGAGTATAAAATACGTACGCCATTACATTGCTTGTTTGGCGTCAGCTTGGTGGTACTGTTAGAGTAGCCGGTAGATATACAGCATACAAGGCCTGTTAGACAGGCTCACAAGGTGAATACCTGTCCAACAAATTCCAATGTCTCGGCTATATACAGTTGATTTATGTGTTTCTGCAAATGTCTAGTATAAGAATTTAATTCGTTTGTCTTTTGTATCTCTTTAACTGTTTTTGTTTGTCTTGTCCCCCGTCTCGATGAATCTCATCGTCGCCCAATGGTCACCATACCCGGTCGAACTCCAGACGAATCTAAAACCACACTACCGTTCATACTGGTGACATCGCTCTGATGAGACAACAAAACCCTACCCCAAGCTCCTCCCCTTTTCCTATCCTTCGAAAATGTACCCCTCTAGCCTCGAGTAAGCCGCGAGTATTCGGCCCAACTCCTACTAGACATAGAATTAAGTGAATTTTGTTACAAACAAAGAACAATGAATTATCGGCTCCGTAAAGCTAACGCGATTGAGCCTTACAAATAAATGAACTAGATAAAAAAAAAACAAATTCCAATAAGTCTTCACATCTACCTGCTTACTATTTTTTTTTTGCTCCTCTCGGTACTTCTCTCGGCGTGGACTTGGTGGTGGAGAACGGCTGGACGGAACTTAATTCGACCTGGATCGAGATTGGATTGTAAAGCAAGTCCATCAGGTCAGAATCTAACCGTTGATGACTCGACGGTATTCGGGGGCTTTTCGGCTATTTGGATGGTGCCACTTGGACTTCACCGGTGCATTTGGATCCATTGAAATTGCTACGACGTATACTTAATTCAAAGCCTAGAGACAGGCTCACAAAGTGAGTATCTGTCTTTGTTGGTGTGTCGGAAGGTGCTCCGCTTGGACTATATTTGCAGTATCGGCTCTGGACGATGAATCTATAATTAGTTGCTGGTACTCCGACGACTTAAACCTTGGCTCATACTGGTGATCGGAATTTTGGATTGGTCGGAGAATTGTAAGCAGGTTCCAGAGAGACAATTTGTACAAGGCCTATTTGACAGGCTCACCAGGTGAGTACCTGTCCAAATCCGTAAATCTCTCTTGGAAAGGCTCTTCGCTTTGTCCCGTATATTCACAGGACATTTCCTGGTTCTTCGACGCTCTGCCATCATCTTCTATGGTACTCATTATGGGGAAGAAACTGAAGCCCAAAATCCACGTGAGAGACAGTATTGTAGACTTCCTGTCACGTACGGCAAAGTTTTTGAACAGCAGCCAAGCAGCGGATGAGCACCAAATACGGTTTCGTTTGGAGAAATTGGAGAGCAAATGGGACGAATTTGAGGAGATTTAAGCGGACATCGAAGACGTAGATGACCACGAGGAATACATCGAGGTGCATCGTCAGGTCAGGGCAAATTTCGAGGAAAACTATTTCGAGGTAAAGGCAGGGCTAGTAAGTAAGCTACCACAACCTACGCAAACTCAATCGACACGATTGCATTCTTCATCTGTTCCCTCTTCGGAGTCGGGTAATATTCATACTTACAGGGTGCGTGACGAATTTTTGCAGTAAATGGCATATTTGAGAAAAAATACACCAGTTAGTTATTCTAGCAATGAATTTTGTGCGATTTATTTTCTTTCGCAACATATGGAAGTTGTAAGTAAATTTATTCAAAAAAATTGCCTTCCCTTTCGACGACTGTAGTTAGACGCTTCTGGAAACTGCTGTATGCACGTTTTAAAATGTTTCGATCCATATATGTCATCACTGCCTTGATTTTAGCTTTTAGCGACTTAAGTGTGGTGTGAGGGGTTCTATTGGTATCCCGTTGGACGACGCCCTATACAAAATAATCCAACGGATTGATATCGGGACTGCTTGGGGGGCAAATTTCTTCCTCCCAAATTTACGAAATATTTTCCGTAAGCCAATTCTGTGCTTTATTAGCAGTATGAGTAGTCTTAACACTTTCCCAAGGCTTTTTTTAATATTATACACTGTTCTTTCAGACACATTTATCGACCGAATTATTTCTTTCATGCATACTCCGGCGCGCAACAAAGCGACAACGGCTGACAGATTGCTCTCTTGTTTCGACATCTTTACGTTTACTCAACATTGTTTGTTTAAATCTTACACCTAACAGTATAAGCTATCCAGTGCTGCCAAATATATCTAAATCATGATGCACAAGCATGAGAAATTACTATATGAAATTTACTGCAAAAATTCGTCACGCACCCGGTATGTACGGAAATTTTGAAAAATGGCTGCCTTTTCACGACACGTTCAAGGCCCTGATCGATTCTTCCCCGGAATTGAGTGGCATCCAAAAATTTCACTACTTACGGGCATCTCAAATGCGTTGAAATTGGTTGATTCTTATCACATGAGCGAGAATAATTACGAGGTTGCTTGGAATGGCTTGGTAGCACGTTTCTCCAACGGTTACTTGCTGAAGAAACGTCAATTGAACGCGATGTTCGAGTTTCCGAAAATTCGTAAGGAATCATTTGCAGGTATCCATGACCTCATCGATTGCTTCGAGCGCAACACACAAATTTTGGACCAATTAGGGGAGCAAACAAGCAGCTGGTGTCTAAGCTGGATGACGTCACTCAAAAGCGTTGGGAAGAACATGTGTCAGACGAAGTTGAACCATCTTTCGGTATTCTGGTGGAGTTTCTGAAAAAGCAAACGAGGGTACTTGATGCAGTTTTGGTCGATCAAGAGGTGGCTGCTACACAAGGCCAATCTTCATCGTTTGGATTCAAACCACGTCCTAAAATTTCGATCAACGCAGGTACCGAACGAAAGGTTCAAAATTGTGTTTCTTGTGGGGAACAGTACTCGATCGTATAATGTTCTTCTTTCAATCAACTTCCGGTGGACAAACGGCTGCAACTAACCAACTCAAATCGGCTTTGCAGTAATTGTTTAGGTCGAAATCGCATGGCACGTGATTGTCCCTCTAAGTTTCGCTGTAGAACTTGTTCCAAGAAACATCACACATTACTTCATCCTGGATTCCCTGGATCCGGTTCTACTTTTACTCCTGATTCGGAAGCTCCAAACGCACAAAAGACACAGGTTTCGACATCATCTACTTCGGAAAGTGCTACAAGCACTGGTGGTACGGTTACTAGCTCGTTAGCATCTATTTCATCAAACATGGCGGTTGGAAATCCTGGAAATCACGTCTTCTTGCTCACGGTGCTACGCAAGATCAAGGACAGCTGGGGTAGTTCCAAGTAAATTCGGATTACACAAAAATTTAATGATCAGGAAAAATAGAATTATTTCAAAATTCTGATACTTCAAAAGCTATCAGACTTTCATTTTAGTAATATAATAAAATTATTCTTTGGCATAAAATTATTCGTAATGGTCATGCGAATAGTGGAGTTACCCGAAGTTTGGGTAAACTGTGTGTGAGTAGCACGATGTTAGATTCCCAGCCAGGCGAATTTTGGTTCAAAATAAAATTGCCTACTGGTCTACTGGGTGTTGGGTGGAATTGAATTGTAAATCTGATCAACCTCAGGGTAATATTAGAATTATTTAGAACTCTTAAAATTTTTAAATTTTGGTGATGCATAAGGACTACATCGATTATTAGTTTAAAAAAAAATCCATCCCATCAAATTTGCTAGATGCTTTGCTTCTCATTCCTTTTAAAAAAGTGACAGTTTAAAAAAAAACAATTCTAAACATATTTTCTGGACCATTTCACCCACACTTAATTTAATTTCTACAATGCTGCGTAATGGATATTTAAACTTTTAAGGCACATTGTGTCAAAACTTTTCAGCGTTTGGATGAATTCAGCAATGCTAACAAGTTATTTGCTTTATACAATTTATTTAAACATGTAATTCATAATCATTCTAGTACTTTAAATAAATTCTAGATGATCATACTGACCGATTTTAACGGGATATTGGCACATCACTTTTAATCAATAGCATTATGTTAAAAACTGGATTTTTTGAAGCATTCCAGATTTTACCACATTTTATATTTCAACTGGTCAAGATTTTTCAGAAAATCACCTGGCAACGCTGGTGCCAAGTCCTCTCTTTTTATGGCACAGACCTGTTGGTCCATATTAAGAGCCAAGTCTTTTTGGAACGTCCATGCTTTGCGACCGAAGTGTTTGCGTGCCCACAGCTATAAAGCAGCTTCCAAAATATTTTCACGATAATAAGTCGCATTTACTTTGACACCAAGCTCGATGAAAACGATTGGAGAGCGCCCATCAACTGTCTAGGATTGGGGGATCTTGGATCGATCTTTTTCATATCGATTTCCGATTTTTCGGATCGATTCTTTGTCCACGAAAAGATCGATCTCTTCTTTCGATCTTTCCGATGTTAAAAAATAAATAGGTGGTAAATTTTGTAATTGAAGTGATATCGAAGAAACGATTTACTCTCACCACAGACTGCGTGGTAAATGTAACGAACATGACGTCAACATCAGCATCGCTCCCTACAATGACATCACTATTTGCGTTTCCGATATTTACGAATACAGCAACATTTGAAGGCTTTATTGCTCATTACCGTCACGACAACATTTAATTGAATGTTATCAAGGAAAGAATTTCTTGGGGTACCAACGTAAACAAGCGTATAGTCCATTCTATATGCAAGAGTATTGATGGTTCGAAAGTGAGGATAACAATAACAAACGAACATTTTTGGCTAGAGTGAAAGTGAGGATAGCAAATTAAGCACTTGAAAATGGAATTACGCAAGTGTACAAGTTATAAACGTCAGAAAGATCAATTAAAATAAGAAATATAAGATCGATCTACCAAAGATCGATTATTTGGTACCGATTTAAGCAGTGGATCGATTATAGAGCCAAATATAAGATCGATCCATCAAGATCGATCTTTCTCTGAAGATCGCCCAATCCTACAGCGGTCACGGCTGCCCATACCCAACCTGGTCCAATTGATTCGTGAATTTGAACAAAATTGTGATGTTTCGCGAGCAGCCGAGATTCCATTTCGGCTTGATCGTTTGGACAAGTTATGGGAAGAGCTGGGACACGTTGATTCCATATCATTCCATATATCCCTCAAGCTCTCCCAATTAGTTTGTACACCGTCGATGGAGGCCAAGCCTACGAAGTCACGACAAGTGTTGGCTCATTCGGCCACAGAACAAACTCCTAAATGCGCTGCGTGCAAACAAGCGCATTTTCTGTTCCAATGCGAGGTCTTTCGTGATCAAACTCCGCATCAACGTTTCGATTTAGTTAAACGGAACAACCTATGCATCAATTGCCTCAAAGCATCCCACCAAGCAAGAAACTGTACCAGTGGGTGCTGCAAGTATTGCCAAAAGAAGCACCACACCTTGCTTCATCTCCCGTCGTCCGCCTCCTTGATGACGGGTGGAGCTCCACCACACAGTCAACACACTGAATTCCCAATGCATGAAACATATCCCAATCTGTCGCATTCTCCTCCGGTTCCGTTCAATAGTGGCCCGGATGTCACTTCGGTCAATCGTGCGTACCCGCTCTCGTCGCCGTCGGTATTTGCGCCTCGCCTGCCCCCGTCGGAAATAGTCACACAGCGTTGCCAGATATACCGATTTATCGGTATTTATACCGATTTTCAAACATGATACCGATATATAGTTAAGGTTTCTCAGAATACCGATTTTTGAGTTATAATACCGATTTATACCGATGTTTTATTAATAATCAAAATGATCACTGCCTGCCCGCACTGAATTGTCAGAGGAAACTATTGTGAGAGACTTTTATCTTTTTGAAATTTAAAATGTTTGAGCCTGCTCTAAAAAAAATCATCTTCAAAAATGTCTTTTTGTTACCAAGGAGTCGAGAAACAGCTGATGGTAGTTTCTGGAAATCGGGAAATACTTTTATTCAGTGGAACACTTCTATCAAAGTCACGGTTTCGTATTAATTATCGGTGCCGAGCTTATCCCGTTCATTCTGCAATCCGAGCAGATTCCGTTCGATGACCAGCTGCCACCACTCCAGAAGACAAGCTTTGGATACGTATTCTCGGGAACTCCACTTACCTGCTTGGTCTCCACTTTCGACAACCTGGACGCACAGCTGAAAATATTCTGGTAAGTGGAAAACTTTGATGTCGGGAAATACCTGACTGCCAAAGAACAACAGTGTGAAGCCCACTTCGCATCTACACACAGTCGCAACGCCGACGGTCGTTATGTTGTGCGTCTACCAGTTAGGCAAGAACTTCTACCGTCTATTGGAGACACGTGGAACATAGCAGCTCGTCGATTTTATGCCCTTGAAAGACGGTTCCGCTCCGATGAAACACTATACAAGAGCTACACCGATTTCATGGAGGAGTACGAACGGTTAGGCCACATGGAGGAGGTGAAGACTCGCGTCGCGTCTCGACCCGACTCGTCAACAACTAAAATAAAAGTCATGTTCGACGGCTCGGTTAAAAGCAGCAACTCTCCCTGAACGACCTTCTTCTCACAGGACCAACAGTTCAGCCTTCCATGTTGTGCATCGTTATCAACTCTCGTTTCCACCGATTTGTCATGAAAGCAGACGTGGACAAAATGTTTCGACAGGCTTTGGTTCATCCGGACGATCGCCTACTACAGCAAGTTGCGTGGCGCCGAAACGAATCAGAGGCACTGAAAACCTATTCCTTGAACACTGTCACCTACGGCACATCTTGTGCTCCGTATCTAGCAACCAGAGTCATAAACCAGCTGGCGGACGATGAAGGGCATGACTTTCCGCTTGCTGCGCCCATTTTCAAGAAAGATTTTTATGTAGACGATGTTTTAACTGGAGCCGAGAGCTTCGGAGCTCTAGTTGAAACCAGCACACAGCTGACTGAATTACTAAAGCGAGGTGGTTTCCACACAGATAAAAATTCTGAATTTTAATGGTGATGTAAACATCCATTCACGTAGACTTGTATTTCATTTCACGCTATCGAGCAACTTGCAAACAATGTTGTTTACAAAGATTGGCTTTTGTATACAATATTTACTACATTGCATGAAATGTGTCAGAACTTTACATGATATATAATGTAAACGAATATGATATGTGACGCTCCATTTATGTGCATCACATTAAACAGAAATTTACACTACTTTTTCGAACTGTGCATCTGCAGAAGTGGAGCGCGAATCACCCCAGTATTCTGGAACATTTTCCAGAGGAACTAAAGGAGCATCCGTCGAGTTGCCGCTAGAACTCGACCGACTATAGTTTCCAAAGGAGGATATTTGGATTCAAGGTCCCTGATTTTCCAGCCCCTTGGGTCTGGTTGGTCCAGTGGTGGCCAGTGCGAAGATGTTTGTGCAGCGATTGTGGCAGGAGAAACTTAGCTGGGACGAAAAGTTGCCGGACGTTCTGCAATCATGGTGGCTGTCCTTCCGAGTAGCAATTGGTATCGGTCGGAATCTTCGAGTCCCTCGGTGGGTGTTCGAAGAGAGTGCAAAGAGCTACGGGTTGCACTGTTTTGTCGACGTTTCTTCCAAAGGGTATGAGGCGTGCATCTACACAGTATCAACAGGACCTTCCACTAAACGAACAAGCCATTTGCTTATAGCAAAATCACGTGTTGCTCCAGTATGTGGTTATTCCATCCCACGGTTGGAACTCTGTGCAGCCGTACTGGGAAGCCAGTTGGCTGATACCATTCGTATAACAACCAAGTTTGACTCTACGGTCACGTTCTGGTCAGATTCATCGATCGTTTTGCACTGGATTAATGCTCCACCGTCGTCCTGGAAGATATTCGTGTCCAACCGAGTAGCGGAGGTCCAGAAACTCACCCAAGGATCCCAGTGGTGGCATGTTCCAACCCTAGAAAATCCCACCGATCGTATATCTCACGGGGTACAACCGGATGATATAAAGAACGATGCACTATGGTGGCATGGGCCGTCCTACTTGTTGAATGAAGTGGAATCGTGGCCAGCTCCGATAATTCCATTGACGCCTACCGACATTCAGCAGCAGACACCTGAGCAGCGGCAAACGGTTGTACTCCTAAGTGTCCCATTTGACGATTTGCTAATACACGATTACTCACAACTGTCGCATCTTATAAAAGTTGCTTCATACTGTCAACGTTTCGCAAAAAACTGCCGATTGCTGAGGATGGCTCGTATAGTGGGATCAATCACTCCGGTCGAATACGACAATTCTTTTAAGTCACTCATCCGCGTTACTCAAGCTGCATGTTTCCAACAGGAACTGCGCCACCTTTTTTTTTTTTTTTTTTTTTTTTTCTTTATTTTTGTGATTTTTAGCCGTAGGCTAGTTCATCACATCATCTAGTTCATCCACCTGCGGCACAATGATCAAGAACGGATGGCCCTGCGAAAGGCTGACTTCAAATCACCATTAAAGGACGTCCGGATGAAACCGGTCTTCTCCGATTGAATGGACGGCTAGCAAACTCACCTGGATCCTTCGACAGCAGCCTCCCGATCATACTACCGGCCAACCACCACCTTTCAAGATTGATCGCCAACTCCGTTCACCATCAAACACTGCATGCAGGACCCACACAGCTCCTGGCAACAATCCGTCAGCGCTTCTGGCCAATACGCGGAAGAGATCTAGCTCGAAGGACAGTCCACCATTGCGTGACAGTTCATGGCTCCACTACCATCAAGCCGTGTCACTGCAGCGAAAGTATTCGAGCATACGGGGCTGCATTACTGTGGACCGTTTTTCGTTCGACCATTGGCAGGTAGAGGCACGTCGGTAAAAGTCTGGGTCGCAGTGTACGTCTGTTTCGCCGTAAAAGCCGTAGTCCTCGACATTGTCGCCGGATTGTCGACGGAGTCATGCGTCAATTAGTTGAGGCGCTTCAATTCGTTCGAGTCGTGTCGGGTGTGTTCGTACAATACACTGCGACAATAGCACTACGTTCATCGGAGCGCGCCGAGAAGTTATGGAGATGCGACATGCTTTGGTTGATAAACTCAACGGCACTGCATGGACCACCGAATGTTTAGAGAAGGGCATCGAGTTCCAGTTTATTCCACCACGTGCGCCGCATTTCGGCGGCCTATGGGAGGATGCAGTAAAGACCTTCAAGCGGCATTTCTGGAAGATCAGCGTGCTCCGCTCGCTCCACACCACTACGACGATATGCGCACAGTTGTTTCCCAAGCTGAATGTATACTGAACTCCAGCCCATTGACGCCTCTTTCCAACGACCCGCACGATCTCTCCGTCCTGACACCCGGTTATTTCTTGCTAGGAGAGTCCCCCTTTCATTTGCCGGAGGCAGACCTTTCTCAGGTGCCGACCAATCGTCTCAACCATTTCCAGGCCACACAACGCTCCGCCCAAAATTTCTGGAAGCGTTGGTCCACGGAATACATCGGGCTTCTCCACCAACGACCAGCTAAGTGGAGGAAGTCCCCAACCGAGTTTCACGTCGGGACCAGGGTCTTGGTGAAGAAAGATAACGTCCCTTCGATGCAAGTTGTGCCCCTTGGCAGAGTTGTGGCCATCTATCCCGGAAGTGACAACATCGTGCGCGTAGCGGATGTGCGCACGCAACTAGGTATTCGACGCCGTGCAACGTCTGAACTATGCGTCCTCCCCATCGAAGATCAGGATCCAACGAAGGCACACGATTGTGAAACCGTCACCACCAACTCTTCTATAGTACTAACATTAAAGCACTAAATTACGAGCAAATTATACATACAAAGTTAATTATAAATTAACTTAAAAATACCCACCACCCAGAACACCGTAAATCAGTTACCTCAGCACTACAAAGCAAGACAGACTAGTTTCTGTACTCTCGTCCGAAAACTATCTCGGTTCGCGCCAGTCCGCCCAGTGATTGAAACCACAATTTCGCCGTTGTTCACAAGTTTGCCTTTGTCGTCGTGCCGGCCAGATTCCGGCACTCAAGCAAGAACAATGCTGAACAGAAGAAGTATTGCAAACCCAGTTTTTTCATCACGATGTAGACGAGATGCCGAGGCAAGATATCAATAGTTGTTCAAGACCAAAACCAAAAAGACTCCTGACAAGATACCGAGCGAGATTTAGGAACAGGGTTTTAGCTAGTTCCCGCAGTAACTCGTGAACCATTCGGTAATAAGCAATAGTTTGCCAGGAAGGTTTGAAGTTTTGTGTTGACAAGAGGAATGTCAATAAGGATGACGTGCAAAATTGATCGATTGAATTTAGGGAAAAATCAAATGTGCAATTCATCAGTGCGAAAAGCTATTTTTCCTAATTAATTCCTAATTGTGTTAAGCCTATGTATTTGTAGTTTGACGGCTGTTTCTTATAACATTAGTTAAGTAAAAAATTTAAAGTTACAGTGAGTGAATATATTACATTCCTTAAATGTATTTAGTAGATAGGCAAATATTAAATCGATTTATAACCTTAAATTACTAAATTGGGTAAAAGCTATAGCTGAATAATCACTATACGTAAGTAACTATTACATTATAATCCTACAGCTAACTTGAAGTAAACTACCAAAAGCAATACATTGGAACACTACAGCAGAAAATGTCCAGAAGTAGATAAATGTACACTGGAATTGTAAGACATCTACTTAAATATAGCAAAAATGCGCTTAATTATAATGTTTGAACTAATATTTTTTCCTTGATTTGTTTTCCGTCGATCTTGCTTTCCGTACTGAGTACCAATGCTACCGACATCAGGAAGGCTGCTCCCACACCTGGACCCTACCTTTCGACCCATCAACTCATGAACCGGCAACCAACGACTATACGCGATCAGAGATTTTATGCCTCAGAAAATCCCGGCGGCACCGACTGGAACTGAACCCAGGCTTTTTGGGTTTAGAGGCAATCACACTTAACCACTACACCACCCTGCGCTTTGGTCAGAGAGCGTATAGGGCGTCGTTGTGCCAATTTGGTCGTGGCACATTACGAGTATGAGAGAGTGATTGCAGTTTGCTCAAAAGTGCCTGAGTAAAATGCAAGTATTTTCGATGATTACCCGTAGTTGTTACAGTGAAGATATACACCCATATTCTCGTTTATGTCTGGACGTGTTTGCCATACAGAAACATTTTTATTTGATTTTGTGTGGTGGATGGGTTTCGGGCGTGGACAGGCATATGGGGGATAATATTAAGTTTACGTTAGGATAACGTTGAAACATTGAGAAATGTATCGCTTCAGTTTAAGAAGCACTTCACTTCGCAACCGATGAACCATTCTGACGGCCCACATTGCCGTGCTGGCGCCGTGTGTTGGCAGGGTCCAATATTGAACAGTTTGACGTTTATAAAGTACCATCAGTTAAAACTGTATTTTTGAACTTTATCTCTATACATTCTCAGATGTTTCTTAGTAGATTATCATGTTGGTGTAAGCTGATTCAAAGAGTAAATGGTATTAACATTGAGCTGTCCATAGTTGGGCGTTGTTGAACCTCTGGTACTTGCACGACATTTCATGTGAATACCAAAGTAACCATATAATCACAAAATAGCTTTAGGTGTGGGTTCAGAGTGGTACAATGTCACTGAGATTTGGTTAGTTGGGTATTCAGATGAAACTATTACTTTAAAAAAACTAATCCTGGTTGTATCTCTTTTTCGTTTTTTCGTTTGCATGTAACACTGTTTGATATTACTAACCGCACCGAGCCTTCATTCCGGCTGGTGAGCGAACCTGAAGAAGAAGAAGAAGACCATAAACCCCTTTGTTTTGTTAGTGGACCTGGTCTGCGATTCAAGGTTGGACTCTGTGATGATAAGTATCACATAACAGGTAAAGTAGGCAGCATCATCTTTATCGAAATGTAAGTATTATTGACAACAATCATAACTAGATTATATGCAAATTTATATGATAGATACCTGGATCAACGTTGTTTAAACATGCGCATTCAATCGTGACGGCTAATATATATATATATCAATTTAAGTCAAATATATATATATATATATGTGTATATATATGGATATATATGTATATGTGTGTATATATATATATATATATATATATATATGTATGTATGTGTGTGTATATATACATTCATTAAAATTACTCACTATAAATTTCATGCATTGTTTCTTCTCATTGTAGACAGCGAATAACGAATAGCGAGCAAGGGCGCTATAACCTAGGCGAATACAGCATTCCCTCCGTATAGGTTACGTCCGCACACCGCTCTCTGTTGTCCTTCGACTGAGGTCGGCTGGATAGATTGAGGGATGGCAGTGGGTGGGCGGTGCCGTCCACGCTTGTACGGAGGGAGGACTGTACGCTCGAACACAAGGGGTAAATACCTGTGTTCCATCCCAGGAGATCGGACAACCAAGGAGTGTACATTAACTTTCTTAGCTCTGTCACTCCCAACGATTTATATAGCCTATTTTCAAATCCTGCATACGGAGCGGTTGGTACGGTATGTCCCCGCTCTTTGATTACCTGTGGATTAAATGTTAACCACTGTCTATACTTATTAAGTAGACATGGTAAACATTCACTTCCACAAAAATTAACTAAACGCTACACAGTAGGCCTGGCCGCTTTATTGTTTGTTTCACATCCTTGATGTGCAGCAGGCATTAATAATGACAAGAAAAATGATAGATGTATCATTTTCCAGGATTCTTTCAAGTACTGGCTGTGTATGTGTAGACGACTATAGACTATCACGCTTAACCACTACACCACCGGCGCCGCTGTTTAAACTTATTTCTAGCTTTAAAGCGCTATCGCATTTTTCTCCACTCCATGTAATCAGACAAAGGACTGTAATGCGAATAGTGGCAGTGACATTGTCCTAGGACCACTTGGCCTTTTTATCGATCGATCTATCTCGTCAATGTTTTTTAATGAACCCCGAAAAAGTTCAGTAAAAAAATGCGTTTAAAGCCCCTTCTTCATCCCCACCCTACAAGATCCCCACTCATTCCTTGTGCCTATGCGTCTGATTAGACCACTTCATTTAACGCATCTCAAACTGTAGCCCACTTATAATTCAATTTGTTCTCCAGCTATCCACTTCAGCTGACGGGGACCAGTCCCGTGTTCTGAGGAACATGAAAATTTCAATTTCAAGGCCTGATGAGGAATATTTAATCAAGCGTAATGAGATCGTGAACGAAAGGACAACTTACATCATCATCGTCGTCGTCATCGTCGTCGTCGTCATCATTCGTCCATAGACACATTTGCGTAGATATTGTAGCTATACGGCAGGGGATATGTCACTCATTCGTGTATTGAACCAACTACTGTCAGCGGCAGAAAGTCCTTTTCCCTTCGTCCAGGAAAATCACCAGAACCGCTTACAGCATGTCTATAAATTTAAATTAGTTCACCAGAAGCGCACAAGAGCGTAATTTATTAAGGACTCGCACACAGTAATTGGTCGGAGGATTACATTAGATTGCTCGATGGAGCTGAGCAGTGCCATCAGGGTGGGTATTCTCCTAGGCGTGTCCCTTTTTTTTTTCCGGGGCTAAAAAGGTCCACATCCATCTTGGAAGAGTTATAACTAATGAATATGTATAAGCGGAAACTTCTAGGAAGCGTCCTTTTTTTTCGGCAAGGGTCTGAGGCGATTAGTTGTGTGTAATTATTTTCCTCTGGCAAAGTTGGGTCGTTCAGGATACTGCTGATCGGAGTCGTTTTGTACGTTTAGTTTATCGTAATAACTTTCCGGAGTCCATCCCCAGCATCGATTTTTCGTCCGTTTCTAAGAATGCCTAAAATCTATGTAAATTTTGTTTTATTAATGGTCTGGGGCCTACACTGTCCGAAGCACGAAACTAGACGCAGGACCATATCCGAACATACCGTGCCGGAGAGCGAAGCAATTCGATTAGTGCCAGGGAGCCGTAGAAAATTTCCAAAATTAACACGCTCGACCCACTCCCGAGCAATCCTTTCGTTACAACACGTTGGTGAATTTTTACGCTTCCCATCCTTCTCCGAATGCAGATGGCCGTCCCGAAGATCCTCTACCCCTAGAACCCACACGCTCCACTCTTGAGGGTGTGAAAACCCATGTACCCGTATATTCTAATCAGTTGCCCTCATCCCACAAACGACTCGACGAGTCCGGAAAACCGGTCCGGCGAAAAATTCCGTTCAAAGTCATTATTTTTCCCATTGAATTTAATAATTCCCTCGTTTCGGGTATCCTCACGTGCTTCTCGTTCACCACGATGTCGCATATCGAAGGAAGAACATCTGTATGTGTGTGTGTGTGTATGTTTCCTTCGAGAAAACGGAACCGGACCGGACCAACCCATTGTAAGTGAAGAAAAGCAGAACGAACCGCTACCGTCGATGGACCGAGCTTGAGCCAGATTTCTCCGATATTGGATCCTTCCGAAACCAGCGCAAGGCGTGAACGTGGGATCTGACTGTGGCAGAATCCGCAATTTACAAAACCGAAAAACGGACGCGAGCATTCAAGAAGACCAAGTTCGGCACAGTATTAGGAAAAAGGGTTGATGATGGGATTTCTGGGTGAAAAATTACCATTCTGCGTTGGTAGTGGTGGTATGCTTCAGCGGTGCCGATTTGCGTAGGAAGGAAGGGAAACGGTGAATGGAATGGGTTAAAAATAGAAAGCGGTAACGGTACCGAAAGTTAGTTTTCTAATATATTTTAGAATCCCACACCCTCTTTTTTTTGATAAGGAGTTTGAACCCTCCTCGGAGGGTTTTTAGGAGTAACGAGCCGAAAGGTTTTAGGTTGAAACCGGATTGCCGGGAGGGTGACGGAGACGCAATCAATTTTGCGGTGACAGCAGCGGTACCAAGGGTCGGGCGAAATGGTTCCGGGTGTGTGGACTTTCCTCTGTTTTCTCCGGTGGTGGCAATCAAAATGGCGTAGCGGAAGATATTTAATGATTTGAAATTTTTAAGTAAACCAAAGGGCGACGAGCACGAGTCACGTGTTCCCCCGGTTGGACTCACTAATGATGGTTCGCAGAAGGTGATCAATTTTGGAAAAGTGCCTCAAGAGAATTGATTAAATTATAAGTTTGCATTAGTTTGAAATTAGTAAAATGAAGTGCACCAAACGAGCAAAATGTGGATTAAGATCACATGAGTTATCATGAGTTCATGAAAGAGTATGAATCAATGGGACACATGGAAAAAGTCGAAGGTGCTACCTCAAAATACCGGTGTTTCCTACCCCTATCATCCTGTTTTTAAGGAAGATATTACCACCATAAAGGTCAGAGTGGTCTTTGACACTCAACGATGTGTTACCGGTTGGGCCGGTTATACAGGAAGACTTAAGGTCAATCATTCTGCGAAGTCTTATCAAGCAGATCACGCTCGTTTCGGATGTCGAAAAGATGTTCCGACAGATATGGATGCATCCGGAAGACAGACGCTTTTTATGCATACTGTGGTGGTCCAATCCGTAGGATGAGATTATCGTATATGAACTCAAGACTGTAACTTATGGTACCAAGCCGACACAGTATCTTGCCACAAGAACCTTGAAGCAGTTAACGATGGATGAAGAAGCTGCATATCCTGTAGGAGCTCCAGCACTGAGTGAAGACACATACATGAATGATGTCATCATGGGAGCGGATTCGGTGCAGGAAGTATGCCAGTTGCGTGAACAGCTTAAAGGTGGTTTCAAGCTCAGAAAGTGGGCTTCCAATTGTCCTGATGTTTTGAAAGGAGTTGCTGAGCAATATTTGGCAATTCAAGAGCTGGACGGAATCAATTTGGACCCAGATCCGTCTTTGAAGACCCTCGGATTAATCTGGATGCCAAAGACTGATCAGCCGAAGTTCAAGTTCAATATCCCTACTGTGAAAGCAGATCAGCAACTTACCATGAGACAAGTACTTTCCATTGTGGCAACGTTGTTCAATCCCCTAGGTGTGCTCGGTACAGCAATCACAACGGCAACAATCGTGATGCAACTACTTTGGACATTTCGTGACAGCAACGACCAAGCGCTAGATTGGGACCATCCACTGCCTTGCACGGTGGGTGAGGGTTGGAAAAAGTATCACGGACAGCTTCCTCTGCTGAACGAAATCAAAATCGATCGCTGATGCGGTTTCTATCGAAATCCACAGCCTATGCTTGTTGTGTTTACGTGAAGAGCGTAAATATAGCAGGGTTGGTTAAGGTGCGGCTACTTTCTTCTAAATCGCGAGTAGCCCCCTTAAAATGTCAAACAATTCCCCGTTTGGAGCTATGCGGCACTCTGCTATCAGCGCAACTCTTCGGCAAGATTCGAGAATCCCTAAAAATACCTATGCAGGCGTATTTATGTACAGGTTTCACCTGCGTACTACGTTTTTCCAAGCTGCACCAACAACTTGGAGTACGTATTTCGCCAACCGAGTGGCAAGGATTCACACGTTCACCAATCTGGATCAGTTGAGGCACGTTCGAGGAGTTGTTAATCCTGCTGACTTGATTTCCAGAGGTATCATGCCAGAGGACATCATCCAGAGCAATTTTTAGTGGCGAGGCCCAGGTGGCTGGAGCAGAAGCCAGAACAGTGGCCAAAATCAACAGAATCCCCGACTACGACGGAAGCTGAACAGGAAAGACGACGTACGGCGGGCGTTTACACCAGCTATGTAATCTCAGAATCAGCGCTGGTAAATATCACGGCCGTCATGTGACGATGAGAAAACAGGCCCCTTCACTATCACGAGACGAAAATACCTATCATTAGCTTTCTTGTCATTTTTCAATGATCAAGCACTCATCCCAAGTAACCAAAAATTTTTCAACGATTAAAATCACTTTCAAGTTTCATAAATTTCAAATAAAGTTCCGACAGAACATTCAAGTTCCATTAAGTTCAAATAAAGTTCCGATAGCACTTTCAAGCCATATGAAGCAATCCGCACAGGTCTTTATTAGTAACAAAATTTAATGTACGTAAATATGAAATGATCAGTGGACTGAATAAATCATAATTCTTATATTTATGCATTGCATCAACATTCTATCCAAACATAAAAAAAATAAAGAGTAATTTCCTGGATTCGAACCTAATCACTACACCACAAGTGTATTGGAATACCATGCGGGCAAACACCAATTTAATATTGATCAAGGTGTTGTGTTTAATAATTAATTTAATAAATTCACTTTAATATATCTCAGATGACGTAGCGGTTCGTGCTGGGGCTCTTACGCAGATGAACTGGGTTTAATTCTTCAAACAGCTCAAATTTTACTGCTAATGCTGATAAATGAATACATATGAATACCTGCCTTAAGAAATAACTTTTATAAAAGTGCGAAGTATATAGAATCGGTGTGGAGGACAAAAACCTTTTATAATTTTTTTTTTCAAAAGTTCCGTTCAAGTTCTGCCAGAAGCTACTAAGAACGCTCTTCAATTATGGTACCGGAACTTTCAAGTTCTTATAGCGACTTAAAAATGAGACTGCTTAGAATTCTATAGACCACCAAGCTGCTTAAGCCACAAATAGCCTTTTATTAGAACTTTTGGTTACTTGGGATGAGAATTATTCTTATTCGATTTTGACATCAACATTACTAACTGATTTAGATAAATTTAAGCAATTTAGCCGCATGTTATTGGTAGAGTGAATATATTTATAAGATTTCCTCAGTACAACCTAAGTAACCATTTTGGTTTTATAAGGGTTCTGTAGACCATGATTTAGACTTGTAGAATGCTTTAAAACCTCGATAAAACTTGCATTGTTGCTTGGGAAGTAACTTTAATAGCATTAAATGAACTAGTAATTACGATGCTTACAACACTGTCACGTTCTGTCATGACAAAAATTCGATGAGATTTTGAAGAAAATCTCTATCATCGTTTTCTCATTCAATGATAGTGACAGAAGTATCTCTGTAAATATCGTGTGAGATCATTCATTAAAAATAACATTTTCCAGCCCTGCTCAGCATTCAACAATTGGTATTTAGGTCAATGCTCCTCGTATACCGAACTCATTAGGCGAACGGCGTACTCGTTGCGGTATCAGAAGTTGTTGCGTACTCCACGGTAACAACGGAAACCACTGAGGTCACACGTCAGCCGAACTGAGCATAGCAGAGATCACCCTAGTGTGGAAGAATGGAAAGCAATTTCGAAGGGAGAATCGGTTCCAAGGAAGTCAGCACTACGGTGGTTTAATCCGTACATATCAGAGGATCGAGTCATACGAATTGGCGGAAGGCTAAGTCACTCAGAGGAAGCTGAGGATGTCAAGCGCCCGATGGTTTTGCCAGCCCGTCATCAACTCACCAAGATGATTCTGCTCAATTATCAGGATAAATTATTGCACGCTGGGCCACAATTACTACTGGCAACCATACGCTTACGCTTTTGGCCGTTGGGAGGAAGAAGTGTAGCACGATGTTGGATACCAACCTTTTCCATCAACTGTCAATGCATGAAAACGCATGTAACGCCTGCGGGCGAGATCGAGAGCTCTTATTAATTCATGAACCGATCGAGTAAATCACTTTCGATTCGGACTTTGCCACAACCAGTTGTGTTTCTATTTTTTGAAAGATAGTCCACTGAAAACCCGAGTGAATACTTATCACACCAATGCATCAAATGCTTCCGAGCGAAACCATCGTCGATAGAGCAATTCATGGGAGAGTTACCGTCACCACGTGTCACTGTGTCGAGACCCTTTTCGCAGACCAGTGTGGATTATTTTGGACCGTTTTATGTACCGCCAGCACCACGACATCCGGTTGTGAAGATGTACGCCGCTTTGTTTGTCTGTCTCTGCACTAAGGCAGTTCATCTCGAACTCGTATCCGACCTCTCCACGGACAGATTTCTTCAAGCGCTGCGACGGTTCACATCCAGAAGAGGAAAATGCAGGATTTTTACTCCGACAACGGTACTAATTTTGTTGGGGACCGTCGCAAGCTGTCTGGATCCATTTCTCTCCAGGTACGGGTCAATGTTTGTCTGAGGCTTGCTGTACTCGGGTGGCATTTATAACTGGCCTTGGCCTTGATGACGCGCCATATTAAGTAATCCAGCGGATTAAGCTCGGAGCTGGATGGCGGCCACATATCCTTCATCCAGAACGGAAGAAAGTCCTGCAGCCACTTCTGAGTGCGGTTCGAGGTGTGGCACGGAGCCCCATCTTGTTGAAATACAACATTTGGCTTCTGACGGTACTGTTGTTTGATCCACTGAAGAACATACTTACTTAAAATCCCGATGTAGACCTCCGTGTTGACCTTGTCGCCTTCTGGAATGAACACCGGGTCCATTTTTTTGCCATCGGAAGCCACCAATCCAAACACCATAACGCTAGCAGGATGCTTGGTCAGATACACGTTCTTGTGCTCGTCGACCACGTCTTTTACCGGAAGAGAACTAATATTTCGGTCGGTTCTGGAATTTGATACGGGATCGACGGTAAACATGCTCTCGTCGGTGAACAGGATTACCGGATTTTTTCGCTTAAGGAAGTTCAAGATTTTCTTGCATCGTTCGACTCGTAGCTCCCGGATGCGGTTGGTAATCATGTGAGCTTTTGTCCGTGCCCTCGACTTCGCCCCGCAATCTTCCTTTACGATCTTCCGTGCCGTAGCCACTGATCCCGTGTTCCTTTGCCATTTTCCTTATTGAACGCACTGGATTCATCCGAATCTTCCTTTTGATAGCAGCGATAACCCTCGGACGACCTGTGGCCACCTTCGCGGATAGTTGTCCTTTCTTTTCTCGGTCTAAAACCCTTTTGACGATCCACCGGGACATTCCCACGGCGATTGTAATGTCTTTTTGCGACATTTGCGCGTGGGACAAATCACCAATACGCTGCCACTTCGTCATGGTGCAACTGTCAAACTAAGTAAATCATTTTCTTTTATACACAGCCTACTACGTATGAGCTATACGTTACGTGCATGCAAAGAAAACCAAGACATTGTATGCACAGGTGAAACGGGAACCTTATTTGTACGATTTTGCAAACATTATCACACATACGGTATGGGAGGCCGTAGTACGGTCTGCTAAGATCCATCTCCTGAAGGTAATAGGTGAAACGCCATTCTCTCCAGAAGATTTATCAACGTTGTTCGTCCAGGTTGAGGGTTGTCTGAATTCCAGGCCGTTGACACCAATGTCGGACGATCCCAATGAATTGGAGCCGTTGACACCGTCCCATTTTCTCACTGGATCAAACCTGCAAGGTTTGCCGGATTCAGATCTTGAAACAGTTCAAATCGATCGTTTTCAGCTGATGCAGGAACTGCTGGTGGACTTTTGGAAATTGCGTCAGGATTCTTTAATCGACCTGTGGAGAAGTTGTGTCTGTTACCGCTACCGGAGTCAACGTCAAATGATAAATTAATCCTATGTAAACCTTCCTTTCCCTTTCCCGTCGAAGAGGATTTGCTTATTTTTATTTTCAGCAATTAGATCAATTACTGCGTGGGTGAGGATATTGAGGAGTGACATCTCCGTCCCCTTTAAACTACAACCCTGATGTCCACTGGATATAACTGCTACCGCTTCCTATTGTTCTGCCGATCATCCATCCAGTAGACAAATCTAGATAAACATTTCAAAAGATCCTATCTGCATTGATCGATTCTCTTCATCGACTTGCTCTTTCGTCAATAACTGCTACAAAACTTTTCCCTGTTGTATTTGACGTTTTGGACGCTAGATAAGAACCTTCTTTATCAAACTATGTGTTAGAATTAGCGTGAAATCTATTTGCATAGCAATGGCTATGAAAAGAGACAGTCGATGAAGAGAATCGATCAAAGCAGATAGGACCATTTGAAATGTTCATCGAGAAATCAGAGCAGAAACTGGTAGGAAGCCTAAAATGATAAACAACCCTTCGTGTCTACCTACAATAAGAGTAGCCGATATGGAGTGAGATGCCAGGCTGTACGGGAGATTGTAGGAGTCACTGAGTATTCTAAACGCAGTGGTGAATATGCTCGTGGGCGTTGAGCCAGTAGTAAGAGAGCGATCTCATTCCCCCTGTTCCAGCGACTGGCCCCGAACATCATCGATCGTCGGTCTGTGGATTACTAGTAGACTGATGCAAAATTTGAATTTTTCTACTACGAATAGTTTGTGCCAAGTCAGTTTCTTACCAAATGAGTTTAAATTTTGGGAGGCTAATCAGGACCTGATTTGAAACCGTTTGAGCACTGTGGAGCGAAAACTTCAAATTTTTCATCAATCTACTCTACATATTCTCGCCTGCATTGTTAACTATCAACGGATTTCAACGAAAGGAAAGTTTGTGCAATAATTAACTGATTATCGAGTTGTTTATAAAATTTGTGCCGTTGGGTTAAGACCGTCACTCACCGATTGTGGTGAGCCCGCCACTCGCTGAGTGGGGTAAGACCGGCACGCCACGTCGGCACGCCATCGCCACCGGCGCGCCACGTCGCCACTGCCGATGAAATTGAGCCGACGCGCCGCCGCAGTAAAATGATTCACGCCGTCACGTCACGCCGATGAAAAATCCGTAAAAGCTTTTCAGTAAATTGCATCTTGAACGCGTTTAAAATTAGAACATGTGTGCACACTCGTTCATGGCCTCTCAAAATTGAGTGAAAAACCACTCAATTTAAATAAAACCAGATCTACTCTAAATTGAGTAACATGGCCTGAACTGAATTTTGAGTAAAACGGCTAAGTATTTGTTATTTCTACTCATTCTCATACTATCCAAAATATAGTGAAATGAGTCAAACATACACAAATGGGAAAAAAAATTCGTTTATTTTAATTTCTTTTTCTTTAGGATTAATAAACTAAAAAACTGAAAAACATTTTAATCAAGCATTATTTTTCATAGCAAACAATGCAAAACAATTACCGCTCAATTTGCGTTGCGGTACGTTTCGGCATCCATGGTGGCAGAAATTTACTCCATTTTCGAATGAATTCTTTCGAAATTTTCAAATTTTCTTCTACGACCGAAAGGCAAACTTCGTGTTTTTACATTATCACAACGCCATTTTATTTATTTTTTTGAGTCAAAAAATGGGCTGAAAACTCAAAATTGAGATCACCCTTTATTTATTTATTGATGAGTCAATGTTACTCAAACTCATAAATCACAACTACTCATGATTTGACGCTTCGAAAGTACATTTTTGAGTAACCTCAATTGAGCGTGTATGATGCAGCGATTGCCATTTAGTTTTTTGACATTTGTTTGCACTTTCCCTATCTAGAAACCTCACTTTCCAGAAATACTGTGCTTACTTTCCCTGGAAGGTAAGGTTAGGTTTTCTCTCTTAGGGAGGCTTTCAGCCTGGGGCTGGTTCGTCTCTGGAGGACCCTGAAGGAGGCTTTCCATCCAGATAATTCTTCCGATTTCCATCGAAAATTGCTTTTAACATCGTCCAGAAATCTCTTTTTCCGGATTTTTCCCCCAAATTCCCCTAGAAGTCTCTTTCAACTGTCCCGTAAACCCTCTGTGTGCCGGAGCGTCTCCAGCAGTTCTCCAGAAGTTTCTTCTAAACGACCTTGGGAAGTTTCTCCCATCTTCTCCAGAAAGTTCCTTTAAACTTCTACCGGAAGTATCTATTGAATTCTCCCAAAAGTTGCTTTCGCATTCGCAACTTTCAAGATTCTCCATACGCTTCCTCCGGAGGTTTAATACGACTTCTATTAGATTGTTTTTCAGAGCTTCTTCTGGTTTACGCTGGAAATGGCTACACCTGGAATTTTAATCTGACCTCTGAAACCATTCTGGCTTCCTCTGGATGTAAAATCTGTATTTTTTTCGAAAGCTTCTTTAATTTTTTCCCAGTTCCTCAATACGTTTCCTGGAACTGCCACGAATGTTTTCCCACACACTTAGAAAAAAATCCTGTAAATTTAGGTGCTCTGAGACTGACATATACGAGCGTCAAATTTGACACAAAATAGAGTCACAACAGACGTGAAATTTAACTCAATCAAACGTACTTTTCGTCGCGTAACGAACTTTTCAGTCTCGGAGCACTCAATTTTACATGAAATATTGGTTTACGTCTGATCCTTTATGCCAAAGATTGATTCCGTCACGTGTAAAATTAGTTATTTTTAAGAGTGCATTTTTTTTTAGAACGTTCTTCTAAGTTTCATTCTTCTTTCTCTGGAAGTTTTTTCGGCTTCCTTCAGAAGGTTATTCAAACATTTCCCGGAAAATTTCTTCCGACTTCTCCTGGAAAGTAAAATGACCGTTCTAAAGGTGAAATTTACTTCGATCCATTTTCGAAAAATTCAAAAGCAGTTTTTTTCGACGCAGGATTTCATATAGCAAAATGCTCATTTTGTGTAAAATAGTAAAAGAAATAAGTGCGCAATCTGAAATGATGCGTTAAAAACAAAATGCGTTTAAATGTTTTCAAAATTCTTCAAGGAAAATTGAACGTTAAGTTCCTTAATTAAAACAGTAAATACTGATTTTTTAAGCCTAAGATACCGATAAGATGGAAAAACCATATGAAAACTATGCCCATTGATCTCTATGGTGCTTGTAACAATGAATACGAACACTGTACTGACCACCAATGGTTCTTACATCTCTTTAAGCAGTTTCGTCTTGATCAGATCTCTTTAAATTGCAACACCAGAACTTGAGATTGACATCACCATCGGTTTGTATTCCGGAGGAAGGCTCTTAACCACTCGTTGCGTATATCCAACTCCGATTCAGTACAGAAAACCAAACAGGTATTGATCAGCTTGTTCATAAAATCAACCCTCCACTCTAATTTGGACTAAGCTTGGCTTGGTTCCAAACGTCTATTCAGCGAAATGTGTTTATGCCAACCGTCCGAATATCAAACGTCCTGGCTCCAAGTGCACGGTGCAAAAAACGATGGTAGGTGTGGAATGGAGAAAAGCCGCCACATCTACAAAAAATCAACTGAATATTATACTTATTAACTCAATTCTGTTACTACACGATTGTTTTCGCCTCTATTTTTAATCGTGTGATCTCAAATTGCAACCATTAAATTGCATCTCGTTCATAAAAATCACTAAAAATCATTGATGGTATTCAAAATTCTCGAACAGAATCAAAAAAATTAAAATCGCGTTAAAACCGGTTTGTGTTAGCTAATCACCCATATATTCATTATACTACATGAACTCAACAACGTTGTTCTGGAAAAGTTTGGAAACCATAAGGAACAATGGAACCATAACGAGCAATGGAACGAAGCAAACTAAAAACGCGTTTTTCTCGGCTTGTTGATTTGTGCTATATTATTATTATAGTCCATCTGACTTGATAGTCTCAATGAAACACTTAAGGTTCTACAAAGGGTCATTATTTTGTTTACTTCTTCTTTTTGAAATATTCTTCGATCATCATTTTCTAAATGTATTGGTAAAATTCATTGGAAGTGCATGTCCCCACGCCAAAACTGCCCATTTTTCATAAATATCAACTGGTCTGGTGAGGAAAACTTAACCATCTCTTTTCTTCCTTCATTTCAATACAACAGCAAATGTGATGTCACACTATCTAGTGGATAAGAATGTAGCAGACAAAACATAAGCACTGCTAGACTGCGCTGTATGCAAGTTTGTTTACACCCCTGAGCGGGAAAGTGTATAACAGGCTACGTGCACTGCTGCCATCAACCCTGTTAGTGTTGAATTCAATCTTCTGTGACTTTTTTAATTGGACCGGTAAAATGTTTAAAATGGTCATTTATGTTTTATTTAATCAGTTTTTGATATTTATCCACCATTAAATACATCCACTCATCTATGTTAATAAGGCAGACTTCGCAATTAATTGTTTTAATAAACTTAAATTCATTGCTAGAGGCAATACATCTGGCACCGCTGTTTCATTGATACTTTCACGATTGCTAGCAAAGCAGTAAAGTAGAAATGGTTTTCTTTGTGATGAATTTTGTTCACCAAGAGTTTTGTGAAGCAGTTGTTTTGAGTTTCGTGTATTCGATTGCGTTTAATTGTGCTATACTTCGAAGAACACAAGTAAGTTAATACAGTGAATGTGTTTTCCCCAGGAAATTTTCGTGTTTTGCCCACGAAATACATGTTTTAAATTTTCGTATTCATAATATATGAATGTATGTGTAAACTAATGATGATGATTTTATGATATTTAAAAAAGAAGAAGAACACAAAATTACTTACCCTTTGTAGAACCTTAAATCGAAATGTAGTCACTCATTAAAAATTAAAAATTGGCCAACAGCAAACGATAACGAAACCTGGAGGCATTGATGTCAAAGTCAAATAGGTCAGAAGCTTCGTTGAATTGATGAATCATGGCGACAAAGGAACTGTTTGCTGCATAGTTGGTTGCATGTACTACTTCATGTAGCAAGGTTCTCGGACGGAGTGTTCGGGCAGGAGCATACAGATTAATTTTGGCCAGTAACTCAGGAACATCATATTCTGCGAGTAAAACTTTAGCAACGAAGACGACCTGCGATATGTTTCGTCGCTTAGCAAGAGTAATCGACAGCGGTCAGCACACGGTGGTAAATTCAGCGGGTCACTCCATGGAAGATAGCGCAGTGCGTATCTGACGAATTTGCGTTGAATAGCTTCGAATCATCCACTCCATACAGCTTGGTAGGGATTCCAGACAACACACGCGCATTCCAGTAGTGAGCGTACCAATGAACAGTAAAGGGCTTTAAAACACAGAGGATCACGAAATTCCTTAGATATCTTGAACATGAATCCAAGCTGTCGATTAGCTTTGTCGATCGTGGTTGAGAAGTGGCGAGTGTATGTATATTTTCATCCAACGTGACACCGAGGTCTTTAACGTGATCGACAAGTTGAACTACAGTTCCAGCAACGTTATAATCAAACAAAATGGCAGTCCTAGTTCGACGGAAACTAATTACGCGGCACTTTGAGACGCACAGGACCATAACATTACGTTCACACCAATCATTAAAGATTTCAAGAAGGTTTTGTAGTTCTAAACAGTCGGCATAGCCTCGAACGACTAGATAAATCTTCAAGTCATCGGCAAAAAACAATTTACCTCCACGTAGTAGAAAAAACGTTACATCGTTCACAACGGACGGACTTGCCATGAGCGGCAGTATAGTAAATCCATTCGAAATCCTTCACCGATCTGGTGAATGTAAGATTCAAATACAGATTTGCCCGAAAAGTATGCAGAATTTGCTATGTTTCGGAAAATGAACAGATTCTGTAACGTGGTCACCGGGAAGTTTGTAATTTTTACGTTAGCGTATTTTTCGAACAAAGTATGTCTCCTCAAATGCATTGCGTCTAGAAAATCTTCTAGAGAAGTTTTCATACCTCAATATGCACTATGGAAAAACTTTGCTTACACGCACCTGTGTAAGCTGCACCAGCTTATTTCAAGAACTACCATTGTTGTATGAAGCATATGCCGATGATGTAATAAATCCAACCTTACATTGCCAGTAAGATAAATTTGCTTTTCGTGTTCAATTGAATATTTTAGCACCGACCAACCCTAAACTATATACGATTGCCGGCATCCAGATCCTATGTGGAATACGCTCTGGCAATCACCCCCACATCCAGCACCAAGATCGGAATCATTACATGCTCCAGCTCGCCAGCTCGCCAGTTTCATTCGTTCATCGGACCTCGACCAGTTCGGACGCATTTTCGTTCCACTGTACCACCTCCTACGCTCTGTGGTACTACAACATCCATCCACCCTATAAAGATAGCATCCCATCCATTAAGACGTACGTCCCTATTCAGCAAAGTTCACCCTCCGGAAAAATTTCCTTCTTCCAAACCTGAGCCAAAAGAAAAGAATATCCCTCACACCCTTCTCGCGCTACCCGACGACAGATGCCTCTGGCTAGCACCCTTCCCCTTCATTCTGCACGAAACTGTTCTACCGGTTCAAAGCTCTTCTTTGCGCAGCAAACCATCAGTTTGGTGGTATGGGTTTGGTAAATAAGGAAGGGGAAGATTTGCTGCACTAACTGTGCGAAACCGGAGGGGTGATTAAACGGAACGCGGTAGGAGAAGTACGACTTCGGGAGAGAATGCTTCGAGATTACGATCTGACTTCGCTCGAGTAGGTCATACTCGAAATGCATGGAAACCGCCGAAAGGTAAGCTTCTTCATTGAACCACGAGATGTTGGAAGGGCATGTCCAAGACCATTGGTGGGCGAGTGTATCCCATTAGGCATAAATACGTTATACATAATGGACGTTAGGTATAATGGACGTTAGGCATAAAATACCATGCTACTGTGCAGCTCTAGAAACCTGTTTCGAGAATGGTAAACAATGCTTAAATTAGGCTAAGCGTGGAATAAAAGATGATACAAGTTATACAAACATAGTTTATTTAATAAGCACAGCTTGGAATCCATTATATATCATATCATAAGTGACGTAGCTACATATTTACTTAGATCCAAGATAAGTAGCGATAGCGGTTAAGTAATCTGGCAATGAAAATTCAGCATAGTTTTGAACTATATCTGAAATCCTTGTTTCTCTAGCAGTGTCTTCGCGTTTTCGTTTTCAAACCGATGCACCTGACGCTAGGAGCAACATCTTCGAACCAGTTTTAAATCCTCTGATCTACTCAGAAGTGCGTGTCCCCAAAGATATAACCAAAGCCTATCGTATCGCTGATTATGATGCCTTCCCCTGAAGAACTGTCATGCAGCCAGAGATGGCACATTTTTTCGATTTTCAATCTGTATTTTTATCGCAAAAAATCTTTTTAATCTGACTGACAAAAATCTGTAAACAAATCTGTAAAATTTCTTTATTATGGCCTTAGTTGAGCTTTACGGAAATCTCCATTAAGTTAATTCGTAGTTCAGAAGGACTGTGTTCAAAGTTAAGAATCTCGAAAAATTACTAATATTTGCTTTCTACAGAATTTTAATATTTGAAAAATCTCGAAATCCTTCAATATTTTTTAAGTGATGTGTATCTTTTCTACAGATTGAAAATACAAAAAATTAAGTTCCAGTTGTGAGAGGCGAATCTGTTTCCGGCTGAAAATTTTCTTAATGAAGTAACTATCACAATTTTCTAGAATTTAATTTTTTGTATGTCTGTAATTACGAAAACCTTTATCTGGACATTTGTACTTTTTTTAAACTCCGTAATTTTTCAATAAGTTTTAACACAAAACTTTTACTGAAAGTTTAGTCGAATTGTATGCAATATTCCAAGGGGTGTTCAACTCTGCAAACCATAATTCGTGACGAGTTATTAGTTGTGTCAAAAGCTGTGCCAAG
Organism: Ochlerotatus camptorhynchus; assembly: GCF_037179485.1. Classification (NCBI taxonomy): domain Eukaryota; kingdom Metazoa; phylum Arthropoda; class Insecta; order Diptera; family Culicidae; genus Ochlerotatus; species Ochlerotatus camptorhynchus. The sequence goes on along the minus strand of NW_027040556.1, from coordinate 2,237,584 downwards.
CGCTCTGCCGAACGTACCTATCAGGGCCAATTAAAGTATGCTTATCAAGGTGTTTGGCAACCCTGAAAGTTATGATTTTTGTAATTTTGTTTACATGCTCAATTTCTCTGATGGATCATGACACCTTCATTCTCATTAGAGTGTTATCGGGTCGGGAGGTGGAAGAGGAACTGCAAACCATAAAATCTTTACGGTGTTTTAGCATAGTTCAATCCCACGCTAAGAGCAACATCTTCGAACCAGTTTTAAATCCTCTGATCTACTCAGAAGTGCGTGCCCCCAAAGATATAACCCAAGCCTATCGTATCGCTGATTATGATGCCTTCTACTGAAGAACTGTCATGCTTTGAAAATAGGATTCTCAGCCACCACAGACTTCAGCGGAAGCGCTTTATCAGGCACCTTAGATCTGTATAGAACTCGAGAAGATTCTGCCCAATCCAGTCCACACCAATTAAGAGTAATGACTGACAATAAAATCCGAGAAAAAACGCAGGAGAAAATGTGAAAATTTCCGTCCCGAAGATACTCGGCAAGACCGGGGGCCAAATCTGGCCGCCCCCTATGATAAGCTTGTTTTCTTCTTTATTGTTCATTATGCATAACAAAATTATTGATGTACCTCAACTCTCGCAGAAGATTCTGCTCTGATCCTTCGTTGTACGCTTCAAGATTGGATACACACGACAGTATCAAATGTTATGTTCAAAAATAATAAGCATGTTCTGGAATAAAGCCTCAAGTGGAACAGCATGTGAGCTAGAATGTGAGCAGCGTTGGAAAATTTTCACGATATTTCACGAAGTTTATCAAGGAAAAAGTTCGTGAGTCCTAGTGCGTTTTGGTGAACTTTTCCAATAGTGAATATGAAGATTCATCAAACTATAGATGCTCGATTCTCATCGATCCACAATTAAATCCGATCTACGCAGGATGCATGGATGGCACTCTTCTTTTCATACGAATAACAGCATACCCAAGTAACAATTTGGGTTTTATGCTGGTTCTGTAGACCATGATTTAGACTTGTAGAATGCTTTAAAACCGCGATAAAACTTGCAATGTTACTTGGGTAGTGTAGATGTTCTGCCATCCCCGTTGTATAGTTGGGAAGCATTTTCTTGATATTGATAAAATTGTTGGTGTGGCCCTTGGGCATTTTTTACAATGATTTCATCCGTCTTGGCTGTCGTATAAACAAGACGCTCTGGACCGGCCATGGTGTACATAGATGAACTCGACTATAGTGGGGCTCTGATAGAAGCTTTTCTAGATGAAAACACAATCCGTGTGTTTTTTGCTGCGATTCGAAAGAGACGGACTTAGTTTTGCTAGGTTTGAAAAGATTCACGATTCAGACAATACTTGCAGAATGTTTCGAATGATCCCCAACACCGGTGGGTATCTGTTTATCGTTCACAACTTCTTGATTGAATCCATGTATGACATTCTCTCACTAGTTTCGTTTGTGAGTAAACAAAGTATTGACCCGAGTAGTAAACCTTAGAAACGATCGGCAAAATGTCAATACTCAACAGTGATGCCGTTTTATATTATATTGTTTATGTCCAACTTGTCAAAGCGTGCCCTTGTGTGCCGAACAATGTGCCATACTGTGTTTCAGCACATTGTACAGAGTTAATAGCCCTTCATTTCTGAATTTTTTTAATCAAATATCAATATACCCAGTTGACTCTTCGACAAATAAAAAGGGAAACTACTATTTCTTCCAACGAGAAATCAGAGCATCTGAACATCAGAAGTCCATTCAAAAGATTCCAAGTCCATTCGAAGCTAAAACGATAGTATTTTTTTTAGTGAAAAAGACGATTTGGGTTTGATGCTCTGATTGAATTCAAGCTGTTCAAAAGAAAGAAAAGATTATTATTCGAAATTAAAAATATAAAAAATAGCATAAAAGGGGAAAATTATTTGAAAAATCTGAAAAATATATATATATTTTTCAAAAATCTGTAATCTTTATACACAGATATCTGTATCAAAATATTGACAAAAATCTGTATGATTACAGATAAATCTGTATATGTGGCATCACTGATTGCAGCAATCAGCCCTCTGAAGTATTTCATTTCTTTTTTTACTTCTCCCAAGATCCTTACTACGCAGACATGTTTGCCGCCGACTATCTTTGTTCAGCTGTTATGCCAGCTTTCAGCCTGGTTACTGGTTCGCGAAACCTTGTCCAAAGCATTGGCATTAACCGACCAGAAAGTAGGTGAAAATAGCAGAACTATTTTAGCTGAATAGCTAAAATAGCTTTAGACACTCATCCGGTATCCGATTGCGCTCGTCTTTTTAGATTATGCCAGAATTGGGCAACTTAATTGCTTGTAGGGTTTGGTTGATGGCTGTGTTCTGAGATGCCGAGTATTTTATACTGCCCGTTTACTATCGTTGATCTGGCTCTTGCCGGACATTTTGCTCTATCATCGGCAGTATGGCAGCGGACACGACACTCCCAATAATAGATGTTGCTTTCGATCTAAAAAAAAAGGAACAAAAATTGTACAGCTGAGTGATATTTTCACTGCGATTAATTATTACAATTACCTCTTTGCGGTTGCAGTGAGATATGTAGCCCACTATAGCCAACATACCTTTTCCACGTGTCGGTTTTACAACCTCAACGATAAAGTTCTTCATTTTGGTTCGCCTGACCGCTTGAATACTTGAGTGAAAACTAAACCAACGTCTCACTGATCAGCATGTCCCAACAATACAACTTCGATGAAACCACGTTGCTGAAATAACGAACACATTGATCTATTGTTTGAAATATTTCAACAACCATGCGTCCACATGTGTAGTGGTAAGCGTGATTACCTCTCACCCCAGCAGGCCTGGGTTTGATCACAACGCGAAGAGGTTTCTCACACAGAGCATTCCGTTTGAAAACAATGACTTTGTTCTTCTTTAACTTCTTCCAAACCTCTTCGGTAATTGTATTGATTGCCGCCCCAGAGTCAATTAGGAGCTCGACGGCGAAATTGTCTAACATGCACGTTATGATTCCATTGCTGTTGGAGTGTAATTAAACCTAATAAAACAAGGATCGGAGTTAATATTTCTTTATTGAGTTCACAACTATGTTTATCTTCTTCACCAGGATCCTACAAACCCTCATCGTAAAACATAAGCAACTAGTTTACCTGTTGGATATCCTCCGGAATTAGGCGACGTGGCAGCTCCTCGTTCCACTCCTCCAACGGGTCAACGGCATTAGCTTCTTCTTTCGGACGCTTGCAAGTATTCCGAGAACCATAACGCTTGTTCATGCCCCCTTGACACTTCCGACCAAAGTGGCCGATCTTTCCGCATCTGTTGCAATGTGCCTTGTATGCTGGGCAGTTTGGAGCATCACCCCTGTGGCGATGCGATCCGCATCGATCACATTCATTGTTCACCCGCCTTGTACCGGATTGGAAAGCTCGACCTCTGACTTGACCTGGCGGTGGTCTACGAAACGCTGCTCTTCCACTCAACTCTTCCTTCACAGCTGCAATAACGGGAGGCTTATTCGTTGATAATTTGGCCTTCTCCTTCTGCTTAACGAGCATTGCCCTGCTCATGGCATAGTTTGTTAGCTCACCAAGGTTGAATGTTCCTTCTATTTCATTATCTCGAACACGTTAGTCAGACGCCCCCACTGCCACCTGCTGCAAGATCTCAACTTCTTCACGGTCTTGAAATTCACAGCCTGTGGTTTGTGTACGCAACTTCAATAAAAATAGATTAATCGGTTCTGACTCAGCTTGTTTGAGAGTGCGGAACATTTCAAGCTCGACCCGAATATTCCGTTTTCCAATGAAAAATTTCACCAGTCTCAGCACGGCGTTATCATTTTTTGACTTGGACTACGTCTTTCGGGAAGATGGGGGTACACTTTATGAAAACCGAAAAATGAAATAATGAAAGATTTTGAACGTTAATAACTTAGCTGCCCCTGGACCAATTTTCTACGCATCGATACCAATGCTTTCGACTGTTGATTTCCAAACTGAAACTATTTAAAAAGTGGTAAATTTCAAGCATTATCCAAAAGCCTCGAAATAACTAACAAATCCACCAATTACGTACATGCATATGCTGCTTCCCCAACACAGTCATCAAAAGATAGTTCCTAGATGAAACAAGTCGAAGTGACATTCGCCTCCGATCTCAGAACATCCCGGTGGCGCCGACTGGGATTGAACCTAGGTAATTACGCCTACCTGAGTGAGAGGTAATTACGCTTACCACTACACCACCGGCGCCGCTGCTCTCCAGAGTTGTAATCCTGTAACCAAACTTGGAAGCAGGGGATACTCTATATAAATTCTATTCTAACTCTTTTCTGAAATGACTTCTAACTTTTTAGGGCCACCAATGTTGGTGATAAGTTTTTAACCTCCGAAACCATACAGAGTGCGTTCCTGTCGCTTCAGAGCGTAGACGACATCCATGGCCGTGACGATTTTCCGCTTGGCGTGTTCAGTACAAGTGACGGCATCACGGATCATAATTTCCAGGAACACCTTCAGCACACCTCGGGTTTCCTCGTAGATCAGATCGGAGATAGGTACGCTTGACACCACCACGTCGAGCCAGACGACGGATGGCAGGCCCTGGATGTTATCACGCAGAATTTCCTAATATCGACAAAGCTGCATCATCATGACTGTATGTAGCCAATGGAAAGCGAGAGAATATGGTACCGGCTGAGCTGGTTGTCTATATAGCAGGTTGCTAACTACGCTTTTGGCTTAGTTTCGATTCACCCGTTCAACGACAAACATCAAGCGACAATAATGGTTGGTCGTGGTAAGGGAGGCAAAGGTCTTGGAAAAGAAGGCGCCAAGCGCCATCGGAAGGTTCTGCGTAATAACATCCACACAGTTCGAAAAAGTAGTGTAAATTTCTGTTCAATATGATGCACATAAATGGAGCGTCACATATCATACAAGTCTACATTATATATCATGTAAAGTTCTGGCACATTTCATGCAATGTAGCAAATATTGTATACAAAAGCTCATCTTTGTAAACAACATTGTTTACAAGTTGCTCGGTTGCGTGAAATGAAATACAAGTTTACGTGGATGAATGTTTACATCACAATTAAAATTCAGAATTTTTATCTGTGCAGGATATTACCAAGCCTGCTATCCGTCTTCTGGCTCGACGTGGTGGTGTCAAGCGTATTTTCGGTCTGATCTACGAAGAAACCCGAGGTGTGCTGAAGGTGAAAAAAATCCGTGATGCCGTCACCTACACTGAACACGCCAAGCGCAAAACCGTCCCGGCCATGGATGTCGTCTACACTCTGAAGCGACAGGGATGAGCAGTTCTAAAAAACCACAGAGTGCTTAGATCAGTTTTCCTGACCTATCCACTTTAACGGATGTTCCGAATATTCTGGAGGACCATCCAATGGACCCTGTGGTCCATTTTCCAGTAACAACTCTGAGTTCATTCTGATGAGTTGTTTATTATTTTCCAGAGGAGCGTTTATGATCTCTAGGGTCTATTTTCCGATCATAACTCCGAATTCAAAATCGGCTTGCTTTAAATGTTGTTTAAACGTTGATCACCAATAAAAATATAAAAAAAAGATTTTCTGCGGGCCCACTCTAACCTACTCGTTTAAAATAACCATAAGTCATGAACCATAAGAGATACAAATTTGATGCAGTGAGCAAAGTTGGTTCAAATTTATTGTTCTACAACTTTTCAAAACACTGCATTAGTCTATCTCAAGTAATTAAAAGAGGTTGAATTTTCAATTCACCAATTTTAAGGACCACCTTAATTTCCAATCGGCTAAACAATACGAAGAAACTTTCCCCAAGACACCATATACCTAAAAGTGATGGTTTTGACGCTAATATTTTTGACTTCATAAATACGGCTTTGGAACCATTGAGCATTGTTCCCAGGGTCAATTTTCTGGTCATAACTTCAAAATAATTCTGATAAGACGCCAATGAGTGCTTTCGAAAAAAGCGGTTAGAGGTCCGCTCAGTTTCAAGAACTGATTTTTTTATGGATGTTCAGGATCTTCCTGGTGAACCATCTCGTGGTCCCAAAGGTCCATTTTCCGTCTAAGCATTCATATTCCAGTCACAACTCCAAATTCATTTTGATAAAACGTTTATGAGTGGTTTCGCAAACTCATGGAGCTCTAGGATCAGTCTCATGAATTGACAACTTTTGCGGGTGTTCCAGATCTTTTGGTGGACCATCCTGTAGTCCGCAGAGTCCAAATTCTAGTCAAAACTCCGAATTAATTGTAACGTCTATGAAAGGTTTCGAAAAAAAACATGGAGCTCTTGGATCAGTTTCATGAATTGACCACTTTTACACGGATGTTCCGGATCTTCTATTGAACCATCCTGTGGTCCGCAGGGTCAATATTCATGTCACAACTCTGAATTCATTCTGATAAGACGTATATGAGTGTTTTCGGAAAATTCACGAAGCTCTAGGATCAGTCTCATGAATTAACCACTTTTCAGGATGTTTCGGATCTTCCGGTGAACCATCCCATGGTCTCCAGATTAAATTTTCCGAACACAACTCCGAATTTATTGTGATAAGACGTTTAGCAGTGGTTTCAAAAAATCTGCAGAGCTACAGGATCAGGATCAGCGATGAACCATCCGGTAGTCCCCAGGGCCCATATTCCAGTCACAACTCCGAATTCTTTCTGATAAGATGTCTATGAGTGGTTTCAAAAAAACCGCGTAGCTCTAGGATCAGTTTCATGAATTGACCACTTTTCAGGATGTTTCGGATCTTCCGATGAACCAGCCTGTGGTCCCCAGGGCCAATATTTCAGTCACAACTCCGAATTCATTCTGTTAAGACGTTTATGATTGGTTTCGAAAAATCCGCGGAGCTCTAAGATCAGTTTCATGAATTGACAACTTTTACGGATGTTTCGGATCTTCCGGTGAAACATCCTGTGGTCCCCAGGGCCCATATTCCGGTCACAATTCCGAATTCATTCTGATAAGACGTTTATGAGTGGTTTCGAAAAATCCGCGGAGCTCTAGGATCAGTTTCATGAATTGACCACTTTTACGGATGTTTCGGATCTTCCGGTGAAACATCCCGTAGTCCCCAGGGCCCATATTCCGGTCACAATTCCGAATTCTTTCTGATAAAACGTTTATGAGTGGTTTCGAAAAATCCGCGGAGCACTAGGATCAGTTTCATGAATTGACCACTTTTACGGATGTTTCGGATCTTCCGGTGAAACATCCTGTGGTCCCCAGGGCCCATATTCCGGTCACAATTCCGAATTCTTTCTGATAAGACGTTTATGAGTGGTTTCGAAAAATCTGCGGAGCTCTAGGATCAGTTTCATGAATTGGCCACTTTTACGGATATTCCGGATCTTCCACAGGATCAGACTTATGTCCTACCGGAAATTAAATCATCCCAAAAGATGGCCAACTTTCTGCTTAACAACTTCTCAAAAGACATCAGGAAGTTATCTCTTCAAATTGCCGTACAATCAGTGTTTGGTCCCAATTAGCTCTAATCCCACGTGTATTCGTTAATGCCGGATCGACCGTACTACAGGAATCCAGTGGCATCAGTACTATAGGAATCCGGCAAGAACGAATCCGCACTATAGGAATCTTGACTGTAACCTTTCTGCAGTTTTTCACTACTTTCTGAACAGCACTATTGTAAAACGGTCTACACTGATTGACGACAAATAAGCTGAAATGAGTGCTTTCCGAATCGATTATGAACATTCTGAAGCGATTCCGTATTTCCAAAGTGATTCCGAACGTTTCTGAAGTGATTCAGTGCATTCCTAACTAATTCAATTATTTTCGAAGTGATTCCGATCTTGCGGAAATGACTACAGACTTTCTGGGATAATTCAGTATATTCTAATATGAATCCGAAATTTTCTGAAGTGATTCAATATTATCCGAAGAGATTTAGAGCTTAAAGTGATTCAATACTTAAAGAAGTGATTCAGTGCTTTCTGGAATAATTCAGTACTTTCCAAAGTGATCATGAACTTTTCCAAAGTGATTCCAAACATTCCTGAGGATTCAGTGCATTCCTAAGTGATTCAATTATTTTCCAAGTGAACTTTTCTCAATGCTTCAGTACTTTCCGAAGTGATTTAGAATATTTATTAAGTGTTTCCGGTCTTTTCTGAAGTTATACGGTACTTTGTGAAGTGACTCTTAACATTTCTGAAGTGATTCAGAACATTCAGAAGTGATTCCGAACCTTTCTAAATTGATATTATACATTCCTAAGTGATTCAGTAGTTTCAGAAGTGATTGAAAACATTTCTGAAGTGATTCAGCACTTCCGCTGTGAGTCCAAACTTTTCTGAAGCGATTCAACACTTTATGAAGTGATTTCGAACTTTTCATAAGTTATTCAGTGCTCTCCGAAATGATTCAGTACTTTCCGAAGTGATTCCTAATTTTCATGAAGTGATTCAGTGCTTTTCTAAGTAATTCCAAGCTATTCTCAAGTGATTTCTGTCCCATACCTCACCGTGAAATAATTTTGAAATGTTTGACATGGGTATTGAATTTCATGGAACATGTTTAGTTTCTCGTTGAGCGAGGACCAAAGCTAGTAGGTTTTTATTTGGTTTTCGTATACTACTGGAATGAAAGCAACTTAATTTCAAGTTCTACTGTTAATCATTCAAAGAAATATTTAGAAATTAGTCTGGACTATAGACACTCGCCAAACCCAACTAAAGGATCTACATATGTATATGCTTATCTCATCCCGAGCCTAATGTATCGCTTTTTAAAGTTCAATTTTGAAACGCACGTGTGAATCATTCCAATCTGTAACAAATAACAAACATGATTTAGCATACTTTTGTATCGCTCCATCTCCATTTACAGCTACCACAAATAACTCCAGTAAGTAATCTGGGCTACCAGCAACGATGATTATTGCTAAGCGCGTGTTCCAACTGCTATCAAGAGTAACTTCAGATTTTCATCATTCGCGTGTCCTTTCCACCCACACAGCACGTGTGCAGCGAAATTGCGCTTTTAAAAGCGATGCATTATCATCGGGATGATAAAACTAGATGCCGAGCTGGAAAACGTTGCATGGTCATAAAAATATCCAACACAAATTTCGTGCACCGCTCAGATGAAGACGTGTTTCGCTTGCTTTCCTGCCATCTTGTTCCTTCAACACTGTTCAGGAAACAATCCAAACAATGTTCTGTCAACATTCTTATGCAAAGTCGTTCAATCGAAACCAACTGCAGTTATTGGCATCGTCATCTTCGAACCGGCGCCTTCTACCATCCACGTAGAGAACTTACTGTACAACCTTGGCTATGCCGCCAGCACGATCATTGTAACCGAGCCGGACATGAGTCCAGCTTATGCTTCACTTCGGAAGCCAACCGTACATCTAATCGTGGTGAAAGCGTTACTGCAACTGTTGGAGTTCCGTGACGTATGGATGCACAGTCAAACCGAATACTGGAACCAGGATGCCCAATTTGTAGTGCTGTACGATGTCGGCAGTGACGTGGCAGTTGAACTCATTGGACACAGGTTTGGAAAGATTGGAATTGCGGATGTGATCTTCATCGGACTGAGCCCCGTCACAGGAGATCTAGACACAATTCGCACCTACCTACTGTACGAACGAAAGGTTGTTACGCACAGTGAGACCGATCCGTTGGAGCAAATTATCAGTAATCAATTCACAAACATGCACGGTCATCAGTACCGCATAGGACACGATCCCAACAGTAACATTTGGACTACGTCAGAAAATGAAAAATTTATTGGTTTTCCAGAATCGGAGGTGGATCTGTTTTGTAGACATCAGAATGCAACATACCGAATTGTAATCGTACCCAAAATTAATGAACATGTTGGCAAATTGATGCAAACCGATCAGATCGATTTCACTCTGGAACCGTTCCATTTGCATAGCTTTGAGAAATTTCGGTACCATTCGCTTCATGTCGAACTTGGCGGACTGTGTGTTGTGATCAGCAACGGCTTGGAAATCAACCCGTTCGAATACCTGACAAAGCCCTTTGATATTTGGAGTTGGTTGTGCTTGGCTATGGTGGCGGTGACGTTGAAAATTATGGCGTGTGTTTTTCCCGGTAGGTGCCGCATCGATGCGTATTACTTGTTTGGTTTGGAATCTTTGTCCTGGGAAAAGCTTTCCTCGTTGGAGAAGTCCCTTCTCACGACGCTTATGGTAACACTGCTGATATTGTACAGCAGCTACGAGACATTGGTGATTTCACTTCTTTCGACCAAGCAGTACGTGAAAGATTTGAAATCTGTAAGGGAATATTTAAACAGTGAGACCTTACTTGTAGTATACCCAAACGACGCCGAATATTTATCGGAAATATTTCCGGAGCTATCGCAACGCCTACTGCACCACGTCCCTTTCAATGCCAAGTATAGCAGACCATTTCTATCGTTCATGTCGCCTTGCAAGGATGTCGACGGAAAGCTAGCTGCAGTGCATAATTTACAACTTGACCTATACCTGCTATCGGAAAAAGTTTGGTTTCAATTGAACGTCCTTTTGTTCCATAAATACAGTCCTTTCAGTCGCTCTGTTCGGCAGTATTTTGTGCGATTAACCGAAAATGGAATTCGTGATCATATGAGAAGGACGTTGCTTTTTTTGATGCTTCTGATTCATGGCCTAGATCCGGATCGTTCCGAACGTCGAAAGCTTGTTCAGAACAGATATACGAGTGATTGTTTTACCGTGAAGCAGCTGCTACCGGTGTGGATCGAACTGGGAATCGGATTGTTGGTTAGCTTTGTTTGCTTTGTATCGGAGTTGATGTACTTCATGCTCCGTAAGAGGAAGGCGAATGGCACAGCTCACAGTTCTACAGTTCACGGTTCAAAACCAAATAATTTCGTGGGCTTCGTGGTTGTGCCATGAAGTGAGGGTTTAATTCCCGCACCAGCCCGTGGAACTTTTCGTAACAGGAAATTTCCCTACTGGTCTCTGCTGGGTGTGGTGTGTTGTCCGTGGCCTAGTTTTATGTGTTCAGTGTAACCTCTGGTTGAAGACGATGTCAATTGCTTTTATAATTGTTATATGTACGTACAATTTGCTGATTAAATCAAAATAAATTATCAATACAATCAATTGAGAATGGAAAATTTGTCCGAAATTCTAATACAATCATATGTAGAACTGTAAGGTAACTCTAAGACCAGAAGATCTCGAAGAAACATGCACAACTTTTTGGCTCAGCTCTGGTACCCTTTTCGGTCCCAAGCTAATCGATGCACCTCGAAACATAGGAAAATCCATGAACCCCTCATTAATAGCGAATCAAAACAAACATACTGTAGTACTACAATTTAGACTAGAATGGGATACGTTAACCTATTTACTTGGGACTGATAAGCTAGTCCAGTGTGAGCCAATTTAAAACCGTTGGTTTCCACCGGTTGGTTCTACTTCATCGGAGATGATCGAGATCAACACGGTGGCTTCCTTATTTATTATATATACGAGCTGTCATTTGGATGAACACGTTCATCTCTTGTACGCGGTGATAACAACAATCAATACGAAACTAACTATTTTAAATTGGCTCACCACTTTAGTAGCCTATTGGTCCCAAGCAAACGATTAACGTACCCTATTCTAGTCGAAATTCTAGTACTACGCAATGTTTGTTTTGATTCGCTATGAAAGTTTGACAGATAAAATGAGGGGTTATTGGTTTTTCCTATGTTTCGAGGGGTGAATCGATTAGCTTGGGACCGAAGAGAGTACCAGAGCTGAGCCAAAAAGTTGAGCACGTTATTTCGGGACCTTCTAGTCTTAGAGTTACCTCTACGGTGATAATAGGATGCTACACACTGACGACACGAATGAACGCCAGGAACACGCATTCATCTGTTTGACATCCAGTGGTGGTTTGTTTACTTTTGCCTGTTAGTCGATTCAAGAGGATTTTAATTTTAAAATTAAAAGAACTTAATAATGAGAGAGAGAAGGATTAGTATTTTCCATTTAATTCCACTACTTTATTTGCTTATCCTTGACAGATACGCGTATTTCGTCTACAATGTGCAGACTTCTTCAGTGTCTTGTACTAATACTCGACAAATACTTAGTACAAGACACTGAAGAAGTCTGCACATTGTAGACGAAATACGCGTATCTGTCAAGGATAAGCAAATAAAGTAGTGGAATTAAATGGAAAATACTAATCCTTCTCTCTTTTATTATACAGGTATTCCACTAAGACGCCCACATTCATCAGGATAAAAGAACTTAAAATTATGTTATCCAGCCATGTTTTTTTTTTAATATTCCTCTCTAAAAAATCTGAAAAAAATATTTAATAGCACAACCCGCGCTTTACCTCTCTTTTCTGAACGAGTTCAAACAAAAAATGGAATATTCCAGTCAAAGATGACTTCTAAATGTATTCACCTTTCCATACGTATCGTTGGATTTGATAAAGAGTCACAAATTGTTGAGATATTGTTCAAAATCTAATACTGCTTCTTGATTCTAAATTCGTTCTACGATTTTCAATTCCGTCCAAACGCATT